>NW_026783528.1:704736-1409473 GCF_949774975.1 Lagenorhynchus albirostris
CTCTGCAGGTTTGTGAATTACAGTGCCCCTGAGCTCCTTTCTTCAACTCGCTTTCTCGTGAGCTGGCCGCAACACCGCAGGATTGCTTCAGGCTCTAATCTGGTTCCGGCACGGCACGCTGAGCCTTTGGTTAATTCCCATTCCTGGTGGGAAATGAGAGTTAAATTTGCCCGTCCAGACACCTCCATCTAGTCTGTCATTGGTTCTCCCTATTCCTGTTCATCTTCCGCAGAAATTGCAAACTGGGCCAAACAGGAGGTTAAAGGCACTGACTGTCCAAGTCGGGAGAGTGTTAGTAAAGCGTCTGGAATGTTGCACCCGAGTACCAGGGGACGAAAACTGACACATATTGGAACACGTCTCCCGATCACACGGTTGATCATACTCTGGGTTCCACATGCATGTTTTAGCTGAAGGAAGAATACCTTAAACCTGGAGAGTTGAGACCCGTGGAATGGGTACCATGCAATATGACTTCAAAGGGTCTTCATTTGCTCACCGAACCTCTCCAATCCTATCACTGCTGCGTTTATGCCCCTGCACACACGCTTGATTCTCTTTCGGAGACATAGCAATCCATAGGTTTTAAGATACTTCCTAGTCAGGTGTATTCTTAGGTGTTTAATATGGGGTGTTGAATCCATTTCGTTGAGCAAGGAGTAGCTCTTGTCTATTCCTTATTTGGCTTAAGGAACTTTATCTGTGCTCATTTCAATCTCTGGTTTTATGCAGCACCCCATCTCACCTTTCCCCTTAAGCAAGCATAAGTTGGTTTTCTAAATTTGAGAACCTGTTCTGTTTTGTAATTCAGTTCCTGTGTAGCCAAGGTTACATTCCGTGTATTAGTGATATCTTATGATGTTTCTTTTTCTGTGTGACTTATTTCAGTTAGAATCATCATACCTGAATCCACTCATTATGCTGCTATGGGCCTGATGACATAGATTTCATTGCTGTGTCATATTGCATTGTACGTAAGTACCACAACTTCTTTATCCATTTTTCACTTTCTGCGATATTGAACTTTACCGTAAACCAGGTTCTTGTAAACAGAGCCATCCCAACCTTTGGGGTGGCTGTGTCTTTTTGATTTTAATTTCCCTAAGCTATAGGACCATAAGTGGAAGTGCCCTAGGCTCTGTTGCTTTGTTTTTTAGATGTTTCAGGAAACACCATACACTTCTCCCGAGTGGCTGTTGGCAATTTACATCCCGCCCATCAGCATAACAAGGCTCCCAGTTCTCCATGGCCTGTCCTGCCTTTCTGGATTTTACACCTTTTTCAGATGGCCCTTTTGATCGGGGGGAAGTGAGAGTTCATGGTAGTGCAGATTTCCTTTGCAAGCTTGCTTGGTTGGCCAAAAAGGGCGTATGCGTTTTTTCCTGAATATATTCAGGAAAAAACGCATACGCCCTTTTTGACCAAGTGCATCATTGTGGACGTTCTGCCTCTTTTCCTATGCTTTAAATGCAATTCCAGTCTACCTCCTGAAATCGGTTTCCTGCAATTCTGCCCCGCTTTCAAGTCCTCTTGGCAGCCTTACTTCAGTATATTTTTGGACGATAGCTATCATTTATAACTCTGCAGGTTTGTGAATTACAGTGCCCCTGAGCTCCTTTCTTCAACTTGCTTTCTTGTGAGCTGGCCGCAACACCGCAGGATGGCTTCAGGCCCTAATCTGGTTCCGGCACGGCACGCTGAGCCTTTGGTTAATTCCTCTTCCTGGTGGGAAATGAGAGTTAAATTTGCCCGTCCAGACAGCTTCAGCTAGTCTGTCATTGGTTCTCCCTATTCCTGTTCATCTTCCGCAGAAATTGCAAACTGGGCCAAACAGGAGGTTAAAGGCACTGACTCTCCAAGTCGGGAGAGTGTTAGTAAAGCGTCTGGAATGTTGCACCCGAGTACCAGGGGACGAAAACTGACACATATTGGAACACGTCTCCCGATCACACGGTTGATCATACTCTGGGTTCCACATGCATGTTTTAGCTGAAGGAAGAATACCTTAAACCTGGAGAGTTGAGACCCGTGGAATGGGTACCATGCAATATGACTTCAAAGGGTCTTCATTTGCTCACCGAACCTCTCCAATCCTATCACTGCTGCGTTTATGCCCCTGCACACACGCTTGATTCTCTTTCAGGGACATAGCAATCCATAGGTTTTAAGATACTTCCTAGTCAGGTATATTCTTAGGTGTTTAATATGGGGTGTTGAATCCATTTCGTTGAGCAAGGAGTAGCTCTTGTCTATTCCATATTTGGCTTAAGGAACATTATCTGTGCTCATTTCAATCTCTGGTTTTATGCAGCACCCCAACTCACCTTTCCCCTTAAGCAAGCATAAGTTGGTTTTCTAAATTTGAGACCCTGTTCTGTTTTGTAATTCAGTTCCTGTGTAGCCAAGGTTACATTCCGTGTATTAGTGATATCTTATGATGTTTCTTTTTCTGTGTGACTTATTTCAGTTAGAATCATCATACCTGAATCCACTCATTATGCTGCTACGGGCCTGATGACATAGATTTCATTGCTGAATAATACTGCACTGTATGTAAGTACCACAACTTCTTTATCCATTTTTCACTTTCTGCGATATTGAACTTGTACCGTAAACCAGGTTCTTGTAAACAGAGCCGTCCCAACCTTTGGGGTGGCTGTGTCTTTTGATTTTAATTTCCCTAAGCTATAGGACCATAAGTGGAAGTGCCCTAGGCTCTGTTGCTTTGTTTTTTAGATGTTTCAGGAAACACCATACACTTCTCCCGAGTGGCTGTTGGCAATTGACATCCCGCCCATCAGCATAACAAGGCTCCCAGTTCTCCATGGCCTGTCCTGCCTTTCTGGATTTTACACTTTTTTCAGATGGCCCTTTTGACCGGGGGGAAGTGAGACTTCATTGTAGTGCAGATTTCCTTTGCAAGCTTGCTTGGTTGGCCAAAAAGGGCGAATGCGTTTTTTCCTGAATATATTCAGGAAAAAACGCATACGCCCTTTTTGGCCAAGTGCATCATTGTGGACGTTCTGCCTCTTTTCCTATGCTTTAAATGCAATTCCAGTCTACCTCCTGAAATCGGTTTCCTGCAATTCTGCCCCGCTTTCAAGTCCTCTTGGCAGCCTTACTTCAGTATATTTTTGGACGATAGCTGTCATTTATACCTCTGCAGGTTTGTGAATTACAGTGCCCTGAGCTCCTTTCTTCAACTCGCTTTCTCGTGAGCTGGCCGCAACACCGCAGGATTGCTTCAGGCTCTAATCTGGTTCCGGCACGGCACGCTGAGCCTTTGGTTAATTCCCATTCCTGGTGGGAAATGAGAGTTAAATTTGCCCGTCCAGACACCTCCATCTAGTCTGTCATTGGTTCTCCCTATTCCTGTTCATCTTCCGCAGAAATTGCAAACTGGGCCAAACAGGAGGTTAAAGGCACTGACTCTCCAAGTCGGGAGAGTGTTAGTAAAGCGTCTGGAATGTTGCACCCGAGTACCAGGGGACGAAAACTGACACATATTGGAACACGTCTCCCGATCACACGGTTGATCATACTCTGGGTTCCACATGCATGTTTTAGCTGAAGGAAGAATACCTTAAACCTGGAGAGTTGAGACCCGTGGAATGGGTACCATGCAATATGACTTCAAAGGGTCTTCATTTGCTCACCGAACCTCTCCAATCCTATCACTGCTGCGTTTATGCCCCTGCACACACGCTTGATTCTCTTTCGGAGGCATAGCAATCCATAGGTTTTAAGATACTTCCTAGTCAGGTATATTCTTAGGTGTTTAATATGGGGTGTTGAATCCATTTCGTTGAGCAAGGAGTAGCTCTTGTCTATTCCTTATTTGGCTTAAGGAACTTTATCTGTGCTTATTTCAATCTCTGGTTTTATGCAGCACCCCAACTCACCTTTCCCCTTAAGCAAGCATAAGTTGGTTTTCTAAATTTGAGACCCTGTTCTGTTTTGTAATTCAGTTCCTGTGTAGCCAAATTTACATTCCGTGTATTAGTGATATCTTATGATGTTTCTTTTTCTGTGTGACTTATTTCAGTTAGAATCATCATACCTGAATCCACTCATTATGCTGCTACGGGCCTGATGACATAGATTTCATTGCTGAGTGATACTGCATTGTACGTAAGTACCACAACTTCTTTATCCATTTATCACTTTCTGCGATATTGAACTTGTACCGTAAACCAGGTTCTTGTAAACAGAGCCGTCCCAACCTTTGGGGTGGCTGTGTCTTTTTGATTTTAATTTCCCTAAGCTATAGGACCATAAGTGGAAGTGCCCTAGGCTCTGTTGCTTTGTTTTTTAGATGTTTCAGGAAACACCATACACTTCTCCCGAGTGGCTGTTGGCAATTTACATCCCGCCCATCAGCATAACAAGGCTCCCAGTTCTCCATGGCCTGTCCTGCCTTTCTGGATTTTACACATTTTTCAGATGGCCCTTTTGACCGGGGGGAAGTGAGACTTCATTGTAGTGCAGATTTCCTTTGCAAGCTTGCTTGGTTGGCGAAAAAGTGTGTATGCGTTTTTTCCTGAATATATTCAGGAAAAACGCATACGCCCTTTTTGGCCAAGTGCATCATTGTGGACGTTCTGCCTCTTTTCCTATGCTTTAAATGCAATTCCAGTCTACCTCCTGAAATCGGTTTCCTGCAATTCTGCCCCGCTTTCAAGTCCTCTTGGCAGCCTTACTTCAGTATATTTTTGGACGATAGCTGTCATTTATAACTCTGCAGGTTTGTGAATTACAGTGCCCCTGAGCTCCTTTCTTCAACTCGCTTTCTCGTGAGCTGGCCGCAACACCGCAGGATGGCTTCAGGCCCTAATCTGGTTGCGGCACGGCACGCTGAGCCTTTGGTTAATTCCTCTTCCTGGTGGGAAATGAGAGTTAAATTTGCCCGTCCAGACACCTCCAGCTAGTCTCTCATTGGTTCTCCGTATTCCTGTTCATCTTCCGCAGAAATTGCAAACTGGGCCAAACAGGAGGTTAAAGGCACTGACTCTCCAAGTCGGGAGAGTGTTAGTAAAGCGTCTGGAATGTTGCACCCGAGTACCAGTGGACGAAAACTGACACATATTGGAACACGTCTCCCGATCACACGGTTGATCATACTCTGGGTTCCACATGCATGTTTTAGCTGAAGGAAGAATACCTTAAACCTGGAGAGTTGAGACCCGTGGAATGGGTACCATGCAATATGACTTCAAAGGGTCTTCATTTGCTCACCGAACTTCTCCAGTCCTATCACTGCTGCGTTTATGCCCCTGTACACACGCTTGATTCTCTTTCGGAGACATAGCAATCCATAGGTTTTAATATAGTTCCTAGTCAGGTACATTCTTAGGCGTTTAATATGGGGTGTTGAGTCCATTTCGTTGAGCAAGGAGTAGCTCTTGTCTATTCTATATTTGGCTTAAGGAACTTTATCTGTGCTCATTTCAATCTCTGGTTTTATGCAGCACCCCAACTCACCTTTCCCCTTAAGCAAGCATAAGTTGGGTTTCTAAATTTGAGACCCTGTTCTGTTTTGGAATTCAGTTCCTGTGTAGCCAAGGTTACATTCCGTGTATTAGTGATATCTTATGATGTTTCTTTTTCTGTGTGACTTATTTCAGTTAGAATCATCATACCTGAATCCACTCATTATGCTGCTACGGGCCTGATGACATAGATTTCATTGCTGAATAATACTGCACTGTATGTAAGTACCACAACTTCTTTATCCATTTTTCACTTTCTGCGATATTGAACTTGTACCGTAAACCAGGTTCTTGTAAACAGAGCCGTCCCAACCTTTGGGGTGGCTGTGTCTTTTGATTTTAATTTCCCTAAGCTATAGGACCATAAGTGGAAGTGCCCTAGGCTCTGTTGCTTTGTTTTTTAGATGTTTCAGGAAACACCATACACTTCTCCCGAGTGGCTGTTGGCAATTGACATCCCGCCCATCAGCATAACAAGGCTCCCAGTTCTCCATGGCCTGTCCTGCCTTTCTGGATTTTACACTTTTTTCAGATGGCCCTTTTGACCGGGGGGAAGTGAGACTTCATTGTAGTGCAGATTTCCTTTGCAAGCTTGCTTGGTTGGCCAAAAAGGGCGAATGCGTTTTTTCCTGAATATATTCAGGAAAAAACGCATACGCCCTTTTTGGCCAAGTGCATCATTGTGGACGTTCTGCCTCTTTTCCTATGCTTTAAATGCAATTCCAGTCTACCTCCTGAAATCGGTTTCCTGCAATTCTGCCCCGCTTTCAAGTCCTCTTGGCAGCCTTACTTCAGTATATTTTTGGACGATAGCTGTCATTTATACCTCTGCAGGTTTGTGAATTACAGTGCCCTGAGCTCCTTTCTTCAACTCGCTTTCTCGTGAGCTGGCCGCAACACCGCAGGATTGCTTCAGGCTCTAATCTGGTTCCGGCACGGCACGCTGAGCCTTTGGTTAATTCCCATTCCTGGTGGGAAATGAGAGTTAAATTTGCCCGTCCAGACACCTCCATCTAGTCTGTCATTGGTTCTCCCTATTCCTGTTCATCTTCCGCAGAAATTGCAAACTGGGTCAAACAGGAGGTTAAAGGCACTGACTCTCCAAGTCGGGAGAGTGTTAGTAAAGCGTCTGGAATGTTGCACCCGAGTACCAGGGGACGAAAACTGACACATATTGGAACACGTCTCCCGATCACACGGTTGATCATACTCTGGGTTCCACATGCATGTTTTAGCTGAAGGAAGAATACCTTAAACCTGGAGAGTTGAGACCCGTGGAATGGGTACCATGCAATATGACTTCAAAGGGTCTTCATTTGCTCACCGAACCTCTCCAATCCTATCACTGCTGCGTTTATGCCCCTGCACACACGCTTGATTCTCTTTCGGAGGCATAGCAATCCATAGGTTTTAAGATACTTCCTAGTCAGGTATATTCTTAGGTGTTTAATATGGGGTGTTGAATCCATTTCGTTGAGCAAGGAGTAGCTCTTGTCTATTCCTTATTTGGCTTAAGGAACTTTATCTGTGCTTATTTCAATCTCTGGTTTTATGCAGCACCCCAACTCACCTTTCCCCTTAAGCAAGCATAAGTTGGTTTTCTAAATTTGAGACCCTGTTCTGTTTTGTAATTCAGTTCCTGTGTAGCCAAATTTACATTCCGTGTATTAGTGATATCTTATGATGTTTCTTTTTCTGTGTGACTTATTTCAGTTAGAATCATCATACCTGAATCCACTCATTATGCTGCTACGGGCCTGATGACATAGATTTCATTGCTGAGTGATACTGCATTGTACGTAAGTACCACAACTTCTTTATCCATTTATCACTTTCTGCGATATTGAACTTGTACCGTAAACCAGGTTCTTGTAAACAGAGCCGTCCCAACCTTTGGGGTGGCTGTGTCTTTTTGATTTTAATTTCCCTAAGCTATAGGACCATAAGTGGAAGTGCCCTAGGCTCTGTTGCTTTGTTTTTTAGATGTTTCAGGAAACACCATACACTTCTCCCGAGTGGCTGTTGGCAATTTACATCCCGCCCATCAGCATAACAAGGCTCCCAGTTCTCCATGGCCTGTCCTGCCTTTCTGGATTTTACACATTTTTCAGATGGCCCTTTTGACCGGGGGGAAGTGAGACTTCATTGTAGTGCAGATTTCCTTTGCAAGCTTGCTTGGTTGGCGAAAAAGTGTGTATGCGTTTTTTCCTGAATATATTCAGGAAAAACGCATACGCCCTTTTTGGCCAAGTGCATCATTGTGGACGTTCTGCCTCTTTTCCTATGCTTTAAATGCAATTCCAGTCTACCTCCTGAAATCGGTTTCCTGCAATTCTGCCCCGCTTTCAAGTCCTCTTGGCAGCCTTACTTCAGTATATTTTTGGACGATAGCTGTCATTTATAACTCTGCAGGTTTGTGAATTACAGTGCCCCTGAGCTCCTTTCTTCAACTCGCTTTCTCGTGAGCTGGCCGCAACACCGCAGGATGGCTTCAGGCCCTAATCTGGTTGCGGCACGGCACGCTGAGCCTTTGGTTAATTCCTCTTCCTGGTGGGAAATGAGAGTTAAATTTGCCCGTCCAGACACCTCCAGCTAGTCTCTCATTGGTTCTCCGTATTCCTGTTCATCTTCCGCAGAAATTGCAAACTGGGCCAAACAGGAGGTTAAAGGCACTGACTCTCCAAGTCGGGAGAGTGTTAGTAAAGCGTCTGGAATGTTGCACCCGAGTACCAGTGGACGAAAACTGACACATATTGGAACACGTCTCCCGATCACACGGTTGATCATACTCTGGGTTCCACATGCATGTTTTAGCTGAAGGAAGAATACCTTAAACCTGGAGAGTTGAGACCCGTGGAATGGGTACCATGCAATATGACTTCAAAGGGTCTTCATTTGCTCACCGAACTTCTCCAGTCCTATCACTGCTGCGTTTATGCCCCTGTACACACGCTTGATTCTCTTTCGGAGACATAGCAATCCATAGGTTTTAATATAGTTCCTAGTCAGGTACATTCTTAGGCGTTTAATATGGGGTGTTGAGTCCATTTCGTTGAGCAAGGAGTAGCTCTTGTCTATTCTATATTTGGCTTAAGGAACTTTATCTGTGCTCATTTCAATCTCTGGTTTTATGCAGCACCCCAACTCACCTTTCCCCTTAAGCAAGCATAAGTTGGGTTTCTAAATTTGAGACCCTGTTCTGTTTTGGAATTCAGTTCCTGTGTAGCCAAGTTTACATTCCGTGTATTAGTGATATCTTATGATGTTTCTTTTTCTGTGTGACTTATTTCAGTTAGAATCATCATACCTGAATCCACTCATTATGCTGCTATGGGCCTGATGACATAGATTTCATTGCTGTGTCATATTGCATTGTACGTAAGTACCACAACTTCTTTATCCATTTTTCACTTTCTGCGATATTGAACTTGTACCGTAAACCAGGTTCTTGTAAACAGAGCCATCCCAACCTTTGGGGAGGCTGTGTCTTTTTGAATTTAATTTCCCTAAGCTATAGGACCATAAGTGGAAGTGCCCTAGGCTCTGTTGCTTTGTTTTTTAGATGTTTCAGGAAACACCATACACTTCTCCCGAGTGGCTGTTGGCAATTTACATCCCGGCCATCAGCATAACAAGGCTCCCAGTTCTCCATGGCCTGTCCTGCCTTTCTGGATTTTACACCTTTTTCAGATGGCCCTTTTGATCGGGGGGAAGTGAGAGTTCATGGTAGTGCAGATTTCCTTTGCAAGCTTGCTTGGTTGGCCAAAAAGGGCGTATGCGTTTTTTCCTGAATATATTCAGGAAAAAACGCATACGCCCTTTTTGACCAAGTGCATCATTGTGGACGTTCTGCCTCTTTTCCTATGCTTTAAATGCAATTCCAGTCTACCTCCTGAAATCGGTTTCCTGCAATTCTGCCCCGCTTTCAAGTCCTCTTGGCAGCCTTACTTCAGTATATTTTTGGACGATAGCTATCATTTATAACTCTGCAGGTTTGTGAATTACAGTGCCCCTGAGCTCCTTTCTTCAACTTGCTTTCTTGTGAGCTGGCCGCAACACCGCAGAATTGCTTCAGGCCCTAATCTGGTTCCGGCACGGCACGCTGAGCCTTTGGTTAATTCCTCTTCCTGGTGGGAAATGAGAGTTAAATTTGCCCGTCCAGACACCTCCAGCTAGTCTGTCATTGGTTCTCCCTATTCCTGTTCATCTTCCGCAGAAATTGCAACATGGGCCAAACAGGAGGTTAAAGGCACTGACTCTCCAAGTCGGGAGAGTGTTAGTAAAGCGTCTGGAATGTTGCACCCGAGTACCAGGGGACGAAAACTGACACATATTGGAACACGTCTCCCGATCACACGGTTGATCATACTCTGGGTTCCACATGCATGTTTTAGCTGAAGGAAGAATACCTTAAACCTGGAGAGTTGAGACCCGTGGAATGGGTACCATGCAATATGACTTCAAAGGGTCTTCATTTGCTCACCGAACCTCTCCAATCCTATCACTGCTGCGTTTATGCCCCTGTACACACGCTAGATTTTCTTTCGGAGACATAGCAATCCATAGGTTTTAAGATACTTCCTAGTCAGGTACATTCTTAGGCGTTTAATATGGGGTGTTGAGTCCATTTCGTTGAGCAAGGAGTAGCTCTTGTCTATTCCATATTTGGCTTAAGGAACTTTATCTGTGCTCATTTCAATCTCTGGTTTTATGCAGCACCCCAACTCACCTTTCCCCTTAAGCAAGCATAAGTTGGGTTTCTAAATTTGAGACCCTGTTCTGTTTTGTAATTCAGTTCCTATGTAGCCAAGTTTACATTCCGTGTATTAGTGATATCTTATGATGTTTCTTTTTCTGTGTGACTTATTTCAGTTAGAATCATCATACCTGAATCCACTCATTATGCTGCTACGGGCCTGATGACATAGATTTCATTGCTGAATAATACTGCATTGTATGTAAGTACCACAACTTCTTTATCCATTTTTCACTTTCTGCGATATTGAACTTGTACCGTAAACCAGGTTCTTGTAAACAGAGCCGTCCCAACTTTTGGGGTGGCTGTGTCTTTTTGATTTTAATTTCCCTAAGCTATAGGACCATAAGTGGAAGTGCCCTAGGCTCTGTTGCTTTGTTTTTTAGATGTTTCAGGAAACACCATACACTTCTCCCGAGTGGCTGTTGGCAATTTACATCCCGCCCATCAGCATAACAAGGCTCCCAGTTCTCCATGGCCTGTCCTGCCTTTCTGGATTTTACACTTTTTTCAGATGGCCCTTTTGACCGGGGGGAAGTGAGACTTCATTGTAGTGCAGATTTCCTTTGCAAGCTTGCTTGGTTTGCGAAAAAGTGTGTATGCGTTTTTTCCTGAATATATTCAGGAAAAACGCATACGCCCTTTTTGGCCAAGTGCATCATTGTGGACGTTCTGCCTCTTTTCCTATGCTTTAAATGCAATTCCAGTCTACCTCCTGAAATCGGTTTCCTGCAATTCTGCCCCGCTTTCAAGTCCTCTTGGCAGCCTTACTTCAGTATATTTTTGGACGATAGCTGTCATTTATAACTCTGCAGGTTTGTGAATTACAGTGCCCCTGAGCTCCTTTCTTCAACTCGCTTTCTCGTGAGCTGGCCGCAACACCGCAGGATGGCTTCAGGCCCTAATCTGGTTCTGGCACGGCACGCTGAGCCTTTGGTTAATTCCTCTTCCTGGTGGGAAATGAGAGTTAAATTTGCCCGTCCAGACACCTCCAGCTAGTCTCTCATTGGTTCTCCCTATTCCTGTTCATCTTCCGCAGAAATTGCAAACTGGGCCAAACAGGAGGTTAAAGGCACTGACTCTCCAAGTCGGGAGAGTGTTAGTAAAGCGTCTGGAATGTTGCACCTGAGTACCAGGGGACAAAAACTGACACATATTGGAACACATCTCCCGATCACACGGTTGATCATACTCTGGGTTCCACATGCATGTTTTAGCTGAAGGAAGAATACCTTAAACCTGGAGAGTTGAGACCCGTGGAATGGGTACCATGCAATATGACTTCAAAGGGTCTTCATTTGCTCACCAAACCTCTCCAGTCCTATCACTGCTGCGTTTATGCCCCTGTACACACGCTTGATTCTCTTTCGGAGACATAGCAATCCATAGGTTTTAATATAGTTCCTAGTCAGGTACATTCTTAGGCGTTTAATATGGGGTGTTGAGTCCATTTCGTTGAGCAAGGAGTAGCTCTTGTCTATTCCATATTTGGCTTAAGGAACTTTATCTGTGCTCATTTCAATCTCTGGTTTTATGCAGCACCCCAACTCACCTTTCCCCTTAAGCAAGCATAAGTTGGGTTTCTAAATTTGAGACCCTGTTCTGTTTTGTAATTCAGTTCCTGTGTAGCCAAGTTTACATTCCGTGTATTAGTGATATCTTATGATGTTTCTTTTTCTGTGTGACTTATTTCAGTTAGAATCATCATACCTGAATCCACTCATTATGCTGCTACGGGCCTGATGACATAGATTTCATTGCTGAGTGATATTGCATTGTACGTAAGTACCACAACTTCTTTATCCATTTTTCACTTTCTGCGATATTGAACTTGTACCGTAAATGAGTTTCTTGTAAACAGAGCCGTCCCAAACATTTGGGTGGCTCTGTCTTTTTGATTTTAATTTCCCTAAGCTATAGGACCATAAGTGGAAGTGCCCTAGTCTCTGTTGCTTTGTTTTTTAGTTATTTCAGGAAACACCGTACACTTCTCCGGAATGGCTGTTGGCAATTTACATCCCGCCCATCAGCATAACAAGGCTCCCAGTTCTCCATGGCCTGTCCTGCCTTTCTGGATTTTACACCTTTTTCAGATGGCCCTTTTGACCGGGGGGAAGTGAGAGTTCATGGTAGTGCAGATTTCCTTTGCAAGCTTGCTTGGTTGGCCAAAAAGGGCGTATGCGTTTTTTCCTGAATATATTCAGGAAAAAACGCATACGCCCTTTTTGGCCAAGTGCATCATTGTGGACGTTCTGCCTCTTTTCCTATGCTTTAAATGCAATTCCAGTCTACCTCCTGAAATCGGTTTCCTGCAATTCTGCCCCGCTTTCAAGTCCTCTTGGCAGCCTTACTTCAGTATATTTTTGGACGATAGCTATCATTTATAACTCTGCAGTTTTGTGAATTACAGTGCCCCTGAGCTCCTTTCTTCAACTTGCTTTCTTGTGAGCTGGCCGCAACACCGCAGGATGGCTTCAGGCCCTAATCTGGTTCCGGCACGGCACGCTGAGCCTTTGGTTAATTCCTCTTCCTGGTGGGAAATGAGAGTTAAATTTGCCCGTCCAGACACCTCCAGCTAGTCTCTCATTGGTTCTCCCTATTCCTGTTCATCTTCCGCAGAAATTGCAAACTGGGCCAAACAGGAGGTTAAAGGCACTGACTCTCCAAGTCGGGAGAGTGTTAGTAAAGCGTCTGGAATGTTGCACCCGAGTACCAGGGGACAAAAACTGACACATATTGGAACACGTCTCCCGATCACACTGTTGATCATACTCTGGATTCCACATGCATGTTTTAGCTGAAGGAAGAATACCTTAAACCTGGAGAGTTGAGACCCTTGGAATGGGTACCATGCAATATGATTTCAAAGGGTCTTCATTTGCTCACCGAACCTCTCCAGTCCTATCACTGCTGCGTTTATGCCCCTGTACACACGCTTGATTCTCTTTTGGAGATATAGCAATCCATAGATTTTAAGATACTTCCTAGTCAGGTACATTCTTAGGTGTTTAATATGGGGTGTTGAATCCATTTCGTTGAGCAAGGAGTAGCTCTTGTCTATTCCATATTTGGCTTAAGGAACTTTATCTGTGCTCATTTCAATCTCTGGTTTTATGCAGCACCCCAACTCACCTTTCCCCTTAAGCAAGCATAAGTTGGGTTTCTAAATTTGAGACTCTGTTCTGTTTTGTAATTCAGTTCCTCTGTAGCCAAGTTTACATTCCGTGTATTAGTGATATCTTATGATGTTTCTTTTTCTGTGTGACTTATTTCAGTTAGAATCATCATACCTGAATCCACTCATTATGCTGCTACGGGCCTGATGACATAGATTTCATTGCTGAGTGATACTGCATTGTACGTAAGTACCACAACTTCTTTATCCATTTTTCACTTTCTGCGATATAGAACTTGTACCGTAAACCAGGTTCTTGTAAACAGAGCCGTCCCAACCTTTGGGGTGGCTGTGTCTTTTTGATTTTAATTTCCCTAAGCTATAGGACCATAAGTGGAAGTGCCCTAGGCTCTGTTGCTTTGTTTTTTAGATGTTTCAGGAAACACCATACACTTCTCCCGAGTGGCTGTTGGCAATTTACATACCGCCCATCAGCATAATAAGGCTCCCAGTTCTCCATGGCCTGTCCTGCCTTTCTGGATTTTACACTTTTATCAGATGGCCCTTTTCACCTGGGGGAAGTGAGACTTCATTGTAGTGCAGATTTCCTTTGCAAGCTTGCTTGGTTGGCCAAAAAGGGCGTATGCGTTTTTTCCTGAATATATTCAGGAAAAAACGCATACACCCTTTTTGGCCAAGTGCTTCATTGTGGACGTTCTGCCTCTTTTCCTATGCTTTAAATGCAATTCCAGTCTACCTCCTGAAATCGGTTTCCTGCAATTCTGCCCCGCTTTCAAGTCCTCTTGGCAGCCTGACTTCAGTATATTTTTGGACGATAGCTGTCATTTATAACTCTGCAGGTTTGTGAATTACAGTGCCCCTGAGCTCCTTTCTTCAACTCGCTTTCTCGTGAGCTGGCCGCAACACCGCAGGATGGCTTCAGGCCCTAATCTGGTTGCGGCACGGCACGCTGAGCCTTTGGTTAATTCCTCTTCCTGGTGGGAAATGAGAGTTAAATTTGCCCGTCCAGACACCTCCATCTGGTCTGTCATTGGTTCTCCCTATTCCTGTTCATCTTCTGCAGAAATTGCAAACTGGGCCAAACAGGAGGTTAAAGGCACTGACTCTCCAAGTCGGGAGAGTGTTAGTAAAGCGTCTGGAATGTTGCACCCTAGTACCAGGGGACGAAAACTGACACATATTGGAACACGTCTCCTATCACACGGTTGATCATACTCTGGGTTCCCCATGCATGTTTTAGCTGAAGGAAGAATACCTTCAACCTGGAGAGTTGAGACCCGTGGAATGGGTTCCATGCAATACGACTTCAAAGGGTCTTCATTTGCTCACCGAACTTCTCCAATCCTATCACTGCTGCGTTTATGCCCCTGTACACACGCTTGATTCTCTTTTGGAGACATAGCAATCCATAGGTTTTAAGATACTTCCTAGTCAGGTACACTCTTAGGCATTTAATATGGGGTGTTGAGTCCATTTCGTTGAGCAAGGAGTAGCTCTTGTCTAATCCATATTTGGCTTAAGGAACTTTATCTGTGCTCATTTCAATCTCTGGTTTTATGCAGCACCCCAACTCACCTTTCCCCTTAAGCAAGCATAAGTTGGGTTTCTAAATTTGAGACCCTGTTCTGTTTTGTAATTCAGTTCCTATGTAGCCAAGTTTACATTCCGTGTATTAGTGATATCTTATGATGTTTCTTTTCCTGTGTGACTTATTTCAGTTAGAATCATCATACCTGAATCCACTCATTATGCTGCTACGGGCCTGATGACATAGATTTCATTGCTGAGTGATATTGCATTGTACGTAAGTACCACAACTTCTTTATCCATTTTTCACTTTCTGCGATATTGAACTTGTACCGTAAACCAGGTTCTTGTAAACAGAGCCGTCCCAACCTTTGGGGTGGCTGTGTCTTTTGATTTTAATTTCCCTAAGCTATAGGACCATAAGTGGAAGTGCCCTAGGCTCTGTTGCTTTGTTTTTTAGATGTTTCAGGAAACACCATACACTTCTCCCGAGTGGCTGTTGGCAATTTACATCCCGCCCATCAGCATAACAAGGCTCCCAGTTCTCCATGGCCTGTCCTGCCTTTCTGGATTTTACACCTTTTTCAGATGGACCTTTTGACCGGGGGGAAGTGAGAGTTCATGGTAGTGCAGATTTCCTTTGCAAGCTTGCTTGGTTGGCCAAAAAGTGCGTATGCGTTTTTTCCTGAATATATTCAGGAAAAAACGCATACGCCCTTTTTGGCCACGTGCATCATTGTGGCCGTTCTGCCTCTTTTCCTATGCTTTAAATGCAATTCCAGTCTACCTCCTGAAATCGGTTTCCTGCAATTCTGCCCAGCTTTCAAGTCCTCTTGGCAGCCTTACTTCAGTATATTTTTGGACGATAGCTGTCATTTATAACTCTGCAAGTTTGTGAATTACAGTGCCCGTGAGCTCCTTTCTTCAACTCGCTTTCTCGTGAGCTGCCCGCAACACCGCAGGATTGCTTTAGGCCCTAATCTGGTTCCGGCATGGCACGCTGAGCCTTTGGTTAATTCCTCTTCCTGGTGCGAAATGAGAGTTAAATTTGCCCATCTAGACACCTCCATCTAGTCTGTCATTGGTTCTCCCTATTCCTGTTCATCTTCCGCAGAAATTGCAAACTGGGCCAAACAGGAGGTTAAAGGCACTGACTCTCCAAGTCGGGAGAGTGTTAGTAAAGCGTCTGGAATGTTGCACCCGAGTACCAGGGGACGAAAACTGAGACATATTGGAACACGTCTCCCGATCACACGGTTGATCATACTCTGGGTTCCACATGCATGTTTAAGCTGAAGGAAGAATACCTTAAACCTGTAGAGTTGTGACCCGTGGAAGGGGTACCATGCAATATGACTTCAAAGAGTCTTCATTTGCTCACCGAACTTCTCCAATCCTATCACTGCTGCGTTTATGCCCTGGTACACACGCTTGATTCTCTTTCAGAGACATAGCAATCCATAGGTTTTAAGATACTTCCTAGTCAGGTACATTCTTAGGCATTTAATATGGGGTGTTGAGTCCATTTCGTTGAGCAAGGAGTAGCTCTTGTCTATTCCATATTTGGCTTAAGGAACTTTATCTGTGCTCATTTCAATCTCTGGTTTTATGCAGCACCCCAACTCACCTTTCCCCTTAAGCAAGCATAAGTTGGTTTTCTTAATTTGAGACCCTGTTCTGTTTTGTAATTCAGTTCCTATGTAGCCAAGTTTACATTCCATGTATTAGTGATATCTTATGATGTTTCTTTTTCTGTGTGACTTATTTCAGTTAGAATCATCATACCTGAATCCACTCATTATGCTGCTACGGGCCTGATGACATAGATTTCATTGCTGAGTGATACTGCATTGTACGTAAGTACCACAACTTCTTTATCCATTTTTCACTTTCTGCGATATAGAACTTGTACCGTAAACCAGGTTCTTGTAAACAGAGCCGTCCCAACCTTTGGGGTGGCTGTGTCTTTTTGATTTTAATTTCCCTAAGCTATAGGACCATAAGTGGAAGTGCCCTAGGCTCTGTTGCTTTGTTTTTTAGATGTTTCAGGAAACACCATACACTTCTCCCGAGTGGCTGTTGGCAATTTACATCCCGCCCATCAGCATAACAAGGCTCCCAGTTCTCCATGGCCTGTCCTGCCTTTCTGGATTTTACACCTTTTTCAGATGGCCCTTTTGACCGGGGGGAAGTGAGAGTTCATGGTAGTGCAGATTTCCTTTGCAAGCTTGCTTGGTTGGCCAAAAAGTGCGTATGCGTTTTTTCCTGAATATATTCAGGAAAAAACGCATACGCCCTTTTTGGCCAAGTGCATCATTGTGGCCGTTCTGCCTCTTTTCCTATGCTTTAAATGCAATTCCAGTCTACCTCCTGAAATCGGTTTCCTGCAATTCTGCCCCGCTTTCAAGTCCTCTTGGCAGCCTTACTTCAGTATATTTTTGGACGATAGCTGTCATTTATAACTCTGCAGGTTTGTGAATTACAGTGCCCCTGATCTCCTTTCTTCAACTCGCTTTCTCGTGAGCTGGCCGCAACACCGCAGGATTGCTTCAGGCTCTAATCTGGTTCCGGCACGGCACGCTGAGCCTTTGGTTAATTCCCATTCCTGGTGGGAAATGAGAGTTAAATTTGCCCGTCCAGACACCTCCATCTAGTCTGTCATTGGTTCTCCCTATTCCTGTTCATCTTCCGCAGAAATTGCAAACTGGGCCAAACAGGAGGTTAAAGGCACTGACTCTCCAAGTCGGGAGAGTGTTAGTAAAGCGTCTGGAATGTTGCACCCGAGTACCAGGGGACGAAAACTGACACATATTGGAACACGTCTCCCGATCACACGGTTGATCATACTCTGGGTTCCACATGCATGTTTTAGCTGAAGGAAGAATACCTTAAACCTGGAGAGTTGAGACCCGTGGAATGGGTACCATGCAATATGACTTCAAAGGGTCTTCATTTGCTCACCGAACCTCTCCAATCCTATCACTGCTGCGTTTATGCCCCTGCACACACGCTTGATTCTCTTTCGGAGGCATAGCAATCCATAGGTTTTAAGATACTTCCTAGTCAGGTATATTCTTAGGTGTTTAATATGGGGTGTTGAATCCATTTCGTTGAGCAAGGAGTAGCTCTTGTCTATTCCTTATTTGGCTTAAGGAACTTTATCTGTGCTTATTTCAATCTCTGGTTTTATGCAGCACCCCAACTCACCTTTCCCCTTAAGCAAGCATAAGTTGGTTTTCTAAATTTGAGACCCTGTTCTGTTTTGTAATTCAGTTCCTGTGTAGCCAAATTTACATTCCATGTATTAGTGATATCTTATGATGTTTCTTTTTCTGTGTGACTTATTTCAGTTAGAATCATCATACCTGAATCCACTCATTATGCTGCTATGGGCCTGATGACATAGATTTCATTGCTGTGTCATATTGCATTGTACGTAAGTACCACAACTTCTTTATCCATTTTTCACTTTCTGCGATATTGAACTTGTACCGTAAACCAGGTTCTTGTAAACAGAGCCATCCCAACCTTTGGGGAGGCTGTGTCTTTTTGATTTTAATTTCCCTAAGCTATAGGACCATAAGTGGAAGTGCCCTAGGCTCTGTTGCTTTGTTTTTTAGATGTTTCAGGAAACACCATACACTTCTCTCGAGTGGCTGTTGGCAATTTACATCCCGGCCATCAGCATAACAAGGCTCCCAGTTCTCCATGGCCTGTCCTGCCTTTCTGGATTTTACACCTTTTTCAGATGGCCCTTTTGATCGGGGGGAAGTGAGAGTTCATGGTAGTGCAGATTTCCTTTGCAAGCTTGCTTGGTTGGCCAAAAAGGGCGTATGCGTTTTTTCCTGAATATATTCAGGAAAAAACGCATACACCCTTTTTGACCAAGTGCATCATTGTGGACGTTCTGCCTCTTTTCCTATGCTTTAAATGCAATTCCAGTCTACCTCCTGAAATCGGTTTCCTGCAATTCTGCCCCGCTTTCAAGTCCTCTTGGCAGCCTTACTTCAGTATATTTTTGGACGATAGCTATCATTTATAACTCTGCAGGTTTGTGAATTACAGTGCCCCTGAGCTCCTTTCTTCAACTTGCTTTCTTGTGAGCTGGCCGCAACACCGCAGAATTGCTTCAGGCCCTAATCTGGTTCCGGCACGGCACGCTGAGCCTTTGGTTAATTCCTCTTCCTGGTGGGAAATGAGAGTTAAATTTGCCCGTCCAGACACCTCCAGCTAGTCTGTCATTGGTTCTCCCTATTCCTGTTCATCTTCCGCAGAAATTGCAACATGGGCCAAACAGGAGGTTAAAGGCACTGACTCTCCAAGTCGGGAGAGTGTTAGTAAAGCGTCTGGAATGTTGCACCCGAGTACCAGGGGACGAAAACTGACACATATTGGAACACGTCTCCCGATCACACGGTTGATCATACTCTGGGTTCCACATGCATGTTTTAGCTGAAGGAAGAATACCTTAAACCTGGAGAGTTGAGACCCGTGGAATGGGTACCATGCAATATGACTTCAAAGGGTCTTCATTTGCTCACCGAACCTCTCCAATCCTATCACTGCTGCGTTTATGCCCCTGTACACACGCTAGATTTTCTTTCGGAGACATAGCAATCCATAGGTTTTAAGATACTTCCTAGTCAGGTACATTCTTAGGCGTTTAATATGGGGTGTTGAGTCCATTTCGTTGAGCAAGGAGTAGCTCTTGTCTATTCCATATTTGGCTTAAGGAACTTTATCTGTGCTCATTTCAATCTCTGGTTTTATGCAGCACCCCAACTCACCTTTCCCCTTAAGCAAGCATAAGTTGGGTTTCTAAATTTGAGACCCTGTTCTGTTTTGTAATTCAGTTCCTATGTAGCCAAGTTTACATTCCGTGTATTAGTGATATCTTATGATGTTTCTTTTTCTGTGTGACTTATTTCAGTTAGAATCATCATACCTGAATCCACTCATTATGCTGCTACGGGCCTGATGACATAGATTTCATTGCTGAATAATACTGCATTGTATGTAAGTACCACAACTTCTTTATCCATTTTTCACTTTCTGCGATATTGAACTTGTACCGTAAACCAGGTTCTTGTAAACAGAGCCGTCCCAACCTTTGGGGTGGCTGTGTCTTTTTGATTTTAATTTCCCTAAGCTATAGGACCATAAGTGGAAGTGCCCTAGGCTCTGTTGCTTTGTTTTTTAGATGTTTCAGGAAACACCATACACTTCTCCCGAGTGGCTGTTGGCAATTTACATCCCGCCCATCAGCATAACAAGGCTCCCAGTTCTCCATGGCCTGTCCTGCCTTTCTGGATTTTACACATTTTTCAGATGGCCCTTTTGACCGGGGGGAAGTGAGACTTCATTGTAGTGCAGATTTCCTTTGCAAGCTTGCTTGGTTGGCGAAAAAGTGTGTATGCCTTTTTTCCTGAATATATTCAGGAAAAACGCATACGCCCTTTTTGGCCAAGTGCATCATTGTGGACGTTCTGCCTCTTTTCCTATGCTTTAAATGCAATTCCAGTCTACCTCCTGAAATCGGTTTCCTGCAATTCTGCCCCGCTTTCAAGTCCTCTTGGCAGCCTTACTTCAGTATATTTTTGGACGATAGCTGTCATTTATAACTCTGCAGGTTTGTGAATTACAGTGCCCCTGAGCTCCTTTCTTCAACTCGCTTTCTCGTGAGCTGGCCGCAACACCGCAGGATGGCTTCAGGCCCTAATCTGGTTCTGGCACGGCACGCTGAGCCTTTGGTTAATTCCTCTTCCTGGTGGGAAATGAGAGTTAAATTTGCCCGTCCAGACACCTCCAGCTAGTCTCTCATTGGTTCTCCCTATTCCTGTTCATCTTCCGCAGAAATTGCAAACTGGGCCAAACAGGAGGTTAAAGGCACTGACTCTCCAAGTCGGGAGAGTGTTAGTAAAGCGTCTGGAATGTTGCACCCGAGTACCAGGGGACGAAAACTGAGACATATTGGAACACATCTCCCGATCACACGGTTGATCATACTCTGGGTTCCACATGCATGTTTTAGCTGAAGGAAGAATACCTTAAACCTGGAGAGTTGAGACCCGTGGAATGGGTACCATGCAATATGACTTCAAAGGGTCTTCATTTGCTCACCAAACCTCTCCAGTCCTATCACTGCTGCGTTTATGCCCCTGTACACACGCTTGATTCTCTTTCGGAGACATAGCAATCCATAGGTTTTAATATAGTTCCTAGTCAGGTACATTCTTAGGCGTTTAATATGGGGTGTTGAGTCCATTTCGTTGAGCAAGGAGTAGCTCTTGTCTATTCTATATTTGGCTTAAGGAACTTTATCTGTGCTCATTTCAATCTCTGGTTTTATGCAGCACCCCAACTCACCTTTCCCCTTAAGCAAGCATAAGTTGGGTTTCTAAATTTGAGACCCTGTTCTGTTTTGTAATTCAGTTCCTGTGTAGCCAAGTTTACATTCCGTGTATTAGTGATATCTTATGATGTTTCTTTTTCTGTGTGACTTATTTCAGTTAGAATCATCATACCTGAATCCACTCATTATGCTGCTACGGGCCTGATGACATAGATTTCATTGCTGAGTGATATTGCATTGTACGTAAGTACCACAACTTCTTTATCCATTTTTCACTTTCTGCGATATTGGACTTGTACCGTAAATGAGTTTCTTGTAAACAGAGCCGTCCCAAACATTTGGGTGGCTCTGTCTTTTTGATTTTAATTTCCCTAAGCTATAGGACCATAAGTGGAAGTGCCCTAGTCTCTGTTGCTTTGTTTTTTAGTTATTTCAGGAAACACCGTACACTTCTCCGGAATGGCTGTTGGCAATTTACATCCCGCCCATCAGCATAACAAGGCTCCCAGTTCTCCATGGCCTGTCCTGCCTTTCTGGATTTTACACCTTTTTCAGATGGCCCTTTTGACCGGTGGGAAGTGAGAGTTCATGGTAGTGCAGATTTCCTTTGCAAGCTTGCTTGGTTGGCCAAAAAGGGCGTATGCGTTTTTTCCTGAATATATTCAGGAAAAAACGCATACGCCCTTTTTGGCCAAGTGCATCATTGTGGACGTTCTGCCTCTTTTCCTATGCTTTAAATGCAATTCCAGTCTACCTCCTGAAATCGGTTTCCTGCAATTCTGCCCCGCTTTCAAGTCCTCTTGGCAGCCTTACTTCAGTATATTTTTGGACGATAGCTGTCATTTATAACTCTGCAGGTTTGTGAATTACAGTGCCCCTGAGCTCCTTTCTTCAACTCGCTTTCTCGTGAGCTGGCCGCAACACCGCAGGATGGCTTCAGGCCCTAATCTGGTTCCGGCACGGCACGCTGAGCCTTTGGTTAATTCCTCTTCCTGGTGGGAAATGAGAGTTAAATTTGCCCGTCCAGACACCTCCAGCTAGTCTGTCATTGGTTCTCCCTATTCCTGTTCATCTTCCGCAGAAATTGCAAACTGGGCCAAACAGGAGGTTAAAGGCACTGACTCTCCAAGTCGGGAGAGTGTTAGTAAAGCGTCTGGCATGTTGCACCCGAGTACCAGGGGACGAAAACTGAGACATATTGGAACACGTCTCCCGATCACACGGTTGATCATACTCTGGGTTCCACATGCATGTTTTAGCTGAAGGAAGAATACCTTAAACCTGGAGAGTTGAGACCCGTGGAATGGGTACCATGCAATATGACTTCAAAGGGTCTTCATTTGCTCACCGAACCTCTCCAATCCTATCACTGCTGCGTTTATGCCCCTGTACACACACTTGATTCTCTTTCAGAGACATAGCAATCCATAGGTTTTAAGATACTTCCTAGTCAGGTACACTCTTAGGCATTTAATATGGGGTGTTGAGTCCATTTCGTTGAGCAAGGAGTAGCTCTTGTCTATTCCATATTTGGCTTAAGGAACTTTATCTGTGCTCATTTCAATCTCTGGTTTTAGGCAGCACCCCAACTCACCTTTCCCCTTAAGCAAGCATAAGTTGGGTTTCTAAATTTGAGACCCTGTTCTGTTTTGTAATTCAGTTCCTATGTAGCCAAGTTTACATTCCGTGTATTAGTGATATCTGATGATGTTTCTTTTCCTGTGTGACTTATTTCAGTTAGAATCATCATACCTGAATCCACTCATTATTTTGCTACGGGCCTGATGACATAGATTTCATTGCTGAGTGATATTGCATTGTACGTAAGTACCACAACTTCTTTATCCATTTTTCACTTTCTGCGATATTGAACTAGTTCCGTAAACCAGGTTCTTGTAAACAGAGCCGTCCCAACCTTTGGGGTGGCTGTGTCTTTTGATTTTAATTTCCCTAAGCTATAGGACCATAAGTGGAAGTGCCCTAGGCTCTGTTGCTTTGTTTTTTAGATGTTTCAGGAAACACCATACACTTCTCCCGAGTGGCTGTTGGCAATTTACATCCCGCCCATCAGCATAACAAGGCTCCCAGTTCTCCATGGCCTGTCCTGCCTTTCTGGATTTTACACCTTTTTCAGATGGACCTTTTGACCGGGGGGAAGTGAGAGTTCATGGTAGTGCAGATTTCCTTTGCAAGCTTGCTTGGTTGGCCAAAAAGTGCGTATGCGTTTTTTCCTGAATATATTCAGGAAAAAACGCATACGCCCTTTTTGGCCAAGTGCATCATTGTGGCCGTTCTGCCTCTTTTCCTATGCTTTAAATGCAATTCCAGTCTACCTCCTGAAATCGGTTTCCTGCAATTCTGCCCAGCTTTCAAGTCCTCTTGGCAGCCTTACTTCAGTATATTTTTGGACGATAGCTGTCATTTATAACTCTGCAGGTTTGTGAATTACAGTGCCCCTGAGCTCCTTTCTTCAACTCGCTTTCTCGTGAGCTGCCCGCAACACCGCAGGATTGCTTTAGGCCCTAATCTGGTTCCGGCATGGCACGCTGAGCCTTTGGTTAATTCCTCTTCCTGGTGCGAAATGAGAGTTAAATTTGCCCATCTAGACACCTCCATCTAGTCTGTCATTGGTTCTCCCTATTCCTGTTCATCTTCCGCAGAAATTGCAAACTGGGCCAAACAGGAGGTTAAAGGCACTGACTCTCCAAGTCGGGAGAGTGTTAGTAAAGCGTCTGGAATGTTGCACCCGAGTACCAGGGGACGAAAACTGACACATATTGGAACACGTCTCCCGATCACACGGTTGATCATACTCTGGGTTCCACATGCATGTTTAAGCTGAAGGAAGAATACCTTAAACCTGTAGAGTTGTGACCCGTGGAATGGGTACCATGCAATATGACTTCAAAGAGTCTTCATTTGCTCACCGAACTTCTCCAATCCTATCACTGCTGCGTTTATGCCCTGGTACACACGCTTGATTCTCTTTCAGAGACATAGCAATCCATAGGTTTTAAGATACTTCCTAGTCAGGTACATTCTTAGGCATTTAATATGGGGTGTTGAGTCCATTTCGTTGAGCAAGGAGTAGCTCTTGTCTATTCCATATTTGGCTTAAGGAACTTTATCTGTGCTCATTTCAATCTCTGGTTTTATGCAGCACCCCAACACACCTTTCCCCTTAAGCAAGCATAAGTTGGGTTTCTACATTTGAGACCCTGTTCTGTTTTGTAATTCAGTTCCTATGTAGCCAAGTTTACATTCCGTGTATTAGTGATATCTTATGATGTTTCTTTTTCTGTGAGACTTATTTCAGTTAGAATCATCATACCTGAATCCACTCATTATGCTGCTACGGGCCTGATGACATAGATTTCATTGCTGAGTGATATTGCATTGTACGTAAGTACCACAACTTCTTTATCCATTTTTCACTTTCTGCGATATTGAACTTGTACCGTAAACCAGGTTCTTGTAAACAGAGCCATCCCAACCTTTGGGGTGGCTGTGCCTTTTTGATTTTAATTTCCCTAAGCTATAGGACCATAAGTGGAAGTGCCCTAGGCTCTGTTGCTTTGTTTTTTAGATGTTTCAGGAAACACCATACACTTCTCCCGAGTGGCTGTTGGCAATTGACATCCCGCCCATCAGCATAACAAGGCTCCCAGTTCTCCATGGCCTGTCCTGCCTTTCTGGATTTTACACCTTTTTCAGATGGACCTTTTGACCGGGGGGAAGTGAGAGTTCATGGTAGTGCAGATTTCCTTTGCAAGCTTGCTTGGTTGGCCAAAAAGTGCGTATGCGTTTTTTCCTGAATATATTCAGGAAAAAACGCATACGCCCTTTTTGGCCAAGTGCATCATTGTGGCCGTTCTGCCTCTTTTCCTATGCTTTAAATGCAATTCCAGTCTACCTCCTGAAATCGGTTTCCTGCAATTCTGCCCAGCTTTCAAGTCCTCTTGGCAGCCTTACTTCAGTATATTTTTGGACGATAGCTGTCATTTATAACTCTGCAGGTTTGTGAATTACAGTGCCCCTGAGCTCCTTTCTTCAACTCGCTTTCTCGTGAGCTGGCCGCAACACCGCAGGATGGCTTCAGGCCCTAATCTGGTTCCGGCACGGCACGCTGAGCCTTTGGTTAATTCCTCTTCCTGGTGGGAAATGAGAGTTAAATTTGCCCGTCCAGACACCTCCAGCTAGTCTCTCATTGGTTCTCCCTATTCCTGTTCATCTTCCGCAGAAATTGCAAACTGGGCCAAACAGGAGGTTAAAGGCACTGACTCTCCAAGTCGGGAGAGTGTTAGTAAAGCGTCTGGAATGTTGCACCCGAGTACCAGGGGACGAAAACTGACACATATTGGAACACGTCTCCCGATCACACGGTTGATCATACTCTGGGTTCCACATGCATGTTTTAGCTGAAGGAAGAATACCTTAAACCTGGAGAGTTGAGACCCATGGAATGGGTACCATGCAATATGACTTCAAAGGGTCTTCATTTGCTCACCGAACTTCTCCAATCCTATCACTGCTGCGTTTATGCCCCTGTACACACGCTTGATTCTCTTTCGGAGACATAGCAATCCATAGGTTTTAAGATACTTCCTAGTCAGGTACACTCTTAGGCATTGAATATGGGGTGTTGAGTCCATTTCGTTGAGCAAGGAGTAGCTCTTGTCTATTCCATATTTGGCTTAAGGAACTTTATCTGTGCTCATTTCTATCTCTGGTTTTATGCAGCACCCCAACTCACCTTTCCCCTTAAGCAAGCATAAGTTGGTTTTCTAAATTTGAGACCCTGTTCTGTTTTGTAATTCAGTTCCTATGTAGCCAAGTTTACATTCCGTGTATTAGTGATATCTTATGATGTTTCTTTTTCTGTGTGACTTATTTCAGTTAGAATCATCATACCTGAATCCACTCATTATGGTGCTACTGGCCTGATGACATAGATTTCCTTGCTGAGTGATATTGCATTGTACGTAAGTACCACAACTTCTTTATCCATTTTTCACTTTCTGCGATATTGAACTTGTACCGTAAACCAGGTTCTTGTAAACAGAGCCGTCCCAACTTTTGGGGTGGCTGTGTCTTTTTCATTTTAGTTTCCCTAAGCTATAGGACCATAAGTGGAAGTGCCCTAGGCTCTGTTGCTTTGTTTTTTAGATGTTTCAGGAAACACCATACACTTCTCCCGAGTGGCTGTTGGCAATTGACATCCCGCCCATCAGCATAACAAGGCTCCCAGTTCTCCATGGCCTGTCCTGCCTTTCTGGATTTTACACTTTTTTCAGATGGCCCTTTTGACCGGGGGGAAGTGAGACTTCATTGTAGTGCAGATTTCCTTTCCCAGCTTGCTTGGTTGGCCAAAAAGGGCGTATGCGTTTTTTCCTGAATATATTCAGGAAAAAACGCATACGCCCTTTTTGGCCAAGTGCATCATTGTGGACGTTCTGCCTATTTTTCCTATGCTTTAAATGCAATTCCAGTCTACCTCCTGAAATCGGTTTCCTGCAATTCTGCCCCGCTTTCAAGTCCTCTTGGCAGCCTTACTTCAGTATATTTTTGGACGATAGCTGTCATTTATAACTCTGCAGGTTTGTGAATTACAGTGCCCCTGAGCTCCTTTCTTCAACTCGCTTTCTCGTGAGCTGGCCGCAACACCGCAGGATGGCTTCAGGCCCTAATCTGGTTCCGGCACGGCACGCTGAGCCTTTGGTTAATTCCTCTTCCTGGTGGGAAATGAGAGTTAAATTTGCCCGTCCAGACACCTCCATCTAGTCTGTCATTGGTTCTCCCTATTCCTGTTCATCTTCCGCAGAAATTGCAAACTGGGCCAAACAGGAGGTTAAAGGCACTGACTCTCCAAGTCAGGAGAGTGTTAGTAAAGCGTCTGGAATGTTGCACCCGAGTACCAGGGGACGAAAACTGACACATATTGGAACACGTCTCCCGATCACACGGTTGATCATACTCTGGGTTCCACATGCATGTTTTAGCTGAAGGAAGAATACCTTAAACCTGGAGAGTTGAGACCCGTGGAATGGGTACCATGCAATATGACTTCAAAGGGTCTTCATTTGCTCACCGAACCTCTCCAATCCTATCACTGCTGCGTTTATGCCCCTGCACACACGCTTGATTCTCTTTCGGAGACATAGCAATCCATACGTTTTAAGATACTTCCTAGTCAAGTATATTCTTAGGCGTTTATTATGGGGTGTTGAATACATTTCGTTGAGCAAGGAGTAGCTCTTGTCTATTCCATATTTGGCTTAAGGAACTTTATCTGTGCTCATTTCAATCTCTGGTTTTATGCAGCACCCCAACTCACCTTTCCCCTTAAGCAAGCATAAGTTGGGTTTCTAAATTTGAGACCCTGTTCTGTTTTGTAATTCAGTTCCTATGTAGCCAAGTTTACATTCCGTGTATTAGTGATATCTTATGATGTTTCTTTTTCTGTGTGAATTATTTCATTTAGAATCATCATACCTGAATCCACTCATTATGCTGCTACGGGCCTGATGACATAGATTTCATTGCTGAGTGATACTGCACTGTACGTAAGTACCACAACTTCCTTATCCATTTTTCACTTTCTGCGATATAGAACTTGTACCATAAACCAGGTTCTTGTAAACAGAGCCGTCCCAACCTTTGGGGTGGCTGTGTCTTTTTGATTTTAATTTCCCTAAGCTATAGGACCATAAGTGGAAGTGCCCTAGGCTCTGTTGCTTTGTTTTATAGATGTTTCAGGAAACACCATACACTTCTCCCCAGTGGCTGTTGGCAATTTACATCCCGCCCATCAGCATAACAAGGCTCCCAGTTCTCCATGGCCTGTCCTGCCTTGCTGGATTTTACACCTTTTTCAGATGGCCCTTTTGACCGGGGGGAAGTGAGAGTTCATGGTAGTGCAGATTTCCTTTGCAAGCTTGCTTGGTTGGCCAAAAAGGGCGTATGCGTTTTTTCCTGAATATATTCAGGAAAAAACGCATACGCCCTTTTTGGCCAAGTGCATCATTGTGGACGTTCTGCCTCTTTTCCTATGCTTTAAATGCAATTCCAGTCTACCTCCTGAAATCGGTTTCCTGCAATTCTGCCCCGCTTTCAAGTCCTCTTGGCAGCCTTACTTCAGTATATTTTTGGACGATAGCTGTCATTTATAACTCTGCAGGTTTGTGAATTACAGTGCCCCTGAGCTCCTTTCTTCAACTTGCTTTCTCGTGAGCTGTCTGCAACACCGCAGGATGGCTTCAGGCCCTAATCTGGTTCCGGCACGGCACGCTGAGCCTTTGGTTAATTCCTCTTCCTGGTGTGAAATGAGAGTTAAATTTGCCCGTCCAGACACCTCCATCTGTTCTCTCATTGGTTCTCCCTATTCCTGTTCATCTTCCGCAGAAATTGCAAACTGGGCCAAACAGGAGGTTAAAGGCACTGACTCTCCAAGTCGGGAGAGTGTTAGTAAAGCGTCTGGAATGTTGCACCCGAGTACCAGGGGACGAAAACTGACACATATTGGAACACGTCTCCCGATCACACGGTTGATCATACTCTGGTTCCACATGCATGTTTTAGCTGAAGGAAGAATACCTTAAACCTGGAGAGTTGAGACCCGTGGAATGGGTACCATGCAATATGACTTCAAAGGGTCTTCATTTGCTCACCGAACTTCTCCAATCCTATCACTGCTGCGTTTATGCCCCTGTACACACGCTTGATTCTCTTTCGGAGACATAGCAATCCATAGGTTTTAAGATACTTCCTAGTCAGGTACATTCTTAGGCGTTTAATATGGGGTGTTGAGTCCATTTCGTTGAGCAAGGAGTAGCTCTTGTCTATTCCATATTTTGCTTAAGGAACTTTATCTGTGCTCATTTCAATCTCTGGTTTTAGGCAACACCCCAACTCACCTTTCCCCTTAAGGAAGCATAAGTTGGGTTTCTAAATTTGAGACCCTGTTCTGTTTTGTAATTCAGTTCCTATGTAGCCAAGTTTACGTTCCGTGTATTAGTGATATCTTATGATGTTTCTTTTTCTGTGAGACTTATTTCAGTTAGAATCATCGTACCTGAACCCACTCATTATGCTGCTACGGGCCTGATGACATAGATTTCATTGCTGAGTGATATTGCATTGTACGTAAGTACCACAACTTCTTTATCCATTTTTCACTTTCTGCGATATTGAACTTGTACCATAAACCAGGTTCTTGTAAACAGAGCCGTCCCAACATTTGGGGTGGCTGTGTCTTTTTGATTTTAATTTCCCTAAGCTATAGGACCATAAGTGGAAGTGCCCTAGGCTCTGTTGCTTTGTTTTTTAGATGTTTCAGGAAACACCATACACTTCTCCCGAGTGGCTGTTGGCAGTTTACATCCCGCCCATGAGCATAACAAGGCTCCCAGTTCTCCATGGCCTGTCCTGCCTTTGTGGATTTTACACCTTTTTCAGATGGCCCTTTTGACAGGGGGGAAGTGAGAGTTCATGGTAGTGCAGATTTCCTTTGCAAGCTTACTTGGTTGGCCAAAACGTCGTATGCGTTTTTTCCTGAATATATTCAGGAAAAAACGTATACGCCCTTTTTGGCCAAGTGCATCATTGTGGACGTTCTGCCTCTTTTCCTATGCTTTAAATGCAATTCCAGTCTACCTCCTGAAATCGGTTTCCTGCAATTCTGCCCCGCTTTCAAGTCCTCTTGGCAGCCTTACTTCAGTATATTTTTGGACGATAGCTGTCATTTATAACTCTGCAGGTTTGTGAATTACAGTGCCCCTGAGCTCCTTTCTTCAACTCCCTTTCTCGTGAGCTGGCCGCAACACCGCAGGATTGCTTCAGGCTCTAATCTGGTTCCGGCACGGCACGCTGAGCCTTTGGTTAATTCCCATTCCTGGTGGGAAATGAGAGTTAAATTTGCCCGTCCAGACACCTCCATCTAGTCTGTCATTGGTTCTCCCTATTCCTGTTCATCTTCCGCAGAAATTGCAAACTGGGCCAAACAGGAGGTTAAAGGCACTGACTCTCCAAGTCGGGAGAGTGTTAGTAAAGCGTCTGGAATGTTGCACCCGAGTACCAGGGGACGAAAACTGACACATATTGGAACACGTCTCCCGATCACACGGTTGATCATACTCTGGGTTCCACATGCATGTTTTAGCTGAAGGAAGAATACCTTAAACCTGGAGAGTTGAGACCCGTGGAATGGGTACCATGCAATATGACTTCAAAGGGTCTTCATTTGCTCACCGAACCTCTCCAGTCCTATCACTGCTGCGATAATGCCCCTGCACACACGCTTGATTCTCTTTCGGAGACATAGCAGTCCATAGGTTTTAAGATAATTCCTAGTCAGGTACATTCTTAGGCGTTTAATATGGGGTGTTGAGTCCATTTCGTTGAGCAAGGAGTAGCTCTTGTCTATTCCATATTTGGCTTAAGGATCTTTCTCTGTGCTCATTTCAATCTCTGGTTTTATGCAGCACCCCAACTCACCTTTCCCCTTAAGCAAGCATAAGTTGGTTTTCTAAATTTGAGACCCTGTTCTGTTTTGTAATTCAGTTCCTATGTAGCCAAGTTTACATTCCGTGTATTAGTGATATCTTATGATGTTTCTTTTTCTGTGAGACTTATTTCAGTTAGAATCATCGTACCTGAATCCACTCATTATGCTGCTACGGGCCTGATGACATAGATTTCATTGCTGAGTGATATTGCATTGTACGTAAGTACCACAACTTCTTTATCCATTTTTCACTTTCTGCGATATTGAACTTGTACCATAAACCAGGTTCTTGTAAACAGAGCCGTCCCAACCTTTGGGGTGGCTGTGTCTTTTTGATTTTAATTTCCCTAAGCTATAGGACCATAAGTGGAAGTGCCCTAGGCTCTGTTGCTTTGTGTTTTAGATGTTTCAGGAAACACCATACACTTCTCCCGAGTGGCTGTTGGCAATTTACATCCCGCCCATCAGCATAACAAGGCTCCCAGTTCTCCATGGCCTGTCCTGCCTTTCTGGATTTTACACTTTTTTCAGATGGCCCTTTTGACCGGGGGGAAGTGAGACTTCATTGTAGTGCAGATTTCCTTTGCAAGCTTGCTTGGTTGGCCAAAAAGGGCGTATGCGTTTTTTCCTGAATATATTCAGGAAAAAACGCATACGCCCTTTTTGGCCAAGTGCATCATTGTGGACGTTCTGCCTCTTTTCCTATGCTTTAAATGCAATTCCAGTCTACCTCCTGAAATCGGTTTCCTGCAATTCTGCCCCGCTTTCAAGTCCTCTTGGCAGCCTTACTTCAGTATATTTTTGGACGATAGCTGTCATTTATAACTCTGCAGGTTTGTGAATTACAGTGCCCCTGAGCTCCTTTCTTCAACTCACTTTCTCGTGAGCTGGCCGCAACACCGCAGGATGGCTTCAGGCCCTAATCTGGTTCCGGCACGGCACGCTGAGCCTTTGGTTAATTCCTCTTCCTGGTGGGAAATGAGAGTTAAATTTGCCCGTCCAGACACCTCCAGCTAGTCTGTCATTAGTTCTCCCTACTCCTGTTCATCTTCCGCAGAAATTGCAACCTGGGCCAAACAGGAGGTTAAAGGCACTGACTCTCCAAGTCGGGAGAGTGTTAGTAAAGCGTCTGGAATGTTGCACCCGAGTACCAGGGGACGAAAACTGACACATATTGGAACACGTCTCCCGATCACACGGTTGATCATACTCTGGGTTCCACATGCATGTTTTAGCTGAAGGAGGAATACCTTAAACCTGGAGAGTTGAGACCCGTGGAATGGGTACCATGCAATATGACTTCAAAGGGTCTTCATTTGCTCACCGAACCTCTCCAATCCTATCACTGCTGCCTTTATGCCCCTGTACACACGCTTGATTCTCTTTCGGGGACATAGCAATCCATAGGTTTTAAAATACTTCCTAGTCAGGTATATTCTTAGGCGTTTAATATGGGGTGTTGAGTCCATTTCGTTGAGCAAGGAGTAGCTCTTGTCTATTCCATATTTGGCTTAAGGAACTTTATCTGTGTTCATTTCAATCTCTGGTTTTATGCAGCACCCCAACTCACCTTTCCCCTTAAGCAAGCATAAGTTGGGTTTCTAAATATGAGACCCTGTTCTGTTTTGTAATTCAGTTCCTGTGTAGCCAAGTTTACATTCCGTGTATTAGTGATATCTTATGATGTTTCTTTTTCTGTGTGACTTATTTCAGTTGGAATCATCATTCCTGAATCCACTCATTATGCTGCTACGGGCCTGATGACATAGATTTCCTTGCTGAGTGATATTGCATTGTACGTAAGTACCACAACTTCTTTATCCATTTTTCACTTTCTGCGATATTGAACTTGTACCGTAAACCAGGTTCTTGTAAACAGAGCCATCCCAACATTTGGGGTGGCTGTGTCTTTTTGATTTTAATTTCCCTAAGCTATAGGACCATAAGTGGAAGTGCCCTAGGCTCTGTTGCTTTGTTTTTTAGATGTTTCAGGAAACACCATACACTTCTCCCGAGTGGCTGTTGGCAATTTACATCCCGGCCATCAGCATAACAAGGCTCCCAGTTCTCCATGGCCTGTCCTGCCTTGCTGGATTTTACACCTTTTTCAGATGGCCCTTTTGACCGGGGGGAAGTGAGAGTTCATGGTAGTGCAGATTTCCTTTGCAAGCTTGCTTGGTTGGCCAAAAAGGGCGTATGCGTTTTTTCCTGAATATATTCAGGAAAAAACGCATACGCCCTTTTTGGCCAAGTGCATCATTGTGGACGTTCTGCCTCTTTTCCTATGCTTTAAATGCAATTCCAGTCTACCTCCTGAAATCGGTTTCCTGCAATTCTGTCCCGCTTTCAAGTCCTCTTGGCAGCCTTACTTCAGTATATGTTTGGACGATAGCTGTCATTTATAACTCTGCAGGTTTGTGAATTACAGTGCCCCTGAGCTCCTTTCTTCAACTCGCTTTCTCGTGAGCTGGCCGCAACACCGCAGGATGGCTTCAGGCCCTAATCTGGTTCCGGCATGGCACGCTGAGCCTTTGGTTAATTCCTCTTCCTGGTGGGAAATGAGAGTTAAATTTGCCCGTCCAGACACCTCCAGCTAGTCTGTCATTGGTTCTCCCTATTCCTGTTCATCTTCCGCAGAAATTGCAAACTGGGCCAAACAGGAGGTTAAAGGCACTGACTCTCCAAGTCGGGAGAGTGTTAGTAAAGCGTCTGGAATGTTGCACCCGAGTACCAGGGGACGAAAACTGAGACATATTGGAACACGTCTCCCGATCACACGGTTGATCATACTCTGGGTTCCACATGCATGTTTTAGCTGAAGGAAGAATACCTTAAACCTGGAGAGTTGAGACCCTTGGAATGGGTACCATGCAATATGACTTCAAAGGGTCTTCATTTGCTCACCGAACCTCTCCAATCCTATCACTGCTGCGTTTATGCCCCTGTACACACACTTGATTCTCTTTCAGAGACATAGCAATCCATAGGTTTTAAGATACTTCCTAGTCAGGTACACTCTTAGGCATTTAATATGGGGTGTTGAGTCCATTTCGTTGAGCAAGGAGTAGCTCTTGTCTATTCCATATTTGGCTTAAGGAACTTTATCTGTGCTCATTTCAATCTCTGGTTTTATGCAGCACCCCAACTCACCTTTCCCCTTAAGCAAGCATAAGTTGGGTTTCTAAATTTGAGACCCTGTTCTGTTTTGTAATTCAGTTCCTGTATAGCCAAGTTTACATTCCGTGTATTAGTGATATCTTATGATGTTTCTTTTTCTGTGTGACTTATTTCAGTTAGAATCATCGTACCTGAATCCACTCATTATGCTGCTACGGGCCTGATGACATAGATTTCATTGCTGAGTGATACTGCATTGTACGTAAGTACCACAACTTCTTTATCCATTTTTCACTTTCTGCGATATTGAACTTGTACCGTAAACCAGGTTCTTGTAAACAGAGCCGTCCCAACCTTTGGGGTGGCTGTGTCTTTTGATTTTAATTTCCCTAAGCTATAGGACCATAAGTGGAAGTGCCCTAGGCTCTGTTGCTTTGTTTTTTAGATGTTTCAGGAAACACCATACACTTCTCCCGAGTGGCTGTTGGCAATTTACATCCCGGCCATCAGCATAACAAGGCTCCCAGTTCTCCATGGCCTGTCCTGCCTTGCTGGATTTTACACCTTTTTCAGATGGCCCTTTTGACCGGGGGGAAGTGAGAGTTCATGGTAGTGCAGATTTCCTTTGCAAGCTTGCTTGGTTGGCCAAAAAGGGCGTATGCGTTTTTTCCTGAATATATTCAGGAAAAAACGCATACGCCCTTTTTGGCCAAGTGCATCATTGTGGACGTTCTGCCTCTTTTCCTATGCTTTAAATGCAATTCCAGTCTACCTCCTGAAATCGGTTTCCTGCAATTCTGCCCCGCTTTCAAGTCCTCTTGGCAGCCTTACTTCAGTATATTTTTGGACGATAGCTGTCATTTATAACTCTGCAGGTTTGTGAATTACAGTGCCCCTGAGCTCCTTTCTTCAACTCACTTTCTCGGGAGCTGGCCGCAACACCGCAGGATGGCTTCAGGCCCTAATCTGGTTCCGGCACGGCACGCTGAGCCTTTGGTTAATTCCTCTTCCTGGTGGGAAATGAGAGTTAAATTTGCCCGTCCAGACACCTCCAGCTAGTCTGTCATTGGTTCTCCCTATTCCTGTTCATCTTCCGCAGAAATTGCAACCTGGGCCAAACAGGTGGTTAAAGGCACTGACACTCCAAGTCGGGAGAGTGTTAGTAAAGCGTCTGGAATGTTGCACCCGAGTACCAGGGGACGAAAACTGACACATATTGGAACACGTCTCCCGATCACACGGTTGATCATACTCTGGGTTCCACATGCATGTTTTAGCTGAAGGAGGAATACCTTAAACCTGGAGAGTTGAGACCCGTGGAATGGGTACCATGCAATATGACTTCAAAGGGTCTTCATTTGCTCACCGAACCTCTCCAATCCTATCACTGCTGCCTTTATGCCCCTGTACACACGCTTGATTCTCTTTCGGGGACATAGCAATCCATAGGTTTTAAATTACTTCCTAGTCAGGTATATTCTTAGGCGTTTAATATGGGGTGTTGAGTCCATTTCGTTGAGCAAGGAGTAGCTCTTGTCTATTCCATATTTGGCTTAAGGAACTTTATCTGTGTTCATTTCAATCTCTGGTTTTATGCAGCACCCCAACTCACCTTTCCCCTTAAGCAAGCATAAGTTGGGTTTCTAAATATGAGACCCTGTTCTGTTTTGTAATTCAGTTCCTGTGTAGCCAAGTTTACATTCCGTGTATTAGTGATATCTTCTGATGTTTCTTTTTCTGTGTGACTTATTTCAGTTGGAATCATCATTCCTGAATCCACTCATTATGCTGCTACGGGCCTGATGACATAGATTTCCTTGCTGAGTGATATTGCATTGTACGTAAGTACCACAACTTCTTTATCCATTTTTCACTTTCTGCGATATTGAACTTGTACCGTAAACCAGGTTCTTGTAAACAGAGCCATCCCAACATTTGGGGTGGCTGTGTCTTTTTGATTTTAATTTCCCTAAGCTATAGGACCATAAGTGGAAGTGCCCTAGGCTCTGTTGCTTTGTTTTTTAGATGTTTCAGGAAACACCATACACTTCTCCCGAGTGGCTGTTGGCAATTTACATCCCGCCCATCAGCATAACAAGGCTCCCAGTTCTCCATGGCCTGTCCTGCCTTGCTGGATTTTACACCTTTTTCAGATGGCCCTTTTGACCGGGGGGAAGTGAGAGTTCATGGTAGTGCAGATTTCCTTTGCAAGCTTGCTTGGTTGGCCAAAAAGGGCGTATGCGTTTTTTCCTGAATATATTCAGGAAAAAACGCATACGCCCTTTTTGGCCAAGTGCATCATTGTGGACGTTCTGCCTCTTTTCCTATGCTTTAAATGCAATTCCAGTCTACCTCCTGAAATCGGTTTCCTGCAATTCTGTCCCGCTTTCAAGTCCTCTTGGCAGCCTTACTTCAGTATATGTTTGGACGATAGCTGTCATTTATAACTCTGCAGGTTTGTGAATTACAGTGCCCCTGAGCTCCTTTCTTCAACTCGCTTTCTCGTGAGCTGGCCGCAACACCGCAGGATGGCTTCAGGCCCTAATCTGGTTCCGGCACGGCACGCTGAGCCTTTGGTTAATTCCTCTTCCTGGTGGGAAATGAGAGTTAAATTTGCCCGTCCAGACACCTCCAGCTAGTCTGTCATTCGTTCTCCCTATTCCTGTTCATCTTCCGCAGAAATTGCAAACTGGGCCAAACAGGAGGTTAAAGGCACTGACTCTCCAAGTCGGGAGAGTGTTAGTAAAGCGTCTGGAATGTTGCACCCGAGTACCAGGGGACGAAAACTGAGACATATTGGAACACGTCTCCCGATCACACGGTTGATCATACTCTGGGTTCCACATGCATGTTTTAGCTGAAGGAAGAATACCTTAAACCTGGAGAGTTGAGACCCTTGGAATGGGTACCATGCAATATGACTTCAAAGGGTCTTCATTTGCTCACCGAACCTCTCCAATCCTATCACTGCTGCGTTTATGCCCCTGTACACACACTTGATTCTCTTTCAGAGACATAGCAATCCATAGGTTTTAAGATACTTCCTAGTCAGGTACACTCTTAGGCATTTAATATGGGGTGTTGAGTCCATTTCGTTGAGCAAGGAGTAGCTCTTGTCTATTCCATATTTGGCTTAAGGAACTTTATCTGTGCTCATTTCAATCTCTGGTTTTATGCAGCACCCCAACTCACCTTTCCCCTTAAGCAAGCATAAGTTGGGTTTCTAAATTTGAGACCCTGTTCTGTTTTGTAATTCAGTTCCTGTATAGCCAAGTTTACATTCCGTGTATTAGTGATATCTTATGATGTTTCTTTTTCTGTGTGACTTATTTCAGTTAGAATCATCGTACCTGAATCCACTCATTATGCTGCTACGGGCCTGATGACATAGATTTCATTGCTGAGTGATACTGCATTGTACGTAAGTACCACAACTTCTTTATCCATTTTTCACTTTCTGCGATATTGAACTTGTACCGTAAACCAGGTTCTTGTAAACAGAGCCGTCCCAACCTTTGGGGTGGCTGTGTCTTTTGATTTTAATTTCCCTAAGCTATAGGACCATAAGTGGAAGTGCCCTAGGCTCTGTTGCTTTGTTTTTTAGATGTTTCAGGAAACACCATACACTTCTCCCGAGTGGCTGTTGGCAATTTACATCCCGGCCATCAGCATAACAAGGCTCCCAGTTCTCCATGGCCTGTCCTGCCTTGCTGGATTTTACACCTTTTTCAGATGGCCCTTTTGACCGGGGGGAAGTGAGAGTTCATGGTAGTGCAGATTTCCTTTGCAAGCTTGCTTGGTTGGCCAAAAAGGGCGTATGCGTTTTTTCCTGAATATATTCAGGAAAAAACGCATACGCCCTTTTTGGCCAAGTGCATCATTGTGGACGTTCTGCCTCTTTTCCTATGCTTTAAATGCAATTCCAGTCTACCTCCTGAAATCGGTTTCCTGCAATTCTGCCCCGCTTTCAAGTCCTCTTGGCAGCCTTACTTCAGTATATTTTTGGACGATAGCTGTCATTTATAACTCTGCAGGTTTGTGAATTACAGTGCCCCTGAGCTCCTTTCTTCAACTCACTTTCTCGGGAGCTGGCCGCAACACCGCAGGATGGCTTCAGGCCCTAATCTGGTTCCGGCACGGCACGCTGAGCCTTTGGTTAATTCCTCTTCCTGGTGGGAAATGAGAGTTAAATTTGCCCGTCCAGACACCTCCAGCTAGTCTGTCATTGGTTCTCCCTATTCCTGTTCATCTTCCGCAGAAATTGCAACCTGGGCCAAACAGGTGGTTAAAGGCACTGACACTCCAAGTCGGGAGAGTGTTAGTAAAGCGTCTGGAATGTTGCACCCGAGTACCAGGGGACGAAAACTGACACATATTGGAACACGTCTCCCGATCACACGGTTGATCATACTCTGGGTTCCACATGCATGTTTTAGCTGAAGGAGGAATACCTTAAACCTGGAGAGTTGAGACCCGTGGAATGGGTACCATGCAATATGACTTCAAAGGGTCTTCATTTGCTCACCGAACCTCTCCAATCCTATCACTGCTGCCTTTATGCCCCTGTACACACGCTTGATTCTCTTTCGGGGACATAGCAATCCATAGGTTTTAAATTACTTCCTAGTCAGGTATATTCTTAGGCGTTTAATATGGGGTGTTGAGTCCATTTCGTTGAGCAAGGAGTAGCTCTTGTCTATTCCATATTTGGCTTAAGGAACTTTATCTGTGTTCATTTCAATCTCTGGTTTTATGCAGCACCCCAACTCACCTTTCCCCTTAAGCAAGCATAAGTTGGGTTTCTAAATATGAGACCCTGTTCTGTTTTGTAATTCAGTTCCTGTGTAGCCAAGTTTACATTCCGTGTATTAGTGATATCTTCTGATGTTTCTTTTTCTGTGTGACTTATTTCAGTTGGAATCATCATTCCTGAATCCACTCATTATGCTGCTACGGGCCTGATGACATAGATTTCCTTGCTGAGTGATATTGCATTGTACGTAAGTACCACAACTTCTTTATCCATTTTTCACTTTCTGCGATATTGAACTTGTACCGTAAACCAGGTTCTTGTAAACAGAGCCATCCCAACATTTGGGGTGGCTGTGTCTTTTTGATTTTAATTTCCCTAAGCTATAGGACCATAAGTGGAAGTGCCCTAGGCTCTGTTGCTTTGTTTTTTAGATGTTTCAGGAAACACCATACACTTCTCCCGAGTGGCTGTTGGCAATTTACATCCCGCCCATCAGCATAACAAGGCTCCCAGTTCTCCATGGCCTGTCCTGCCTTGCTGGATTTTACACCTTTTTCAGATGGCCCTTTTGACCGGGGGGAAGTGAGAGTTCATGGTAGTGCAGATTTCCTTTGCAAGCTTGCTTGGTTGGCCAAAAAGGGCGTATGCGTTTTTTCCTGAATATATTCAGGAAAAAACGCATACGCCCTTTTTGGCCAAGTGCATCATTGTGGACGTTCTGCCTCTTTTCCTATGCTTTAAATGCAATTCCAGTCTACCTCCTGAAATCGGTTTCCTGCAATTCTGTCCCGCTTTCAAGTCCTCTTGGCAGCCTTACTTCAGTATATGTTTGGACGATAGCTGTCATTTATAACTCTGCAGGTTTGTGAATTACAGTGCCCCTGAGCTCCTTTCTTCAACTCGCTTTCTCGTGAGCTGGCCGCAACACCGCAGGATGGCTTCAGGCCCTAATCTGGTTCCGGCACGGCACGCTGAGCCTTTGGTTAATTCCTCTTCCTGGTGGGAAATGAGAGTTAAATTTGCCCGTCCAGACACCTCCAGCTAGTCTGTCATTCGTTCTCCCTATTCCTGTTCATCTTCCGCAGAAATTGCAAACTGGGCCAAACAGGAGGTTAAAGGCACTGACTCTCCAAGTCGGGAGAGTGTTAGTAAAGCGTCTGGAATGTTGCACCCGAGTACCAGGGGACGAAAACTGAGACATATTGGAACACGTCTCCCGATCACACGGTTGATCATACTCTGGGTTCCACATGCATGTTTTAGCTGAAGGAAGAATACCTTAAACCTGGAGAGTTGAGACCCTTGGAATGGGTACCATGCAATATGACTTCAAAGGGTCTTCATTTGCTCACCGAACCTCTCCAATCCTATCACTGCTGCGTTTATGCCCCTGTACACACACTTGATTCTCTTTCAGAGACATAGCAATCCATAGGTTTTAAGATACTTCCTAGTCAGGTACACTCTTAGGCATTTAATATGGGGTGTTGAGTCCATTTCGTTGAGCAAGGAGTAGCTCTTGTCTATTCCATATTTGGCTTAAGGAACTTTATCTGTGCTCATTTCAATCTCTGGTTTTATGCAGCACCCCAACTCACCTTTCCCCTTAAGCAAGCATAAGTTGGGTTTCTAAATTTGAGACCCTGTTCTGTTTTGTAATTCAGTTCCTGTATAGCCAAGTTTACATTCCGTGTATTAGTGATATCTTATGATGTTTCTTTTTCTGTGTGACTTATTTCAGTTAGAATCATCGTACCTGAATCCACTCATTATGCTGCTACGGGCCTGATGACATAGATTTCATTGCTGAGTGATACTGCATTGTACGTAAGTACCACAACTTCTTTATCCATTTTTCACTTTCTGCGATATTGAACTTGTACCGTAAACCAGGTTCTTGTAAACAGAGCCGTCCCAACCTTTGGGGTGGCTGTGTCTTTTGATTTTAATTTCCCTAAGCTATAGGACCATAAGTGGAAGTGCCCTAGGCTCTGTTGCTTTGTTTTTTAGATGTTTCAGGAAACACCATACACTTCTCCCGAGTGGCTGTTGGCAATTTACATCCCGGCCATCAGCATAACAAGGCTCCCAGTTCTCCATGGCCTGTCCTGCCTTGCTGGATTTTACACCTTTTTCAGATGGCCCTTTTGACCGGGGGGAAGTGAGAGTTCATGGTAGTGCAGATTTCCTTTGCAAGCTTGCTTGGTTGGCCAAAAAGGGCGTATGCGTTTTTTCCTGAATATATTCAGGAAAAAACGCATACGCCCTTTTTGGCCAAGTGCATCATTGTGGACGTTCTGCCTCTTTTCCTATGCTTTAAATGCAATTCCAGTCTACCTCCTGAAATCGGTTTCCTGCAATTCTGCCCCGCTTTCAAGTCCTCTTGGCAGCCTTACTTCAGTATATTTTTGGACGATAGCTGTCATTTATAACTCTGCAGGTTTGTGAATTACAGTGCCCCTGAGCTCCTTTCTTCAACTCACTTTCTCGGGAGCTGGCCGCAACACCGCAGGATGGCTTCAGGCCCTAATCTGGTTCCGGCACGGCACGCTGAGCCTTTGGTTAATTCCTCTTCCTGGTGGGAAATGAGAGTTAAATTTGCCCGTCCAGACACCTCCAGCTAGTCTGTCATTGGTTCTCCCTATTCCTGTTCATCTTCCGCAGAAATTGCAACCTGGGCCAAACAGGTGGTTAAAGGCACTGACACTCCAAGTCGGGAGAGTGTTAGTAAAGCGTCTGGAATGTTGCACCCGAGTACCAGGGGACGAAAACTGACACATATTGGAACACGTCTCCCGATCACACGGTTGATCATACTCTGGGTTCCACATGCATGTTTTAGCTGAAGGAGGAATACCTTAAACCTGGAGAGTTGAGACCCGTGGAATGGGTACCATGCAATATGACTTCAAAGGGTCTTCATTTGCTCACCGAACCTCTCCAATCCTATCACTGCTGCGTTTATGCCCCTGTACACACACTTGATTCTCTTTCAGAGACATAGCAATCCATAGGTTTTAAGATACTTCCTAGTCAGGTACACTCTTAGGCATTTAATATGGGGTGTTGAGTCCATTTCGTTGAGCAAGGAGTAGCTCTTGTCTATTCCATATTTGGCTTAAGGAACTTTATCTGTGCTCATTTCAATCTCTGGTTTTATGCAGCACCCCAACTCACCTTTCCCCTTAAGCAAGCATAAGTTGGGTTTCTAAATTTGAGACCCTGTTCTGTTTTGTAATTCAGTTCCTGTATAGCCAAGTTTACATTCCGTGTATTAGTGATATCTTATGATGTTTCTTTTTCTGTGTGACTTATTTCAGTTAGAATCATCGTACCTGAATCCACTCATTATGCTGCTACGGGCCTGATGACATAGATTTCATTGCTGAGTGATACTGCATTGTACGTAAGTACCACAACTTCTTTATCCATTTTTCACTTTCTGCGATATTGAACTTGTACCGTAAACCAGGTTCTTGTAAACAGAGCCGTCCCAACCTTTGGGGTGGCTGTGTCTTTTGATTTTAATTTCCCTAAGCTATAGGACCATAAGTGGAAGTGCCCTAGGCTCTGTTGCTTTGTTTTTTAGATGTTTCAGGAAACACCATACACTTCTCCCGAGTGGCTGTTGGCAATTTACATCCCGCCCATCAGCATAACAAGGCTCCCAGTTCTCCATGGCCTGTCCTGCCTTGCTGGATTTTACACCTTTTTCAGATGGCCCTTTTGACCGGGGGGAAGTGAGAGTTCATGGTAGTGCAGATTTCCTTTGCAAGCTTGCTTGGTTGGCCAAAAAGGGCGTATGCGTTTTTTCCTGAATATATTCAGGAAAAAACGCATACGCCCTTTTTGGCCAAGTGCATCATTGTGGACGTTCTGCCTCTTTTCCTATGCTTTAAATGCAATTCCAGTCTACCTCCTGAAATCGGTTTCCTGCAATTCTGCCCCGCTTTCAAGTCCTCTTGGCAGCCTTACTTCAGTATATTTTTGGACGATAGCTGTCATTTATAACTCTGCAGGTTTGTGAATTACAGTGCCCCTGAGCTCCTTTCTTCAACTCACTTTCTCGGGAGCTGGCCGCAACACCGCAGGATGGCTTCAGGCCCTAATCTGGTTCCGGCACGGCACGCTGAGCCTTTGGTTAATTCCTCTTCCTGGTGGGAAATGAGAGTTAAATTTGCCCGTCCAGACACCTCCAGCTAGTCTGTCATTGGTTCTCCCTATTCCTGTTCATCTTCCGCAGAAATTGCAACCTGGGCCAAACAGGTGGTTAAAGGCACTGACACTCCAAGTCGGGAGAGTGTTAGTAAAGCGTCTGGAATGTTGCACCCGAGTACCAGGGGACGAAAACTGACACATATTGGAACACGTCTCCCGATCACACGGTTGATCATACTCTGGGTTCCACATGCATGTTTTAGCTGAAGGAGGAATACCTTAAACCTGGAGAGTTGAGACCCGTGGAATGGGTACCATGCAATATGACTTCAAAGGGTCTTCATTTGCTCACCGAACCTCTCCAATCCTATCACTGCTGCCTTTATGCCCCTGTACACACGCTTGATTCTCTTTCGGGGACATAGCAATCCATAGGTTTTAAATTACTTCCTAGTCAGGTATATTCTTAGGCGTTTAATATGGGGTGTTGAGTCCATTTCGTTGAGCAAGGAGTAGCTCTTGTCTATTCCATATTTGGCTTAAGGAACTTTATCTGTGTTCATTTCAATCTCTGGTTTTATGCAGCACCCCAACTCACCTTTCCCCTAAGCAAGCATAAGTTGGGTTTCTAAATATGAGACCCTGTTCTGTTTTGTAATTCAGTTCCTGTGTAGCCAAGTTTACATTCCGTGTATTAGTGATATCTTCTGATGTTTCTTTTTCTGTGTGACTTATTTCAGTTGGAATCATCATTCCTGAATCCACTCATTATGCTGCTACGGGCCTGATGACATAGATTTCCTTGCTGAGTGATATTGCATTGTACGTAAGTACCACAACTTCTTTATCCATTTTTCACTTTCTGCGATATTGAACTTGTACCGTAAACCAGGTTCTTGTAAACAGAGCCATCCCAACATTTGGGGTGGCTGTGTCTTTTTGATTTTAATTTCCCTAAGCTATAGGACCATAAGTGGAAGTGCCCTAGGCTCTGTTGCTTTGTTTTTTAGATGTTTCAGGAAACACCATACACTTCTCCCGAGTGGCTGTTGGCAATTTACATCCCGCCCATCAGCATAACAAGGCTCCCAGTTCTCCATGGCCTGTCCTGCCTTGCTGGATTTTACACCTTTTTCAGATGGCCCTTTTGACCAGGGGGAAGTGAGAGTTCATGGTAGTGCAGATTTCCTTTGCAAGCTTGCTTGGTTGGCCAAAAAGGGCGTATGCGTTTTTTCCTGAATATATTCAGGAAAAAACGCATACGCCCTTTTTGGCCAAGTGCATCATTGTGGACGTTCTGCCTCTTTTCCTATGCTTTAAATGCAATTCCAGTCTACCTCCTGAAATCGGTTTCCTGCAATTCTGTCCCGCTTTCAAGTCCTCTTGGCAGCCTTACTTCAGTATATGTTTGGACGATAGCTGTCATTTATAACTCTGCAGGTTTGTGAATTACAGTGCCCCTGAGCTCCTTTCTTCAACTCGCTTTCTCGTGAGCTGGCCGCAACACCGCAGGATGGCTTCAGGCCCTAATCTGGTTCCGGCATGGCACGCTGAGCCTTTGGTTAATTCCTCTTCCTGGTGGGAAATGAGAGTTAAATTTGCCCGTCCAGACACCTCCAGCTAGTCTGTCATTGGTTCTCCCTATTCCTGTTCATCTTCCGCAGAAATTGCAAACTGGGCCAAACAGGAGGTTAAAGGCACTGACTCTCCAAGTCGGGAGAGTGTTAGTAAAGCGTCTGGAATGTTGCACCCGAGTACCAGGGGACGAAAACTGACACATATTGGAACACGTCTCCCGATCACACGGTTGATCATACTCTGGGTTCCACATGCATGTTTTAGCTGAAGGAAGAATACCTTAAACCTGGAGAGTTGAGACCCTTGGAATGGGTACCATGCAATATGACTTCAAAGGGTCTTCATTTGCTCACCGAACCTCTCCAATCCTATCACTGCTGCGTTTATGCCCCTGTACACACACTTGATTCTCTTTCAGAGACATAGCAATCCATAGGTTTTAAGATACTTCCTAGTCAGGTACACTCTTAGGCATTTAATATGGGGTGTTGAGTCCATTTCGTTGAGCAAGGAGTAGCTCTTGTCTATTCCATATTTGGCTTAAGGAACTTTATCTGTGCTCATTTCAATCTCTGGTTTTATGCAGCACCCCAACTCACCTTTCCCCTTAAGCAAGCATAAGTTGGGTTTCTAAATTTGAGACCCTGTTCTGTTTTGTAATTCAGTTCCTGTATAGCCAAGTTTACATTCCGTGTATTAGTGATATCTTATGATGTTTCTTTTTCTGTGTGACTTATTTCAGTTAGAATCATCGTACCTGAATCCACTCATTATGCTGCTACGGGCCTGATGACATAGATTTCATTGCTGAGTGATACTGCATTGTACGTAAGTACCACAACTTCTTTATCCATTTTTCACTTTCTGCGATATTGAACTTGTACCGTAAACCAGGTTCTTGTAAACAGAGCCGTCCCAACCTTTGGGGTGGCTGTGTCTTTTGATTTTAATTTCCCTAAGCTATAGGACCATAAGTGGAAGTGCCCTAGGCTCTGTTGCTTTGTTTTTTAGATGTTTCAGGAAACACCATACACTTCTCCCGAGTGGCTGTTGGCAATTTACATCCCGCCCATCAGCATAACAAGGCTCCCAGTTCTCCATGGCCTGTCCTGCCTTGCTGGATTTTACACCTTTTTCAGATGGCCCTTTTGACCGGGGGGAAGTGAGAGTTCATGGTAGTGCAGATTTCCTTTGCAAGCTTGCTTGGTTGGCCAAAAAGGGCGTATGCGTTTTTTCCTGAATATATTCAGGAAAAAACGCATACGCCCTTTTTGGCCAAGTGCTTCATTGTGGACGTTCTGCCTCTTTTCCTATGCTTTAAATGCAATTCCAGTCTACCTCCTGAAATCGGTTTCCTGCAATTCTGTCCCGCTTTCAAGTCCTCTTGGCAGCCTTACTTCAGTATATGTTTGGACGATAGCTGTCATTTATAACTCTGCAGGTTTGTGAATTACAGTGCCCCTGAGCTCCTTTCTTCAACTCGCTTTCTCGTGAGCTGGCCGCAACACCGCAGGATGGCTTCAGGCCCTAATCTGGTTCCGGCATGGCACGCTGAGCCTTTGGTTAATTCCTCTTCCTGGTGGGAAATGAGAGTTAAATTTGCCCGTCCAGACACCTCCAGCTAGTCTGTCATTGGTTCTCCCTATTCCTGTTCATCTTCCGCAGAAATTGCAAACTGGGCCAAACAGGAGGTTAAAGGCACTGACTCTCCAAGTCGGGAGAGTGTTAGTAAAGCGTCTGGAATGTTGCACCCGAGTACCAGGGGACGAAAACTGACACATATTGGAACACGTCTCCCGATCACACGGTTGATCATACTCTGGGTTCCACATGCATGTTTTAGCTGAAGGAAGAATACCTTAAACCTGGAGAGTTGAGACCCTTGGAATGGGTACCATGCAATATGACTTCAAAGGGTCTTCATTTGCTCACCGAACCTCTCCAATCCTATCACTGCTGCGTTTATGCCCCTGTACACACACTTGATTCTCTTTCAGAGACATAGCAATCCATAGGTTTTAAGATACTTCCTAGTCAGGTACACTCTTAGGCATTTAATATGGGGTGTTGAGTCCATTTCGTTGAGCAAGGAGTAGCTCTTGTCTATTCCATATTTGGCTTAAGGAACTTTATCTGTGCTCATTTCAATCTCTGGTTTTATGCAGCACCCCAACTCACCTTTCCCCTTAAGCAAGCATAAGTTGGGTTTCTAAATTTGAGACCCTGTTCTGTTTTGTAATTCAGTTCCTGTATAGCCAAGTTTACATTCCGTGTATTAGTGATATCTTATGATGTTTCTTTTTCTGTGTGACTTATTTCAGTTAGAATCATCGTACCTGAATCCACTCATTATGCTGCTACGGGCCTGATGACATAGATTTCATTGCTGAGTGATACTGCATTGTACGTAAGTACCACAACTTCTTTATCCATTTTTCACTTTCTGCGATATTGAACTTGTACCGTAAACCAGGTTCTTGTAAACAGAGCCGTCCCAACCTTTGGGGTGGCTGTGTCTTTTGATTTTAATTTCCCTAAGCTATAGGACCATAAGTGGAAGTGCCCTAGGCTCTGTTGCTTTGTTTTTTAGATGTTTCAGGAAACACCATACACTTCTCCCGAGTGGCTGTTGGCAATTTACATCCCGGCCATCAGCATAACAAGGCTCCCAGTTCTCCATGGCCTGTCCTGCCTTGCTGGATTTTACACCTTTTTCAGATGGCCCTTTTGACCGGGGGGAAGTGAGAGTTCATGGTAGTGCAGATTTCCTTTGCAAGCTTGCTTGGTTGGCCAAAAAGGGCGTATGCGTTTTTTCCTGAATATATTCAGGAAAAAACGCATACGCCCTTTTTGGCCAAGTGCATCATTGTGGACGTTCTGCCTCTTTTCCTATGCTTTAAATGCAATTCCAGTCTACCTCCTGAAATCGGTTTCCTGCAATTCTGCCCCGCTTTCAAGTCCTCTTGGCAGCCTTACTTCAGTATATTTTTGGACGATAGCTGTCATTTATAACTCTGCAGGTTTGTGAATTACAGTGCCCCTGAGCTCCTTTCTTCAACTCACTTTCTCGGGAGCTGGCCGCAACACCGCAGGATGGCTTCAGGCCCTAATCTGGTTCCGGCACGGCACGCTGAGCCTTTGGTTAATTCCTCTTCCTGGTGGGAAATGAGAGTTAAATTTGCCCGTCCAGACACCTCCAGCTAGTCTGTCATTGGTTCTCCCTATTCCTGTTCATCTTCCGCAGAAATTGCAACCTGGGCCAAACAGGTGGTTAAAGGCACTGACACTCCAAGTCGGGAGAGTGTTAGTAAAGCGTCTGGAATGTTGCACCCGAGTACCAGGGGACGAAAACTGACACATATTGGAACACGTCTCCCGATCACACGGTTGATCATACTCTGGGTTCCACATGCATGTTTTAGCTGAAGGAGGAATACCTTAAACCTGGAGAGTTGAGACCCGTGGAATGGGTACCATGCAATATGACTTCAAAGGGTCTTCATTTGCTCACCGAACCTCTCCAATCCTATCACTGCTGCCTTTATGCCCCTGTACACACGCTTGATTCTCTTTCGGGGACATAGCAATCCATAGGTTTTAAAATACTTCCTAGTCAGGTATATTCTTAGGCGTTTAATATGGGGTGTTGAGTCCATTTCGTTGAGCAAGGAGTAGCTCTTGTCTATTCCATATTTGGCTTAAGGAACTTTATCTGTGTTCATTTCAATCTCTGGTTTTATGCAGAACCCCAACTCACCTTTCCCCTTAAGCAAGCATAAGTTGGGTTTCTAAATATGAGACCCTGTTCTGTTTTGTAATTCAGTTCCTGTGTAGCCAAGTTTACATTCCGTGTATTAGTGATATCTTATGATGTTTCTTTTTCTGTGTGACTTATTTCAGTTGGAATCATCATTCCTGAATCCACTCATTATGCTGCTACGGGACTGATGACATAGATTTCCTTGCTGAGTGATATTGCATTGTACGTAAGTACCACAACTTCTTTATCCATTTTTCACTTTCTGCGATATTGAACTTGTACCGTAAACCAGGTTCTTGTAAACAGAGCCATCCCAACATTTGGGGTGGCTGTGTCTTTTTGATTTTAATTTCCCTAAGCTATAGGACCATAAGTGGAAGTGCCCTAGGCTCTGTTGCTTTGTTTTTTAGATGTTTCAGGAAACACCATACACTTCTCCCGAGTGGCTGTTGGCAATTTACATCCCGGCCATCAGCATAACAAGGCTCCCAGTTCTCCATGGCCTGTCCTGCCTTGCTGGATTTTACACCTTTTTCAGATGGCCCTTTTGACCGGGGGGAAGTGAGAGTTCATGGTAGTGCAGATTTCCTTTGCAAGCTTGCTTGGTTGGCCAAAAAGGGCGTATGCGTTTTTTCCTGAATATATTCAGGAAAAAACGCATACGCCCTTTTTGGCCAAGTGCATCATTGTGGACGTTCTGCCTCTTTTCCTATGCTTTAAATGCAATTCCAGTCTACCTCCTGAAATCGGTTTCCTGCAATTCTGTCCCGCTTTCAAGTCCTCTTGGCAGCCTTACTTCAGTATATGTTTGGACGATAGCTGTCATTTATAACTCTGCAGGTTTGTGAATTACAGTGCCCCTGAGCTCCTTTCTTCAACTCGCTTTCTCGTGAGCTGGCCGCAACACCGCAGGATGGCTTCAGGCCCTAATCTGGTTCCGGCATGGCACGCTGAGCCTTTGGTTAATTCCTCTTCCTGGTGGGAAATGAGAGTTAAATTTGCCCGTCCAGACACCTCCAGCTAGTCTGTCATTGGTTCTCCCTATTCCTGTTCATCTTCCGCAGAAATTGCAAACTGGGCCAAACAGGAGGTTAAAGGCACTGACTCTCCAAGTCGGGAGAGTGTTAGTAAAGCGTCTGGAATGTTGCACCCGAGTACCAGGGGACGAAAACTGAGACATATTGGAACACGTCTCCCGATCACACGGTTGATCATACTCTGGGTTCCACATGCATGTTTTAGCTGAAGGAAGAATACCTTAAACCTGGAGAGTTGAGACCCGTGGAATGGGTACCATGCAATATGACTTCAAAGGGTCTTCATTTGCTCACCGAACCTCTCCAATCCTATCACTGCTGCGTTTATGCCCCTGTACACACACTTGATTCTCTTTCAGAGACATAGCAATCCATAGGTTTTAAGATACTTCCTAGTCAGGTACACTCTTAGGCATTTAATATGGGGTGTTGAGTCCATTTCGTTGAGCAAGGAGTAGCTCTTGTCTATTCCATATTTGGCTTAAGGAACTTTATCTGTGCTCATTTCAATCTCTGGTTTTATGCAGCACCCCAACTCACCTTTCCCCTTAAGCAAGCATAAGTTGGGTTTCTAAATTTGAGACCCTGTTCTGTTTTGTAATTCAGTTCCTGTATAGCCAAGTTTACATTCCGTGTATTAGTGATATCTTATGATGTTTCTTTTTCTGTGTGACTTATTTCAGTTAGAATCATCGTACCTGAATCCACTCATTATGCTGCTACGGGCCTGATGACATAGATTTCATTGCTGAGTGATACTGCATTGTACGTAAGTACCACAACTTCTTTATCCATTTTACACTTTCTGCGATATTGAACTTGTACCGTAAACCAGGTTCTTGTAAACAGAGCCGTCCCAACCTTTGGGGTGGCTGTGTCTTTTGATTTTAATTTCCCTAAGCTATAGGACCATAAGTGGAAGTGCCCTAGGCTCTGTTGCTTTGTTTTTTAGATGTTTCAGGAAACACCATACACTTCTCCCGAGTGGCTGTTGGCAATTTACATCCCGCCCATCAGCATAACAAGGCTCCCAGTTCTCCATGGCCTGTCCTGCCTTGCTGGATTTTACACCTTTTTCAGATGGCCCTTTTGACCGGGGGGAAGTGAGAGTTCATGGTAGTGCAGATTTCCTTTGCAAGCTTGCTTGGTTGGCCAAAAAGGGCGTATGCGTTTTTTCCTGAATATATTCAGGAAAAAACGCATACGCCCTTTTTGGCCAAGTGCATCATTGTGGACGTTCTGCCTCTTTTCCTATGCTTTAAATGCAATTCCAGTCTACCTCCTGAAATCGGTTTCCTGCAATTCTGCCCCGATTTCAAGTCCTCTTGGCAGCCTTACTTCAGTATATTTTTGGACGATAGCTGTCATTTATAACTCTGCAGGTTTGTGAATTACAGTGCCCCTGAGCTCCTTTCTTCAACTCACTTTCTCGGGAGCTGGCCGCAACACCGCAGGATGGCTTCAGGCCCTAATCTGGTTCCGGCACGGCACGCTGAGCCTTTGGTTAATTCCTCTTCCTGGTGGGAAATGAGAGTTAAATTTGCCCGTCCAGACACCTCCAGCTAGTCTGTCATTGGTTCTCCCTATTCCTGTTCATCTTCCGCAGAAATTGCAACCTGGGCCAAACAGGAGGTTAAAGGCACTGACACTCCAAGTCGGGAGAGTGTTAGTAAAGCGTCTGGAATGTTGCACCCGAGTACCAGGGGACGAAAACTGACACATATTGGAACACGTCTCCCGATCACACGGTTGATCATACTCTGGGTTCCACATGCATGTTTTAGCTGAAGGAGGAATACCTTAAACCTGGAGAGTTGAGACCCGTGGAATGGGTACCATGCAATATGACTTCAAAGGGTCTTCATTTGCTCACCGAACCTCTCCAATCCTATCACTGCTGCCTTTATGCCCCTGTACACACGCTTGATTCTCTTTCGGAGACATAGCAATCCATAGGTTTTAAGATACTTCCTAGTCAGGTACATTCTTAGGCGTTTAATATGGGGTGTTGAGTCCATTTCGTTGAGCAAGGAGTAGCTCTTGTCTATTCCATATTTGGCTTAAGGAACTTTATCTGTGTTCATTTCAATCTCTGGTTTTATGCAGCACCCCAACTCACCTTTCCCCTTAAGCAAGCATAAGTTGGGTTTCTAAATTTGAGACCCTGTTCTGTTTTGTAATTCAGTTCCTGTGTAGCCAAGGTTACATTCCGTGTATTAGTGATATCTTATGATGTTTCTTTTTCTGTGTGACTTATTTCAGTTGGAATCATCATACCTGAATCCACTCATTATGCTGCTACGGGCCTGATGACATAGATTTCCTTGCTGAGTGATATTGCATTATACTTAAGTACCACAACTTCTTTATCCATTTTTCACTTTCTGCGATATTGAACTTGTACCGTAAACCAGGTTCTTGTAAACAGAGCCATCCCAACATTTGGGGTGGCTGTGTCTTTTTGATTTTAATTTCTCTAAGCTATAGGACCATAAGTGGAAGTGCCCTAGGCTCTGTTGCTTTGTTTTTTAGATGTTTCAGGAAACACCATACACTTCTCCCCAGTGGCTGTTGGCAATTTACATCCCGCCCATCAGCATAACAAGGCTCCCAGTTCTCCATGGCCTGTCCTGCCTTGCTGGATTTTACACCTTTTTCAGATGGCCCTTTTGACCGGGGGGAAGTGAGAGTTCATGGTAGTGCAGATTTCCTTTGCAAGCTTGCTTGGTTGGCCAAAAAGGGCGTATGCGTTTTTTCCTGAATATATTCAGGAAAAACGCATACGCCCTTTTTGGCCAAGTGCATCATTGTGGACGTTCTGCCTCTTTTCCTATGCTTTAAATACAATTCCAGTCTACCTCCTGAAATCGGTTTCCTGCAATTCTGCCCCGCTTTCAAGTCCTCTTGGCAGCCTTACTTCAGTATATTTTTGGACGATAGCTGTCATTTATAACTCTGCAGGTTTGTGAATTACAGTGCCCCTGAGCTCCTTTCTTCAACTCGCTTTCTAGTGAGCTGGCCGCAACACCGCAGGATTGCTTCAGGCCCTAATCTGGTTCCGGCACGGCACGCTGAGCCTTTCGTTAATTCCTCTTCCTGGTGCGAAATGAGGGTTAAATTTGCCCATCCAGACACCTCCATCTAGTCTGTCATTGGTTCTCCCTATTCCTGTTCATCTTCCGCAGAAATTGCAAACTGGGCCAAACAGGAGGTTAAAGGCACTGACTCTCCAAGTCGAGAGAGTGTTAGTAAAGCGTCTGGAGTGTTGCACCCGAGTACCAGGGGACGAAAACTGACACATATTGGAACACGTCTCCCGATCACACAGTTGATCATACTCTGGGTTCCACATGCATGATTTAGCTGAAGGAAGAATACCTTAAACCTGGAGAGTTGAGACCCGTGGAATGGGTACCATGCAATATGACTTCAAAGGGTCTTCATTTGCTCACCGAACCTCTCCAGTCCTATCACTGCTGCGTTTATGCCCCTGTACACACGCTTGATTCTCTTTCAGAGACATAGCAATCCATAGGTTTTAAGATACTTCCTAGTCAGGTACATTCTTAGGCGTTTAATATGGGGTGTTGAGTCCATTTCGTTGAGCAAGGAGTAGATCTTGTCTATTCCATATTTGGCTTAAGGAACTTTATCTGTGCTCATTTCAATCTCTGGTTTTATGCAACACCCCAACTCACCTTTCCCCTTAAGCAAGCATAAGATGGGTTTCTAAATTTGAGACCCTGTTCTGTTTTGTAATTCAGTTCCTATGTAGCCAAGTTTACATTCCGTGTATTAGTGATATCTCATGATGTTTCTTTTTCTGTGTGACTTATTTCAGTTAGAATCATCGTACCTGAATCCACTCATTATGCTGCTATGGGACTGATGACATAGATTTCATTGCTGAGTGATATTGCGTTGTACGTAAGTACCACAACATCTTTATCAATTTTTTACTTTCTGCGATATGGAACTTGTACTGTAAATGAGTTTCTTGTAAACAGAGCCGTCCCAACCTTTTGGGTGGCTCTGTCTTTTTGATTTTAATTTCCCTAAGCTATAGGACCATAAGTGGAAGTGCCCTAGGCTCTGTTGCTTTGTTTTTTAGATGTTTTAGGAAACACCATACACTTCTCTGGAATGGCTGTTGGCAATTGAAATCACGCCCATCAGCATAACAAGGCTCCCAGTTCTCCATGGCCTGTCCTGCCTTTCTGGATTTTACACTTTTTTCAGATGGCCCTTTTGACCGGGGGGAAGTGAGACTTCATTGTAGTGCAGATTTCCTTTGCAAGCTTGCTTGGTTGGCCAAAAAGGGCGTATGCGTTTTTTCCTGAATATATTCAGGAAAAAACGCATACGCCCTTTTTGGCCAAGTGCATCATTGTGGACGTTCTGCCTCTTTTCCTATGCTTTAAATGCAATTCCAGTCTACCTCCTGAAATCGGTTTCCTGCAATTCTGTCCCGCTTTCAAGTCCTCTTGGCAGCCTTACTTCAGTATATGTTTGGACGATAGCTGTCATTTATAACTCTGCAGGTTTGTGAATTACAGTGCCCCTGAGCTCCTTTCTTCAACTCGCTTTCTCGTGAGCTGGCGGCAACACCGCAGGATGGCTTCAGGCCCTAATCTGGTTCCGGCACGGCACGCTGAGCCTTTGGTTAATTCCTCTTCCTGGTGGGAAATGAGAGTTAAATTTGCCCGTCCAGACACCTCCAGCTAGTCTGTCATTGGTTCTCCCTATTCCTGTTCATCTTCCGCAGAAATTGCAAACTGGGCCAAACAGGAGGTTAAAGGCACTGACTCTCCAAGTCGGGAGAGTGTTAGTAAAGCGTCTGGAATGTTGCACCCGAGTACCACGGGACGAAAACTGAGACATATTTGAACACGTCTCCCAATCACATGGTTGATCATACTCTGGGTTCCACATGCATGTTTTAGCTGAAGGAAGAATACCTTAAACCTGGAGAGTTGAGACCCGTGGAATGGGTACCATGCAATATGACTTCAAAGGGTCTTCATTTGCTCACCGAACCTCTCCAGTCCTATCACTGCTGCGTTTATGCCCCTGTACACACGCTTGATTCTCTTTCGGAGACATAGCAGTCCATAGGTTTTAAGATACTTCCTAGTCAGGTACATTCTTAGGCGTTTAATATGGGGTGTTGAGTCCATTTCGTTGAGCAAGGAGTAGCTCTTGTCTATTCCATATTTGGCTTAAGGAACTTTATCTGTGCTCATTTCAATCTCTGGTTTTATGCAGCACCCCAACTCACCTTTCCCCTTAAGCAAGCATAAGTTGGGTTTCTAAATTTGAGACCCTGTTCTGTTTTGTAATTCAGTTCCTGTGTAGCCAAGTTTACATTCCGTGTATTAGTGATATCTTATGATGTTTCTTTTTCTGTGTGACTTATTTCAGTTAGAATCATCGTACCTGAATCCACTCATTATGCTGCTACTGGCCTGATGACATAGATTTCATTGCTGAGTGCTACTGCATTGTACGTAAGTACCACAACTTCTTTATCCATTTTTCACTTTCTGCGATATTGAACTTGTACCGTAAACCAGGTTCTTGTAAACAGAGCCATCCCAACCTTTGGGGTGGCTGTGTCTTTTTGATTTTAATTTCCCTAAGCTATAGGACCATAAGTGGAAGTGCCCTAGGCTCTGTTGCTTTGTTTTTTAGATGTTTCAAGAAACACCATACACTTCTCCCGAGTGGCTGTTGGCAATTGAAATCCCGCCCATCAGCATAACAGGGCTCCCAGTTCTCCATGGCCTGTCCTGCCTTTCTGGATTTTACACTTTTTTCAGATGGCCCTTTTGACCGGGGGGAAGTGAGACTTCATTGTAGTGCAGATTTCCTTTGCAAGCTTGCTTGGTTGGCCAAAAAGGGCGTATGCGTTTTTTCCTGAATATATTCAGGAAAAAACGCATACGCCCTTTTTGGCCAAGTGCATCATTGTGGACGTTCTGCCTCTTTTCCTATGCTTTAAATGAAATTCCAGTCTACCTCCTGAAATCGGTTTCCTGCAATTCTGCCCCGCTTTCAAGTCCTCTTGGCAGCCTTACTTCAGTATATTTTTGGACGATAGCTGTCATTTATACCTCTGCAGGTTTGTGAATTACAGTGCCCCTGAGCTCCTTTCTTCAACTCGCTTTCTCGTGAGCTGGCCGCAACACCGCAGGATTGCTTCAGGACCTAATCTGGTTCCGGCACGGCACGCTGAGCCTTTGGTTAATTCCTCTTTCTGGTGCGAAATGAGAGTTAAATTTGCCCATCCAGACACCTCCATCTAGTCTGACATTGGTTCTCCCTATTCCTGTTCATCTTCCGCAGAAATTGCAAACTGGGCCAAACAGGAGGTTAAAGGCACTGACTCTCCAAGTCGGGAGAGTGTTAGTAAAGCGTCTGGAGTGTTGCACCCGAGTACCAGGGGACGAAAACTGACACATATTGGAACACGTCTCCCGATCACACGGTTGATCATACTCTGGGTTCCACATGCATGTTTTAGCTGAAGGAAGAATACCTTAAACCTGGAGAGTTGAGACCCGTGGAATGGGTACCATGCAATATGACTTCAAAGGGTCTTCATTTGCTCACCAAACCTCTCCAGTCCTATCACTGCTGCGTTTATGCCCGTGCACAAATGCTTGATTCTCTTTCGGAGACATAGCAATCCATAGGTTTTAAGATACTTCCTAGTCAGGTATATACTTAGGTGTTTAATATGGGGTGTTGAATCCATTTCGTTGAGCAAGGAGTAGCTCTTGTCTATTCCATATTTGGCTTAAGGAACTTTCTCTGTGCTCATTTCAATCTCTGGTTTTATGCAGCACCCCAACTCACCTTTCCCCTTAAGCAAGCATAAGTTGGTTTTCTAAATTTGAGACCCTGTTCTGTTTTGTAATTCAGTTCCTGTGTAGCCAAGTTTACATTCCGTGTATTAGTGATATCTTATGATGTTTCTTTTTCTGTGTGACTTATTTCAGTTAGAATCATCATACCTGAATCCACTCATTATGCTGCTATGGGCCTGATGACATAGATTTCATTGCTGAGTGCTACTGCATTGTACGTAAGTACCACAACTTCTTTATCCATTTTTCACTTTCTGCGATATTGAACTTGTACCGTAAACCAGGTTCTTGTAAACAGAGCCGTCCCAACCTTTGGGGTGGCTGTGTCTTTTTGATTTTAATTTCCCTAAGCTATAGGACCATAAGTGGAAGTGCCCTAGGCTCTGTTGCTTTGTTTTTTAGATGTTTCAGGAAACACCATACACTTCTCCCGAGTGGCTGTTGGCAGTTGACATCCCGCCCATCAGCATAACAAGGCTCCCAGTTCTCCATGGCCTGTCCTGCCTTGCTGGATTTTACACTTTTTTCAGATGGCCCATTTGACCAGGGGGAAGTGAGACTTCATTGTAGTGCAGATTTCCTTTGCAAGCTTGCTTGGTTGGCCAAAAAGGGCGTATGCGTTTTTTCCTGAATATATTCAGGAAAAACGCATACGCCCTTTTTGGCCAAGTGCATCATTGTGGACGTTCTGCCTCTTTTCCTATGCTTTAAATGCAATTCCAGTCTACCTCCTGAAATCGGTTTCCTGCAATTCTGCCCCGCTTTCAAGTCCTCTTGGCAGCCTTACTTCAGTATATTTTTGGACGATAGCTGTAATTTATAACTCTGCAGGTTTGTGAATTACAGTGCCCCTGAGCTCCTTTCTTCAACTCGCTTTCTCGTGAGCTGGCCTCAACACCTCAGGATTGTTTCAGGCCCTAATCTGGTTCCGGCACGGCACGCTGAGCCTTTGGTTAATTCCTCTTCCTGGTGCGAAATGAGGGTTAAATTTGCCCATCCAGACACCTCCATCTAGTCTGTCATTGGTTCTCCCTATTTCTGTTCATCTTCCGCAGAAATTGCAAACTGGGCCAAACAGGAGGTTAAAGGCACTGACTCTCCAAGTCGGGAGAGTGTTAGTAAAGCGTCTGGAATGTTGCACCCGAGTACCAGGGGATGAAAACTGAGACATATTGGAACAAGTCTCCCGATCACACGGTTGATCATACTCTGGGTTCCACATGCATGTTTTAGCTGAAGGAAGAATACCTTAAACCTGGAGAGTTGAGACCCGTGGAATGGGTACCATGCAATATGACTTCAAAGGGTCTTCATTTGCTCACCGAACCTCTCCAGTCCTATCACTGCTGCGTTTTTGCCCCTGCACACACGCTTGATTCTCTTTCGGAGACATAGCAATCCATAGGTTTTAAGATACTTCCTAGTCAGGTACATTCTTAGGCGTTTAATATGGGGTGTTGAGTCCATTTCGTTGAGCAAGGAGTAGATCTTGTCTATTCCATATTTGGCTTAAGGAACTTTATCTGTGCTCATTTCAATCTCTGGTTTTATGCAGCACCCCAACTCACCTTTCCCCTTAAGCAAGCATAAGTTGTGTTTCTAAATTTGAGACCCTGTTCTGTTTTGTAATTCAGTTCCTGTGTAGCCAAGTTTACATTCCGTGTATTAGTGATATCTTATGATGTTTCTTTTTCTGTGTGACTTATTTCAGTTAGAATCATCGTACCTGAATCCACTCATTATGCTGCTATGGGACTGATGACATAGATTTCATTGCTGAGTGATATTGCGTTGTACGTAAGTACCACAACATCTTTATCAATTTTTTACTTTCTGCGATATGGAACTTGTACCGTAAATGAGTTTCTTGTAAGCAGAGCCGTTCCAACCTTTTGGGTGGCTCTGTCTTTTTGATTTTAATTTCCCTAAGCTATAGGACCATAAGTGGAAGTGCCCTAGGCTCTGTTGCTTTGTTTTTTAGATGTTTCAGGAAACACCATACACTTCTCTGGAATGGCTGTTGGCAATTGAAATCACGCCCATCAGCATAACAAGGCTCCCAGTTCTCCATGGCCTGTCCTGCCTTTCTGGATTTTACACTTTTTTCAGATGGCCCTTTTGACCGGGGGGAAGTGAGACTTCATTGTAGTGCAGATTTCCTTTGCAAGCTTGCTTGGTTGGCCAAAAAGGGCGTATGCGTTTTTTCCTGAATATATTCAGGAAAAAACGCATACGCCCTTTTTGGCCAAGTGCATCATTGTGGACGTTCTGCCTCTTTTCCTATGCTTTAAATGCAATTCCAGTCTACCTCCTGAAATCGGTTTCCTGCAATTCTGTCCCGCTTTCAAGTCCTCTTGGCAGCCTTACTTCAGTATATGTTTGGACGATAGCTGTCATTTATAACTCTGCAGGTTTGTGAATTACAGTGCCCCTGAGCTCCTTTCTTCAACTCGCTTTCTCGTGAGCTGGCGGCAACACCGCAGGATGGCTTCAGGCCCTAATCTGGTTCCGGCACGGCACGCTGAGCCTTTGGTTAATTCCTCTTCCTGGTGGGAAATGAGAGTTAAATTTGCCCGTCCAGACACCTCCAGCTAGTCTGTCATTGGTTCTCCCTATTCCTGTTCATCTTCCGCAGAAATTGCAAACTGGGCCAAACAGGAGGTTAAAGGCACTGACTCTCCAAGTCGGGAGAGTGTTAGTAAAGCGTCTGGAATGTTGCACCCGAGTACCACGGGACGAAAACTGAGACATATTTGAACACGTCTCCCAATCACATGGTTGATCATACTCTGGGTTCCACATGCATGTTTTAGCTGAAGGAAGAATACCTTAAACCTGGAGAGTTGAGACCCGTGGAATGGGTACCATGCAATATGACTTCAAAGGGTCTTCATTTGCTCACCGAACCTCTCCAGTCCTATCACTGCTGCGTTTTTGCCCCTGCACACACGCTTGATTCTCTTTCGGAGACATAGCAATCCATAGGTTTTAAGATACTTCCTAGTCAGGTACATTCTTAGGCGTTTAATATGGGGTGTTGAGTCCATTTCGTTGAGCAAGGAGTAGATCTTGTCTATTCCATATTTGGCTTAAGGAACTTTATCTGTGCTCATTTCAATCTCTGGTTTTATGCAGCACCCCAACTCACCTTTCCCCTTAAGCAAGCATAAGTTGTGTTTCTAAATTTGAGACCCTGTTCTGTTTTGTAATTCAGTTCCTGTGTAGCCAAGTTTACATTCCGTGTATTAGTGATATCTTATGATGTTTCTTTTTCTGTGTGACTTATTTCAGTTAGAATCATCGTACCTGAATCCACTCATTATGCTGCTATGGGACTGATGACATAGATTTCATTGCTGAGTGATATTGCGTTGTACGTAAGTACCACAACATCTTTATCAATTTTTTACTTTCTGCGATATGGAACTTGTACCGTAAATGAGTTTCTTGTAAGCAGAGCCGTTCCAACCTTTTGGGTGGCTCTGTCTTTTTGATTTTAATTTCCCTAAGCTATAGGACCATAAGTGGAAGTGCCCTAGGCTCTGTTGCTTTGTTTTTTAGATGTTTCAGGAAACACCATACACTTCTCTGGAATGGCTGTTGGCAATTGAAATCACGCCCATCAGCATAACAAGGCTCCCAGTTCTCCATGGCCTGTCCTGCCTTTCTGGATTTTACACTTTTTTCAGATGGCCCTTTTGACCGGGGGGAAGTGAGACTTCATTGTAGTGCAGATTTCCTTTGCAAGCTTGCTTGGTTGGCCAAAAAGGGCGTATGCGTTTTTTCCTGAATATATTCAGGAAAAAACGCATACGCCCTTTTTGGCCAAGTGCATCATTGTGGACGTTCTGCCTCTTTTCCTATGCTTTAAATGCAATTCCAGTCTACCTCCTGAAATCGGTTTCCTGCAATTCTGTCCCGCTTTCAAGTCCTCTTGGCAGCCTTACTTCAGTATATGTTTGGACGATAGCTGTCATTTATAACTCTGCAGGTTTGTGAATTACAGTGCCCCTGAGCTCCTTTCTTCAACTCGCTTTCTCGTGAGCTGGCGGCAACACCGCAGGATGGCTTCAGGCCCTAATCTGGTTCCGGCACGGCACGCTGAGCCTTTGGTTAATTCCTCTTCCTGGTGGGAAATGAGAGTTAAATTTGCCCGTCCAGACACCTCCAGCTAGTCTGTCATTGGTTCTCCCTATTCCTGTTCATCTTCCGCAGAAATTGCAAACTGGGCCAAACAGGAGGTTAAAGGCACTGACTCTCCAAGTCGGGAGAGTGTTAGTAAAGCGTCTGGAATGTTGCACCCGAGTACCACGGGACGAAAACTGAGACATATTTGAACACGTCTCCCAATCACATGGTTGATCATACTCTGGGTTCCACATGCATGTTTTAGCTGAAGGAAGAATACCTTAAACCTGGAGAGTTGAGACCCGTGGAATGGGTACCATGCAATATGACTTCAAAGGGTCTTCATTTGCTCACCGAACCTCTCCAGTCCTATCACTGCTGCGTTTATGCCCCTGTACACACGCTTGATTCTCTTTCGGAGACATAGCAGTTCATAGGTTTTAAGATACTTCCTAGTCAGGTACATTCTTAGGCGTTTAATATGGGGTGTTGAGTCCATTTCGTTGAGCAAGGAGTAGCTCTTGTCTATTCCATATTTGGCTTAAGGAACTTTATCTGTGCTCATTTCAATCTCTGGTTTTATGCAGCACCCCAACTCACCTTTCCCCTTAAGCAAGCATAAGTTGGGTTTCTAAATTTGAGACCCTGTTCTGTTTTGTAATTCAGTTCCTGTGTAGCCAAGTTTACATTCCGTGTATTAGTGATATCTTATGATGTTTCTTTTTCTGTGTGACTTATTTCAGTTAGAATCATCGTACCTGAATCCACTCATTATGCTGCTACTGGCCTGATGACATAGATTTCATTGCTGAGTGATACTGCATTGTACGTAAGTACCACAACTTCTTTATCCATTTTTCACTTTCTGCGATATTGAACTTGTACCGTAAACCAGGTTCTTGTAAACAGAGCCATCCCAACCTTTGGGGTGGCTGTGTCTTTTTGATTTTAATTTCCCTAAGCTATAGGACCATAAGTGGAAGTGCCCTAGGCTCTGTTGCTTTGTTTTTTAGATGTTTCAGGAAACACCATACACTTCTCCCGAGTGGCTGTTGGCAATTGAAATCCCGCCCATCAGCATAACAGGGCTCCCAGTTCTCCATGGCCTGTCCTGCCTTTCTGGATTTTACACTTTTTTCAGATGGCCCTTTTGACCGGGGGGAAGTGAGACTTCATTGTAGTGCAGATTTCCTTTGCAAGCTTGCTTGGTTGGCCAAAAAGGGCGTATGCGTTTTTTCCTGAATATATTCAGGAAAAAACGCATACGCACTTTTTGGCCAAGTGCATCATTGTGGACGTTCTGCCTCTTTTCCTATGCTTTAAATGCAATTCCAGTCTACCTCCTGAAATCGGTTTCCTGCAATTCTGCCCCGCTTTCAAGTCCTCTTGGCAGCCTTACTTCAGTATATTTTTGGACGATAGCTGTCATTTATACCTCTGCAGGTTTGTGAATTACAGTGCCCCTGAGCTCCTTTCTTCAACTCGCTTTCTCGTGAGCTGGCCGCAACACCGCAGGATTGCTTCAGGCCCTAATCTGGTTCCGGCACGGCACGCTGAGCCTTTGGTTAATTCCTCTTTCTGGTGCGAAATGAGAGATAAATTTGCCCATCCAGACACCTCCATCTAGTCTGACATTGGTTCTCCCTATTCCTGTTCATCTTCCGCAGAAATTGCAAACTGGGCCAAACAGGAGGTTAAAGGCACTGACTCTCCAAGTCGGGAGAGTGTTAGTAAAGCGTCTGGAGTGTTGCACCCGAGTACCAGGGGACGAAAACTGACACATATTGGAACACGTCTCCCGATCACACGGTTGATCATACTCTGGGTTCCACATGCATGTTTTAGCTAAAGGAAGAATACCTTAAACCTGGAGAGTTGAGACCCGTGGAATGGGTACCATGCAATATGACTTCAAACGGTCTTCATTTGCTCACCAAACCTCTCCAGTCCTATCACTGCTGCGTTTATGCCCCTGCACAAACGCTTGATTCTCTTTCGGAGACATAGCAATCCATAGGTTTTAAGATACTTCCTAGTCAGGTATATTCTTAGGTGTTTAATATGGGGTGTTGAATCCATTTCGTTGAGCAAGGAGTAGCTCTTGTCTATTCCATATTTGGCTTAAGGAACTTTCTCTGTGCTCATTTCAATCTCTGGTTTTATGCAGCACCCCAACTCACCTTTCCCCTTAAGCAAGCATAAGTTGGTTTTCTAAATTTGAGACCCTGTTCTGTTTTGTAATTCAGTTCCTGTGTAGCCAAGTTTACATTCCGTGTATTAGTGATATCTTATGATGTTTCTTTTTCTGTGTGACTTATTTCAGTTAGAATCATCATACCTGAATCCACTCATTATGCTGCTATGGGCCTGATGACATAGATTTCATTGCTGAGTGATACTGCATTGTACGTAAGTACCACAACTTCTTTATCCATTTTTCACTTTCTGCGATATTGAACTTGTACCGTAAACCAGGTTCTTGTAAACAGAGCCGTCCCAACCTTTGGGGTGGCTGTGTCTTTTTGATTTTAATTTCCCTAAGCTATAGGACCATAAGTGGAAGTGCCCTAGGCTCTGTTGCTTTGTTTTTTAGATGTTTCAGGAAACACCATACACTTCTCCCGAGTGGCTGTTGGCAATTTACATCCCGCCCATCAGCATAACAAGGCTCCCAGTTCTCCATGGCCTGTCCTGCCTTGCTGGATTTTACACTTTTTGCAGATGGCCCTTTTGACCAGGGGGAAGTGAGACTTCATTGTAGTGCAGATTTCCTTTGCAAGCTTGCTTGGTTGGCCAAAAAGGGCGTATGCGTTTTTTCCTGAATATATTCAGGAAAAACGCATACGCCCTTTTTGGCCAAGTGCATCATTGTGGACGTTCTGCCTCTTTTCCTATGCTTTAAATGCAATTCCAGTCTACCTCCTGAAATCGGTTTCCTGCAATTCTGCCCCGCTTTCAAGTCCTCTTGGCAGCCTTACTTCAGTATATTTTTGGACGATAGCTGTAATTTATAACTCTGCAGGTTTGTGAATTACAGTGCCCCTGAGCTCCTTTCTTCAACTCGCTTTCTCGTGAGCTGGCCTCAACACCTCAGAATTGTTTCAGGCCCTAATCTGGTTCCGGCACGGCACGCTGAGCCTTTGGTTAATTCCTCTTCCTGGTGCGAAATGAGGGTTAAATTTGCCCATCCAGACACCTCCATCTAGTCTGTCATTGGTTCTCCCTATTTCTGTTCATCTTCCGCAGAAATTGCAAACTGGGCCAAACAGGAGGTTAAAGGCACTGACTCTCCAAGTCGGGAGAGTGTTAGTAAAGCGTCTGGAATGTTGCACCCGAGTACCAGGGGATGAAAACTGAGACATATTGGAACACGTCTCCCGATCACACGGTTGATCATACTCTGGGTTCCACATGCATGTTTTAGCTGAAGGAAGAATACCTTAAACCTGGAGAGTTGAGACCCGTTGAATGGGTACCATGCAATATGACTTCAAAGGGTCTTCATTTGCTCACCGAACCTCTCCAGTCCTATCACTGCTGCGTTTATGCCCCTGCACACACGCTTGATTCTCTTTCGGAGACATAGCAATCCATAGGTTTTAAGATACTTCCTAGTCAGGGACATTCTTAGGCGTTTAATATGGGGTGTTGAGTCCATTTCGTTGAGCAAGGAGTAGATCTTGTCTATTCCATATTTGGCTTAAGGAACTTTATCTGTGCTCATTTCAATCTCTGGTTTTATGCAGCACCCCAACTCACCTTTCCCCTTAAGCAAGCATAAGTTGTGTTTCTAAATTTGAGACCCTGTTCTGTTTTGTAATTCAGTTCCTGTGTAGCCAAGTTTACATTCCGTGTATTAGTGATATCTTATGATGTTTCTTTTTCTGTGTGACTTATTTCAGTTAGAATCATCGTACCTGAATCCACTCATTATGCTGCTATGGGACTGATGACATAGATTTCATTGCTGAGTGATATTGCGTTGTACGTAAGTACCACAACATCTTTATCAATTTTTTACTTTCTGCGATATGGAACTTGTACCGTAAATGAGTTTCTTGTAAACAGAGCCGTTCCAACCTTTTGGGTGGCTCTGTCTTTTTGATTTTAATTTCCCTAAGCTATAGGACCATAAGTGGAAGTGCCCTAGGCTCTGTTGCTTTGTTTTTTAGATGTTTTAGGAAACACCATACACTTCTCTGGAATGGCTGTTGGCAATTGAAATCACGCCCATCAGCATAACAAGGCTCCCAGTTCTCCATGGCCTGTCCTGCCTTTCTGGATTTTACACTTTTTTCAGATGGCCCTTTTGACCGGGGGGAAGTGAGACTTCATTGTAGTGCAGATTTCCTTTGCAAGCTTGCTTGGTTGGCCAAAAAGGGCGTATGCGTTTTTTCCTGAATATATTCAGGAAAAAACGCATACGCCCTTTTTGGCCAAGTGCATCATTGTGGACGTTCTGCCTCTTTTCCTATGCTTTAAATGCAATTCCAGTCTACCTCCTGAAATCGGTTTCCTGCAATTCTGCCCCGCTTTCAAGTCCTCTTGGCAGCCTTACTTCAGTATATTTTTGGACGATAGCTGTCATTTATAACTCTGCAGGTTTGTGAATTACAGTGCCCCTGAGCTCCTTTCTTCAACTCGCTTTCTCGTGAGCTGGCCGCAACACCGCAGGATGGCTTCAGGCCCTAATCTGGTTCCGGCACGGCACGCTGAGCCTTTGGTTAATTCCTCTTCCTGATGGGAAATGAGAGTTAAATTTGCCCGTCCAGACACCTCCAGCTAGTCTGTCATTCGTTCTCCCTATTCCTGTTCATCTTCCGCAGAATTTGCAAACTGGGCCAAACAGGAGGTTAAAGGCACTGACTCTCCAAGTCGGGAGAGTGTTAGTAAAGCGTCTGGAATGTTGCACCCGAGTACCAGGGGATGAAAACTGAGACATATTGGAACACGTCTCCCGATCACACGGTTGATCATACTCTGGGTTCCACATGCATGTTTTAGCTGAAGGAAGAATACCTTAAACCTGGAGAGTTGAGACCCGTGGAATGGGTACCATGCAATATGACTTCAAAGGGTCTTCATTTGCTCACCGAACCTCTCCAGTCCTATCACTGCTGCGTTTATGCCCCTGCACACACGCTTGATTCTCTTTCGGAGACATAGCAATCCATAGGTTTTAAGATACTTCCTAGTCAGGTACATTCTTAGGCGTTTAATATGGGGTGTTGAGTCCATTTCGTTGAGCAAGGAGTAGATCTTGTCTATTCCATATTTGGCTTAAGGAACTTTATCTGTGCTCATTTCAATCTCTGGTTTTATGCAGCACCCCAACTCACCTTTCCCCTTAAGCAAGCATAAGTTGTGTTTCTAAATTTGAGACCCTGTTCTGTTTTGTAATTCATTTCCTGTGTAGCCAAGTTTACATTCCGTGTATTAGTGATATCTTATGATGTTTCTTTTTCTGTGTGACTTATTTCAGTTAGAATCATCGTACCTGAATCCACTCATTATGCTGCTATGGGACTGATGACATAGATTTCATTGCTGAGTGATATTGCGTTGTACGTAAGTACCACAACATCTTTATCAATTTTTTACTTTCTGCGATATGGAACTTGTACCGTAAATGAGTTTCTTGTAAACAGAGCCGTTCCAACCTTTTGGGTGGCTCTGTCTTTTTGATTTTAATTTCCCTAAGCTATAGGACCATAAGTGGAAGTGCCCTAGGCTCTGTTGCTTTGTTTTATAGATGTTTTAGGAAACACCATACACTTCTCTGGAATGGCTGTTGGCAATTGAAATCACGCCCATCAGCATAACAAGGCTCCCAGTTCTCCATGGCCTGTCCTGCCTTTCTGGATTTTACACTTTTTTCAGATGGCCCTTTTGACCGGGGGGAAGTGAGACTTCATTGTAGTGCAGATTTCCTTTGCAAGCTTGCTTGGTTGGCCAAAAAGGGCGTATGCGTTTTTTCCTGAATATATTCAGGAAAAAACGCATACGCCCTTTTTGGCCAAGTGCATCATTGTGGACGTTCTGCCTCTTTTCCTATGCTTTAAATGCAATTCCAGTCTACCTCCTGAAATCGGTTTCCTGCAATTCTGTCCCGCTTTCAAGTCCTCTTGGCAGCCTTACTTCAGTATATTTTTGGACGATAGCTGTCATTTATAACTCTGCAGGTTTGTGAATTACAGTGCCCCTGAGCTCCTTTCTTCAACTCGCTTTCTCGTGAGCTGGCCGCAACACCGCAGGATGGCTTCAGGCCCTAATCTGGTTCCGGCACGGCACGCTGAGCCTTTGGTTAATTCCTCTTCCTGGTGGGAAATGAGAGTTAAATTTGCCCGTCCAGACACCTCCAGCTAGTCTGTCATTGGTTCTCCCTATTCCTGTTCATCTTCCGCAGAAATTGCAAACTGGGCCAAACAGGAGGTTAAAGGCACTGACTCTCCAAGTCGGGAGAGTGTTAGTAAAGCGTCTGGAATGTTGCACCCGAGTACCACGGGACGAAAACTGAGACATATTTGAACACGTCTCCCAATCACACGGTTGATCATACTCTGGGTTCCACATGCATGTTTTAGCTGAAGGAAGAATACCTTAAACCTGGAGAGTTGAGACCCGTGGAATGGGTACCATGCAATATGACTTCAAAGGGTCTTCATTTGCTCACCGAACCTCTCCAGTCCTATCACTGCTGCGTTTATGCCCCTGTACACACGCTTGATTCTCTTTCGGAGACATAGCAGTTCATAGGTTTTAAGATACTTCCTAGTCAGGTACATTCTTAGGCGTTTAATATGGGGTGTTGAGTCCATTTCGTTGAGCAAGGAGTAGCTCTTGTCTATTCCATATTTGGCTTAAGGAACTTTATCTGTGCTCATTTCAATCTCTGGTTTTATGCAGCACCCCAACTCACCTTTCCCCTTAAGCAAGCATAAGTTGGGTTTCTAAATTTGAGACCCTGTTCTGTTTTGTAATTCAGTTCCTGTGTAGCCAAGTTTACATTCCGTGTATTAGTGATATCTTATGATGTTTCTTTTTCTGTGTGACTTATTTCAGTTAGAATCATCGTACCTGAATCCACTCATTATGCTGCTACTGGCCTGATGACATAGATTTCATTGCTGAGTGATACTGCATTGTACGTAAGTACCACAACTTCTTTATCCATTTTTCACTTTCTGCGATATTGAACTTGTACCGTAAACCAGGTTCTTGTAAACAGAGCCATCCCAACCTTTGGGGTGGCTGTGTCTTTTTGATTTTAATTTCCCTAAGCTATAGGACCATAAGTGGAAGTGCCCTAGGCTCTGTTGCTTTGTTTTTTAGATGTTTCAGGAAACACCATACACTTCTCCCGAGTGGCTGTTGGCAATTGAAATCCCGCCCATCAGCATAACAGGGCTCCCAGTTCTCCATGGCCTGTCCTGCCTTTCTGGATTTTACACTTTTTTCAGATGGCCCTTTTGACCGGGGGGAAGTGAGACTTCATTGTAGTGCAGATTTCCTTTGCAAGCTTGCTTGGTTGGCCAAAAAGGGCGTATGCGTTTTTTCCTGAATATATTCAGGAAAAAACGCATACGCACTTTTTGGCCAAGTGCATCATTGTGGACGTTCTGCCTCTTTTCCTATGCTTTAAATGCAATTCCAGTCTACCTCCTGAAATCGGTTTCCTGCAATTCTGCCCCGCTTTCAAGTCCTCTTGGCAGCCTTACTTCAGTATATTTTTGGACGATAGATGTCATTTATACCTCTGCAGGTTTGTGAATTACAGTGCCCCTGAGCTCCTTTCTTCAACTCGCTTTCTCGTGAGCTGGCCGCAACACCGCAGGATTGCTTCAGGCCCTAATCTGGTTCCGGCACGGCACGCTGAGCCTTTGGTTAATTCCTCTTTCTGGTGCGAAATGAGAGTTAAATTTGCCCATCCAGACACCTCCATCTAGTCTGACATTGGTTCTCCCTATTCCTGTTCATCTTCCGCAGAAATTGCAAACTGGGCCAAACAGGAGGTTAAAGGCACTGACTCTCCAAGTCGGGAGAGTGTTAGTAAAGCGTCTGGAGTGTTGCACCCGAGTACCAGGGGACGAAAACTGACACATATTGGAACACGTCTCCCGATCACACGGTTGATCATACTCTGGGTTCCACATGCATGTTTTAGCTAAAGGAAGAATACCTTAAACCTGGAGAGTTGAGACCCGTGGAATGGGTACCATGCAATATGACTTCAAACGGTCTTCATTTGCTCACCAAACCTCTCCAGTCCTATCACTGCTGCGTTTATGCCCCTGCACAAACGCTTGATTCTCTTTCGGAGACATAGCAATCCATAGGTTTTAAGATACTTCCTAGTCAGGTATATTCTTAGGTGTTTAATATGGGGTGTTGAATCCATTTCGTTGAGCAAGGAGTAGCTCTTGTCTATTCCATATTTGGCTTAAGGAACTTTCTCTGTGCTCATTTCAATCTCTGGTTTTATGCAGCACCCCAACTCACCTTTCCCCTTAAGCAAGCATAAGTTGGTTTTCTAAATTTGAGACCCTGTTCTGTTTTGTAATTCAGTTCCTGTGTAGCCAAGTTTACATTCCGTGTATTAGTGATATCTTATGATGTTTCTTTTTCTGTGTGACTTATTTCAGTTAGAATCATCATACCTGAATCCACTCATTATGCTGCTATGGGCCTGATGACATAGATTTCATTGCTGAGTGATACTGCATTGTACGTAAGTACCACAACTTCTTTATCCATTTTTCACTTTCTGCGATATTGAACTTGTACCGTAAACCAGGTTCTTGTAAACAGAGCCGTCCCAACCTTTGGGGTGGCTGTGTCTTTTTGATTTTAATTTCCCTAAGCTATAGGACCATAAGTGGAAGTGCCCTAGGCTCTGTTGCTTTGTTTTTTAGATGTTTCAGGAAACACCATACACTTCTCCCGAGTGGCTGTTGGCAATTTACATCCCGCCCATCAGCATAACAAGGCTCCCAGTTCTCCATGGCCTGTCCTGCCTTGCTGGATTTTACACTTTTTGCAGATGGCCCTTTTGACCAGGGGGAAGTGAGACTTCATTGTAGTGCAGATTTCCTTTGCAAGCTTGCTTGGTTGGCCAAAAAGGGCGTATGCGTTTTTTCCTGAATATATTCAGGAAAAACGCATACGCCCTTTTTGGCCAAGTGCATCATTGTGGACGTTCTGCCTCTTTTCCTATGCTTTAAATGCAATTCCAGTCTACCTCCTGAAATCGGTTTCCTGCAATTCTGCCCCGCTTTCAAGTCCTCTTGGCAGCCTTACTTCAGTATATTTTTGGACGATAGCTGTAATTTATAACTCTGCAGGTTTGTGAATTACAGTGCCCCTGAGCTCCTTTCTTCAACTCGCTTTCTCGTGAGCTGGCCTCAACACCTCAGAATTGTTTCAGGCCCTAATCTGGTTCCGGCACGGCACGCTGAGCCTTTGGTTAATTCCTCTTCCTGGTGCGAAATGAGGGTTAAATTTGCCCATCCAGACACCTCCATCTAGTCTGTCATTGGTTCTCCCTATTTCTGTTCATCTTCCGCAGAAATTGCAAACTGGGCCAAACAGGAGGTTAAAGGCACTGACTCTCCAAGTCGGGAGAGTGTTAGTAAAGCGTCTGGAATGTTGCACCCGAGTACCAGGGGATGAAAACTGAGACATATTGGAACACGTCTCCCGATCACACGGTTGATCATACTCTGGGTTCCACATGCATGTTTTAGCTGAAGGAAGAATACCTTAAACCTGGAGAGTTGAGACCCGTTGAATGGGTACCATGCAATATGACTTCAAAGGGTCTTCATTTGCTCACCGAACCTCTCCAGTCCTATCACTGCTGCGTTTATGCCCCTGCACACACGCTTGATTCTCTTTCGGAGACATAGCAATCCATAGGTTTTAAGATACTTCCTAGTCAGGTACATTCTTAGGCGTTTAATATGGGGTGTTGAGTCCATTTCGTTGAGCAAGGAGTAGATCTTGTCTATTCCATATTTGGCTTAAGGAACTTTATCTGTGCTCATTTCAATCTCTGGTTTTATGCAGCACCCCAACTCACCTTTCCCCTTAAGCAAGCATAAGTTGTGTTTCTAAATTTGAGACCCTGTTCTGTTTTGTAATTCAGTTCCTGTGTAGCCAAGTTTACATTCCGTGTATTAGTGATATCTTATGATGTTTCTTTTTCTGTGTGACTTATTTCAGTTAGAATCATCGTACCTGAATCCACTCATTATGCTGCTATGGGACTGATGACATAGATTTCATTGCTGAGTGATATTGCGTTGTACGTAAGTACCACAACATCTTTATCAATTTTTTACTTTCTGCGATATGGAACTTGTACCGTAAATGAGTTTCTTGTAAACAGAGCCGTTCCAACCTTTTGGGTGGCTCTGTCTTTTTGATTTTAATTTCCCTAAGCTATAGGACCATAAGTGGAAGTGCCCTAGGCTCTGTTGCTTTGTTTTTTAGATGTTTTAGGAAACACCATACACTTCTCTGGAATGGCTGTTGGCAATTGAAATCACGCCCATCAGCATAACAAGGCTCCCAGTTCTCCATGGCCTGTCCTGCCTTTCTGGATTTTACACTTTTTTCAGATGGCCCTTTTGACCGGGGGGAAGTGAGACTTCATTGTAGTGCAGATTTCCTTTGCAAGCTTGCTTGGTTGGCCAAAAAGGGCGTATGCGTTTTTTCCTGAATATATTCAGGAAAAAACGCATACGCCCTTTTTGGCCAAGTGCATCATTGTGGACGTTCTGCCTCTTTTCCTATGCTTTAAATGCAATTCCAGTCTACCTCCTGAAATCGGTTTCCTGCAATTCTGTCCCGCTTTCAAGTCCTCTTGGCAGCCTTACTTCAGTATATTTTTGGACGATAGCTGTCATTTATACCTCTGCAGGTTTGTGAATTACAGTGCCCCTGAGCTCCTTTCTTCAACTCGCTTTCTCGTGAGCTGGCCGCAACACCGCAGGATGGCTTCAGGCCCTAATCTGGTTCCGGCACGGCACGCTGAGCCTTTGGTTAATTCCTCTTCCTGGTGGGAAATGAGAGTTAAATTTGCCCGTCCAGACACCTCCAGCTAGTCTGTCATTGGTTCTCCCTATTCCTGTTCATCTTCCGCAGAAATTGCAAACTGGGCCAAACAGGAGGTTAAAGGCACTGACTCTCCAAGTCGGGAGAGTGTTAGTAAAGCGTCTGGAATGTTGCACCTGAGTACCACGGGACGAAAACTAACACATACATGAACACGTCTCCCGATCACACGGTTGATCATACTCTGGGTTCCACATGCATGTTTTAGCTGAAGGAAGAATACCTTAAACCTGGAGAGTTGAGACCCGTGGAATGGGTACCATGCAATATGACTTCAAAGGGTCTTCATTTGCTCACCGAACCTCTCCAGTCCTATCACTGCTGCGTTTATGCCGCTGTACACATGCTTGATTCTCTTTCGGAGACATAGCAGTCCATAGGTTTTAAGATACTTCCTAGTCAGGTACATCCTTAGGCGTTTAATATGGGGTGTTGAGTCCATTTCGTTGAGCAAGGAGTAGCTCTTGTCTATTCCATATTTGGCTTAAGGAACTTTCTCTGTGCTCATTTCAATCTCTGGTTTTATGCAGCACCCCAACTCACCTTTCCCCTTAAGCAAGCATAAGTTGGGTTTCTAAATTTGAGACCCTGTTCTGTTTTGTAATTCAGTTCCTATGTAGCCAAGTTTACTTTCCGTGTATTAGTGATATCTTATGATGTTTGTTTTTCTGTGTGACTTATTTCAGTTAGAATCATCGTACCTGAATCCACTCATTATGCTGCTACGGGCCTGATGACATAGATTTCATTGCTGAGTGATACTGCATTGTACGTAAGTACCACAACTTCTTTATCCATTTTTCACTTTCTGCGATATTGAACTTGTACCGTAAACCAGGTTCTTGTAAACAGAGCCATCCCAACCTTTGGGGTGGCTGTGTCTTTTTGATTTTAATTTCCCTAAGCTATAGGACCATAAGTGGAAGTGCCCTAGGCTCTGTTGCTTTGTTTTTTAGATGTTTCAGGAAACACCATACACTTCTCCCGAGTGGCTGTTGGCAATTGACATCCCGCCCATCAGCATAACAAGGCTCCCAGTTCTCCATGGCCTGTCCTGCCTTTCTGGATTTTACACTTTTTTCAGATGGCCCTTTTGACCGGGGGGAAGTGAGACTTCATTGTAGTGCAGATTTCCTTTGCAAGCTTGCTTGGTTGGCCAAAAAGGGCGTATGCGTTTTTTCCTGAATATATTCAGGAAAAAACGCATACGCCCTTTTTGGCCAAGTGCATCATTGTGGACGTTCTGCCTCTTTTCCTATGCTTTCAATGCAATTCCAGTCTACCTCCTGAAATCGGTTTCCTGCAATTCTGCCCCGCTTTCAAGTCCTCTTGGCAGCCTTACTTCAGTATATTTTTGGACGATAGCTGTCATTTATACCTCTGCAGGTTTGTGAATTACAGTGCCCCTGAGCTCCTTTCTTCAACTCGCTTTCACGTGAGCTGGCCCCAAAACCGCAGGATTGCTTCAGGCCCTAATCTGGTTCCGGCACGGCACGCTGAGCCTTTGGTTAATTCCTCTTCCTGGTGCGAAATGAGAGTTAAATTTGCCCATCCAGACACCTCCATCTAGTCTGACATTGGTTCTCCCTATTCCTGTTCATCTTCCGCAGAAATTGCAAACTGGGCCAAACAGGAGGTTAAAGGCACTGACTCTCCAAGTCGGGAGAGTGTTAGTAAAGCGTCTGGAATGTTGCACCCGAGTACCAGGGGACGAAAACTGAGACATATTGGAACACGTCTCCCGATCACACGGTTGATCATACTCTGGGTTCCACATGCATGTTTAAGCTGAAGGAAGAATACCTTAAACCTGGAGAGTTGAGACCCGTGGAATGGGTACCATGCAATATGACTTCAAAGGGTCTTCATTTGCTCACCGAACCTCTCCAGTCCTATCACTGCTGCGTTTATGCCGCTGTACACATGCTTGATTCTCTTTCGGAGACATAGCAGTCCATAGGTTTTAAGATACTTCCTAGTCAGGTACATTCTTAGGCGTTTAATATGGGGTGTTGAGTCCATTTCGTTGAGCAAGGAGTAGCTCTTGTCTATTCCATATTTGGCTTAAGGAACTTTCTCTGTGCTCATTTCAATCTCTGGTTTTATGCAGCACCCCAACTCACCTTTCCCCTTAAGCAAGCATAAGTTGGTTTTCTAAATTTGAGACCCTGTTCTGTTTTGTAATTCAGTTCCTGTGTAGCCAAGTTTACATTCTGTGTATTAGTGATATCTTATGATGTTTGTTTTTCTGTGTGACTTATTTCAGTTAGAATCATCGTACCTGAATCCACTCATTATGCTGCTACTGGCCTGATGACATAGATTTCATTGCTGAGTGATACTGCATTGTACGTAAGTACCACAACTTCTTTATCCATTTTTCACTTTCTGCGATATTGAACTTGTACCGTAAACCAGGTTCTTGTAAACAGAGCCATCCCAACCTTTGGGGTGGCTGTGTCTTTTTGATTTTAATTTCCCTAAGCTATAGGACCATAAGTGGAAGTGCCCTAGGCTCTGTTGCTTTGTTTTTTAGATGTTTCAGGAAACACCATACACTTCTCCCGAGTGGCTGTTGGCAATTGAAATCCCGCCCATCAGCATAACAGGGCTCCCAGTTCTCCATGGCCTGTCCTGCCTTTCTGGATTTTACACTTTTTTCAGATGGCCCTTTTGACCGGGGGGAAGTGAGACTTCATTGTAGTGCAGATTTCCTTTGCAAGCTTGCTTGGTTGGCCAAAAAGGGCGTATGCGTTTTTTCCTGAATATATTCAGGAAAAAACGCATACGCACTTTTTGGCCAAGTGCATCATTGTGGACGTTCTGCCTCTTTTCCTATGCTTTAAATGCAATTCCAGTCTACCTCCTGAAATCGGTTTCCTGCAATTCTGCCCCGCTTTCAAGTCCTCTTGGCAGCCTTACTTCAGTATATTTTTGGACGATAGCTGTCATTTATACCTCTGCAGGTTTGTGAATTACAGTGCCCCTGAGCTCCTTTCTTCAACTCGCTTTCTCGTGAGCTGGCCGCAACACCGCAGGATTGCTTCAGGCCCTAATCTGGTTCCGGCACGGCACGCTGAGCCTTTGGTTAATTCCTCTTTCTGGTGCGAAATGAGAGTTAAATTTGCCCATCCAGACACCTCCATCTAGTCTGACATTGGTTCTCCCTATTCCTGTTCATCTTCCGCAGAAATTGCAAACTGGGCCAAACAGGAGGTTAAAGGCACTGACTCTCCAAGTCGGGAGAGTGTTAGTAAAGCGTCTGGAGTGTTGCACCCGAGTACCAGGGGACGAAAACTGACACATATTGGAACACGTCTCCCGATCACACGGTTGATCATACTCTGGGTTCCACATGCATGTTTTAGCTAAAGGAAGAATACCTTAAACCTGGAGAGTTGAGACCCGTGGAATGGGTACCATGCAATATGACTTCAAACGGTCTTCATTTGCTCACCAAACCTCTCCAGTCCTATCACTGCTGCGTTTATGCCCCTGCACAAACGCTTGATTCTCTTTCGGAGACATAGCAATCCATAGGTTTTAAGATACTTCCTAGTCAGGTATATTCTTAGGTGTTTAATATGGGGTGTTGAATCCATTTCGTTGAGCAAGGAGTAGCTCTTGTCTATTCCATATTTGGCTTAAGGAACTTTCTCTGTGCTCATTTCAATCTCTGGTTTTATGCAGCACCCCAACTCACCTTTCCCCTTAAGCAAGCATAAGTTGGTTTTCTAAATTTGAGACCCTGTTCTGTTTTGTAATTCAGTTCCTGTGTAGCCAAGTTTACATTCCGTGTATTAGTGATATCTTATGATGTTTCTTTTTCTGTGTGACTTATTTCAGTTAGAATCATCATACCTGAATCCACTCATTATGCTGCTATGGGCCTGATGACATAGATTTCATTGCTGAGTGATACTGCATTGTACGTAAGTACCACAACTTCTTTATCCATTTTTCACTTTCTGCGATATTGAACTTGTACCGTAAACCAGGTTCTTGTAAACAGAGCCGTCCCAACCTTTGGGGTGGCTGTGTCTTTTTGATTTTAATTTCCCTAAGCTATAGGACCATAAGTGGAAGTGCCCTAGGCTCTGTTGCTTTGTTTTTTAGATGTTTCAGGAAACACCATACACTTCTCCCGAGTGGCTGTTGGCAATTGACATCCCGCCCATCAGCATAACAAGGCTCCCAGTTCTCCATGGCCTGTCCTGCCTTTCTGGATTTTACACTTTTTTCAGATGGCCCTTTTGACCGGGGGGAAGTGAGACTTCATTGTAGTGCAGATTTCCTTTGCAAGCTTGCTTGGTTGGCCAAAAAGGGCGTATGCGTTTTTTCCTGAATATATTCAGGAAAAAACGCATACGCCCTTTTTGGCCAAGTGCATCATTGTGGACGTTCTGCCTCTTTTCCTATGCTTTCAATGCAATTCCAGTCTACCTCCTGAAATCGGTTTCCTGCAATTCTGCCCCGCTTTCAAGTCCTCTTGGCAGCCTTACTTCAGTATATTTTTGGACGATAGATGTCATTTATACCTCTGCAGGTTTGTGAATTACAGTGCCCCTGAGCTCCTTTCTTCAACTCGCTTTCACGTGAGCTGGCCCCAAAACCGCAGGATTGCTTCAGGCCCTAATCTGGTTCCGGCACGGCACGCTGAGCCTTTGGTTAATTCCTCTTCCTGGTGCGAAATGAGAGTTAAATTTGCCCATCCAGACACCTCCATCTAGTCTGACATTGGTTCTCCCTATTCCTGTTCATCTTCCGCAGAAATTGCAAACTGGGCCAAACAGGAGGTTAAAGGCACTGACTCTCCAAGTCGGGAGAGTGTTAGTAAAGCGTCTGGAATGTTGCACCCGAGTACCAGGGGACGAAAACTGAGACATATTGGAACACGTCTCCCGATCACACGGTTGATCATACTCTGGGTTCCACATGCATGTTTAAGCTGAAGGAAGAATACCTTAAACCTGGAGAGTTGAGACCCGTGGAATGGGTACCATGCAATATGACTTCAAAGGGTCTTCATTTGCTCACCGAACCTCTCCAGTCCTATCACTGCTGCGTTTATGCCGCTGTACACATGCTTGATTCTCTTTCGGAGACATAGCAGTCCATAGGTTTTAAGATACTTCCTAGTCAGGTACATTCTTAGGCGTTTAATATGGGGTGTTGAGTCCATTTCGTTGAGCAAGGAGTAGCTCTTGTCTATTCCATATTTGGCTTAAGGAACTTTCTCTGTGCTCATTTCAATCTCTGGTTTTATGCAGCACCCCAACTCACCTTTCCCCTTAAGCAAGCATAAGTTGGTTTTCTAAATTTGAGACCCTGTTCTGTTTTGTAATTCAGTTCCTGTGTAGCCAAGTTTACATTCTGTGTATTAGTGATATCTTATGATGTTTCTTTTTCTGTGTGACTTATTTCAGTTAGAATCATCGTACCTGAATCCACTCATTATGCTGCTACTGGCCTGATGACATAGATTTCATTGCTGAGTGATACTGCATTGTACGTAAGTACCACAACTTCTTTATCCATTTTTCACTTTCTGCGATATTGAACTTGTACCGTAAACCAGGTTCTTGTAAACAGAGCCATCCCAACCTTTGGGGTGGCTGTGTCTTTTTGATTTTAATTTCCCTAAGCTATAGGACCATAAGTGGAAGTGCCCTAGGCTCTGTTGCTTTGTTTTTTAGATGTTTCAGGAAACACCATACACTTCTCCCGAGTGGCTGTTGGCAATTGAAATCCCGCCCATCAGCATAACAGGGCTCCCAGTTCTCCATGGCCTGTCCTGCCTTTCTGGATTTTACACTTTTTTCAGATGGCCCTTTTGACCGGGGGGAAGTGAGACTTCATTGTAGTGCAGATTTCCTTTGCAAGCTTGCTTGGTTGGCCAAAAAGGGCGTATGCGTTTTTTCCTGAATATATTCAGGAAAAAACGCATACGCACTTTTTGGCCAAGTGCATCATTGTGGACGTTCTGCCTCTTTTCCTATGCTTTAAATGCAATTCCAGTCTACCTCCTGAAATCGGTTTCCTGCAATTCTGCCCCGCTTTCAAGTCCTCTTGGCAGCCTTACTTCAGTATATTTTTGGACGATAGCTGTCATTTATACCTCTGCAGGTTTGTGAATTACAGTGCCCCTGAGCTCCTTTCTTCAACTCGCTTTCTCGTGAGCTGGCCGCAACACCGCAGGATTGCTTCAGGCCCTAATCTGGTTCCGGCACGGCACGCTGAGCCTTTGGTTAATTCCTCTTTCTGGTGCGAAATGAGAGTTAAATTTGCCCATCCAGACACCTCCATCTAGTCTGACATTGGTTCTCCCTATTCCTGTTCATCTTCCGCAGAAATTGCAAACTGGGCCAAACAGGAGGTTAAAGGCACTGACTCTCCAAGTCGGGAGAGTGTTAGTAAAGCGTCTGGAGTGTTGCACCCGAGTACCAGGGGACGAAAACTGACACATATTGGAACACGTCTCCCGATCACACGGTTGATCATACTCTGGGTTCCACATGCATGTTTTAGCTAAAGGAAGAATACCTTAAACCTGGAGAGTTGAGACCCGTGGAATGGGTACCATGCAATATGACTTCAAACGGTCTTCATTTGCTCACCAAACCTCTCCAGTCCTATCACTGCTGCGTTTATGCCCCTGCACAAACGCTTGATTCTCTTTCGGAGACATAGCAATCCATAGGTTTTAAGATACTTCCTAGTCAGGTATATTCTTAGGTGTTTAATATGGGGTGTTGAATCCATTTCGTTGAGCAAGGAGTAGCTCTTGTCTATTCCATATTTGGCTTAAGGAACTTTCTCTGTGCTCATTTCAATCTCTGGTTTTATGCAGCACCCCAACTCACCTTTCCCCTTAAGCAAGCATAAGTTGGTTTTCTAAATTTGAGACCCTGTTCTGTTTTGTAATTCAGTTCCTGTGTAGCCAAGTTTAAATTCCGTGTATTAGTGATATCTTATGATGTTTCTTTTTCTGTGTGACTTATTTCAGTTAGAATCATCATACCTGAATCCACTCATTATGCTGCTATGGGCCTGATGACATAGATTTCATTGCTGAGTGATACTGCATTGTACGTAAGTACCACAACTTCTTTATCCATTTTTCACTTTCTGCGATATTGAACTTGTACCGTAAACCAGGTTCTTGTAAACAGAGCCGTCCCAACCTTTGGGGTGGCTGTGTCTTTTTGATTTTAATTTCCCTAAGCTATAGGACCATAAGTGGAAGTGCCCTAGGCTCTGTTGCTTTGTTTTTTAGATGTTTCAGGAAACACCATACACTTCTCCCGAGTGGCTGTTGGCAATTTACATCCCGCCCATCAGCATAACAAGGCTCCCAGTTCTCCATGGCCTGTCCTGCCTTGCTGGATTTTACACTTTTTGCAGATGGCCCTTTTGACCAGGGGGAAGTGAGACTTCATTGTAGTGCAGATTTCCTTTGCAAGCTTGCTTGGTTGGCCAAAAAGGGCGTATGCGTTTTTTCCTGAATATATTCAGGAAAAACGCATACGCCCTTTTTGGCCAAGTGCATCATTGTGGACGTTCTGCCTCTTTTCCTATGCTTTAAATGCAATTCCAGTCTACCTCCTGAAATCGGTTTCCTGCAATTCTGCCCCGCTTTTAAGTCCTCTTGGCAGCCTTACTTCAGTATATTTTTGGACGATAGCTGTAATTTATAACTCTGCAGGTTTGTGAATTACAGTGCCCCTGAGCTCCTTTCTTCAACTCGCTTTCTCGTGAGCTGGCCTCAACACCTCAGAATTGTTTCAGGCCCTAATCTGGTTCCGGCACGGCACGCTGAGCCTTTGGTTAATTCCTCTTCCTGGTGCGAAATGAGGGTTAAATTTGCCCATCCAGACACCTCCATCTAGTCTGTCATTGGTTCTCCCTATTTCTGTTCATCTTCCGCAGAAATTGCAAACTGGGCCAAACAGGAGGTTAAAGGCACTGACTCTCCAAGTCGGGAGAGTGTTAGTAAAGCGTCTGGAATGTTGCACCCGAGTACCAGGGGATGAAAACTGAGACATATTGGAACACGTCTCCCGATCACACGGTTGATCATACTCTGGGTTCCACATGCATGTTTTAGCTGAAGGAAGAATACCTTAAACCTGGAGAGTTGAGACCCGTTGAATGGGTACCATGCAATATGACTTCAAAGGGTCTTCATTTGCTCACCGAACCTCTCCAGTCCTATCACTGCTGCGTTTATGCCCCTGCACACACGCTTGATTCTCTTTCGGAGACATAGCAATCCATAGGTTTTAAGATACTTCCTAGTCAGGTACATTCTTAGGCGTTTAATATGGGGTGTTGAGTCCATTTCGTTGAGCAAGGAGTAGATCTTGTCTATTCCATATTTGGCTTAAGGAACTTTATCTGTGCTCATTTCAATCTCTGGTTTTATGCAGCACCCCAACTCACCTTTCCCCTTAAGCAAGCATAAGTTGTGTTTCTAAATTTGAGACCCTGTTCTGTTTTGTAATTCAGTTCCTGTGTAGCCAAGTTTACATTCCGTGTATTAGTGATATCTTATGATGTTTCTTTTTCTGTGTGACTTATTTCAGTTAGAATCATCGTACCTGAATCCACTCATTATGCTGCTATGGGACTGATGACATAGATTTCATTGCTGAGTGATATTGCGTTGTACGTAAGTACCACAACATCTTTATCAATTTTTTACTTTCTGCGATATGGAACTTGTACCGTAAATGAGTTTCTTGTAAACAGAGCCGTTCCAACCTTTTGGGTGGCTCTGTCTTTTTGATTTTAATTTCCCTAAGCTATAGGACCATAAGTGGAAGTGCCCTAGGCTCTGTTGCTTTGTTTTTTAGATGTTTTAGGAAACACCATACACTTCTCTGGAATGGCTGTTGGCAATTGAAATCACGCCCATCAGCATAACAAGGCTCCCAGTTCTCCATGGCCTATCCTGCCTTTCTGGATTTTACACTTTTTTCAGATGGCCCTTTTGACCGGGGGGAAGTGAGACTTCATTGTAGTGCAGATTTCCTTTGCAAGCTTGCTTGGTTGGCCAAAAAGGGCGTATGCGTTTTTTCCTGAATATATTCAGGAAAAAACGCATACGCCCTTTTTGGCCAAGTGCATCATTGTGGACGTTCTGCCTCTTTTCCTATGCTTTAAATGCAATTCCAGTCTACCTCCTGAAATCGGTTTCCTGCAATTCTGCCCCGCTTTCAAGTCCTCTTGGCAGCCTTACTTCAGTATATTTTTGGACGATAGCTGTCATTTATAACTCTGCAGGTTTGTGAATTACAGTGCCCCTGAGCTCCTTTCTTCAACTCGCTTTCTCGTGAGCTGGCCGCAACACCGCAGGATGGCTTCAGGCCCTAATCTGGTTCCGGCACGGCACGCTGAGCCTTTGGTTAATTCCTCTTCCTGATGGGAAATGAGAGTTAAATTTGCCCGTCCAGACACCTCCAGCTAGTCTGTCATTCGTTCTCCCTATTCCTGTTCATCTTCCGCAGAATTTGCAAACTGGGCCAAACAGGAGGTTAAAGGCACTGACTCTCCAAGTCGGGAGAGTGTTAGTAAAGCGTCTGGAATGTTGCACCCGAGTACCAGGGGATGAAAACTGAGACATATTGGAACACGTCTCCCGATCACACGGTTGATCATACTCTGGGTTCCACATGCATGTTTTAGCTGAAGGAAGAATACCTTAAACCTGGAGAGTTGAGACCCGTGGAATGGGTACCATGCAATATGACTTCAAAGGGTCTTCATTTGCTCACCGAACCTCTCCAGTCCTATCACTGCTGCGTTTATGCCCCTGCACACACGCTTGATTCTCTTTCGGAGACATAGCAATCCATAGGTTTTAAGATACTTCCTAGTCAGGTACATTCTTAGGCGTTTAATATGGGGTGTTGAGTCCATTTCGTTGAGCAAGGAGTAGATCTTGTCTATTCCATATTTGGCTTAAGGAACTTTATCTGTGCTCATTTCAATCTCTGGTTTTATGCAGCACCCCAACTCACCTTTCCCCTTAAGCAAGCATAAGTTGTGTTTCTAAATTTGAGACCCTGTTGTGTTTTGTAATTCATTTCCTGTGTAGCCAAGTTTACATTCCGTGTATTAGTGATATCTTATGATGTTTCTTTTTCTGTGTGACTTATTTCAGTTAGAATCATCGTACCTGAATCCACTCATTATGCTGCTATGGGACTGATGACATAGATTTCATTGCTGAGTGATATTGCGTTGTACGTAAGTACCACAACATCTTTATCAATTTTTTACTTTCTGCGATATGGAACTTGTACTGTAAATGAGTTTCTTGTAAACAGAGCCGTTCCAACCTTTTGGGTGGCTCTGTCTTTTTGATTTTAATTTCCCTAAGCTATAGGACCATAAGTGGAAGTGCCCTAGGCTCTGTTGCTTTGTTTTATAGATGTTTTAGGAAACACCATACACTTCTCTGGAATGGCTGTTGGCAATTGAAATCACGCCCATCAGCATAACAAGGCTCCCAGTTCTCCATGGCCTGTCCTGCCTTTCTGGATTTTACACTTTTTTCAGATGGCCCTTTTGACCGGGGGGAAGTGAGACTTCATTGTAGTGCAGATTTCCTTTGCAAGCTTGCTTGGTTGGCCAAAAAGGGCGTATGCGTTTTTTCCTGAATATATTCAGGAAAAAACGCATACGCCCTTTTTGGCCAAGTGCATCATTGTGGACGTTCTGCCTCTTTTCCTATGCTTTAAATGCAATTCCAGTCTAACTCCTGAAATCGGTTTCCTGCAATTCTGTCCCGCTTTCAAGTCCTCTTGGCAGCCTTACTTCAGTATATTTTTGGACGATAGCTGTCATTTATAACTCTGCAGGTTTGTGAATTACAGTGCCCCTGAGCTCCTTTCTTCAACTCGCTTTCTCGTGAGCTGGCCGCAACACCGCAGGATGGCTTCAGGCCCTAATCTGGTTCCGGCACGGCACGCTGAGCCTTTGGTTAATTCCTCTTCCTGGTGGGAAATGAGAGTTAAATTTGCCCGTCCAGACACCTCCAGCTAGTCTGTCATTGGTTCTCCCTATTCCTGTTCATCTTCCGCAGAAATTGCAAACTGGGCCAAACAGGAGGTTAAAGGCACTGACTCTCCAAGTCGGGAGAGTGTTAGTAAAGCGTCTGGAATGTTGCACCTGAGTACCACGGGACGAAAACTAACACATACATGAACACGTCTCCCGATCACACGGTTGATCATACTCTGGGTTCCACATGCATGTTTTAGCTGAAGGAAGAATACCTTAAACCTGGAGAGTTGAGACCCGTGGAATGGGTACCATGCAATATGACTTCAAAGGGTCTTCATTTGCTCACCGAACCTCTCCAGTCCTATCACTGCTGCGTTTATGCCGCTGTACACATGCTTGATTCTCTTTCGGAGACATAGCAGTCCATAGGTTTTAAGATACTTCCTAGTCAGGTACATCCTTAGGCGTTTAATATGGGGTGTTGAGTCCATTTCGTTGAGCAAGGAGTAGCTCTTGTCTATTCCATATTTGGCTTAAGGAACTTTCTCTGTGCTCATTTCAATCTCTGGTTTTATGCAGCACCCCAACTCACCTTTCCCCTTAAGCAAGCATAAGTTGGGTTTCTAAATTTGAGACCCTGTTCTGTTTTGTAATTCAGTTCCTATGTAGCCAAGTTTACTTTCCGTGTATTAGTGATATCTTATGATGTTTGTTTTTCTGTGTGACTTATTTCAGTTAGAATCATCGTACCTGAATCCACTCATTATGCTGCTACGGGCCTGATGACATAGATTTCATTGCTGAGTGATACTGCATTGTACGTAAGTACCACAACTTCTTTATCCATTTTTCACTTTCTGCGATATTGAACTTGTACCGTAAACCAGGTTCTTGTAAACAGAGCCATCCCAACCTTTGGGGTGGCTGTGTCTTTTTGATTTTAATTTCCCTAAGCTATAGGACCATAAGTGGAAGTGCCCTAGGCTCTGTTGCTTTGTTTTTTAGATGTTTCAGGAAACACCATACACTTCTCCCGAGTGGCTGTTGGCAATTGACATCCCGCCCATCAGCATAACAAGGCTCCCAGTTCTCCATGGCCTGTCCTGCCTTTCTGGATTTTACACTTTTTTCAGATGGCCCTTTTGACCGGGGGGAAGTGAGACTTCATTGTAGTGCAGATTTCCTTTGCAAGCTTGCTTGGTTGGCCAAAAAGGGCGTATGCGTTTTTTCCTGAATATATTCAGGAAAAAACGCATACGCCCTTTTTGGCCAAGTGCATCATTGTGGACGTTCTGCCTCTTTTCCTATGCTTTCAATGCAATTCCAGTCTACCTCCTGAAATCGGTTTCCTGCAATTCTGCCCCGCTTTCAAGTCCTCTTGGCAGCCTTACTTCAGTATATTTTTGGACGATAGCTGTCATTTATACCTCTGCAGGTTTGTGAATTACAGTGCCCCTGAGCTCCTTTCTTCAACTCGCTTTCACGTGAGCTGGCCCCAAAACCGCAGGATTGCTTCAGGCCCTAATCTGGTTCCGGCACGGCACGCTGAGCCTTTGGTTAATTCCTCTTCCTGGTGCGAAATGAGAGTTAAATTTGCCCATCCAGACACCTCCATCTAGTCTGACATTGGTTCTCCCTATTCCTGTTCATCTTCCGCAGAAATTGCAAACTGGGCCAAACAGGAGGTTAAAGGCACTGACTCTCCAAGTCGGGAGAGTGTTAGTAAAGCGTCTGGAATGTTGCACCCGAGTACCAGGGGACGAAAACTGAGACATATTGGAACACGTCTCCCGATCACACGGTTGATCATACTCTGGGTTCCACATGCATGTTTAAGCTGAAGGAAGAATACCTTAAACCTGGAGAGTTGAGACCCGTGGAATGGGTACCATGCAATATGACTTCAAAGGGTCTTCATTTGCTCACCGAACCTCTCCAGTCCTATCACTGCTGCGTTTATGCCGCTGTACACATGCTTGATTCTCTTTCGGAGACATAGCAGTCCATAGGTTTTAAGATACTTCCTAGTCAGGTACATTCTTAGGCGTTTAATATGGGGTGTTGAGTCCATTTCGTTGAGCAAGGAGTAGCTCTTGTCTATTCCATATTTGGCTTAAGGAACTTTCTCTGTGCTCATTTCAATCTCTGGTTTTATGCAGCACCCCAACTCACCTTTCCCCTTAAGCAAGCATAAGTTGGTTTTCTAAATTTGAGACCCTGTTCTGTTTTGTAATTCAGTTCCTGTGTAGCCAAGTTTACATTCTGTGTATTAGTGATATCTTATGATGTTTCTTTTTCTGTGTGACTTATTTCAGTTAGAATCATCATACCTGAATCCACTCATTATGCTGCTACGGGCCTGATGACATAGATTTCATTGCTGAGTGATACTGCATTGTACGTAAGTACCACAACTTCTTTATCCATTTTTCACTTTCTGCGATGTTGAACTTGTACCGTAAACCATGTTCTTGTAAACAGAGCCGTCCCAACCTTTGGGGTGGCTGTGTCTTTTGATTTTAATTTCCCTAAGCTATAAGACCATAAGTGGAAGTGCCCTAGGCTGTGTTGCTTTGTTTTATAGATGTTTCAGGAAACACCATACACTTCTCCCGAGTGGCTGTTGGCAATTTACATCCCGCCCAGCAGCATAACAAGGCTCCCAGTTCTCCATGGCCTGTCCTGCCTTTCTGGATTTTACACTTTTTTCAGATGGCCCTTTTGACCGGGGGGAAGTGAGACTTCATTGTAGTGCAGATTTTTTTTGCAAGCTTGCTTCGTTGGCCAAAAAGGGCGTATGCGTTTTTTCCTGAATATATTCAGGAAAAAACGCATACGCCCTTTTTGGCCAAGTGCATCATTGTGGACGTTCTGCCTCTTTTCCTATGCTTTCAATGCAATTCCAGTCTACCTCCTGAAATCGGTTTCCTGCAATTCTGCCCCTTTTTCAAGTCCTCTTGGCAGCCTTACTTCAGTATATTTTTGGACGATAGCTGTCATTTATAACTCTGCAGGTTTGTGAATTACAGTGCCCCTGAGCTCCTTTCTTCAAGTCGCTTTCTCGTGAGCTGGCCCCAACACCGCAGGATTGCTTCAGGCCCTAATCTGGTTCCGGCACGGCACGCTGAGCCTTTGGTTAATTCCTCTTCCTGGTGCGAAATGAGAGTTAAATTTGCCCATCCAGACACCTCCATCTAGTCTGTTATTGGTTCTCCCTATTCCTGTTCATCTTCCGAAGAAATTGCAAACTGGGCCAAACAGGAGGTTAAAGGCACTGACTCTCCAAGTCGGGAGAGTGTTAGTAAAGCGTCTGGAATGTTGCACCCGAGTACCAGGGGACGAAAACTGAGACATATTGGAACACGTCTCCCGATCACACGGTTGATCATACTCTGGGTTCCACATGCCTGTTTTAGCTGAAGGAAGAATACCTTAAACCTGGAGAGTTGAGACCCGTGGAATGGGTACCATGCAATATGACTTCAAAGGGTCTTCATTTGCTCACCGAACCTCTCCAGTCCTATCACTGCTGCGTTTATGCCGCTGTACACATGCTTGATTCTCTTTCGGAGACATAGCAGTCCATAGGTTTTAAGATACTTCCTAGTCAGGTACATTCTTAGGCGTTTAATATGGGGTGTTGAGTACATTTCGTTGAGCAAGGAGTAGCTCTTGTCTATTCCATATTTGGCTTAATGAACTTTATCTGTGCTCATTTCAATCTCTGGTTTTATGCAACACCCCAACTCACCTTTCCCCTTAAGCAAGCATAAGTTGGTTTTCTAAATTTGAGACCCTGTTCTGTTTTGTAATTCAGTTCCTATGTAGCCAATTTTACATTCCGTGTATTAGTGATATCTTATGATGTTTCTTTTTCTGTGAGACTTATTTCAGCTAGAATCATCATACCTGAATCCACTCATTATGCTGCTACGGGCCTGATGGCATAGATTTCATTGCTGAGTGATATTGCATTGTACATAAGTACCACAACTTCTTTATCCATTTTTCACTTTCTGCGATATAGAACTTGTACCATAAATGAGTTTCTTGTAAACAGAGCCGTCCCAACCTTTTGGGTGGCTCTGTCTTTTTTATTTTAATTTCCTTAAGCTATAGGACCATAAGTGGAAGTGCCCTAGGCTCTGTTGCTTTGTTTTCTAGATGTTTCAGGAAACACCATACACTTCTCCCAAGTGGCTGTTGGCAATTTACATCCCGCCCATCAGCATAACAAGGCTCCCAGTTCTCCATGGCCTGTCCTGCCTTTCTGGATTTTACACTTTTTTCAGATGGCCCTTTTGACCGGGGGGAAGTGAGACTTCATTTTAGTGCAGATTTCTTTGCAAGCTTGCTTTGTTGGCCAAAAAGGGCGTATGCGATTTTTCCTGAATATATTCAGGAAAAAACGCATACGCCCTTTTTGGCCAAGTGCATCATTGTGGACGTTCTGCCTCTTTTCCTATGCTTTCAATGCAATTCCAGTCTACCTCCTGAAATCGGTTTCCTGCAATTCTGCCCCGCTTTCAAGTCCTCTTGGCAGCCTTACTTCAGTATATTTTTGGACGATAGCTGTCATTTATAACTCTGCAGGTTTGTGAATTACAGTGCCCCTGAGCTCCTTTCTTCAACTCGCTTTCTCGTGAGCTGGCCGCAACACCGCAGGATGGCTTCAGGCCCTAATCTGGTTCCGGCACGGCACGCTGAGCCTTTGGTTAATTCCTCTTCCTGGTGGGAAATGAGAGTTAAATTTGCCCATCCAGACACCTCCATCTAGTCTGTCATTGGTTCTCCCTATTCCTGTTCATCTTCCGCAGAAATTGCAAACTTGGCCAAACAGGAGGTTAAAGGCACTGACTCTCCAAGTCGGGAGAGTGTTAGTAAAGCGTCTGGAATGTTGCACCCGAGTACCAGGGGACGAAAACTGACACATATTGGAACACGTCTCCCGATCACACGGTTGATCATACTCTGGGTTCCACATGCATGTTTTAGCTGAAGGAAGAATACCTTAAACCTGGAGAGTTGAGACCCGTGGAATGGGTACCATGCAATATGACTTCAAAGGGTCTTCATTTGCTCACCGAACCTCTCCAGTCCTATCACTGCTGCGTTTATGCCCCTGTACACACGCTTGATTCTCTTTCGGAGACATAGCAATCCATAGGTTTTAAGATACTTCCTAGTCAGGTACATTCTTAGGCGATTAATATGGGGTGTTGAGTCCATTTCGTTGAGCAAGGAGTAGCTCTTGTCTATTCCATATTTGGCTTAAGGAACTTTATCTGTGCTCATTTCAATCTCTGGTTTTATGCAGCACCCCAACTCACCTTTCCCCTTAAGCAAGCATAAGTTGGTTTCCTAAATTTGAGACCCTGTTCTGTTTTGTAATTCAGTTCCTGTGTAGCCAAGGTTACATTCCGTGTATTAGTGATATCTTATGATGTTTCTTTTTCTGTGTGACTTATTTCAGTTAGAATCATCATACCTGAATCCACTCATTATGCTGTTGCGGGCCTGATGACATAGATTTCCTTGCTGAGTGATATTGCATTGTACGTAAGTACCACAACTTCTTTATCCATTTTTCACTTTCTGCGATATTGAACTTGTACCGTAAACCAGGTTCTTGTAAACAGAGCCGTCCCAACTTTTGGGGTGGCTGTGTATTTTTGATTTTAATTTCCCTAAGCTATAGGACCATAAGTGGAAGTGCCCTAGGCTCTGTTGCTTTGTTTTTTAGATGTTTCAGGAAACACCATACACTTCTCCCGAGTGGCTGTTGGCAATTTACATCCCGCCCATCAGCATAACAAGGCTCCCAGTTCTCCATGGCCTGTCCTGCCTTTCTGGATTTTACACTTTTTTCAGATGGCCCTTTTGACCGGGGGGAAGTGAGACTTCATGGTAGTGCAGATTTCCTTTGCAAGCTTGCTTGGTTGGCCAAAAAGTGCGTATGCGTTTTTTCCTGAATATATTCAGGAAAAAACGCATACGCCCTTTTTGGCCAAGTGCATCATTGTGGACGTTCTGCCTCTTTTCCTATGCTTTAAATGCAATTCCAGCCTACCTCCTGAAATCAGTTTCCTGCAATTCTGCCCCGCTTTCAAGTCCTCTTGGCAGCCTCACTTCAGTATATTTTTGGACGATAGCTGTCATTTATTACTCTGCAGGTTTGTGAATTACAGTGCCCCTGAGCTCCTTTCTTCAACTCGCTTTCTCGTGAGCTGGCCGTAACACCGCATGATTGCTTCAGGCCCTAATCTGGTTCCGGCACGGCACGCTGAGCCTTTGGTTAATTCCTCTTCCTGGTGGGAAATGAGAGTTAAATTTGCCCGTCCAGACACCTCCAGCGAGTCTCTCATTGGTTCTCCCTATTCCTGTTCATCTTCCGCAGAAATTGCAAACTGGGCCAAACAGGAGGTTAAAGGCACTGACTCTCCAAGTCGGGAGAGTGTTAGTAAAGCGTCTGGAATGTTGCACCCGAGTACCAGGGGACGAAAACTGACACATATCGGAACACGTCTCCCGATCACACGGTTGATCATACTCTGGGTTCCACATGCATGTTTTAGCTGAAGGAAGAATACCTTAAACCTGGAGAGTTGAGACCCGTGGAATGGGTACCATGCAATATGACTTCAAAGGGTCTTCATTTGCTCACCGAACCTCTCCAGTCCTATCACTGCTGCGTTTATGCCCCTGTACACACGCTTGATTCTCTTTCGGAGACATAGCAATCCATAGGTTTTAAGATACTTCCTAGTCAGGTACATTCTTAGGCGATTAATATGGGGTGTTGAGTCCATTTCGTTGAGCAAGGAGTAGCTCTTGTCTATTCCATATTTGGCTTAAGGAACTTTATCTGTGCTCATTTCAATCTCTGGTTTTATGCAGCACCCCAACTCACCTTTCCCCTTAAGCAAGCATAAGTTGGGTTTCTAAATTTGAGACCCTGTTCTGTTTTGTAATTCAGTTCCTGTGTAGCCAAGTTTACATTCCGTGTATTAGTGATATCTTATGATGTTTCTTTTTCTGTGTGACTTATTTCAGTTAGAATCATCATACCTGAATCCACTCATTATGCTGCTACGGGCCTGATGACATAGATTTCCTTGCTGAGTGATATTGCATTGTACGTAAGTACCACAACTTCTTTATCCATGTTTCACTTTCTGCGATATTGAACTTGTACCATAAACCAGGTTCTTGTAAACAGAGCTGTCCCAACTTTTGGGTTGGCTGTGTCTTTTTTATTTTAATTTCCCTAAGCTATAGGACCATAAGTGGAAGTGCCCTAGGCTCTGTTGCTTTGTTTTTTAGATGTTTCAGGAAACACCATACACTTCTCCCGAGTGGCTGTTGGCAATTGACATCCCGCCCATGAGCATAACAAGGCTCCCAGTTCTCCATGGCTTCTCCTGCCTTTCTGGATTTTACACTTTTATCAGATGGCCCTTTTGACCGGGGGGAAGTGAGACTTCATTGTAGTGCAGATTTCTTTGCAAGCTTGCTTGGTTGGCCAAAAAGGGCGTATGCGTTTTTTCCTGAATATATTCAGGAAAAAACGCATACGCCCTTTTTGGCCAAGTGCATCATTGTGGACGTTCTGCCTCTTTTCCTATGCTTTAAATGCAATTCCAGTCTACCTCCTGAAATCGGTTTCCTGCAATTCTGCCCCGCTTTCAAGTCCTCTTGGCAGCCTTACTTCAGTATATTTTTGGACGATAGCTGTCGTTTATAACACTGCAGGTTTGTGAATTACAGTGCCCCTGAGCTCCTTTCTTCAACTCGTTTTCTCGTGAGCTGGCCGCAGCACCGCAGGATTGCTTCAGGCCCTAATCTGGTTCCGGCACGGCACGCTGAGCCTTTGGTTAATTCCTCTTCCTGGTGCGAAATGAGAGTTAAATTTGCCCATCCAGACACCTCCATCTAGTCTGTCATTGGTTCTCCCTATTCCTGTTCATCTTCCGCAGAAATTGCAAACTGGGCCAAACAGGAGGTTAAAGGCACTGACTCTCCAAGTCGGGAGAGTGTTAGTAAAGGGTCTGGAATGTTGCACCCGAGTACCAGGGGACGAAAACTGACACATATTGGAACACGTCTCCCGATCACACGGTTGATCATACTCTGGGTTCCACATGCATGTTTTAGCTGAAGGAAGAATACCTTAAAACTGGAGAGTTGAGACCCGTGGAATGGGTACCATGCAATATGATTTCAAAGGGTCTTCATTTGCACACCGAACCTCTCCAATCCTATCACTGCTGCGTTTATGCCCCTGTACACACGCTTGATTCTCTTTCGGAGACATAGCAGTCCATAGTTTTTAAGATACTTCCTAGTCAGGTACATTCTTAGGCGTTTAATATGGGGTGTTGAGTCCATTTCGTTGAGCAAGGAGTAGCTCTTGTCTATTCCATATTTGGCTTAAGGAACTTTATCTGTGCTCATTTCAATCTCTGGTTTTATGCAACACCCCAACTCACCTTTCCCCTTAAGGAAGCATAAGTTGGTTTTCTAAATTTGAGACCCTGTTCTGTTTTGTAATTCAGTTCCTGTGTAGCCAAGTTTACATTCCGTGTATTAGTGATATCTTATGATGTTTCTTTTTCTGTGTGACTTATTTCAGTTAGAATCATCATACCTGAATCCACTCATTATGCTGCTACGGGCCTGATGACATAGATTTCTTTGCTGAGTGATACTGCATTGTACGTAAGTACCACAACTTCTTTATCCATTTTTCACTTTCTGCGATATTGAACTTGTACCGTAAACCAGGTTCTTGTAAACAGAGCCATCCCAACATTTGGGGTGGCTGTGTCTTTTTGATTTTAATTTCCCTAAGCTATAGGACCATAAGTGGAAGTGCCCTAGGCTCTGTTGCTTTGTTTTTTAGATGTTTCAGGAAACACCATACACTTCTCCCGAGTGGCTGTTGGCAATTTACATCCCGCCCATCAGCATAACAAGGCTCCCAGTTCTCCATGGCCTGTCCTGCCTTTCTGGATTTTACACCTTTTTCAGATGGCCCTTTTGACCGGGGGGAAGTGAGAGTTCATGGTAGTGCAGATTTCCTTTGCAAGCTTGCTTGGTTGGCCAAAAAGGGCGTATGCGTTTTTTCCTGAATATATTCAGGAAAAAACGCATACGCCCTTTTTGGCCAAGTGCATCATTGTGGACGTTCTGCCTCTTTTCCTATGCTTTAAATGCAATTCCAGTCTACCTCCTGAAATCGGTTTCCTGCAATTCTGCACCACTTTCAAGTCCTCTTGGCAGCCTTACTTCAGTATATTTTTGGACGATAGCTATCATTTATAACTCTGCAGGTTTGTGAATTACAGTGCCCCTGAGCTCCTTTCTTCAACTTGCTTTCTTCTGAGCTGGCCGCAACACCGCAGGATTGCTTCAGGCCCTAATCTGGTTCCGGCACGGCACGCTGAGCCTTTGGTTAATTCCTCTTCCTGGTGCGAAATGAGAGTTAAATTTGCCCGTCCAGACACCTCCAGCTAGTCTGTCATTGGTTCTCCCTATTCCTGTTCATCTTCCGCAGAAATTGCAAACTGGGCCAAACAGGAGGTTAAAGGCACTGACTCTCCAAGTCGGGGAGAGTGTTAGTAAAGGGTCTGGAATGTTGCACCCGAGTACCAGGGGACGAAAACTGACACATATTGGAACACGTCTCCCGATCACACGGTTGATCATATTCTGGGTTCCACATGCATGTTTTAGCTGAAGGAAGAATACCTTAAACCTGGAGAGTTGAGACCCGTGGAATGGGTACCATGCAATATGACTTCAAAGGGTCTTCATTTGCTCACCGAACCTCTCCAGTCCTATCACTGCTGCGTTTATGCCCCTGTACACACGCTTGATTCTCTTTCGGAGACATAGCAATCCATAGGTTTTCAGATACTTCCTAGTCAGGTACATTCTTAGGCGTTTAATATGGGGTGTTGAGTCCATTTCGTTGAGCAAGGAGTAGCTCTTGTCTATTCCATATTTGGCTTAAGGAACTTTATCTGTGCTCATTTCAATCTCTGGTTTTATGCAGCACCCCAACTCACCTTTCCCCTTAAGCAAGCATAAGTTGGGTTTCTACATTTGAGACCCTGTTCTGTTTTGTAATTCAGTTCCTGTGTAGCCAAGGTTACATTCCGTGTATTAGTGATATCTTATGATGTTTCTTTTTCTGTGAGACTTATTTCAGTTAGAATCATCATACCTGAATCCACTCATTATGCTGCTACGGGCCTGATGACATAGATTTCTTTGCTGAGTGATACTGCATTGTACGTAAGTACCACAACTTCTTTATCCATTTTTCACTTTCTGCGATATTGAACTTGTACCGTAAACCAGGTTCTTGTAAACAGAGCCATCCCAACATTTGGGGTGGCTGTGTCTTTTTGATTTTAATTTCCCTAAGCTATAGGACCATAAGTGGAAGTGCCCTAGGCTCTGTTGCTTTGTTTTTTAGATGTTTCAGGAAACACCATACACTTCTCCCGAGTGGCTGTTGGCAATTTACATCCCGCCCATCAGCATAACAAGGCTCCCAGTTCTCCATGGCCTGTCCTGCCTTTCTGGATTTTACACCTTTTTCAGATGGCCCTTTTGACCGGGGGGAAGTGAGAGTTCATGGTAGTGCAGATTTCCTTTGCAAGCTTGCTTGGTTGGCCAAAAAGGGCGTATGCGTTTTTTCCTGAATATATTCAGGAAAAAACGCATACGCCCTTTTTGGCCAAGTGCATCATTGTGGACGTTCTGCCTCTTTTCCTATGCTTTAAATGCAATTCCAGTCTACCTCCTGAAATCGGTTTCCTGCAATTCTGCACCACTTTCAAGTCCTCTTGGCAGCCTTACTTCAGTATATTTTTGGACGATAGCTATCATTTATAACTCTGCAGGTTTGTGAATTACAGTGCCCCTGAGCTCCTTTCTTCAACTTGCTTTCTTCTGAGCTGGCCGCAACACCGCAGGATTGCTTCAGGCCCTAATCTGGTTCCGGCACGGCACGCTGAGCCTTTGGTTAATTCCTCTTCCTGGTGCGAAATGAGAGTTAAATTTGCCCGTCCAGACACCTCCAGCTAGTCTGTCATTGGTTCTCCCTATTCCTGTTCATCTTCCGCAGAAATTGCAAACTGGGCCAAACAGGAGGTTAAAGGCACTGACTCTCCAAGTCGGGGAGAGTGTTAGTAAAGGGTCTGGAATGTTGCACCCGAGTACCAGGGGACGAAAACTGACACATATTGGAACACGTCTCCCGATCACACGGTTGATCATATTCTGGGTTCCACATGCATGTTTTAGCTGAAGGAAGAATACCTTAAACCTGGAGAGTTGAGACCCGTGGAATGGGTACCATGCAATATGACTTCAAAGGGTCTTCATTTGCTCACCGAACCTCTCCAGTCCTATCACTGCTGCGTTTATGCCCCTGTACACACGCTTGATTCTCTTTCGGAGACATAGCAATCCATAGGTTTTCAGATACTTCCTAGTCAGGTACATTCTTAGGCGTTTAATATGGGGTGTTGAGTCCATTTCGTTGAGCAAGGAGTAGCTCTTGTCTATTCCATATTTGGCTTAAGGAACTTTATCTGTGCTCATTTCAATCTCTGGTTTTATGCAGCACCCCAACTCACCTTTCCCCTTAAGCAAGCATAAGTTGGGTTTCTACATTTGAGACCCTGTTCTGTTTTGTAATTCAGTTCCTGTGTAGCCAAGGTTACATTCCGTGTATTAGTGATATCTTATGATGTTTCTTTTTCTGTGAGACTTATTTCAGTTAGAATCATCATACCTGAATCCACTCATTATGCTGCTACGGGCCTGATGACATAGATTTCATTGCTGAGTGATATTGCATTGTACGTAAGTACCACAACTTCTTTATCCATTTTTCACTTTCTGCGGTATTGAACTTGTACCGTCAACCAGGTTCTTGTAAACAGAGCCATCCCAACCTTTGGGGTGGCTGTGTCTTTTTGATTTTAATTTCCCTAAGCTATAGGACCATAAGTGGAAGTGCCCTAGGCTCTGTTGCTTTGTTTTTTAGATGTTTCAGGAAACACCATACACTTCTCCCGAGTGGCTGTTGGCAGTTTACATCCCGCCCATGAGCATAACAAGGCTCCCAGTTCTCCATGGCCTGTCCTGCCTTTCTGGATTTTACACTTTTTTCAGATGGCCCTTTTGACCGGGGGGAAGTGAGAGTTCATGGTAGTGCAGATTTCCTTTGCAAGCTTGCTTGGTTGGCCAAATAGGGCGTATGCGTTTTTTCCTGAATATATTCAGGAAAAAACGCATACGCCCTTTTTGGCCAAGTGCATCATTGTGGACGTTCTGCCTCTTTCCCTATGCTTTAAATGCAATTCCAGTCTACCTCCTGAAATCGGTTTCCTGCAATTCTGCCCTGCTTTCAAGTCCTCTTGGCAGCCTCACTTCAGTATATTTTTGGACGATAGCTGTCATTTATTACTCTGCAGGTTTGTGAATTACAGTGCCCCTGAGCTCCTTTCTTCAACTCGCTTTCTTGTGAGCTGGCCGCAACACCGCAGGATGGATTCAGGCCCTAATCTGGTTCCGGCACGGCACGCTGAGCCTTTGGTTAATTCCTCTTCCTGGTGGGAAATGAGAGTTAAATTTGCCCGTCCAGACAGCTCCAGCTAGTCTCTCATTGGTTCTCCCTATTCCTGTTCATCTTCCGCAGAAATTGCAAACTGGGCCAAACAGGAGGTTAAAGGCACTGACTCTCCAAGTCGGGAGAGTGTTAGTAAAGCGTCTGGAATGTTGCACCCGAGTACCAGGGGACGAAAACTGACACATATTGGAACACGTCTCCCGATCACACGGTTGATCTTACTCTGGGTTCCACATGCATGTTTTAGCTGAAGGAAGAATACCTTAAACCTGGAGAGTTGAGACCCGTGGAATGGGTACCATGCAATATGACTTCAAAGGGTCTTCATTTGCTCACCGAACCTCTCCAGTCCTATCACTGCTGCGTTTATGCCCCTGTACACACGCTTGATTGTCTTTCGGAGACATAGCAATCCATAGGTTTTAAGATACTTCCTAGTCAGGTACATTCTTAGGCGATTAATATGGGGTATTGAGTCCATTTCGTTGAGCAAGGAGTAGCTCTTGTCTATTCCATATTTGGCTTAAGGAACTTTATCTGTGCTCATTTCAATCTCTGGTTTTATGCAGCACCCCAACTCACCTTTCCCCTTAAGCAAGTATAAGTTGGGTTTCTAAATTTGAGACCCTGTTCTGTTTTGTAATTCAGTTCCTGTGTAGCCAAGTTTCCATTCCGTGTATTAGTGATATCTTATGATGTTTGTTTTTCTGTGTGACTTATTTCAGTTAGAATCATCATACCTGAATCCACTCATTATGCTGCTACGGGCCTGATGACATAGATTACCTTGCTGAGTGATACTGCATTGTACGTAAGTACCACAACTTCTTTATCCATTTTTCACTTTCTGCGATATTGAACTTGTACCGTAAACCAGGTTCTTGTAAACAGAGCCGTCCCAACCTTTGGGGTGGCTGTGTCTTTTTGATTTTAATTTCCCTAAGCTATAGGACCATAAGTGGAAGTGCCCTAGGCTCTGTTGCTTTGTTTTTTAGATGTTTCAGGAAACACCATACACTTCTCCCGAGTGGCTGTTGGCAGTTTACATCCCGCCCATGAGCATAACAAGGCTCCCAGTTCTCCATGGCCTGTCCTGCCTTTCTGGATTTTACACTTTTTTCAGATGGCCCTTTTGACCGGGGGGAAGTGAGAGTTCATGGTAGTGCAGATTTCCTTTGCAAGCTTGCTTGGTTGGCCAAAAAGGGCGTATGCGTTTTTTCCTGAATATATTCAGGAAAAAACGCATACGCCCTTTTTGGCCAAGTGCATCATTGTGGACGTTCTGCCTCTTTTCCTATGCTTTCAATGCAATTCCAGTCTACCTCCTGAAATCGGTTTCCTGCAATTCTGCCCCGCTTTCAAGTCCTCTTGGCAGCCTCACTTCAGTACATTTTTGGACGATAGCTGTCATTTATAACTCTGCAGGTTTGTGAATTACAGTGCCCCTGAGCTCCTTTCTTCAACTCGCTTTCTTGTGAGCTGGCCGCAACACCGCAGGATGGATTCAGGCCCTAATCTGGTTCCGGCACGGCATGCTGAGCCTTTGGTTAATTCCTCTTCCTGGTGGGAAATGAGAGTTAAATTTGCCCGTCCAGACAGCTCCAGCTAGTCTCTCATTGGTTCTCCCTATTCCTGTTCATCTTCCGCAGAAATTGCAACCTGGGCCAAACAGGAGGTTAAAGGCACTGACTCTCCAAGTCGGGAGAGTGTTAGTAAAGCGTCTGGAATGTTGCACCCGAGTACCAGGGGACGAAAACTGACACATATTGGAACACGTCTCCCGATCACACGGTTGATCATACTCTGGGTTCCACATGCATGTTTTAGCTGAAGGAAGAATACCTTAAACCTGGAGAGTTGAGACCCGTGGAATGGGTACCATGCAATATGACTTCAAAGGGTCTTCATTTGCTCACCGAACCTCTCCAGTCCTATCACTGCTGCGTTTATGCCCCTGTACACACGCTTGATTCTCTTTCGGAGACATAGCAATCCATAGGTTTTAAGATACTTCCTAGTCAGGTACATTCTTAGGCGTTTAATATGGGGTGTTGAGTCCATTTCGTTGAGCAAGGAGTAGCTCTTGTCTATTCCATATTTGGCTTAAGGAACTTTATCTGTGCTCATTTCAATCTCTGGTTTTATGCAGTACCCGAACTCACCTTTCCCCTTAAGCAAGCATAAGTTGGTTTTCTAAATTTGAGACCCTGTTCTGTTTTGTAATTCAGTTCCTATGTAGCCAAGTTTACATTCCGTGTATTAGTGATATCTTATGATGTTTCTTTTTCTGTGAGACTTATTTCAGTTAGAATCATCATACCTGAATCCACTCATTATGCTGCTACGGGCCTGATGACATAGATTTCATTGCTGAGTGATATTGCATTGTACGTAAGTACCACAACTTCTTTATCCATTTTTCACTTTCTGCGGTATTGAACTTGTACCGTAAACCAGGTTCTTGTAAACAGAGCCATCCCAACCTTTGGGGTGGCTGTGTCTTTTTGATTTTAATTTCCCTAAGCTATAGGACCATAAGTGGAAGTGCCCTAGGCTCTGTTGCTTTGTTTTTTAGATGTTTCAGGAAACACCATACACTTCTCCCCAGTGGCTGTTGGCAATTTACATCCCGCCCATCAGCATAACAAGGCTCCCAGTTCTCCATGGCCTGTCCTGCCTTTCTGGATTTTACACTTTTTTCAGATGGCCCTTTTGACCGGGGGGAAGTGAGAGTTCATGGTAGTGCAGATTTCCTTTGCAAGCTTGCTTGGTTGGCCAAAAAGGGCGTATGCGTTTTTTCCTGAATATATTCAGGAAAAAACGCATACACACTTTTTGGCCAAGTGCATCATTGTGGACGTTCTGCCTCTTTTCCTATGCTTTAAATGCAATTCCAGTCTACCTCCTGAAATCGGTTTCCTGCAATTCTGCCCCGCTTTCAAGTCCTCTTGGCAGCCTCACTTCAGTATATTTTTGGACGATAGCTGTCATTTATTACTCTGCAGGTTTGTGAATTACAGTGCCCCTGAGCTCCTTTCTTCAACTCATTTTCTCGTGAGCTGGCCGTAACACCGCATGATTGCTTCAGGCCCTAATCTGGTTCCGGCACGGCACGCTGAGCCTTTGGTTAATTCCTCTTCCTGGTGGGAAATGAGAGTTAAATTTGCCTGTCCAGACACCTCCAGCGAGTCTCTCATTGGTTCTCCCTATTCCTGTTCATCTTCCGCAGAAATTGCAAACTGGGCCAAACAGGAGGTTAAAGGCACTGACTCTCCAAGTCGGGAGAGTGTTAGTAAAGCGTCTGGAATGTTGCACCCGAGTACCAGGGGACGAAAACTGAGACATATTGGAACACGTCTCCCGATCACACGGTTGATCATACTCTGGGTTCCACATGCATGTTTTAGCTGAAGGAAGAATACCTTAAACCTGGAGAGTTGAGACCCTTGGAATGGGTACCATGCAATATGACTTCAAAGGGTCTTCATTTGCTCACCGAACCTCTCCAGTCCTATCACTGCTGCGTTTATGCCCCTGTACACACGCTTGATTCTCTTTCGGAGACATAGCAATCCATAGGTTTTAAGATACTTCCTAGTCAGGTACATTCTTAGGCGATTAATATGGGGTGTTGAGTCCATTTCGTTGAGCAAGGAGTAGCTCTTGTCTATTCCATATTTGGCTTAAGGAACTTTATCTGTGCTCATTTCAATCTCTGGTTTTATGCAGCACCCCAACTCACCTTTCCCCTTAAGCAAGCATAAGTTGGTTTTCTAAATTTGAGACCCTGTTCTGTTTTGTAATTCAGTTCCTGTGTAGCCAAGTTTACATTCCGTGTATTAGTGATATCTTATGATGTTTCTTTTTCTGTGTGACTTATTTCAGTTAGAATCATCATACCTGAATCCACTCATTATGCTGCTACGGGCCTGATGACATAGATTTCCTTCCTGAGTGATACTGCATTGTACGTAAGTACCACAACTTCTTTATCCATTTTTCACTTTCTGCGATATTGAACTTGTACCGTAAACCAGGTTCTTGTAAACAGAGCCATCCCAACCTTTGGGGTGGCTGTGTCTTTTTGATTTTAATTTCCCTAAGCTATAGGACCATAAGTGGAAGTGCCCTAGGCTCTGTTGCTTTGTTTTTTAGATGTTTCAGGAAACACCATACACTTCTCCCGAGTGGCTGTTGGCAGTTTACATCCCGCCCATGAGCATAACAAGGCTCCCAGTTCTCCATGGCCTGTCCTGCCTTTCTGGATTTTACACTTTTTTCAGATGGCCCTTTTGACCGGGGGGAAGTGAGAGTTCATGGTAGTGCAGATTTCCTTTGCAAGCTTGCTTGGTTGGCCAAAAAGGGCGTATGCGTTTTTTCCTGAATATATTCAGGAAAAAACGCATACGCCCTTTTTGGCCAAGTGCATCATTGTGGACGTTCTGCCTCTTTTCCTATGCTTTAAATGCAATTCCAGTCTACCTCCTGAAATCGGTTTCCTGCAATTCTGCCCTGCTTTCAAGTCCTCTTGGCAGCCTCACTTCAGTATATTTTTGGACGATAGCTGTCATTTATTACTCTGCAGGTTTGTGAATTACAGTGCCCCTGAGCTCCTTTCTTCAACTCGCTTTCTTGTGAGCTGGCCGCAACACCGCAGGATGGATTCAGGCCCTAATCTGGTTCCGGCACGGCACGCTGAGCCTTTGGTTAATTCCTCTTCCTGGTGGGAAATGAGAGTTAAATTTGCCCGTCCAGACAGCTCCAGCTAGTCTCTCATTGGTTCTCCCTATTCCTGTTCATCTTCCGCAGAAATTGCAAACTGGGCCAAACAGGAGGTTAAAGGCACTGACTCTCCAAGTCGGGAGAGTGTTAGTAAAGCGTCTGGAATGTTGCACCCGAGTACCAGGGGACGAAAACTGACACATATTGGAACACGTCTCCCGATCACACGGTTGATCTTACTCTGGGTTCCACATGCATGTTTTAGCTGAAGGAAGAATACCTTAAACCTGGAGAGTTGAGACCCGTGGAATGGGTACCATGCAATATGACTTCAAAGGGTCTTCATTTGCTCACCGAACCTCTCCAGTCCTATCACTGCTGCGTTTATGCCCCTGTACACACGCTTGATTGTCTTTCGGAGACATAGCAATCCATAGGTTTTAAGATACTTCCTAGTCAGGTACATTCTTAGGCGATTAATATGGGGTATTGAGTCCATTTCGTTGAGCAAGGAGTAGCTCTTGTCTATTCCATATTTGGCTTAAGGAACTTTATCTGTGCTCATTTCAATCTCTGGTTTTATGCAGCACCCCAACTCACCTTTCCCCTTAAGCAAGTATAAGTTGGGTTTCTAAATTTGAGACCCTGTTCTGTTTTGTAATTCAGTTCCTGTGTAGCCAAGTTTCCATTCCGTGTATTAGTGATATCTTATGATGTTTGTTTTTCTGTGTGACTTATTTCAGTTAGAATCATCATACCTGAATCCACTCATTATGCTGCTACGGGCCTGATGACATAGATTACCTTGCTGAGTGATACTGCATTGTACGTAAGTACCACAACTTCTTTATCCATTTTTCACTTTCTGCGATATTGAACTTGTACCGTAAACCAGGTTCTTGTAAACAGAGCCGTCCCAACCTTTGGGGTGGCTGTGTCTTTTTGATTTTAATTTCCCTAAGCTATAGGACCATAAGTGGAAGTGCCCTAGGCTCTGTTGCTTTGTTTTTTAGATGTTTCAGGAAACACCATACACTTCTCCCGAGTGGCTGTTGGCAGTTTACATCCCGCCCATGAGCATAACAAGGCTCCCAGTTCTCCATGGCCTGTCCTGCCTTTCTGGATTTTACACTTTTTTCAGATGGCCCTTTTGACCGGGGGGAAGTGAGAGTTCATGGTAGTGCAGATTTCCTTTGCAAGCTTGCTTGGTTGGCCAAAAAGGGCGTATGCGTTTTTTCCTGAATATATTCAGGAAAAAACGCATACGCCCTTTTTGGCCAAGTGCATCATTGTGGACGTTCTGCCTCTTTTCCTATGCTTTAAATGCAATTCCAGTCTACCTCCTGAAATCGGTTTCCTGCAATTCTGCCCCGCTTTCAAGTCCTCTTGGCAGCCTCACTTCAGTATATTTTTGGACGATAGCTGTCATTTATAACTCTGCAGGTTTGTGAATTACAGTGCCCCTGAGCTCCTTTCTTCAACTCGCTTTCTTGTGAGCTGGCCGCAACACCGCAGGATGGATTCAGGCCCTAATCTGGTTCCGGCACGGCATGCTGAGCCTTTGGTTAATTCCTCTTCCTGGTGGGAAATGAGAGTTAAATTTGCCCGTCCAGACAGCTCCAGCTAGTCTCTCATTGGTTCTCCCTATTCCTGTTCATCTTCCGCAGAAATTGCAAACTGGGCCAAACAGGAGGTTAAAGGCACTGACTCTCCAAGTCGGGAGAGTGTTAGTAAAGCGTCTGGAATGTTGCACCCGAGTACCAGGGGACGAAAACTGACACATATTGGAACACGTCTCCTGATCACACGGTTGATCATACTCTGGGTTCCACATGCATGTTTTAGCTGAAGGAAGAATACCTTAAACCTGGAGAGTTGAGACCCGTGGAATGGGTACCATGCAATATGACTTCAAAGGGTCTTCATTTGCTCACCGAACCTCTCCAATCCTATCACTGCTGCGTTTATGCCCCTGTACACACGCTTGATTCTCTTTCAGAGACATAGCAGTCCATAGGTTTTAAGATACTTCCTAGTCAGGTACATTCTTAGGCGTTTAATATGGGGTGTTGAGTCCATTTCGTTGAGCAAGGAGTAGCTCTTGTCTATTCCATATTTGGCTTAAGGAACTTTATCTGTGCTCATTTCAATCTCTGGTTTTATGCAACACCCCAACTCACCTTTCCCCTTAAGCAAGCATAAGTTGGTTTTCTAAATTTGAGACCCTGTTCTGTTTTGTAATTCAGTTCCTATGTAGCCAAGTTTACATTCCGTGTATTAGTGATATCTTATGATGTTTCTTTTTCTGTGAGACTTATTTCAGTTAGAATCATCATACCTGAATCCACTCATTATGCTGCTATGGGCCTGATGACATAGATTTCATTGCTGAGTGATATTGCATTGTACGTAAGTACCACAACTTCTTTATCCATTTTTCACTTTCTGCGGTATTGAACTTGTACCATAAACCAGGTTCTTGTAAACAGAGCCATCCCAACCTTTGGGGTGGCTGTGTCTTTTTGATTTTAATTTCCCTAAGCTATAGGACCATAAGTGGAAGTGCCCTAGGCTCTGTTGCTTTGTTTTTTAGATGTTTCAGGAAACACCATACACTTCTCCCGAGTGGCTGTTGGCAGTTTACATCCCGCCCATGAGCATAACAAGGCTCCCAGTTCTCCATGGCCTGTCCTGCCTTTCTGGATTTTACACTTTATTCAGATGGCCCTTTTGACCGGGGGGAAGTGAGAGTTCATGGTAGTGCAGATTTCCTTTGCAAGCTTGCTTGGTTGGCCAAAAAGGGCGTATGCGTTTTTTCCTGAATATATTCAGGAAAAAACGCATACGCCCTTTTTGGCCAAGTGCATCATTGTGGACGTTCTGCCTCTTTTCCTATGCTTTAAATGCAATTCCAGTCTACCTCCTGAAATCGGTTTCCTGCAATTCTGCCCCGCTTTCAAGTCCTCTTGGCAGCCTCACTTCAGTATATTTTTGGACGATAGCTGTCATTTATTACTCTGCAGGTTTGTGAATTACAGTGCCCCTGAGCTCCTTTCTTCAACTCGCTTTCTCGTGAGCTGGCCGCAACACCGCAGGATGGATTCAGGCCCTAATCTGGTTCCGGCACGGCACGCTGAGCCTTTGGTTAATTCCTCTTCCTGGTGGGAAATGAGAGTTAAATTTGCCCGTCCAGACAGCTCCAGCTAGTCTCTCATTGGTTCTCCCTATTCCTGTTCATCTTCCGCAGAAATTGCAAACTGGGCCAAACAGGAGGTTAAAGGCACTGACTCTCCAAGTCGGGGAGAGTGTTAGTAAAGGGTCTGGAATGTTGCACCCGATTACCAGGGGACGAAAACTGACACATATTGGAACACGTCTCCCGATCACACGGTTGATCATATTCTGGGTTCCACATGCATGTTTTAGCTGAAGGAAGAATACCTTAAACCTGGAGAGTTGAGACCCGTGGAATGGGTACCATGCAATATGACTTCAAAGGGTCTTCATTTGCTCACCGAACCTCTCCAGTCCTATCACTGCTGCGTTTATGCCCCTGTACACACGCTTGATTGTCTTTCGGAGACATAGCAATCCATAGGTTTTAAGATACTTCCTAGTCAGGTACATTCTTAGGCGTTTAATATGGGGTGTTGAGTCCATTTCGTTGAGCAAGGAGTAGCTCTTGTCTATTCCATATTTGGCTTAAGGAACATTATCTGTGCTCAATTCAATCTCTGGTTTTATGCAGCACCCCAACTCACCTTTCCCCTTAAGCAAGCATAAGTTGGGTTTCTAAATTTGAGACCCTGTTCTGTTTTGTAATTCAGTTCCTATGTAGCCAAGTTTACATTCCGTGTATTAGTGATATCTTATGATGTTTCTTTTTCTGTGAGACTTATTTCAGTTAGAATCATCATACCTGAATCCACTCATTATGCTGCTACGGGCCTGATGACATAGATTTCATTGCTGAGTGATATTGCATTGTACGTAAGTACCACAACTTCTTTATCCATTTTTCACTTTCTGCGGTATTGAACTTGTACCGTAAACCAGGTTCTTGTAAACAGAGCCATCCCAACCTTTGGGGTGGCTGTGTCTTTTTGATTTTAATTTCCCTAAGCTATAGGACCATAAGTGGAAGTGCCCTAGGCTCTGTTGCTTTGTTTTTTAGATGTTTCAGGAAACACCATACACTTCTCCCGAGTGGCTGTTGGCAGTTTACATCCCGCCCATGAGCATAACAAGGCTCCCAGTTCTCCATGGCCTGTCCTGCCTTTCTGGATTTTACACTTTTTTCAGATGGCCCTTTTGACCGGGGGGAAGTGAGAGTTCATGGTAGTGCAGATTTCCTTTGCAAGCTTGCTTGGTTGGCCAAAAAGGGCGTATGCGTTTTTTCCTGAATATATTCAGGAAAAAATGCATATGCCCTTTTTACCAAGTGCATCATTGTGGACGTTCTGCCTCTTTTCCTATGCTTTAAATGCAATTCCAATCTACCTCCTGAAATCGGTTTCCTGCAATTCTGCCCCGCTTTCAAGTCCTCTTGGCAGCCTTACTTCAGTATATTTTTGGACGATAGCTGTCATTTATAACTCTGCAGGTTTGTGAATTACAGTGCCCCTGAGCTCCTTTCTTCAACTCGCTTTCTTGTGAGCTGGCCGCAACACCGCAGGATGGATTCAGGCCCTAATCTGGTTCCGGCACGGCACGCTGAGCCTTTGGTTAATTCCTCTTCCTGGTGGGAAATGAGAGTTAAATTTGCCCGTCCAGACAGCTTCAGCTAGTCTCTAATTGGTTCTCCCTATTCCTGTTCATCTTCCGCAGAAATTGAAAACTGGGCCAAACAGGAGGTTAAAGGCACTGACTCTCCAAGTCGGGAGAGTGTTAGTAAAGCGTCTGGAATGTTGCACCCGAGTACCAGGGGACGAAAACTGACACATATTGGAACACGTCTCCCGATCACACGGTTGATCATACTCTGGGTTCCACATGCATGTTTTAGCTGAAGGAAGAATACCTTAAACCTGGAGAGTTGAGACCCGTGGAATGGGTACCATGCAATATGACTTCAAAGGGTCTTCATTTGCTCACCGAACCTCTCCAGTCCTATCACTGCTGCGATTATGCCCCTGCACACACGCTTGATTCTCTTTCGGAGACATAGCAGTCCATAGGTTTTAAGATACTTCCTAGTCAGGTACATTCTTAGGCATTTAATATGGGGTGTTGAGTCCATTTCGTTGAGCAAGGAGTAGCTCTTGTCTATTCCATATTTGGCTTAAGGAACTTTATCTGTGCTCATTTCAATCTCTGGTTTTATGCAGCACCCCAACTCACCTTTCCCCTTAAGCAAGCATAAGTTGGGTTTCTAAATTTGAGACCCTGTTCTGTTTTGTAATTCAGTTCCTGTGTAGCCAAGTTTACATTCCGTGTATTAGTGATATCTTATGATGTTTCTTTTTCTGTGTGACTTATTTCAGCTAGAATCATCATACCTGAATCCACTCATTATGCTGCTACGGGCCTGATGACATAGATTTCCTTGCTGAGTGATACTGCATTGTACGTAAGTACCACAACTTCTTTATCCATTTTTCACTTTCTGCGATATTGAACTTGTACCGTAAACCAGGTTCTTGTAAACAGAGCCGTCCCAACCTTTGGGGTGGCTGTGTCTTTTTGATTTTAATTTCCCTAAGCTATAGGACCATAAGTGGAAGTGCCCTAGGCTCTGTTGCTTTGTTTTTTAGATGTTTCAGGAAACACCATACACTTCTCCCGAGTGGCTGTTGGCAATTTACATCCCGCCCATCAGCATAACAAGGCTCCCAGTTCTCCATGGCCTGTCCTGCCTTTCTGGATTTTACACCTTTTTCAGATGGCCCTTTTGACCGCGGGGAAGTGAGAGTTCATGGTAGTGCAGATTTCCTTTGCAAGCTTGCTTGGTTGGCCAAAAAGGGCGTATGCGTTTTTTCCTGAATATATTCAGGAAAAAACGCATACGCCCTTTTTGGCCAAGTGCATCATTGTGGACGTTCTGCCTCTTTTCCTATGCTTTAAATGCAATTCCAGTCTACCTCCTGAAATCGGTTTCCTGCAATTCTGCACCACTTTCAAGTCCTCTTGGCAGCCTTACTTCAGTATATTTTTGGACGATAGCTATCATTTATAACTCTGCAGGTTTGTGAATTACAGTGCCCCTGAGCTCCTTTCTTCAACTTGCTTTCTTGTGAGCTGGCCGCAACACCGCAGGATTGCTTCAGGCCCTAATCTGGTTCCGGCACGGCATGCTGAGCCTTTGGTTAATTCCTCTTCCTGGTGCGAAATGAGAGTTAAATTTGCCCGTCCAGACACCTCCAGCTAGTCTGTCATTGGTTCTCCCTATTCCTGTTCATCTTCCGCAGAAATTGCAAACTGGGCCAAACAGGAGGTTAAAGGCACTGACTCTCCAAGTCGGGAGAGTGTTAGTAAAGGGTCTGGAATGTTGCACCCGAGTACCAGGGGACGAAAACTGACACATATTGGAACACGTCTCCCGATCACACGGTTGATCATACTCTGGGTTCCACATGCATGTTTTAGCTGAAGGAAGAATACCTTAAACCTGGAGAGTTGAGACCCGTGGAATGGGTACCATGCAATATGACTTCAAAGGGTCTTCATTTGCTCACCGAACCTCTCCAGTCCTATCACTGCTGCGTTTATGCCCCTGTACACACGCTTGATTCTCTTTCGGAGACATAGCAATCCATAGGTTTTAAGATACTTCCAAGTCAGGTACATTCTTAGGCGTTTAATATGGGGTGTTGAGTCCATTTCGTTGAGCAAGGAGTAGCTCTTGTCTATTCCATATTTGGCTTAAGGAACTTTATCTGTGCTCATTTCAATCTCTGGTTTTATGCAGTACCCGAACTCACCTTTCCCCTTAAGCAAGCATAAGTTGGTTTTCTAAATTTGAGACCCTGTTCTGTTTTGTAATTCAGTTCCTATGTAGCCAAGTTTACATTCCGTGTATTAGTGATATCTTATGATGTTTCTTTTTCTGTGAGACTTATTTCAGTTAGAATCATCATACCTGAATCCACTCATTATGCTGCTACGGGCCTGATGACATAGATTTCATTGCTGAGTGATATTGCATTGTACGTAAGTACCACAACTTCTTTATCCATTTTTCACTTTCTGCGGTATTGAACTTGTACCATAAACCAGGTTCTTGTAAACAGAGCCATCCCAACCTTTGGGGTGGCTGTGTCTTTTTGATTTTAATTTCCCTAAGCTATAGGACCATAAGTGGAAGTGCCCTAGGCTCTGTTGCTTTGTTTTTTAGATGTTTCAGGAAACACCATACACTTCTCCCGAGTGGCTGTTGGCAATTGACATCCCGCCCATCAGCATAACAAGGCTCCCAGTTCTCCATGGCCTGTCCTGCCTTTCTGGATTTTACACTTTTTTCAGATGGCCCTTTTGACCGGGGGGAAGTGAGAGTTCATGGTAGTGCAGATTTCCTTTGCAAGCTTGCTTGGTTGGCCAAAAAGGGCGTATGCGTTTTTTCCTGAATATATTCAGGAAAAAACGCATACACACTTTTTGGCCAAGTGCATCATTGTGGACGTTCTGCCTCTTTTCCTATGCTTTAAATGCAATTCCAGTCTACCTCCTGAAATCGGTTTCCTGCAATTCTGCCCCGCTTTCAAGTCCTCTTGGCAGCCTTACTTCAGTATATTTTTGGACGATAGCTGTCATTTATTACTCTGCAGGTTTGTGAATTACAGTGCCCCTGAGCTCCTTTCTTCAACTCACTTTCTCGTGAGCTGGCCGTAACACCGCATGATTGCTTCAGGCCCTAATCTGGTTCCGGCACGGCACGCTGAGCCTTTGGTTAATTCCTCTTCCTGGTGGGAAATGAGAGTTAAATTTGCCTGTCCAGACACCTCCAGCGAGTCTCTCATTGGTTCTCCCTATTCCTGTTCATCTTCCGCAGAAATTGCAAACTGGGCCAAACAGGAGGTTAAAGGCACTGACTCTCCAAGTCGGGAGAGTGTTAGTAAAGCGTCTGGAATGTTGCACCCGAGTACCAGGGGACGAAAACTGAGACATATTGGAACACGTCTCCCGATCACACGGTTGATCATACTCTGGGTTCCACATGCATGTTTTAGCTGAAGGAAGAATACCTTAAACCTGGAGAGTTGAGACCCTTGGAATGGGTACCATGCAATATGACTTCAAAGGGTCTTCATTTGCTCACCGAACCTCTCCAGTCCTATCACTGCTGCGTTTATGCCCCTGTACACACGCTTGATTCTCTTTCGGAGACATAGCAATCCATAGGTTTTAAGATACTTCCTAGTCAGGTACATTCTTAGGCGATTAATATGGGGTGTTGAGTCCATTTCGTTGAGCAAGGAGTAGCTCTTGTCTATTCCATATTTGGCTTAAGGAACTTTATCTGTGCTCATTTCAATCTCTGGTTTTATGCAGCACCCCAACTCACCTTTCCCCTTAAGCAAGCATAAGTTGGGTTTCTAAATTTGAGACCCTGTTCTGTTTTGTAATTCAGTTCCTGTGTAGCCAAGTTTACATTCCGTGTATTAGTGATATCTTATGATGTTTGTTTTTCTGTGTGACTTATTTCAGTTAGAATCATCATACCTGAATCCACTCATTATGCTGCTACGGGCCTGATGACATAGATTTCCTTCCTGAGTGATACTGCATTGTACGTAAGTACCACAACTTCTTTATCCATTTTTCACTTTCTGCGATATTGAACTTGTACTGTAAACCAGGTTCTTGTAAACAGAGCCGTCCCAACATTTGGGGTGGCTGTGTCTTTTTGATTTTAATTTCCCTAAGCTATAGGACCATAAGTGGAAGTGCCCTAGGCTCTGTTGCTTTGTTTTTTAGATGTTTCAGGAAACACCATACACTTCTCCCGAGTGGCTGTTGGCAATTTACATCCCGCCCATCAGCATAACAAGGCTCCCAGTTCTCCATGGCCTGTCCTGCCTTTCTGGATTTTACACCTTTTTCAGATGGCCCTTTTGACCGGGGGGAAGTGAGAGTTCATGGTAGTGCAGATTTCCTTTGCAAGCTTGCTTGGTTGGCCAAAAAGGGCGTATGCGTTTTTTCCTGAATATATTCAGGAAAAAACGCATACACCCTTTTTGGCCAAGTGCATCATTGTGGACGTTCTGCCTCTTTTCCTATGCTTTAAATGCAATTCCAGTCTACCTCCTGAAATCGGTTTCCTGCAATTCTGCACCACTTTCAAGTCCTCTTGGCAGCCTTACTTCAGTATATTTTTGGACGATAGCTATCATTTATAACTCTGCAGGTTTGTGAATTACAGTGCCCCTGAGCTCCTTTCTTCAACTTGCTTTCTTGTGAGCTGGCCGCAACACCGCAGGATTGCTTCAGGCCCTAATCTGGTTCCGGCACGGCACGCTGAGCCTTTGGTTAATTCCTCTTCCTGGTGCGAAATGAGAGTTAAATTTGCCCGTCCAGACACCTCCAGCTAGTCTGTCATTGGTTCTCCCTATTCCTGTTCATCTTCCGCAGAAATTGCAAACTGGGCCAAACAGGAGGTTAAAGGCACTGACTCTCCAAGTCGGGAGAGTGTTAGTAAAGGTTCTGGAATGTTGCACCCGATTACCAGGGGACGAAAACTGACACATATTGGAACACGTCTCCCGATCACACGGTTGATCATATTCTGGGTTCCACATGCATGTTTTAGCTGAAGGAAGAATACCTTAAACCTGGAGAGTTGAGACCCGTGGAATGGGTACCATGCAATATGACTTCAAAGGGTCTTCATTTGCTCACCGACACTCTCCAGTCCTATCACTGCTGCGTTTATGCCCCTGTACACACGCTTGATTCTCTTTCGGAGACATAGCAATCCATAGGTTTTAAGATACTTCCTAGTCAGGTACATTCTTAGGCGTTTAATATGGGGTGTTGAGTCCATTTCGTTGAGCAAGGAGTAGCTCTTGTCTATTCCATATTTGGCTTAAGGAACTTTATCTGTGCTCATTTCAATCTCTGGTTTTATGCAGCACCCCAACTCACCTTTCCCCTTAAGCAAGCATAAGTTGGTTTTCTAAATTTGAGACCCTGTTCTGTTTTGTAATTCAGTTCCTATGTAGCCAAGTTTACATTCCGTGTATTAGTGATATCTTATGATGTTTCTTTTTCTGTGAGACTTATTTCAGTTAGAATCATCATACCTGAATCCACTCATTATGCTGCTACGGGCCTGATGACATAGATTTCATTGCTGAGTGATATTGCATTGTACGTAAGTACCACAACTTCTTTATCCATTTTTCACTTTCTGCGGTATTGAACTTGTACCGTAAACCAGGTTCTTGTAAACAGAGCCATCCCAACCTTTGGGGTGGCTGTGTCTTTTTGATTTTAATTTCCCTAAGCTATAGGACCATAAGTGGAAGTGCCCTAGGCTCTGTTGCTTTGTTTTTTAGATGTTTCAGGAAACACCATACACTTCTCCCGAGTGGCTGTTGGCAGTTTACATCCCGCCCATGAGCATAACACGGCTCCCAGTTCTCCATGGCCTGTCCTGCCTTTCTGGATTTTACACTTTTTTCAGATGGCCCTTTTGACCGGGGGGAAGTGAGAGTTCATGGTAGTGCAGATTTCCTTTGCAAGCTTGCTTGGTTGGCCAAAAAGGGCGTATGCGTTTTTTCCTGAATATATTCAGGAAAAAATGCATATGCCCTTTTTACCAAGTGCATCATTGTGGACGTTCTGCCTCTTTTCCTATGCTTTAAATGCAATTCCAGTCTACCTCCTGAAATCGGTTTCCTGCAATTCTGCACCGCTTTCAAGTCCTCTTGGCAGCCTTACTTCAGTATATTTTTGGACGATAGCTGTCATTTATAACTCTGCAGGTTTGTGAATTACAGTGCCCCTGAGCTCCTTTCTTCAACTCGCTTTCTTGTGAGCTGGCCGCAACACCGCAGGATGGATTCAGGCCCTAATCTGGTTCCGGCACGGCATGCTGAGCCTTTGGTTAATTCCTCTTCCTGGTGGGAAATGAGAGTTAAATTTGCCCGTCCAGACACCTCCAGCTAGTCTCTCATTGGTTCTCCCTATTCCTGTTCATCTTCCGCAGAAATTGCAAACTGGGCCAAACAGGAGGTTAAAGGCACTGACTCTCCAAGTCGGGAGAGTGTTAGTAAAGCGTCTGGAATGTTGCACCCGAGTACCAGGGGACGAAAACTGACACATATTGGAACACGTCTCCCGATCACACGGTTGATCATACTCTGGGTTCCACATGCATGTTTTAGCTGAAGGAAGAATACCTTAAACCTGGAGAGTTGAGACCCGTGGAATGGGTACCATGCAATATGACTTCAAAGGGTCTTCATTTGCTCACCGAACCTCTCCAGTCCTATCACTGCTGCGATTATGCCCCTGCACACACGCTTGATTCTCTTTCGGAGACATAGCAATCCATAGGTTTTAAGATTCTTACTAGTCATGTATATTCTTAGGTGTTTAATACGGGGTGTTGAATCCATTTCGTTGAGCAAGGAGTAGCTCTTGTCTATTCCATATTTGGCTTAAGGAACTTTATCTGTGCTCATTTCAATCTCTGGTTTTATGCAGCACCCCAACTCACCTTTCCCCTTAAGCAAGCATAAGTTGGGTTTCTCAATTTGAGACCCTGTTCTGTTTTGTAATTCAGTTCCTATGTAGCCAAGTTTACATTCCGTGTATTAGTGATATCTTATGATGTTTCTTTTTCTGTGTGACTTATTTCAGTTAGAATCATCTTACCTGAATCCACTCATTATGCTGCTACGGGCCTGATGACATAGATTTCACTGCTGAGTGATATTGCATTGTACGTAAGTACCACAACTTCTTTATCCATGTTTCACTTTCTGCGATATTGAACTTGTACCGTAAACCAGGTTCTTGTAAACAGAGCTGTCCCAACTTTTGGGTTGGCTGTGTCTTTTTTATTTTAATTTCCCTAAGCTATAGGACCATAAGTGGAAGTGCCCTAGGCTCTGTTGCTTTGTTTTTTAGATGTTTCAGGAAACACCATACACTTCTCCCGAGTGGCTGTTGGCAATTGACATCCTGCCCATGAGCATAACAAGGCTCCCAGTTCTCCATGGCTTGTCCTGCCTTTCTGGATTTTACACTTTTATCAGATGGCCCTTTTGACCGGGGGGAAGTGAGACTTCATTGTAGTGCAGATTTCTTTGCAAGCTTTCTTGGTTGGCCAAAAAGGGCATATGCGTTTTTTCCTGAATATATTCAGGAAAAAACGCATACACCCTTTTTAGCCAAGTGCATCATTGTGGACGTTCTGCCTCTTTTCCTATGCTTTAAATGCAATTCCAGTCTACCTCCTGAAATTGGTTTCCTGCAATTCTGCCCCGCTTTCAAGTCCTCTTGGCAGCCTTACTTCAGTATATTTTTGGACGATAGCTGTCATTTATAACTCTGCAGGTTTGTGAATTACAGTGCCCCTGAGCTCCTTTCTTCAACTCGTTTTCTCGTGAGCTGGCCGCAACACCGCAGGATTGCTTCAGGCCCTAATCTGGTTCCGGCACGGCACGCTGAGCCTTTGGTTAATTCCTCTTCCTGGTGCGAAATGAGAGTTAAATTTGCCCATCCAGACACCTCCATCTAGTCTGTCATTGGTTCTCCCTATTCCTGTTCATCTTCCGCAGAAATTGCAAACTGGGCCAAACAGGAGGTTAAAGGCACTGACTCTCCAAGTCGGGAGAGTGTTAGTAAAGCGTCTGGAATGTTGCACCCGAGTACCAGGGGACGAAAACTGACACATATTGGAACACGTCTCCCGATCACACAGTTGATCATACTCTGGGTTCCACATGCATGTTTTAGCTGAAGGAAGAATACCTTCAACCTGGAGAGTTGAGACCCGTGGAATGGGTACCATGCAATATGACTTCAAAGGGTCTTCATTTGCTCACCGAACCTCTCCAATCCTATCACTGCTGCGTTTATGCCCCTGCACACACGCTTGATTCTCTTTCAGAGACATAGCAATCCATAGGTTTTAAGATACTTCCTAGTCAGGTACATTCTTAGGTGTTTAATATGGGGTGTTGAATCCATTTCGTTGAGCAAGGAGTAGCTCTTGTCTATTCCATATTTGGCTTAAGGAACTTTATCTGTGCTCATTTCAATCTCTGGTTTTATGCAGCACCCAACTCACCTTTCCCCTTAAGCAAGCATAAGTTGGGTTTCTAAATTTGAGACCCTGTTCTGTTTTGTAATTCAGTTCCTATGTAGCCAAGTTTACATTCCGTGTATTAGTGATATCTTATGATGTTTCTTTTTCTGTGAGACTTATTTCAGTTAGAATCATCATACCTGAATCCACTCATTATGCTGCTACGGGCCTGATGACATAGATTTCATTGCTGAGTGATATTGCATTGTACGTAAGTACCACAACTTCTTTATCCATTTTTCACTTTCTGCGGTATTGAACTTGTACCGTAAACCAGGTTCTTGTAAACAGAGCCATCCCAACCTTTGGGGTGGCTGTGTCTTTTTGATTTTAATTTCCCTAAGCTATAGGACCATAAGTGGAAGTGCCCTAGGCTCTGTTGCTTTGTTTTTTAGATGTTTCAGGAAACACCATACACTTCTCCCGAGTGGCTGTTGGCAGTTTACATCCCGCCCATGAGCATAACAAGGCTCCCAGTTCTCCATGGCCTGTCCTGCCTTTCTGGATTTTACACTTTTTTCAGATGGCCCTTTTGACCGGGGGGAAGTGAGAGTTCATGGTAGTGCAGATTTCCTTTGCAAGCTTGCTTGGTTGGCCAAAAAGGGCGTATGCGTTTTTTCCTGAATATATTCAGGAAAAAATGCATATGCCCTTTTTACCAAGTGCATCATTGTGGACGTTCTGCCTCTTTTCCTATGCTTTAAATGCAATTCCAATCTACCTCCTGAAATCGGTTTCCTGCAATTCTGCCCCGCTTTCAAGTCCTCTTGGCAGCCTTACTTCAGTATATTTTTGGACGATAGCTGTCATTTATAACTCTGCAGGTTTGTGAATTACAGTGCCCCTGAGCTCCTTTCTTCAACTCGCTTTCTTGTGAGCTGGCCGCAACACCGCAGGATGGATTCAGGCCCTAATCTGGTTCCGGCACGGCACGCTGAGCCTTTGTTTAATTCCTCTTCCTGGTGGGAAATGAGAGTTAAATTTGCCCGTCCAGACAGCTTCAGCTAGTCTCTCATTGGTTCTCCCTATTCCTGTTCATCTTCCGCAGAAATTGAAAACTGGGCCAAACAGGAGGTTAAAGGCACTGACTCTCCAAGTCGGGAGAGTGTTAGTAAAGCGTCTGGAATGTTGCACCCGAGTACCAGGGGACGAAAACTGACACATATTGGAACACGTCTCCCGATCACACGGTTGATCATACTCTGGGTTCCACATGCATGTTTTAGCTGAAGGAAGAATACCTTAAACCTGGAGAGTTGAGACCCGTGGAATGGGTACCATGCAATATGACTTCAAAGGGTCTTCATTTGCTCACCAAACCTCTCCAGTCCTATCACTGCTGCGATTATGCCCCTGCACACACGCTTGATTCTCTTTCAGAGACATAGCAATCCATAGGTTTTAAGATACTTCCTAGTCAGGTGCATTCTTAGGTGTTTAATATGGGGTGTTGAATCCATTTCGTTGAGCAAGGAGTAGCTCTTGTCTATTCAATATTTGGCTTAAGGAACTTTATCTGTGCTCATTTCAATCTCTGGTTTTATGCAGCACCCAACTCACCTTTCCCCTTAAGCAAGCATAAGTTGGGTTTCTAAATTTGAGACCCTGTTCTGTTTTGTAATTCAGTTCCTATGTAGCCAAGTTTACATTCCGTGTATTAGTGATATCTTATGATGTTTCTTTTCCTGTGTGACTTATTTCAGTTAGAATCATCATACCTGAATCCACTCATTATTTTGCTACGGGCCTGATGACATAGATTTCATTGCTGAGTGATATTGCATTGTACGTAAGTACCACATCTTCTTTATCCATTTTGCGCTTTCTGCGATATTGAACTTGTTCCGTAAACCAGGTTCTTGTAAACAGAGCCGTCCCAACCTTTGGGGTGGCTGTGTCTTTTGATTTTAATTTCCCTAAGCTATAGGACCATAAGTGGAAGTGCCCTAGGCTCTGTTGCTTTGTTTTTTAGATGTTTCAGGAAACACCATACACTTCTCCCGAGTGGCTGTTGGCAATTGACATCCCGCCCATCAGCATAACAAGGCTCCCAGTTCTCCATGGCCTGTCCTGCCTTTCTGGATTTTACACTTTTTTCAGATGGCCCTTTAGACCGGGGGGAAGTGAGACTTCATTGTAGTGCAGATTTCCTTTGCAAGCTTGCTTGGTTGGCCAAAAAGGGCGTATGCGTTTTTTCCTGAATATATTCAGGAAAAAACGCATACGCCCTTTTTGGCCAAGTGCATCATTGTGGACGTTCTGCCTCTTTTCCTATGCTTTAAATGCAATTCCAGTCTACCTCCTGAAATCGGTTTCCTGCAATTCTGCCCCGCTTTCAAGTCCTCTTGGCAGCCTTACTTCAGTATATTTTTGGACGATAGCTGTCATTTATAACTCTGCAGGTTTGTGAATTACAGTGCCCCTGAGCTCCTTTCTTCAACTCGCTTTCTCCTGAGATGGCCGCAACACCGCAGGATTGCTTCAGGCCCTAATCTGGTTCCGGCACGGCACGCTGAGCCTTTGGTTAATTCCTCTTCCTGGTGCGAAATGAGAGTTAAATTTGCCCATCCAGACACCTCCATCTAGTCTGTCATTGGTTCTCCCTATTCCTGTTCATCTTCCGCAGAAATTGCAAACTGGGCCAAACAGGCGGTTAAAGGCACTGACTCTCCAAGTCGGGAGAGTGTTAGTAAAGCGTCTGGAATGTTGCACCCGAGTACCAGGGGACGAAAACTGACACATATTGGAACACGTCTCCCGATCACACGGTTGATCATACTCTGGGTTCCACATGCATGTTTTAGCTGAAGGAAGAATACCTTAAACCTGGAGAGTTGAGACCCGTGGAATGGGTACCATGCAATATGACTTCAAAGGGTCTTCATTTGCTCACCGAACCTCTCCAATCCTATCACTGCTGCGTTTATGCCCCTGTACACACGCTTGATTCTCTTTCAGAGACATAGCAGTCCATAGGTTTTAAGATAGTTCCTAGTCAGGTACATTCTTAGGCGTTTAATATGGGGTGTTGAGTCCATTTCGTTGAGCAAGGAGTAGCTCTTGTCTATTCCATATTTGGCTTAAGGAACTTTATCTGTGCTCATTTCAATCTCTGGTTTTATGCAACACCCCAACTCACCTTTCCCCTTAAGTAAGCATAAGTTGGTTTTCTAAATTTGAGACCCTGTTCTGTTTTGTAATTCAGTTCCTGTGTAGCCAAGGTTACATTCCGTGTATTAGTGATATCTTATGATGTTTCTTTTTCTGTGTGACTTATTTCAGTTAGAATCATCATACCTGAATCCACTCATTATGCTGCTACGGGCCTGATGACATAGATTTCATTGCTGAGTGATACTGCATTGTACGTAAGTACCACAACTTCTTTATCCATTTTTCACTTTCTGCGATATTGAACTTGTACCGTAAACCAGGTTCTTGTAAACAGAGCCGTCCCAACCTTTGGGGTGGCTGTGTCTTTTTGATTTTAATATCCCTAAGCTATAGGACCATAAGTGGAAGTGCCCTAGGCTCTGTTGCTTTGTTTTTTAGATGTTTCAGGAAACACCATACACTTCTCCCGAGTGGCTGTTGGCAGTTTACATCCCGCCCATGAGCATAACAAGGCTCCCAGTTCTCCATGGCCTGTCCTGCCTTTCTGGATTTTACACTTTTTTCAGATGGCCCTTTTGACCGGGGGGAAGTGAGAGTTCATGTTAGTGCAGATTTCCTTTGCAAGCTTGCTTGGTTGGCCAAAAAGGGCGTATGCGTTTTTTCCTGAATATATTCAGGAAAAAACGCATACGCCCTTTTTGGCCAAGTGCATCATTGTGGACGTTCTGCCTCTTTTCCTATGCTTTCAATGCAATTCCAGTCTACCTCCTGAAATTGGTTTCCTGCAATTCAGCCCCGCTTTCAAGTCCTCTTGGCAGCCTCACTTCAGTATATTTTTGGACGATAGCTGTCATTTATTACTCTGCAGGTTTGTGAATTACAGTGCCCCTGAGCTCCTTTCTTCAACTCACTTTCTCGTGAGCTGGCCGCAACACCGCAGGATTGCTTCAGGCCCTAATCTGGTTCCGGCACGGCACGCTGAGCTTTTGGTTAATTCCTCTTCCTGGTGCGAAATGAGAGTTAAATTTGCCCGTCCAGACACCTCCAGCTAGTCTGTCATTGGTTCTCCCTATTCCTGTTCATCTTCCGCAGAAATTGCAAACTGGGCCAAACAGGAGGTTAAAGGCACTGACTCTCCAAGTCGGGAGAGTGTTAGTAAAGGGTCTGGAATGTTGCACCCGAGTACCAGGGGACGAAAACTGACACATATTGGAACACGTCTCCCGATCACACGGTTGATCATATTCTGGGTTCCACATGCATGTTTTAGCTGAAGGAAGAATACCTTAAACCTGGAGAGTTGAGACCCGTGGAATGGGTACCATGCAATATGACTTCAAAGGGTCTTCATTTGCTCACCGAACCTCTCCAGTCCTATCACTGCTGCGTTTATGCCCCTGTACACACGCTTGATTCTCTTTCGGAGACATAGCAATCCATAGGTTTTAAGATACTTCCTAGTCAGGTACATTCTTAGGCGTTTAATATGGGGTGTTGAGTCCATTTCGTTGAGCAAGGAGTAGCTCTTGTCTATTCCATATTTGGCTTAAGGAACTTTATCTGTGCTCATTTCAATCTCTGGTTTTATGCAGCACCCCAACACACCTTTCCCCTTAAGCAAGCATAAGTTGGGTTTCTACATTTGAGACCCTGTTCTGTTTTGTAATTCAGTTCCTATGTAGCCAAGTTTACATTCCGTGTATTAGTGATATCTTATGATGTTTCTTTTTCTGTGAGACTTATTTCAGTTAGAATCATCATACCTGAATCCACTCATTATGCTGCTACGGGCCTGATGACATAGATTTCATTGCTGAGTGATATTGCATTGTACGTAAGTACCACAACTTCTTTATCCATTTTTCACTTTCTGCGGTATTGAACTTGTACCGTAAACCAGGTTCTTGTAAACAGAGCCATCCCAACCTTTGGGGTGGCTGTGCCTTTTTGATTTTAATTTCCCTAAGCTATAGGACCATAAGTGGAAGTGCCCTAGGCTCTGTTGCTTTGTTTTTTAGATGTTTCAGGAAACACCATACACTTCTCCCGAGTGGCTGTTGGCAGTTTACATCCCGCCCATGAGCATAACAAGGCTCCCAGTTCTCCATGGCCTGTCCTGCCTTTCTGGATTTTACACTTTTTTCAGATGGCCCTTTTGACCGGGGGGGAAGTGAGACTTCATTGTAGTGCAGATTTCCTTTCCCAGCTTGCTTCGTTGGCCAAAAAGGGCGTATGCGTTTTTTCCTGAATATATTCAGGAAAAAACGCATACGGCCTTTTTGGCCAAGTGCATCATTGTGGACGTTCTGCCTCTTTTCCTATGCTTTAAATGCAATCCCAGTCTACCTCCTGAAATCGGTTTCCTGCAATTCTGCCCCGCTTTCAAGTCCTCTTGGCAGCCTTACTTCAGTATATTTTTGGACGATAGCTGTCATTTATAACTCTGCAGGTTTGTGAATTACAGTGCCCCTGAGCTCCTTTCTTCAACTCGTTTTCTCGTGAGCTGGCCGCAACACCGCAGGATGGCTTCAGGCCCTAATCTGGTTGCGGCACGTCACGCTGAGCCTTTGGTTAATTCCTCTTCCTGGTGGGAAATGAGAGTTAAATTTGCCCGTCCAGACACCTCCAGCTAGTCTCTCATTGGTTCTCCCTATTCCTGTTCATCTTATGCAGAAATTGCAAACTGGGCCAAACAGGAGGTTAAAGGCACTGACTCTCCAAGTCGGGAGAGTGTTAGTAAAGCGTCTGGAATGTTGCACCCGAGTACCAGGGGACGAAAATTGACACATATTGGAACACGTCTCCCGATCACACGGTTGATCATACTCTGGGTTCCACATGCATGTTTTAGCTGAAGGAACAATGCCTTAAACCTGGAGAGTTGAGACCCGTGGAATGGGTACCATGCAATATGACTTCAAAGGGTCTTCATTTTCTCACCGAACTTCTCCAATCCTATCACTGGTGCGTTTATGCCCCTGTACAGACGCTTGATTCTCTTTCAGAGACATAGCAATCCATAGGTTTTAAGATACTTCCTAGTCAGGTATATTCTTAGGTGTTTAATATGGGGTGTTGAGTCCATTTCGTTGAGCAAGGAGTAGCTCTTGTCTATTCCATATTTGGCTTAAGGAACTTTATCTGTGCTCATTTCAATCTCTGGTTTTATGCAGCACCCTAACTCACCTTTCCCCTTAAGCAAGCATAATTTGGGTTTCTAAATTTGAGACCCTGTTCTGTTTTGTAATTCAGTTCCTATGTAGCCAAGTTTACATTCCGTGTATTAGTGATATCTTATGATGTTTATTTTTCTGTGTGACTTATTTCAGTTAGAATCATCATACCTGAATCCACTCATTATGGTGCTACTGGCCTGATGACATAGATTTCATTGTTGAGTGATACTGCATTGTACGTAAGTACCACAACTTCTTTATCCATTTTTCACTTTCTGCGATATTGAACTTGTACCGTAAATGAGTTTCTTGTAAACAGAGCCGTCCCAACCTTTGGGGTGGCTGTGTCTTTTTGATTTTAATTTCCCTAAGCTATAGGACCATAAGTGGAAGTGCCCTAGGCTCTGTTGCTTTGTTTTTTAGATGTTTCAGGAAACACCATACACTTCTCCCGAGTGGCTGTTGGCAGTTGACATCCCGCCCATCAGCATAACAAGGCTCCCCGTTCTCCATGGCCTGTCCTGCCTTTCTGGATTTTACACTTTTTTCAGATGGCCCTTTTGACCGGGGGGAAGTGAGAGTTCATTGTAGTGCAGATTTCCTTTGCAAGCTTGCTTGGTTGGCCAAAAAGGGCGTATGCGTTTTTTCCTGAATATATTCAGGAAAAAACGCATACGCCCTTTTTGGCCAAGTGCATCATTGTGGACGTTCTGCCTCTTTTCCTATGCTTTAAATGCAATTCCAGCCTACCTTCTGAAATCAGTTTACTGCAATTCTGCCCCGCTTTCAACTCCTCTTGGCAGCCTTACTTCAGTATATTTTTGGACGATAGCTGTCATTTATAACTCTGCAGGTTTGTGAATTACAGTGCCCCTGAGCTCTTTTCTTCAACTCGCTTTCTCGTGAGCTGGCCGCAACACCGCAGGATGGCTTCAGGCCCTAATCTGGTTCTGGCACGGCACGCTGAGCCTTTGGTTAATTCCTCTTCCTGGTGGGAAATGAGAGTTAAATTTGCCCGTCCAGACACCTCCAGCTAGTCTCTCATTGGTTCTCCCTATTCCTGTTCATCTTCCGCAGAAATTGCAAACTGGGCCAAACAGGAGGTTAAAGGCACTGACTCTCCAAGTCGGGAGAGTGTTAGTAAAGCGTCTGGAATGTTGCACCCGAGTACCAGGGGACGAAAACTGAGACATATTGTAGCACGTCTCCCGATCACACGGTTGATCATACTCTGGGTTCCACATGCATGTTTTAGCTGAAGGAAGAATGCCTTAAACCTGGAGAGTTGAGACCCATGGAATGGGTGCCATGCAATATGACTTCAAAGGGTCTTCATTTGCTCACCGAACTTCTCCAATCCTATCACTGCTGCGTTTATGCCCCTGTACACACGCTTGATTCTCTTTCGGAGACATAGCAATCCATAGGTTTTAAGATACTTCCTAGTCAGGTACACTCTTAGGCATTTAATATGGGGTGTTGAGTCCATTTCGTTGAGCAAGGAGTAGCTCTTGTCTAATCCATATTTGGCTTAAGGAACTTTATCTGTGCTCATTTCAATCTCTGGTTTTATGCAGCACCCCAACTCACCTTTCCCCTTAAGCAAGCATAAGTTGGTTTTCTAAATTTGAGACCCTGTTCTGTTTTGTAATTCAGTTCCTATGTAGCCAAGTTTACATTCCGTGTATTAGTGATATCTTATGATGTTTCTTTTTCTGTGTGACTTATTTCAGTTAGAATCATCATACCTGAATCCACTCATTATGGTGCTACTGGCCTGATGACATAGATTTCCTTGCTGAGTGATATTGCATTGTACGTAAGTACCACAACTTCTTTATCCATTTTTCACTTTCTGCGATATTGAACTTTTACCGTAAACCAGGTTCTTGTAAACAGAGCCGTCCCAACTTTTGGGGTGGCTGTGTCTTTTTGATTTTAGTTTCCCTAAGCTATAGGACCATAAGTGGAAGTGCCCTAGGCTCTGTTGCTTTGTTTTTTAGATGTTTCAGGAAACACCATACACTTCTCCCGAGTGGCTGTTGGCAGTTTACATCCCGCCCATGAGCATAACAAGGCTCCCAGTTCTCCATGGCCTGTCCTGCCTTTCTGGATTTTACACTTTTTTCAGATGGCCCTTTTGACCGGGGGGAAGTGAGAGTTCATGGTAGTGCAGATTTCCTTTGCAAGCTTGCTTGGTTGGCCACAAAAGGCGTATGCGTTTTTTCCTGAATATATTCAGGAAAAAATGCATACGCCCTTTTTGACCAAGTGCATCATTGTGGACGTTCTGCCTCTTTTCCTATGCTTTAAATGCAATTCCAGTCTACCTCCTGAAATCGGTTTCCTACAATTCTGCACCGCTTTCAAGTCCTCTTGGCAGCCTTACTTCAGTATATTTTTGGACGATAGCTGTCATTTATAACTCTGCAGGTTTGTGAATTACAGTGCCCCTGAGCTCCTTTCTTCAACTCGCTTTCTCGTGAGCTGGCCGCAACATCGCAGGATGGCTTCAGGCCCTAATCTGGTTCCGGCACGGCACGCTGAGCCTTTGGTTAATTCCTCTTCCTGGTGGGAAATGAGAGTTAAATTTGCCCGTCCAGACAGCTCCAGCTAGTCTGTCATTGGTTCTCCCTATTCCTGTTCATCTTCCGCAGAAATTGCAAACTGGGCCAAACAGGAGGTTAAAGGCACTGACTCTCCAAGTCGGGAGAGTGTTAGTAAAGCGTCTGGAATGTTGCATCCGAGTACCAGGGGACGAAAACTGACACATATTGGAACACGTCTCCCGATCACACGGTTGATCATACTCTGGGTTCCACATGCATGTTTTATCTGAAGGAAGAATACCTTAAACCTGGAGAGTTGAGACCCGTGGAATGGGTACCATGCAATATGACTTCAAAGGGTCTTCATTTGCTCACCGAACTTCTGCAATCCTATCACTGCTGCGATTATGCCCCTGTACACACGCTTGATTCTCTTTCGGAGACATAGCAATCCATAGGTTTTAAGATTCTTCCTAGTCAGGTATATTCTTAGGTGTTTAATATGGGGTGTTGAATCCATTTCGTTGAGCAAGGAGTAGCTCTTGTCTATTCCATATTTGGCTTAAGGAACTTTATCTGTGCTCATTTTAATCTCTGGTTTTATGCAGCACCCCAACTCACCTTTCCCTTAAGCAAGCATAAGTTGGTTTTCTAAATTTGAGACCCTGTTCTGTTTTGTAATTCAGTTCCTATGTAGCCAAGTTTACATTCCGTGTATTAGTGATATCTTATGATGTTTCTTTTTCTGTGTGACTTATTTCAGTTAGAATCATCATACCTGAATCCACTCATTATGGTGCTACTGGCCTGATGACATAGATTTCATTGTTGAGTGATACTGCATTGTACGTAAGTACCACAACTTCTTTATCCATTTTTCACTTTCTGCGATATTGAACTTGTACCGTAAATGAGTTTCTTGTAAACAGAGCCGTCCCAACCTTTGGGGTGGCTGTGTCTTTTTGATTTTAATTTCCCTAAGCTATAGGACCATAAGTGGAAGTGCCCTAGGCTCTGTTGCTTTGTTTTTTAGATGTTTCAGGAAACAGCATACACTTCTCCCGAGGGGCTGTTGGCAATTTACATCCCGCCCATCAGCATAACAAGGCTCCCAGTTCTCCATGGCCTGACCTGCCTTTCTGGATTTTACACTTTTTTCAGATGGCCCTTTTGACCGGGGGGAAGTGAGACTTCATTGTAGTGCAGATTTCCTTTGCAAGCTTGCTTGGTTGGCCAAAAAGGGCGTATGCGTTTTTTCCTGAATATATTCAGGAAAAAACGCATACGCCCTTTTTGGCCAAGTGCATCATTGTGGACGTTCTGCCTCTTTTCCTATGCTTTAAATGCAATTCCAGTCTACCTCCTGAAATCGGTTTCCTGCAATTCTGCCCCGCTTTCAAGTCCTCTTGGCAGCCTTACTTCAGTATATTTTTGGACGATAGCTGTCATTTATAACTCTGCAGGTTTGTGAATTACAGTGCCCCTGAGCTCCTTTCTTCAACTCGCTTTCTTGTGAGCTGGCCGCAACACCGCAGGATGGCTTCAGGCCCTAATCTGGTTCCGGCATGGCACGCTGAGCCTTTGGTTAATTCCTCTTCCTGGTGCGAAATGAGAGTTAAATTTGCCCATCCAGACACCTCCATCTAGTCTGTCATTGGTTCTCCCTATTCCTGTTCATCTTCCGCAGAAATTGCAAACTGGGCCAAACAGGAGGTTAAAGGCACTGACTCTCCAAGTCGGGAGAGTGTTAGTAAAGCGTCTGGAATGTTACACCCGAGTACCAGGGGACGAAAACTGACACATATTGGAACACGTCTCCCGATCACACGGTTGATCATACTCTGGGTTCCACATGCATGTTTTAGCTGAAGGAAGAATGCCTTAAACCTGGAGAGATGAGACCCATGCAATGGGTACCATGCAATATGACTTCAAAGGGTCTTCATTTGCTCACCGAACTTCTCCAATCCTATCACTGCTGCGTTTATGCCCCTGTACACACGCTTGATTCTCTTTCGGAGACATAGCAATCCATAGGTTTTAAGATACTTCCTAGTCAGGTACACTCTTAGGCATTTAATATGGGGTGTTGAGTCCATTTCGTTGAGCAAGGAGTAGCTCTTGTCTAATCCATATTTGGCTTAAGGAACTTTATCTGTGCTCATTTCAATCTCTGGTTTTATGCAGCACCCCAACTCACCTTTCCCCTTAAGCAAGCATAAGTTGGGTTTCTAAATTTGAGACCCTGTTCTGTTTTGTAATTCAGTTCCTATGTAGCCAAGTTTACATTCCGTGTATTAGTGATATCTTATGATGTTTCTTTTTCTGTGTGACTTATTTCATTTAGAATCATCATACCTGAATCCACTCATTATGGTGCTACTGGCCTGATGACATAGATTTCCTTGCTGAGTGATATTGCATTGTACGTAAGTACCACAACTTCTTTATCCATTTTTCACTTTCTGCGATATTGAACTTTTACCGTAAACCAGGTTCTTGTAAACAGAGCCGTCCCAACTTTTGGGGTGGCTGTGTCTTTTTGATTTTAGTTTCCCTAAGCTATAGGACCATAAGTGGAAGTGCCCTAGGCTCTGTTGCTTTGTTTTTTAGATGTTTCAGGAAACACCATACACTTCTCCCCAGTGGCTGTTGGCAATTTACATCCCGCCCATCAGCATAACAAGGCTCCCAGTTCTCCATGGCCTGTCCTGCCTTTCTGGATTTTACACTTTGTTCAGATGGCCCTTTTGACCGGGGGGAAGTGAGACTTCATTGTAGTGCAGATTTCCTTTGCAAGCTTGCTTGGTTGGCCAAAAAGGGCGTATGCGTTTTTTCCTGAATATATTCAGGAAAAAACGCATACGCCCTTTTTGGCCAAGTGCATCATTGTGGACGTTCTGCCTCTTTTCCTATGCTTTAAATGCAATTCCAGTCTACCTCCTGAAATCGGTTTCCTGCAATTCTGCCCCGCTTTCAAGTCCTCTTGGCAGCCTTACTTCAGTATATTTTTGGACGATAGCTGTCATTTATAACTCTGCAGGTTTGTGAATTACAGTGCCCCTGAGCTCCTTTCTTCAACTCGCTTTCTCGTGAGATGGCCGCAACACCGCAGGATTGCTTCAGGCCCTAATCTGGTTCCGGCACGGCACGCTGAGCCTTTGGTTAATTCCTCTTCCTGGTGCGAAATGAGAGTTAAATTTGCCCATCCAGACACCTCCATCTAGTCTGTCATTTATTCTCCCTATTCCTGTTCATCTTCCGCAGAAATTGCAAACTGGGCCAAACAGGAGGTTAAAGGCACTGACTCTCCAAGTCGGGAGAGTGTTAGTAAAGCGTCTGGAATGTTGCACCCGAGTACCAGGGGACGAAAACTGACACATATTGGAACACGTCTCCCGATCACACGGTTGATCATACTCTGGGTTCCACATGCATGTTTTAGCTGAAGGAAGAATGCCTTAAACCTGGAGAGTTGAGACCCGTGGAATGGGTACCATGCAATATGACTTCAAAGGGTCTTCATTTGCTCACCGAACCTCTCCAATCCTATCACTGCTGCGTTTATGTCCCTGCACACACGCTTGATTCTCTTTCGGAGACATAGCAATCCATAGGTTTTAAGATACTTCCTAGTCAGGTATATTCTTAGGTGTTTAATATGGGGTGTTGAATCCATTTCGTTGAGCAAGGAGTAGCTCTTGTCTATTCCATATTTGGCTTAAGGAACTTTATCTGTGCTCATTTCAATCTCTGGTTTTATGCAGCACCCCAACTCACCTTTCCCCTTAAGCAAGCATAAGTTGGTTTTCTAAATTTGAGACCCTGTTCTGTTTTGTAATTCAGTTCCTATGTAGCCAAGTTTCCATTCCGTGTATTAGTGATATCTTATGATGTTTCTTTTTCTGTGTGACTTATTTCAGTTAGAATCATCATACCTGAATCCACTCATTATGCTGCTACGGGCCTGATGACATAGATTTCATTGCTGAGTGATACTGCATTGTACGTAAGTACCACAACTTCTTTATCCGTTTTTCACTTTCTGCGATATTGAACTTGTACCGTAAACCAGGTTCTTGTAAACAGAGCCATCCCAACTTTTTGGGTGGCTGTGTCTTTTGATTTTAATTTCCCTAAGCTATAGGACCATAAGTGGAAGTGCCCTAGGCTCTGTTGCTTTGTTTTTTAGATGTTTCAGGAAACACCATACACTTCTCCCGAGTGGCTGTTGGCAATTTACATCCCGCCCATCAGCATAACAAGGCTCCCAGTTCTCCATGGCCTGTCCTGCCTTTCTGGATTTTACACTTTTTTCAGATGGCCCTTTTGACCGGGGGGAAGTGAGACTTCATTGTAGTGCAGATTTCCTTTGCAAGCTTGCTTGGTTGGCCAAAAAGGGCGTATGCGTTTTTTCCTGAATATATTCAGGAAAAAACGCATACGCCCTTTTTGGCCAAGTGCATCATTGTGGACGTTCTGCCTCTTTTCCTATGCTTTAAATGCAATTCCAGTCTACCTCCTGAAATCGGTTTCCTGCAATTCTGCCCCGCTTTCACGTCCTCTTGGAAGCCTTACTTCAGTATATTTTTGGACGATAGCTGTCATTTATAACTCTGCAGGTTTGTGAATTACAGTGCCCCTGAGCTCCTTTCTTCAACTCGCTTTCTCGTGAGCTGGCCGCAACACCGCAGGATGGCTTCAGGCCCTAATCTGGTTCCGGCACGGCACGCTGAGCCTTTGGTTAATTCCTCTTCCTGGTGGGAAATGAGAGTTAAATTTGCCCGTCCAGACACCTCCATCTACTCTCTCATTGGTTCTCCCTATTCCTGTTCATCTTCCGCAGAAATTGCAAACTGGGCCAAACAGGAGGTTAAAGGCACTGACTCTCCAAGTCGGGAGAGTGTTAGTAAAGCGTCTGGAATGTTGCACCCGAGTACCAGGGGACGAAAACTGACACATATTGGAACACGTCTCCCGATCACACGGTTGATCATACTCTGGGTTCCACATGCATGTTTTAGCTGAGGGAAGAATACCTTAAACCTGGAGTGCTGAGACCCGTGGAATGGGTACCATGCAATATGACTTCAAAGGGTCTTCATTTGCTCACCGAACCTCTCCAATCCTATCACTGCTGCGTTTATGCCCCTGCACACACGCTTGATTGTCTTTCGGAGACATAGCAATCCATAGGTTTAAGATACTTCCTAGTCAGGTATATTCTTAGGCGTTTAATATGGGGTGTTGAATCCATTTCGATGAGCAAGGAGTAGCTCTTGTCTATTACATATTTGGCTTAAGGAACTTTATCTGTGCTCATTTCAATCTCTGGTTTTATGCAGCACCCCAACTCACCTTTCCCCTTAAGCAAGCATAAGTTGGGTTTCTAAATTTGAGACCCTGTTCTGTTTTGTAATTCAGTTCCTGTGTAGCCAAGGTTACATTCCGTGTATTAGTGATATCTTATGATGTTTCTTTTCCTGTGTGACTTATTTCAGTTAGAATCATCGTACCTGAATCCACTCATTATGCTGCTACGGGCCTGATGACATAGATTTCATTGCTGAGTGATACTGCATTGTACGTAAGTACCACAACTTCTTTATCCATTTTTCACTTTCTGCGATATTGAACTTGTACCGTAAACCAGGTTCTTGTAAACAGAGCCGTCCCAACCTTTGGGGTGGCTGTGTCTTTTTGATTTTAATTTCCCTAAGCTATAGGACCATAAGTGGAAGTGCCCTAGGCTCTGTTGCTTTGTTTTTTAGATGTTTCAGGAAACACCATACACTTCTCCCGAGTGGCTGTTGGCAATTTACATCCCGCCCATCAGCATAACAAGGCTCCCAGTTCTCCATGGCCTGTCCTGCCTTTCTGGATTTTACACTTTTTTCAGATGGCCCTTTTGACCGGGGGGAAGTGAGACTTCATTGTAGTGCAGATTTCCTTTGCAAGCTTGCTTGGTTGGCCAAAAAGGGCGTATGCGTTTTTTCCTGAATATATTCAGGAAAAAACGCATACGCCATTTTTGGCCAAGTGCATCATTGTGCACGTTCTGCCTCTTTTCCTATGCTTTAAATGCAATTCCAGCCTACCTCCTGAAATCAGTTTACTGCAATTCTGCCCCGCTTTCAACTCCTCTTGGCAGCCTTACTTCAGTATATTTTTGGACGATAGCTGTCATTTATAACTCTGCAGGTTTGTGAATTACAGTGCCCCTGAGCTCTTTTCTTCAACTCGCTTTCTCGTGAGCTGGCCGCAACACCGCAGGATGGCTTCAGGCCCTAATCTGGTTCTGGCACGGCACGCTGAGCCTTTGGTTAATTCCTCTTCCTGGTGGGAAATGAGAGTTAAATTTGCCCGTCCAGACACCTCCAGCTAGTCTGTCATTGGTTCTCCCTATTCCTGTTCATCTTCCGCAGAAATTGCAAACTGGGCCAAACAGGAGGTTAAAGGCACTGACTCTCCAAGTCGGGAGAGTGTTAGTAAAGCGTCTGGAATGTTGCACCCGAGTACCAGGGGACGAAAACTGAGACATATTGTAACACGTCTCCCGATCACACGGTTGATCATACTCTGGGTTCCACATGCATGTTTTAGCTGAAGGAAGAATGCCTTAAACCTGGAGAGTTGAGACCCATGGAATGGGTGCCATGCAATATGACTTCAAAGGGTCTTCATTTGCTCTCCGAAATTCTCCAATCCTATCACTGCTGCGTTTATGCCCCTGTACACACGCTTGATTCTCTTTCGGAGACATAGCAATCCATAGGTTTTAAGATACTTCCTAGTCAGGTACACTCTTAGGCATTTAATATGGGGTGTTGAGTCCATTTCGTTGAGCAAGGAGTAGCTCTTGTCTAATCCATATTTGGCTTAAGGAACTTTATCTGTGCTCATTTCAATCTCTGGTTTTATGCAGCACCCCAACTCACCTTTCCCCTTAAGCAAGCATAAGTTGGGTTTCTAAATTTGAGACCCTGTTCTGTTTTGTAATTCAGTTCCTATGTAGCCAAGTTTACATTCCGTGTATTAGTGATATCTTATGATGTTTCTTTTTCTGTGTGACTTATTTCAGTTAGAATCATCATACCTGAATCCACTCATTATGGTGCTACTGGCCTGATGACATAGATTTCCTTGCTGAGTGATATTGCATTGTACGTAAGTACCACAACTTCTTTATCCATTTTTCACTTTCTGTGATATTGAACTTGTACCGTAAACCAGGTTCTTGTAAACAGAGCCGTCCCAACTTTTGGGGTGGCTGTGTCTTTTTGATTTTAGTTTCCCTAAGCTATAGGACCATAAGTGGAAGTGCCCTAGGCTCTGTTGCTTTGTTTTTTAGATGTTTCAGGAAACACCATACACTTCTCCCGAGTGGCTGTTGGCAGTTTACATCCCGCCCATGAGCATAACAAGGCTCCCAGTTCTCCATGGCCTGTCCTGCCTTTCTGGATTTTACACTTTTTTCAGATGGCCCTTTTGACCGGGGGGAAGTGAGAGTTCATGGTAGTGCAGATTTCCTTTGCAAGCTTGCTTGGTTGGCCACAAAAGGCGTATGCGTTTTTTCCTGAATATATTCAGGAAAAAATGCATACGCCCTTTTTGACCAAGTGCATCATTGTGGACGTTCTGCCTCTTTTCCTATGCTTTAAATGCAATTCCAGTCTACCTCCTGAAATCGGTTTCCTACAATTCTGCACCGCTTTCAAGTCCTCTTGGCAGCCTTACTTCAGTATATTTTTGGACGATAGCTGTCATTTATAACTCTGCAGGTTTGTGAATTACAGTGCCCCTGAGCTCCTTTCTTCAACTCGCTTTCTCGTGAGCTGGCCGCAACATCGCAGGATGGCTTCAGGCCCTAATCTGGTTCCGGCACGGCACGCTGAGCCTTTGGTTAATTCCTCTTCCTTGTGGGAAATGAGAGTTAAATTTGCCCGTCCAGACAGCTCCAGCTAGTCTCTCATTGGTTCTCCCTATTCCTGTTCATCTTCCGCAGAAATTGCAAACTGGGCCAAACAGGAGGTTAAAGGCACTGACTCTCCAAGTCGGGAGAGTGTTAGTAAAGCGTCTGGAATGTTGCACCCGAGTACCAGGGGACGAAAACTGACACATATTGGAACACGTCTCCCGATCACACGGTTGATCATACTCTGGGTTCCACATGCATGTTTTATCTGAAGGAAGAATACCTTAAACCTGGAGAGTTGAGACCCGTGGAATGGGTACCATGCAATATGACTTCAAAGGGTCTTCATTTGCTCACCGAACTTCTGCAATCCTATCACTGCTGCGATTATGCCCCTGTACACACGCTTGATTCTCTTTCGGAGACATAGCAATCCATAGGTTTTAAGATTCTTCCTAGTCAGGTATATTCTTAGGTGTTTAATATGGGGTGTTGAATCCATTTCGTTGAGCAAGGAGTAGCTCTTGTCTATTCCATATTTGGCTTAAGGAACTTTATCTGTGCTCATTTTAATCTCTGGTTTTATGCAGCACCCCAACTCACCTTTCCCCTTAAGCAAGCATAAGTTGGTTTTCTAAATTTGAGACCCTGTTCTGTTTTGTAATTCAGTTCCTATGTAGCCAAGTTTACATTCCGTGTATTAGTGATATCTTATGATGTTTCTTTTTCTGTGTGACTTATTTCAGTTAGAATCATCATACCTGAATCCACTCATTATGGTGCTACTGGCCTGATGACATAGATTTCATTGTTGAGTGATACTGCATTGTACGTAAGTACCACAACTTCTTTATCCATTTTTCACTTTCTGCGATATTGAACTTGTACCGTAAATGAGTTTCTTGTAAACAGAGCCGTCCCAACCTTTGGGGTGGCTGTGTCTTTTTGATTTTAATTTCCCTAAGCTATAGGACCATAAGTGGAAGTGCCCTAGGCTCTGTTGCTTTGTTTTTTAGATGTTTCAGGAAACAGCATACACTTCTCCCGAGGGTCTGTTGGCAATTTACATCCCGCCCATCAGCATAACAAGGCTCCCAGTTCTCCATGGCCTGACCTGCCTTTCTGGATTTTACACTTTTTTCAGATGGCCCTTTTGACCGGGGTGAAGTGAGACTTCATTGTAGTGCAGATTTCCTTTGCAAGCTTGCTTGGTTGGCCAAAAAGGGCGTATGCGTTTTTTCCTGAATATATTCAGGAAAAAACGCATACGCCCTTTTTGGCCAAGTGCATCATTGTGGACGTTCTGCCTCTTTTCCTATGCTTTAAATGCAATTCCAGTCTACCTCCTGAAATCGGTTTCCTGCAATTCTGCCCCGCTTTCAAGTCCTCTTGGCAGCCTTACTTCAGTATATTTTTGGACGATAGCTGTCATTTATAACTCTGCAGGTTTGTGAATTACAGTGCCCCTGAGCTCCTTTCTTCAACTCGCTTTCTTGTGAGCTGGCCGCAACACCACAGGATGGCTTCAGGCCCTAATCTGGTTCCGGCATGGCACGCTGAGCCTTTGGTTAATTCCTCTTCCTGGTGCGAAATGAGAGTTAAATTTGCCCATCCAGACACCTCCATCTAGTCTGTCATTGGTTCTCCCTATTCCTGTTCATCTTCCGCAGAAATTGCAAACTGGGCCAAACAGGAGGTTAAAGGCACTGACTCTCCAAGTCGGGAGAGTGTTAGTAAAGCGTCTGGAATGTTACACCCGAGTACCAGGGGACGAAAACTGACACATATTGGAACACGTCTCCCGATCACACGGTTGATCATACTCTGGGTTCCACATGCATGTTTTAGCTGAAGGAAGAATGCCTTAAACCTGGAGAGATGAGACCCATGCAATGGGTACCATGCAATATGACTTCAAAGGGTCTTCATTTGCTCACCGAACTTCTCCAATCCTATCACTGCTGCGTTTATGCCCCTGTACACACGCTTGATTCTCTTTCGGAGACATAGCAATCCATAGGTTTTAAGATACTTCCTAGTCAGGTACACTCTTAGGCATTTAATATGGGGTGTTGAGTCCATTTCGTTGAGCAAGGAGTAGCTCTTGTCTAATCCATATTTGGCTTAAGGAACTTTATCTGTGCTCATTTCAATCTCTGGTTTTATGCAGCACCCCAACTCACCTTTCCCCTTAAGCAAGCATAAGTTGGGTTTCTAAATTTGAGACCCTGTTCTGTTTTGTAATTCAGTTCCTATGTAGCCAAGTTTACATTCCGTGTATTAGTGATATCTTATGATGTTTCTTTTTCTGTGTGACTTATTTCATTTAGAATCATCATACCTGAATCCACTCATTATGGTGCTACTGGCCTGATGACATAGATTTCCTTGCTGAGTGATATTGCATTGTACGTAAGTACCACAACTTCTTTATCCATTTTTCACTTTCTGCGATATTGAACTTTTACCGTAAACCAGGTTCTTGTAAACAGAGCCGTCCCAACTTTTGGGGTGGCTGTGTCTTTTTGATTTTAGTTTCCCTAAGCTATAGGACCATAAGTGGAAGTGCCCTAGGCTCTGTTGCTTTGTTTTTTAGATGTTTCAGGAAACACCATACACTTCTCCCCAGTGGCTGTTGGCAATTTACATCCCGCCCATCAGCATAACAAGGCTCCCAGTTCTCCATGGCCTGTCCTGCCTTTCTGGATTTTACACTTTTTTCAGATGGCCCTTTTGACCGGGGGGAAGTGATACTTCATTGTAGTGCAGATTTCCTTTCCCAGCTTGCTTGGTTGGCCAAAAAGGGCATATGCGTTTTTTCCTGAATATATTCAGGAAAAAACGCATACGCCCTTTTTGGCCAAGTGCATCATTGTGGACGTTCTGCCTCTTTTCCTATGCTTTAAATGCAATTCCAGTCTACCTCCTGAAATCGGTTTCCTGCAATTCTGCCCCGCTTTCAAGTCCTCTTGGCAGCCTTACTTCAGTATATTTTTGGACGATAGCTGTCATTTATAACTCTGCAGGTTTGTGAATTACAGTGCCCCTGAGCTCCTTTCTTCAACTCGCTTTCTCGTGAGATGGCCGCAACACCGCAGGATTGCTTCAGGCCCTAATCTGGTTCCGGCACGGCACGCTGAGCCGTTGGTTAATTCCTCTTCCTGGTGCGAAATGAGAGTTAAATTTGCCCATCCAGACACCTCCATCTAGTCTGTCATTGGTTCTCCCTATTCCTGTTCATCTTCCGCAGAAATTGCAAACTGGGCCTAACAGGAGGTTAAAGGCACTGACTCTCCAAGTCGGGAGAGTGTTAGTAAAGCGTCTGGAATGTTGCACCCGAGTACCAGGGGACGAAAACTGACACATATTGGAACACGTCTCCCGATCACATGGTTGATCATACTCTGGGTTCCACATGTATGTTTTAGCTGAAGGAAGAATACCTTAAACCTGGAGAGTTGAGACCCGTGGAATGGGTACCATGCAATATGACTTCAAAGGGTCTTCATTTGCTCACCGAACCTCTCCAATCCTATCACTGATGCGTTTATGCCCCTGCACACACGCTTGATTCTCTTTCGGAGACATAGCAATCCATAGGTTTTAAGAGACTTCCTAGTCAGGTATATTCTTAGGTGTTTAATATGGGGTGTTGAGTCCTTTTCGTTGAGCAAGGAGTAGCTCTTGTCTATTCCATATTTGGCTTAAGGAACTTTATCTGTGCTCATTTCAATCTCTGGTTTTATGCAGCACCCCAACTCACCTTTCCCCTTAAGGAAGCATAAGTTGGTTTTCTAAATTTGAGACCCTGTTCTGTTTTGTAATTCAGTTCCTGTGTAGCCAAGTTTACATTCCGTGTATTAGTGATAACTTATGATGTTTCTTTTTCTGGGTGACTTATTTCAGTTAGAATCATCGTACATGAATCCACTCATTATGCTGCTACGGGCCTGATGACATAAATTTCATTGCTGAGTGATACTGCATTGTACGTAAGTACCACAACTTCTTTATCCATTTTTCACTTTCTGCGATATTGAACTTGTACCATAAACCAGGTTCTTGTAAACAGAGCCGTCCCAACTTTTGGGGTGGCTGTGTCTTTTTGATTTTAATTTCCCTAAGCTATAGGACCATAAGTGGAAGTGCCCTAGGCTCTGTTGCTTTGTTTTTTAGATGTTTCAGGAAACACCATACACTTCTCCCGAGTGGCTGTTGGCAATTTACATCCCGCCCATCAGCATAACAAGGCTCCCAGTTCTCCATGGCCTGTCCTGCCTTTCTGGATTTTACACTTTTTTCAGATGGCCCTTTTGACCGGGGGAAATGATACTTCATTGTAGTGCAGATTTCCTTTGCAAGCTTGCTTGGTTGGCCAAAAAGGGCGTATGCGTTTTTTCCTGAATATATTCAGGAAAAAACGCATACGCCCTTTTTGGCCAAGTGCATCATTGTGGACGTTCTGCCTCCTTTCCTATGCTTTAAATGCAATTCCAGTCTACCTCCTGAAATCGGTTTCCTGCAATTCTGCCCCGCTTTCAAGTCCTCTTGGCAGCCTTACTTCAGTATATTTTTGGACGATAGCTGTCATTTATAACTCTGCAGGTTTGTGAATTACAGTGCCCCTGAGCTCCTTTCTTCAACTCGCTTTCTCGTGAGCTGGCCGCAACACCGCAGGATTGCTTCAGGCCCTAATCTGGTTCCGGCACGGCACGCTGAGCCTTTGGTTAATTCCTCTTCCTGGTGCGAAATGAGAGTTAAATTTGCCCGTCCAGACACCTCCAGCTAGTCTGTCATTGGTTCTCCCTATTCCTGTTCATCTTCCACAGAAATTGCAAACTGGGCCAAACAGGAGGTTAAAGGCACTGACTCTCCAAGTCGGGAGAGTGTTAGTAAAGCGTCTGGAATGTTGCACCCGAGTACCAGGGGACGAAAACTGACACATATTGGAACACGTCTCCCGATCACACGGTTGATCATACTCTGGGTTCCACATGCATATTTTAGCTGAAGGAAGAATACCTTAAACCTGGAGAGTTGAGACCCGTGGAATGGGTACCATGCAATATGACTTCAAAGGGTCTTCATTTGCTCACCGAACCTCTCCAATCCTATCACTGCTGCGTTTATGTCCCTGCACACACGCTTGATTCTCTTTCGGAGACATAGCAATCCATAGGTTTTAAGAGACTTCCTAGTCAGGTATATTCTTAGGTGTTTAATATGGGGTGTTGAATCCTTTTCGTTGAGCAAGGAGTAGCTCTTGTCTATTCCATATTTGGCTTAAGGAACTTTATCTGTGCTCATTTCAATCTCTGGTTTTATGCAGCACCCCAACTCACCTTTCCCCTTAAGCAAGCATAAGTTGGGTTTCTCAATTTGAGACCCTGTTCTGTTTTGTAATTCAGTTCCTAGGTAGCCAAGTTTACATTCCATGTATTAGTGATATCTTATGACGTTTCTTTTTCTGTGTGACTTATTTCAGTTAGAATCATCATACCTGAATCCACTCATTATGCTGCTACGGGCCTGATGACATAGATTTCATTGCTGAGTGATACTGCATTGTACGTAAGTACCACAACTTCTTTATCCATTTTTCACTTTCTGCGATATAGAACTTGTACCATAAACCAGGTTTTTGTAAACAGAGCCGTCCCAACCTTTGGGGTGGCTGTGTCTTTTTGATTTTAATTTCCCTAAGCTATAGGACCATAAGTGGAAGTGCCCTAGGCTCTGTTGCTTTGTTTTTTAGATGTTTCAGGAAACACCATACACTTCTCCCGAGTGGCTGTTGGCAGTTGACATCCCGGCCATCAGCATAACAAGGCTCCCAGTTCTCCATGGCCTGTCCTGCCTTTCTGGATTTTACACTTTTTTCAGATGGCCCTTTTGACCGGGGGAAGTGAGACTTCATTGTAGTGCAGATTTCCTTTGCAAGCTTGCTTGGTTGGCCAAAAAGGGCGTATGCGTTTTTTCCTGAATATATTCAGGAAAAAACGCATACGCCCTTTTTGGCCAAGTGCATCATTGCCGACGTTCTGCCTCTTTTCCTATGCTTTAAATGCAATTCCAGTCTACCTCCTGAAATCGGTTTCCTGCAATTCTGCCCCGCTTTCAAGTCCTCTTGGCAGCCTTGCTTCAGTATATTTTTGGACGATAGCTGTCATTTATAACTCTGCAGGTTTGTGAATTACAGTGCCCCTGAGCTCCTTTCTTCAACTCGCTTTCTCCTGAGATGGCCGCAACATCGCAGGATTGCTTCAGGCCCTAATCTGGTTCCGGCACGGCACGCTGAGCCTTTGGTTAATTCCTCTTCCTGGTGCGAAATGAGAGTTAAATTTGCCCATCCAGACACCTCCATCTAGTCTGTCATTTATTCTCCCTATTCCTGTTCATCTTCCGCAGAAATTGCAAACTGGGCCAAACAGGAGGTTAAAGGCACTGACTCTCCAAGTCGGGAGAGTGTTAGTAAAGCGTCTGGAATGTTGCACCCGAGTACCAGGGGACGAAAACTGACACATATTGGAACACGTCTCCCGATCACACGGTTGATCATACTCTGGGTTCCACATGCATGTTTTAGCTGAAGGAAGAATGCCTTAAACCTGGAGAGTTGAGACCCGTGGAATGGGTACCATGCAATATGACTTCAAAGGGTCTTCATTTGCTCACCGAACCTCTCCAATCCTATCACTGCTGCGTTTATGTCCCTGCACACACGCTTGATTCTCTTTCGGAGACATAGCAATCCATAGGTTTTAAGATACTTCCTAGTCAGGTATATTCTTAGGTGTTTAATATGGGGTGTTGAATCCATTTCGTTGAGCAAGGAGTAGCTCTTGTCTATTCCATATTTGGCTTAAGGAACTTTATCTGTGCTCATTTCAATCTCTGGTTTTATGCAGCAACCCAACTCACCTTTCCCCTTAAGCAAGCATAAGTTGGTTTTCTAAATTTGAGACCCTGTTCTGTTTTGTAATTCAGTTCCTATGTAGCCAAGTTTCCATTCCGTGTATTAGTGATATCTTATGATGTTTCTTTTTCTGTGTGACTTATTTCAGTTAGAATCATCATACCTGAATCCACTCATTATGCTGCTACGGGCCTGATGACATAGATTTCATTGCTGAGTGATACTGCATTGTACGTAAGTACCACAACTTCTTTATCCGTTTTTCACTTTCTGCGATATTGAACTTGTACCGTAAACCAGGTTCTTGTAAACAGAGCCATCCCAACTTTTTGGGTGGCTGTGTCTTTTGATTTTAATTTCCCTAAGCTATAGGACCATAAGTGGAAGTGCCCTAGGCTCTGTTGCTTTGTTTTTTAGATGTTTCAGGAAACACCATACACTTCTCCCGAGTGGCTGTTGGCAATTGACATCCCGCCCATCAGCATAACAAGGCTCCCAGTTCTCCATGGCCTGTCCTGCCTTTCTGGATTTTACACTTTTTTCAGATGGCCCTTTTGACCGGGGGGAAGTGAGACTTCATTGTAGTGCAGATTTCCTTTGCAAGCTTGCTTGGTTGGCCAAAAAGGGCGTATGCGTTTTTTCCTGAATATATTCAGGAAAAAACGCATACGCCCTTTTTGGCCAAGTGCATCATTGTGGACGTTCTGCCTCTTTTCCTATGCTTTAAATGCAATTCCAGTCTACCTCCTGAAATCGGTTTCCTGCAATTCTGCCCCGCTTTCACGTCCTCTTGGAAGCCTTACTTCAGTATATTTTTGGACGATAGCTGTCATTTATAACTCTGCAGGTTTGTGAATTACAGTGCCCCTGAGCTCCTTTCTTCAACTCGCTTTCTCGTGAGCTGGCCGCAACACCGCAGGATGGCTTCAGGCCCTAATCTGGTTCCGGCACGGCACGCTGAGCCTTTGGTTAATTCCTCTTCCTGGTGGGAAATGAGAGTTAAATTTGCCGGTCCAGACACCTCCATCTACTCTCTCATTGGTTCTCCCTATTCCTGTTCATCTTCCGCAGAAATTGCAAACTGGGCCAAACAGGAGGTTAAAGGCACTGACTCTCCAAGTCGGGAGAGTGTTAGTAAAGCATCTGGAATGTTGCACCCGAGTACCAGGGGACGAAAACTGACACATATTGGAACACGTCTCCCGATCACACGGTTGATCATACTCTGGGTTCCACATGCATGTTTTAGCTGAGGGAAGAATACCTTAAACCTGGAATGCTGAGACCCGTGGAATGGGTACCATGCAATATGACTTCAAAGGGTCTTCATTTGCTCACCGAACTTCTCCAATCCTATCACTGCTGCGTTTATGCCCCTGTACACACGCTTGATTCTCTTTCGGAGACATAGCAATCCATAGGTTTTAAGATACTTCCTAGTCAGGTACATTCTTAGGTGTTTAATATGGGGTGTTGAGTCCATTTCGTTGAGCAAGGAGTAGCTCTTGTCTATTCCATATTTGGCTTAAGGAACTTTATCTGTGCTCATTTCAATCTCTGGTTTTATGCAGCACCCCAACTCACCTTTCCCCTTAAGCAAGCATAAGTTGGGTTTCTTAATTTGAGACCCTGTTCTGTTTTGTAATTCAGTTCCTGTGTAGCCAAGGTTACGTTCCGTGAATTAGTGATATCTTATGAGGTTTCTTTTCCTGTGTGACTTATTTCAGTTAGAATCATCGTACCTGAATCCACTCATTATGCTGCTACGGGCCTGATGACATAGATTTCATTGCTGAGTGATACTGCATTGTACGTAAGTACCACAACTTCTTTATCCATTTTTCACTTTCTGCGATATTGAACTTGTACCGTAAACCAGGTTCTTATAAACAGAGCCGTCCCAACCTTTGGGGTGGCTGTGTCTTTTGATTTTAATTTCCCTAAGCTATAGGACCATAAGTGGAAGTGCCCTAGGCTCTGTTGCTTTGTTTTTTAGATGTTTCAGGAAACACCATACACTTCTCCCGAGTGGCTGTTGGCAATTTACATCCCGCCCATCAGCATAACAAGGCTCCCAGTTCTCCATGGCCTGTCCTGCCTTTCTGGGTTTTACACTTTTTTCAGATGGCCCTTTTGACCGGGGGGAAGTGAGACTTCATTGTAGTGCAGATTTCCTTTGCAAGCTTGCTTGGTTGTCCAAAAAGGGCGTATGCGTTTTTTCCTGAATATATTCAGGAAAAAACGCATACGCCCTTTTTGGCCAAGTGCATCATTGTGGACGTTCTGCCTCTTTTCCTATGCTTTAAATGCAATTCCAGTCTACCTCCTGAAATCGGTTTCCTGCAATTCTGCCCCGCTTTCAAGTCCTCTTGGCAGCCTTACTTCAGTATATTTTTGGACGATTGCTGTCATTTATAACTCTGCAGGTTTGTGAATTACAGTGCCCCTGAGCTCCTTTCTTCAACTCGCTTTCTCGTGAGCTGGCCGCAACACCGCAGGATGGCTTCAGGCCCTAATCTGGTTCCGGCACGGCACGCTGAGCCTTTGGTTAATTCCTCTTCCTGGTGGGAAATGAGAGTTAAATTTGCCCGTCCAGACACCTCCAGCTAGTCTGTCATTGGTTCTCCCTATTCCTGTTCATCTTCCGCAGAAATTGCAAACTGGGCCAAACAGGAGGTTAAAGGCACTGACTCTCCAAGTCGGGAGAGTGTTAGTAAAGCGTCTGGAATGTTGCACCCGAGTACCAGGGGACGAAAACTGAGACATATTGGAACACGTCTCCCGATCACACGGTTGATCATACTCTGGGTTCCACATGCATGTTTTAGCTGAAGGAAGAATACCTTAAACCTGGAGAGTTGAGACCCGTGGAATGGGTACCATGCAATATGACTTCAAAGGGTCTTCATTTGCTCACCGAACCTCTCCAATCCTATCACTGCTGCGTTTATGCCCCTGTACACACACTTGATTCTCTTTCAGAGACATAGCAATCCATAGGTTTTAAGATACTTCCTAGTCAGGTACACTCTTAGGCATTTAATATGGGGTGTTGAGTCCATTTCGTTGAGCAAGGAGTAGCTCTTGTCTATTCCATATTTGGCTTAAGGAACTTTATCTGTGCTCATTTCAATCTCTGGTTTTATGCAGCACCCCAACTCACCTTTCCCCTTAAGCAAGCATAAGTTGGGTTTCTAAATTTGAGACCCTGTTCTGTTTTGTAATTCAGTTCCTGTGTAGCCAAGGTTACATTCCGTGTATTAGTGATATCTTATGATGTTTCTTTTTCTGTGTGACTTATTTCAGTTAGAATCATCGTACCTGAATCCACTCATTATGCTGCTACGGGCCTGATGACATAGATTTCATTGCTGAGTGATATTGCATTGTACGTAAGTACCACAACTTCTTTATCCATTTTTCACTTTCTGCGATATTGAACTTGTACCGTAAACCAGGTTCTTGTAAACAGAGCCGTCCCAACCTTTGGGGTGGCTGTGTCTTTTGATTTTAATTTCCCTAAGCTATAGGACCATAAGTGGAAGTGCCCTAGGCTCTGTTGCTTTGTTTTTTAGATGTTTCAGGAAACACCATACACTTCTCCCGAGTGGCTGTTGGCAATTTACATCCCGCCCATCAGCATAACAAGGCTCCCAGTTCTCCATGGCCTGTCCTGCCTTTCTGGATTTTACACTTTTTTCAGATGGCCCTTTTGACCGGGGGGAAGTGAGACTTCATTGTAGTGCAGATTTCCTTTGCAAGCTTGCTTGGTTGGCCAAAAAGGGCGTATGCGTTTTTTCCTGAATATATTCAGGAAAAAACGCATATGCCCTTTTTGGCCAAGTGCATCATTGTGGACGTTCTGCCTCTTTTCCTATGCTTTCAATGCAATTCCAGTCTACCTCCTGAAATCGGTTTCCTGCAATTCTGCCCCGCTTTCAAGTCCTCTTGGCAGCCTTACTTCAGTATATTTTTGGACGATAGCTGTCATTTATAACTCTGCAGGTTTGTGAATTACAGTGCCCCTGAGCTCCTTTCTTCAACTCGCTTTCTCGTGAGCTGGCCGCAACACCGCAGGATGGCTTCAGGCCCTAATCTGGTTCCGGCACGGCACGCTGAGCCTTTGGTTAATTCCTCTTCCTGGTGGGAAATGAGAGTTAAATTTGCCCGTCCAGACACCTCCAGCTAGTCTGTCATTGGTTCTCCCTATTCCTGTTCATCTTCCGCAGAAATTGCAAACTGGGCCAAACAGGAGGTTAAAGGCACTGACTCTCCAAGTCGGGAGAGTGTTAGTAAAGCGTCTGGAATGTTGCACCCGAGTACCAGGGGACGAAAACTGAGACATATTGGAACACGTCTCCCGATCACACGGTTGATCATACTCTGGGTTCCACATGCATGTTTTAGCTGAAGGAAGAATACCTTAAACCTGGAGAGTTGAGACCCGTGGAATGGGTACCATGCAATATGACTTCAAAGGGTCTTCATTTGCTCACCGAACCTCTCCAATCCTATCACTGCTGCGTTTATGCCCCTGTACACACACTTGATTCTCTTTCAGAGACATAGCAATCCATAGGTTTTAAGATACTTCCTAGTCAGGTACACTCTTAGGCATTTAATATGGGGTGTTGAGTCCATTTCGTTGAGCAAGGAGTAGCTCTTGTCTATTCCATATTTGGCTTAAGGAACTTTATCTGTGCTCATTTCAATCTCTGGTTTTATGCAGCACCCCAACTCACCTTTCCCCTTAAGCAAGCATAAGTTGGGTTTCTTAATTTGAGACCCTGTTCTGTTTTGTAATTCAGTTCCTGTGTAGCCAAGGTTACGTTCCGTGTATTAGTGATATCTTATGATGTTTCTGTTTCTGTGTGACTTATTTCAGTTAGAATCATCGTACCTGAATCCACTCATTATGCTGCTACGGGCCTGATGACATAGATTTCATTGCTGAGTGATACTGCATTGTACGTAAGTACCACAACTTCTTTATCCATTTTTCACTTTCTGCGATATTGAACTTGTACCGTAAACCAGGTTCTTGTAAACAGAGCCGTCCCAACCTTTGGGGTGGCTGTGTCTTTTGATTTTAATTTCCCTAAGCTATAGGACCATAAGTGGAAGTGCCCTAGGCTCTGTTGCTTTGTTTTTTAGATGTTTCAGGAAACACCATACACTTCTCCCGAGTGGCTGTTGGCAATTTACATCCCGCCCATCAGCATAACAAGGCTCCCAGTTCTCCATGGCCTGTCCTGCCTTTCTGGGTTTTACACTTTTTTCAGATGGCCCTTTTGACCGGGGGGAAGTGAGACTTCATTGTAGTGCAGATTTCCTTTGCAAGCTTGCTTGGTTGGCCAAAAAGGGCGTATGCGTTTTTTCCTGAATATATTCAGGAAAAAACGCATACGCCCTTTTTGGCCAAGTGCATCATTGTGGACGTTCTGCCTCTTTTCCTATGCTTTCAATGCAATTCCAGTCTACCTCCTGAAATCGGTTTCCTGCAATTCTGCCCCGCTTTCAAGTCCTCTTGGCAGCCTTACTTCAGTATATTTTTGGACGATAGCTGTCATTTATAACTCTGCAGGTTTGTGAATTACAGTGCCCCTGAGCTCCTTTCTTCAACTCGCTTTCTCGTGAGCTGGCCGCAACACCGCAGGATGGCTTCAGGCCCTAATCTGGTTCCGGCACGGCACGCTGAGCCTTTGGTTAATTCCTCTTCCTGGTGGGAAATGAGAGTTAAATTTGCCCGTCCAGACACCTCCAGCTAGTCTGTCATTGGTTCTCCCTATTCCTGTTCATCTTCCGCAGAAATTGCAAACTGGGCCAAACAGGAGGTTAAAGGCACTGACTCTCCAAGTCGGGAGAGTGTTAGTAAAGCGTCTGGAATGTTGCACCCGAGTACCAGGGGACGAAAACTGAGACATATTGGAACACGTCTCCCGATCACACGGTTGATCATACTCTGGGTTCCACATGCATGTTTTAGCTGAAGGAAGAATACCTTAAACCTGGAGAGTTGAGACCCGTGGAATGGGTACCATGCAATATGACTTCAAAGGGTCTTCATTTGCTCACCGAACCTCTCCAATCCTATCACTGCTGCGTTTATGCCCCTGTACACACACTTGATTCTCTTTCAGAGACATAGCAATCCATCGGTTTTAAGATACTTCCTAGTCAGGTACACTCTTAGGCATTTAATATGGGGTGTTGAGTCCATTTCGTTGAGCAAGGAGTAGCTCTTGTCTATTCCATATTTGGCTTAAGGAACTTTATCTGTGCTCATTTCAATCTCTGGTTTTATGCAGCACCCCAACTCACCTTTCCCCTTAAGCAAGCATAAGTTGGGTTTCTAAATTTGAGACCCTGTTCTGTTTTGTAATTCAGTTCCTGTGTAGCCAAGGTTACATTCCGTGTATTAGTGATATCTTATGATGTTTCTTTTCCTGTGTGACTTATTTCAGTTAGAATCATCGTACCTGAATCCACTCATTATGCTGCTACGGGCCTGATGACATAGATTTCATTGCTGAGTGATACTGCATTGTACGTAAGTACCACAACTTCTTTATCCATTTTTCACTTTCTGCGATATTGAACTTGTACCGTAAACCAGGTTCTTGTAAACAGAGCCGTCCCAACCTTTGGGGTGGCTGTGTCTTTTTGATTTTAATTTCCCTAAGCTATAGGACCATAAGTGGAAGTGCCCTAGGCTCTGTTGCTTTGTTTTTTAGATGTTTCAGGAAACACCATACACTTCTCCCGAGTGGCTGTTGGCAATTTACATCCCGCCCATCAGCATAACAAGGCTCCCAGTTCTCCATGGCCTGTCCTGCCTTTCTGGGTTTTACACTTTTTTCAGATGGCCCTTTTGACCGGGGGGAAGTGAGACTTCATTGTAGTGCAGATTTCCTTTGCAAGCTTGCTTGGTTGGCCAAAAAGGGCGTATGCGTTTTTTCCTGAATATATTCAGGAAAAAACGCATACGCCCTTTTTGGCCAAGTGCATCATTGTGGACGTTCTGCCTCTTTTCCTATGCTTTAAATGCAATTCCAGTCTACCTCCTGAAATCGGTTTCCTGCAATTCTGCCCCGCTTTCAAGTCCTCTTGGCAGCCTTACTTCAGTATATTTTTGGACGATAGCTGTCATTTATAACTCTGCAGGTTTGTGAATTACAGTGCCCCTGAGCTCCTTTCTTCAACTCGCTTTCTCGTGAGCTGGCCGCAACACCGCAGGATGGCTTCAGGCCCTAATCTGGTTCCGGCACGGCACGCTGAGCCTTTGGTTAATTCCTCTTCCTGGTGGGAAATGAGAGTTAAATTTGCCCGTCCAGACACCTCCAGCTAGTCTGTCATTGGTTCTCCCTATTCCTGTTCATCTTCCGCAGAAATTGCAAACTGGGCCAAACAGGAGGTTAAAGGCACTGACTCTCCAAGTCGGGAGAGTGTTAGTAAAGCGTCTGGAATGTTGCACCCGAGTACCAGGGGACGAAAACTGAGACATATTGGAACACGTCTCCCGATCACACGGTTGATCATACTCTGGGTTCCACATGCATGTTTTAGCTGAAGGAAGAATACCTTAAACCTGGAGAGTTGAGACCCGTGGAATGGGTACCATGCAATATGACTTCAAAGGGTCTTCATTTGCTCACCGAACCTCTCCAATCCTATCACTGCTGCGTTTATGCCCCTGTACACACACTTGATTCTCTTTCAGAGACATAGCAATCCATAGGTTTTAAGATACTTCCTAGTCAGGTACACTCTTAGGCATTTAATATGGGGTGTTGAGTCCATTTCGTTGAGCAAGGAGTAGCTCTTGTCTATTCCATATTTGGCTTAAGGAACTTTATCTGTGCTCATTTCAATCTCTGGTTTTATGCAGCACCCCAACTCACCTTTCCCCTTAAGCAAGCATAAGTTGGGTTTCTAAATTTGAGACCCTGTTCTGTTTTGTAATTCAGTTCCTGTGTAGCCAAGGTTACATTCCGTGTATTAGTGATATCTTATGATGTTTCTTTTCCTGTGTGACTTATTTCAGTTAGAATCATCGTACCTGAATCCACTCATTATGCTGCTACGGGCCTGATGACATAGATTTCATTGCTGAGTGATACTGCATTGTACGTAAGTACCACAACTTCTTTATCCATTTTTCACTTTCTGCGATATTGAACTTGTACCGTAAACCAGGTTCTTGTAAACAGAGCCGTCCCAACCTTTGGGGTGGCTGTGTCTTTTTGATTTTAATTTCCCTAAGCTATAGGACCATAAGTGGAAGTGCCCTAGGCTCTGTTGCTTTGTTTTTTAGATGTTTCAGGAAACACCATACACTTCTCCCGAGTGGCTGTTGGCAATTTACATCCCGCCCATCAGCATAACAAGGCTCCCAGTTCTCCATGGCCTGTCCTGCCTTTCTGGATTTTACACTTTTTTCAGATGGCCCTTTTGACCGGGGGGAAGTGAGACTTCATTGTAGTGCAGATTTCCTTTGCAAGCTTGCTTGGTTGGCCAAAAAGGGCGTATGCGTTTTTTCCTGAATATATTCAGGAAAAAACGCATACGCCCTTTTTGGCCAAGTGCATCATTGTGGACGTTCTGCCTCTTTTCCTATGCTTTCAATGCAATTCCTGTCTACCTCCTGAAATCGGTTTCCTGCAATTCTGCCCCGCTTTCAAGTCCTCTTGGCAGCCTTACTTCAGTATATTTTTGGACGATAGCTGTCATTTATAACTCTGCAGGTTTGTGAATTACAGTGCCCCTGAGCTCCTTTCTTCAACTCGCTTTCTCGTGAGCTGGCCGCAACACCGCAGGATGGCTTCAGGCCCTAATCTGTTTCCGGCACGGCACGCTGAGCCTTTGGTTAATTCCTCTTCCTGGTGGGAAATGAGAGTTAAATTTGCCCGTCCAGACACCTCCAGCTAGTCTGTCATTGGTTCTCCCTATTCCTGTTCATCTTCCGCAGAAATTGCAAACTGGGCCAAACAGGAGGTTAAAGGCACTGACTCTCCAAGTCGGGAGAGTGTTAGTAAAGCGTCTGGAATGTTGCACCCGAGTACCAGGGGATGAAAACTGAGACATATTGGAACACGTCTCCCGATCACACGGTTGATCATACTCTGGGTTCCACATGCATGTTTTAGCTGAAGGAAGAATACCTTAAACCTGGAGAGTTGAGACCCGTGGAATGGGTACCATGCAATATGACTTCAAAGGGTCTTCATTTGCTCACCGAACCTCTCCAATCCTATCACTGCTGCGTTTATGCCCCTGTACACACACTTGATTCTCTTTCAGAGACATAGCAATCCATAGGTTTTAAGATACTTCCTAGTCAGGTACACTCTTAGGCATTTAATATGGGGTGTTGAGTCCATTTCGTTGAGCAAGGAGTAGCTCTTGTCTATTCCATATTTGGCTTATGGAACTTTATCTGTGCTCATTTCAATCTCTGGTTTTATGCAGCACCCCAACTCACCTTTCCCCTTAAGCAAGCATAAGTTGGGTTTCTTAATTTGAGACCCTGTTCTGTTTTGTAATTCAGTTCCTGTGTAGCCAAGGTTACGTTCCGTGTATTAGTGATATCTTATGATGTTTCTTTTCCTGTGTGACTTATTTCAGTTAGAATCATCGTACCTGAATCCACTCATTATGCTGCTACGGGCCTGATGACATAGATTTCATTGCTGAGTGATACTGCATTGTACGTAAGTACCACAACTTCTTTATCCATTTTTCACTTTCTGCGATATTGAACTTGTACTGTAAACCAGGTTTTTGTAAACAGAGCCGTCCCAACATTTGGGGTGGCTGTGTCTTTTGATTTTAATTTCCCTAAGCTATAGGACCATAAGTGGAAGTGCCCTAGGCTCTGTTGCTTTGTTTTTTAGATGTTTCAGGAAACACCATACACTTCTCCCGAGTGGCTGTTGGCAATTGACATCCCGCCCATCAGCATAACAAGGCTCCCAGTTCTCCATGGCCTGTCCTGCCTTTCTGGATTTTACACTTTTTTCAGATGGCCCTTTTGACCGGGGGGAAGTGAGACTTCATTGTAGTGCAGATTTCCTTTGCAAGCTTGCTTGGTTGGCCAAAAAGGGCGTATGCGTTTTTTCCTGAATATATTCAGGAAAAAACGCATACGCCCTTTTTGGCCAAGTGCATCATTGTGGACGTTCTGCCTCTTTTCCTATGCTTTCAATGCAATTCCAGTCTACCTCCTGAAATCGGTTTCCTGCAATTCTGCCCCGCTTTCAAGTCCTCTTGGCAGCCTTACTTCAGTATATTTTTGGACGATAGCTGTCATTTATAACTCTGCAGGTTTGTGAATTACAGTGCCCCTGAGCTCCTTTCTTCAACTCGCTTTCTCGTGAGCTGGCCGCAACACCGCAGGATGGCTTCAGGCCCTAATCTGGTTCCGGCACGGCACGCTGAGCCTTTGGTTAATTCCTCTTCCTGGTGGGAAATGAGAGTTAAATTTGCCCGTCCAGACACCTCCAGCTAGTCTGTCATTGGTTCTCCCTATTCCTGTTCATCTTCCGCAGAAATTGCAAACTGGGCCAAACAGGAGGTTAAAGGCACTGACTCTCCAAGTCGGGAGAGTGTTAGTAAAGCGTCTGGAATGTTGCACCCGAGTACCAGGGGACGAAAACTGAGACATATTGGAACACGTCTCCCGATCACACGGTTGATCATACTCTGGGTTCCACATGCATGTTTTAGCTGAAGGAAGAATACCTTAAACCTGGAGAGTTGAGACCCGTGGAATGGGTACCATGCAATATGACTTCAAAGGGTCTTCATTTGCTCACCGAACCTCTCCAATCCTATCACTGCTGCGTTTATGCCCCTGTACACACACTTGATTCTCTTTCAGAGACATAGCAATCCATCGGTTTTAAGATACTTCCTAGTCAGGTACACTCTTAGGCATTTAATATGGGGTGTTGAGTCCATTTCGTTGAGCAAGGAGTAGCTCTTGTCTATTCCATATTTGGCTTAAGGAACTTTATCTGTGCTCATTTCAATCTCTGGTTTTATGCAGCACCCCAACTCACCTTTCCCCTTAAGCAAGCATAAGTTGGGTTTCTAAATTTGAGACCCTGTTCTGTTTTGTAATTCAGTTCCTGTGTAGCCAAGGTTACATTCCGTGTATTAGTGATATCTTATGATGTTTCTTTTCCTGTGTGACTTATTTCAGTTAGAATCATCGTACCTGAATCCACTCATTATGCTGCTACGGGCCTGATGACATAGATTTCATTGCTGAGTGATACTGCATTGTACGTAAGTACCACAACTTCTTTATCCATTTTTCACTTTCTGCGATATTGAACTTGTACCGTAAACCAGGTTCTTGTAAACAGAGCCGTCCCAACCTTTGGGGTGGCTGTGTCTTTTGATTTTAATTTCCCTAAGCTATAGGACCATAAGTGGAAGTGCCCTAGGCTCTGTTGCTTTGTTTTTTAGATGTTTCAGGAAACACCATACACTTCTCCCGAGTGGCTGTTGGCAATTTACATCCCGCCCATCAGCATAACAAGGCTCCCAGTTCTCCATGGCCTGTCCTGCCTTTCTGGGTTTTACACTTTTTTCAGATGGCCCTTTTGACCGGGGGGAAGTGAGACTTCATTGTAGTGCAGATTTCCTTTGCAAGCTTGCTTGGTTGGCCAAAAAGGGCGTATGCGTTTTTTCCTGAATATATTCAGGAAAAAACGCATACTCCCTTTTTGGCCAAGTGCATCATTGTGGACGTTCTGCCTCTTTTCCTATGCTTTAAATGCAATTCCAGTCTACCTCCTGAAATCGGTTTCCTGCAATTCTGCCCCGCTTTCAAGTCCTCTTGGCAGCCTTACTTCAGTATATTTTTGGACGATTGCTGTCATTTATAACTCTGCAGGTTTGTGAATTACAGTGCCCCTGAGCTCCTTTCTTCAACTCGCTTTCTCGTGAGCTGGCCGCAACACCGCAGGATGGCTTCAGGCCCTAATCTGGTTCCGGCACGGCACGTTGAGCCTTTGGTTAATTCCTCTTCCTGGTGGGAAATGAGAGTTAAATTTGCCCGTCCAGACACCTCCAGCTAGTCTGTCATTGGTTCTCCCTATTCCTGTTCATCTTCCGCAGAAATTGCAAACTGGGCCAAACAGGAGGTTAAAGGCACTGACTCTCCAAGTCGGGAGAGTGTTAGTAAAGCGTCTGGAATGTTGCACCCAAGTACCAGGGGACGAAAACTGACACATATTGGAACACATCTCCCGATCACACGGTTGATCATACTCTGGGTTCCACATGCATGTTTTAGCTGAAGGAAGAATACCTTAAACCTGGAGAGTTGAGACCCGTGGAATGGGTACCATGCAATATGACTTCAAAGGGTCTTCATTTGCTCACCGAACCTCTCCAATCCTATCACTGCTGCGTTTATGCCCCTGTACACACACTTGATTCTCTTTCAGAGACATAGCAATCCATAGGTTTTAAGATACTTCCTAGTCAGGTACACTCTTAGGCATTTAATATGGGGTGTTGAGTCCATTTCGTTGAGCAAGGAGTAGCTCTTGTCTATTCCATATTTGGCTTAAGGAACTTTATCTGTGCTCATTTCAATCTCTGGTTTTATGCAGCACCCCAACTCACCTTTCCCCTTAAGCAAGCATAAGTTGGGTTTCTAAATTTGAGACCCTGTTCTGTTTTGTAATTCAGTTCCTGTGTAGCCAAGGTTACATTCCGTGTATTAGTGATATCTTATGATGTTTCTTTTCCTGTGTGACTTATTTCAGTTAGAATCATCGTACCTGAATCCACTCATTATGCTGCTACGGGCCTGATGACATAGATTTCATTGCTGAGTGATACTGCATTGTACGTAAGTACCACAACTTCTTTATCCATTTTTCACTTTCTGCGATATTGAACTTGTACCGTAAACCAGGTTCTTGTAAACAGAGCCGTCCCAACCTTTGGGGTGGCTGTGTCTTTTTGATTTTAATTTCCCTAAGCTATAGGACCATAAGTGGAAGTGCCCTAGGCTCTGTTGCTTTGTTTTTTAGATGTTTCAGGAAACACCATACACTTCTCCCGAGTGGCTGTTGGCAATTTACATCCCGCCCATCAGCATAACAAGGCTCCCAGTTCTCCATGGCCTGTCCTGCCTTTCTGGATTTTACACTTTTTTCAGATGGCCCTTTTGACCGGGGGGAAGTGAGACTTCATTGTAGTGCAGATTTCCTTTGCAAGCTTGCTTGGTTGGCCAAAAAGGGCGTATGCGTTTTTTCCTGAATATATTCAGGAAAAAACGCATACGCCCTTTTTGGCCAAGTGCATCATTGTGGACGTTCTGCCTCTTTTCCTATGCTTTCAATGCAATTCCTGTCTACCTCCTGAAATCGGTTTCCTGCAATTCTGCCCCGCTTTCAAGTCCTCTTGGCAGCCTTACTTCAGTATATTTTTGGACGATAGCTGTCATTTATAACTCTGCAGGTTTGTGAATTACAGTGCCCCTGAGCTCCTTTCTTCAACTCGCTTTCTCGTGAGCTGGCCGCAACACCGCAGGATGGCTTCAGGCCCTAATCTGTTTCCGGCACGGCACGCTGAGCCTTTGGTTAATTCCTCTTCCTGGTGGGAAATGAGAGTTAAATTTGCCCGTCCAGACACCTCCAGCTAGTCTGTCATTGGTTCTCCCTATTCCTGTTCATCTTCCGCAGAAATTGCAAACTGGGCCAAACAGGAGGTTAAAGGCACTGACTCTCCAAGTCGGGAGAGTGTTAGTAAAGCGTCTGGAATGTTGCACCCGAGTACCAGGGGATGAAAACTGAGACATATTGGAACACGTCTCCCGATCACACGGTTGATCATACTCTGGGTTCCACATGCATGTTTTAGCTGAAGGAAGAATACCTTAAACCTGGAGAGTTGAGACCCGTGGAATGGGTACCATGCAATATGACTTCAAAGGGTCTTCATTTGCTCACCGAACCTCTCCAATCCTATCACTGCTGCGTTTATGCCCCTGTACACACACTTGATTCTCTTTCAGAGACATAGCAATCCATAGGTTTTAAGATACTTCCTAGTCAGGTACACTCTTAGGCATTTAATATGGGGTGTTGAGTCCATTTCGTTGAGCAAGGAGTAGCTCTTGTCTATTCCATATTTGGCTTATGGAACTTTATCTGTGCTCATTTCAATCTCTGGTTTTATGCAGCACCCCAACTCACCTTTCCCCTTAAGCAAGCATAAGTTGGGTTTCTTAATTTGAGACCCTGTTCTGTTTTGTAATTCAGTTCCTGTGTAGCCAAGGTTACGTTCCGTGTATTAGTGATATCTTATGATGTTTCTTTTCCTGTGTGACTTATTTCAGTTAGAATCATCGTACCTGAATCCACTCATTATGCTGCTACGGGCCTGATGACATAGATTTCATTGCTGAGTGATACTGCATTGTACGTAAGTACCACAACTTCTTTATCCATTTTTCACTTTCTGCGATATTGAACTTGTACTGTAAACCAGGTTTTTGTAAACAGAGCCGTCCCAACATTTGGGGTGGCTGTGTCTTTTGATTTTAATTTCCCTAAGCTATAGGACCATAAGTGGAAGTGCCCTAGGCTCTGTTGCTTTGTTTTTTAGATGTTTCAGGAAACACCATACACTTCTCCCGAGTGGCTGTTGGCAATTGACATCCCGCCCATCAGCATAACAAGGCTCCCAGTTCTCCATGGCCTGTCCTGCCTTTCTGGATTTTACACTTTTTTCAGATGGCCCTTTTGACCGGGGGGAAGTGAGACTTCATTGTAGTGCAGATTTCCTTTGCAAGCTTGCTTGGTTGGCCAAAAAGGGCGTATGCGTTTTTTCCTGAATATATTCAGGAAAAAACGCATACGCCCTTTTTGGCCAAGTGCATCATTGTGGACGTTCTGCCTCTTTTCCTATGCTTTCAATGCAATTCCAGTCTACCTCCTGAAATCGGTTTCCTGCAATTCTGCCCCGCTTTCAAGTCCTCTTGGCAGCCTTACTTCAGTATATTTTTGGACGATAGCTGTCATTTATAACTCTGCAGGTTTGTGAATTACAGTGCCCCTGAGCTCCTTTCTTCAACTCGCTTTCTCGTGAGCTGGCCGCAACACCGCAGGATGGCTTCAGGCCCTAATCTGGTTCCGGCACGGCACGCTGAGCCTTTGGTTAATTCCTCTTCCTGGTGGGAAATGAGAGTTAAATTTGCCCGTCCAGACACCTCCAGCTAGTCTGTCATTGGTTCTCCCTATTCCTGTTCATCTTCCGCAGAAATTGCAAACTGGGCCAAACAGGAGGTTAAAGGCACTGACTCTCCAAGTCGGGAGAGTGTTAGTAAAGCGTCTGGAATGTTGCACCCGAGTACCAGGGGACGAAAACTGAGACATATTGGAACACGTCTCCCGATCACACGGTTGATCATACTCTGGGTTCCACATGCATGTTTTAGCTGAAGGAAGAATACCTTAAACCTGGAGAGTTGAGACCCGTGGAATGGGTACCATGCAATATGACTTCAAAGGGTCTTCATTTGCTCACCGAACCTCTCCAATCCTATCACTGCTGCGTTTATGCCCCTGTACACACACTTGATTCTCTTTCAGAGACATAGCAATCCATCGGTTTTAAGATACTTCCTAGTCAGGTACACTCTTAGGCATTTAATATGGGGTGTTGAGTCCATTTCGTTGAGCAAGGAGTAGCTCTTGTCTATTCCATATTTGGCTTAAGGAACTTTATCTGTGCTCATTTCAATCTCTGGTTTTATGCAGCACCCCAACTCACCTTTCCCCTTAAGCAAGCATAAGTTGGGTTTCTAAATTTGAGACCCTGTTCTGTTTTGTAATTCAGTTCCTGTGTAGCCAAGGTTACATTCCGTGTATTAGTGATATCTTATGATGTTTCTTTTCCTGTGTGACTTATTTCAGTTAGAATCATCGTACCTGAATCCACTCATTATGCTGCTACGGGCCTGATGACATAGATTTCATTGCTGAGTGATACTGCATTGTACGTAAGTACCACAACTTCTTTATCCATTTTTCACTTTCTGCGATATTGAACTTGTACCGTAAACCAGGTTCTTGTAAACAGAGCCGTCCCAACCTTTGGGGTGGCTGTGTCTTTTGATTTTAATTTCCCTAAGCTATAGGACCATAAGTGGAAGTGCCCTAGGCTCTGTTGCTTTGTTTTTTAGATGTTTCAGGAAACACCATACACTTCTCCCGAGTGGCTGTTGGCAATTTACATCCCGCCCATCAGCATAACAAGGCTCCCAGTTCTCCATGGCCTGTCCTGCCTTTCTGGGTTTTACACTTTTTTCAGATGGCCCTTTTGACCGGGGGGAAGTGAGACTTCATTGTAGTGCAGATTTCCTTTGCAAGCTTGCTTGGTTGGCCAAAAAGGGCGTATGCGTTTTTTCCTGAATATATTCAGGAAAAAACGCATACGCCCTTTTTGGCCAAGTGCATCATTGTGGACGTTCTGCCTCTTTTCCTATGCTTTAAATGCAATTCCAGTCTACCTCCTGAAATCGGTTTCCTGCAATTCTGCCCCGCTTTCAAGTCCTCTTGGCAGCCTTACTTCAGTATATTTTTGGACGATTGCTGTCATTTATAACTCTGCAGGTTTGTGAATTACAGTGCCCCTGAGCTCCTTTCTTCAACTCGCTTTCTCGTGAGCTGGCCGCAACACCGCAGGATGGCTTCAGGCCCTAATCTGGTTCCGGCACGGCACGTTGAGCCTTTGGTTAATTCCTCTTCCTGGTGGGAAATGAGAGTTAAATTTGCCCGTCCAGACACCTCCAGCTAGTCTGTCATTGGTTCTCCCTATTCCTGTTCATCTTCCGCAGAAATTGCAAACTGGGCCAAACAGGAGGTTAAAGGCACTGACTCTCCAAGTCGGGAGAGTGTTAGTAAAGCGTCTGGAATGTTGCACCCAAGTACCAGGGGACGAAAACTGACACATATTGGAACACATCTCCCGATCACACGGTTGATCATACTCTGGGTTCCACATGCATGTTTTAGCTGAAGGAAGAATACCTTAAACCTGGAGAGTTGAGACCCGTGGAATGGGTACCATGCAATATGACTTCAAAGGGTCTTCATTTGCTCACCGAACCTCTCCAATCCTATCACTGCTGCGTTTATGCCCCTGTACACACACTTGATTCTCTTTCAGAGACATAGCAATCCATAGGTTTTAAGATACTTCCTAGTCAGGTACACTCTTAGGCATTTAATATGGGGTGTTGAGTCCATTTCGTTGAGCAAGGAGTAGCTCTTGTCTATTCCATATTTGGCTTAAGGAACTTTATCTGTGCTCATTTCAATCTCTGGTTTTATGCAGCACCCCAACACACCTTTCCCCTTAAGCAAGCATAAGTTGGGTTTCTAAATTTGAGACCCTGTTCTGTTTTGTAATTCAGTTCCTGTGTAGCCAAGGTTACATTCCGTGTATTAGTGATATCTTATGATGTTTCTTTTCCTGTGTGACTTATTTCAGTTAGAATCATCGTACCTGAATCCACTCATTATGCTGCTACGGGCCTGATGACATAGATTTCATTGCTGAGTGATACTGCATTGTACGTAAGTACCACAACTTCTTTATCCATTTTTCACTTTCTGCGATATTGAACTTGTACCGTAAACCAGGTTCTTGTAAACAGAGCCGTCCCAACCTTTGGGGTGGCTGTGTCTTTTTGATTTTAATTTCCCTAAGCTATAGGACCATAAGTGGAAGTGCCCTAGGCTCTGTTGCTTTGTTTTTTAGATGTTTCAGGAAACACCATACACTTCTCCCGAGTGGCTGTTGGCAATTTACATCCCACCCATCAGCATAACAAGGCTCCCAGTTCTCCATGGCCTGTCCTGCCTTTCTGGATTTTACACTTTTTTCAGATGGCCCTTTTGACCGGGGGGAAGTGAGACTTCATTGTAGTGCAGATTTCCTTTGCAAGCTTGCTTGGTTGGCCAAAAAGGGCGTATGCGTTTTTTCCTGAATATATTCAGGAAAAAACGCATACGCCCTTTTTGGCCAAGTGCATCATTGTGGACGTTCTGCCTCTTTTCCTATGCTTTCAATGCAATTCCTGTCTACCTCCTGAAATCGGTTTCCTGCAATTCTGCCCCGCTTTCAAGTCCTCTTGGCAGCCTTACTTCAGTATATTTTTGGACGATAGCTGTCATTTATAACTCTGCAGGTTTGTGAATTACAGTGCCCCTGAGCTCCTTTCTTCAACTCGCTTTCTCGTGAGCTGGCCGCAACACCGCAGGATGGCTTCAGGCCCTAATCTGGTTCCGGCACGGCACGCTGAGCCTTTGGTTAATTCCTCTTCCTGGTGGGAAATGAGAGTTAAATTTGCCCGTCCAGACACCTCCAGCTAGTCTGTCATTGGTTCTCCCTATTCCTGTTCATCTTCCGCAGAAATTGCAAACTGGGCCAAACAGGAGGTTAAAGGCACTGACTCTCCAAGTCGGGAGAGTGTTAGTAAAGCGTCTGGAATGTTGCACCCGAGTACCAGGGGATGAAAACTGAGACATATTGGAACACGTCTCCCGATCACACGGTTGATCATACTCTGGGTTCCACATGCATGTTTTAGCTGAAGGAAGAATACCTTAAACCTGGAGAGTTGAGACCCGTGGAATGGGTACCATGCAATATGACTTCAAAGGGTCTTCATTTGCTCACCGAACCTCTCCAATCCTATCACTGCTGCGTTTATGCCCCTGTACACACACTTGATTCTCTTTCAGAGACATAGCAATCCATAGGTTTTAAGATACTTCCTAGTCAGGTACACTCTTAGGCATTTAATATGGGGTGTTGAGTCCATTTCGTTGAGCAAGGAGTAGCTCTTGTCTATTCCATATTTGGCTTATGGAACTTTATCTGTGCTCATTTCAATCTCTGGTTTTATGCAGCACCCCAACTCACCTTTCCCCTTAAGCAAGCATAAGTTGGGTTTCTTAATTTGAGACCCTGTTCTGTTTTGTAATTCAGTTCCTGTGTAGCCAAGGTTACGTTCCGTGTATTAGTGATATCTTATGATGTTTCTTTTCCTGTGTGACTTATTTCAGTTAGAATCATCGTACCTGAATCCACTCATTATGCTGCTACGGGCCTGATGACATAGATTTCATTGCTGAGTGATACTGCATTGTACGTAAGTACCACAACTTCTTTATCCATTTTTCACTTTCTGCGATATTGAACTTGTACTGTAAACCAGGTTTTTGTAAACAGAGCCGTCCCAACATTTGGGGTGGCTGTGTCTTTTGATTTTAATTTCCCTAAGCTATAGGACCATAAGTGGAAGTGCCCTAGGCTCTGTTGCTTTGTTTTTTAGATGTTTCAGGAAACACCATACACTTCTCCCGAGTGGCTGTTGGCAATTGACATCCCGCCCATCAGCATAACAAGGCTCCCAGTTCTCCATGGCCTGTCCTGCCTTTCTGGATTTTACACTTTTTTCAGATGGCCCTTTTGACCGGGGGGGAAGTGAGACTTCATTGTAGTGCAGATTTCCTTTGCAAGCTTGCTTGGTTGGCCAAAAAGGGCGTATGCGTTTTTTCCTGAATATATTCAGGAAAAAACGCATACGCCCTTTTTGGCCAAGTGCATCATTGTGGACGTTCTGCCTCTTTTCCTATGCTTTCAATGCAATTCCAGTCTACCTCCTGAAATCGGTTTCCTGCAATTCTGCCCCGCTTTCAAGTCCTCTTGGCAGCCTTACTTCAGTATATTTTTGGACGATAGCTGTCATTTATAACTCTGCAGGTTTGTGAATTACAGTGCCCCTGAGCTCCTTTCTTCAACTCGCTTTCTCGTGAGCTGGCCGCAACACCGCAGGATGGCTTCAGGCCCTAATCTGGTTCCGGCACGGCACGCTGAGCCTTTGGTTAATTCCTCTTCCTGGTGGGAAATGAGAGTTAAATTTGCCCGTCCAGACACCTCCAGCTAGTCTGTCATTGGTTCTCCCTATTCCTGTTCATCTTCCGCAGAAATTGCAAACTGGGCCAAACAGGAGGTTAAAGGCACTGACTCTCCAAGTCGGGAGAGTGTTAGTAAAGCGTCTGGAATGTTGCACCCGAGTACCAGGGGACGAAAACTGAGACATATTGGAACACGTCTCCCGATCACACGGTTGATCATACTCTGGGTTCCACATGCATGTTTTAGCTGAAGGAAGAATACCTTAAACCTGGAGAGTTGAGACCCGTGGAATGGGTACCATGCAATATGACTTCAAAGGGTCTTCATTTGCTCACCGAACCTCTCCAATCCTATCACTGCTGCGTTTATGCCCCTGTACACACACTTGATTCTCTTTCAGAGACATAGCAATCCATCGGTTTTAAGATACTTCCTAGTCAGGTACACTCTTAGGCATTTAATATGGGGTGTTGAGTCCATTTCGTTGAGCAAGGAGTAGCTCTTGTCTATTCCATATTTGGCTTAAGGAACTTTATCTGTGCTCATTTCAATCTCTGGTTTTATGCAGCACCCCAACTCACCTTTCCCCTTAAGCAAGCATAAGTTGGGTTTCTAAATTTGAGACCCTGTTCTGTTTTGTAATTCAGTTCCTGTGTAGCCAAGGTTACATTCCGTGTATTAGTGATATCTTATGATGTTTCTTTTCCTGTGTGACTTATTTCAGTTAGAATCATCGTACCTGAATCCACTCATTATGCTGCTACGGGCCTGATGACATAGATTTCATTGCTGAGTGATACTGCATTGTACGTAAGTACCACAACTTCTTTATCCATTTTTCACTTTCTGCGATATTGAACTTGTACCGTAAACCAGGTTCTTGTAAACAGAGCCGTCCCAACCTTTGGGGTGGCTGTGTCTTTTGATTTTAATTTCCCTAAGCTATAGGACCATAAGTGGAAGTGCCCTAGGCTCTGTTGCTTTGTTTTTTAGATGTTTCAGGAAACACCATACACTTCTCCCGAGTGGCTGTTGGCAATTTACATCCCGCCCATCAGCATAACAAGGCTCCCAGTTCTCCATGGCCTGTCCTGCCTTTCTGGGTTTTACACTTTTTTCAGATGGCCCTTTTGACCGGGGGGAAGTGAGACTTCATTGTAGTGCAGATTTCCTTTGCAAGCTTGCTTGGTTGGCCAAAAAGGGCGTATGCGTTTTTTCCTGAATATATTCAGGAAAAAACGCATACGCCCTTTTTGGCCAAGTGCATCATTGTGGACGTTCTGCCTCTTTTCCTATGCTTTAAATGCAATTCCAGTCTACCTCCTGAAATCGGTTTCCTGCAATTCTGCCCCGCTTTCAAGTCCTCTTGGCAGCCTTACTTCAGTATATTTTTGGACGATTGCTGTCATTTATAACTCTGCAGGTTTGTGAATTACAGTGCCCCTGAGCTCCTTTCTTCAACTCGCTTTCTCGTGAGCTGGCCGCAACACCGCAGGATGGCTTCAGGCCCTAATCTGGTTCCGGCACGGCACGTTGAGCCTTTGGTTAATTCCTCTTCCTGGTGGGAAATGAGAGTTAAATTTGCCCGTCCAGACACCTCCAGCTAGTCTGTCATTGGTTCTCCCTATTCCTGTTCATCTTCCGCAGAAATTGCAAACTGGGCCAAACAGGAGGTTAAAGGCACTGACTCTCCAAGTCGGGAGAGTGTTAGTAAAGCGTCTGGAATGTTGCACCCAAGTACCAGGGGACGAAAACTGACACATATTGGAACACATCTCCCGATCACACGGTTGATCATACTCTGGGTTCCACATGCATGTTTTAGCTGAAGGAAGAATACCTTAAACCTGGAGAGTTGAGACCCGTGGAATGGGTACCATGCAATATGACTTCAAAGGGTCTTCATTTGCTCACCGAACCTCTCCAATCCTATCACTGCTGCGTTTATGCCCCTGTACACACACTTGATTCTCTTTCAGAGACATAGCAATCCATAGGTTTTAAGATACTTCCTAGTCAGGTACACTCTTAGGCATTTAATATGGGGTGTTGAGTCCATTTCGTTGAGCAAGGAGTAGCTCTTGTCTATTCCATATTTGGCTTAAGGAACTTTATCTGTGCTCATTTCAATCTCTGGTTTTATGCAGCACCCCAACTCACCTTTCCCCTTAAGCAAGCATAAGTTGGGTTTCTAAATTTGAGACCCTGTTCTGTTTTGTAATTCAGTTCCTGTGTAGCCAAGGTTACATTCCGTGTATTAGTGATATCTTATGATGTTTCTTTTCCTGTGTGACTTATTTCAGTTAGAATCATCGTACCTGAATCCACTCATTATGCTGCTACGGGCCTGATGACATAGATTTCATTGCTGAGTGATACTGCATTGTACGTAAGTACCACAACTTCTTTATCCATTTTTCACTTTCTGCGATATTGAACTTGTACCGTAAACCAGGTTCTTGTAAACAGAGCCGTCCCAACCTTTGGGGTGGCTGTGTCTTTTGATTTTAATTTCCCTAAGCTATAGGACCATAAGTGGAAGTGCCCTAGGCTCTGTTGCTTTGTTTTTTAGATGTTTCAGGAAACACCATACACTTCTCCCGAGTGGCTGTTGGCAATTGACATCCCGCCCATCAGCATAACAAGGCTCCCAGTTCTCCATGGCCTGTCCTGCCTTTCTGGATTTTACACTTTTTTCAGATGGCCCTTTTGACCGGGGGGAAGTGAGACTTCATTGTAGTGCAGATTTCCTTTGCAAGCTTGCTTGGTTGGCCAAAAAGGGCGTATGCGTTTTTTCCTGAATATATTCAGGAAAAAACGCATACGCCCTTTTTGGCCAAGTGCATCATTGTGGACGTTCTGCCTCTTTTCCTATGCTTTCAATGCAATTCCAGTCTACCTCCTGAAATCGGTTTCCTGCAATTCTGCCCCGCTTTCAAGTCCTCTTGGCAGCCTTACTTCAGTATATTTTTGGACGATAGCTGTCATTTATAACTCTGCAGGTTTGTGAATTACAGTGCCCCTGAGCTCCTTTCTTCAACTCGCTTTCTCGTGAGCTGGCCGCAACACCGCAGGATGGCTTCAGGCCCTAATCTGGTTCCGGCACGGCACGCTGAGCCTTTGGTTAATTCCTCTTCCTGGTGGGAAATGAGAGTTAAATTTGCCCGTCCAGACACCTCCAGCTAGTCTGTCATTGGTTCTCCCTATTCCTGTTCATCTTCCGCAGAAATTGCAAACTGGGCCAAACAGGAGGTTAAAGGCACTGACTCTCCAAGTCGGGAGAGTGTTAGTAAAGCGTCTGGAATGTTGCACCCGAGTACCAGGGGACGAAAACTGACACATATTGGAACACGTCTCCCGATCACACGGTTGATCATACTCTGGGTTCCACATGCATGTTTTAGCTGAAGGAAGAATACCTTAAACCTGGAGAGTTGAGACCCGTGGAATGGGTACCATGCAATATGACTTCAAAGGGTCTTCATTTGCTCACCGAACCTCTCCAATCCTATCACTGCTGCGTTTATGCCCCTGTACACACACTTGATTCTCTTTCAGAGACATAGCAATCCATCGGTTTTAAGATACTTCCTAGTCAGGTACACTCTTAGGCATTTAATATGGGGTGTTGAGTCCATTTCGTTGAGCAAGGAGTAGCTCTTGTCTATTCCATATTTGGCTTAAGGAACTTTATCTGTGCTCATTTCAATCTCTGGTTTTATGCAGCACCCCAGCTCACCTTTCCCCTTAAGCAAGCATAAGTTGGGTTTCTAAATTTGAGACCCTGTTCTGTTTTGTAATTCAGTTCCTGTGTAGCCAAGGTTACATTCCGTGTATTAGTGATATCTTATGATGTTTCTTTTCCTGTGTGACTTATTTCAGTTAGAATCATCGTACCTGAATCCACTCATTATGCTGCTACGGGCCTGATGACATAGATTTCATTGCTGAGTGATACTGCATTGTACGTAAGTACCACAACTTCTTTATCCATTTTTCACTTTCTGCGATATTGAACTTGTACCGTAAACCAGGTTCTTGTAAACAGAGCCGTCCCAACCTTTGGGGTGGCTGTGTCTTTTGATTTTAATTTCCCTAAGCTATAGGACCATAAGTGGAAGTGCCCTAGGCTCTGCTGCTTTGTTTTTTAGATGTTTCAGGAAACACCATACACTTCTCCCGAGTGGCTGTTGGCAATTTACATCCCGCCCATCAGCATAACAAGGCTCCCAGTTCTCCATGGCCTGTCCTGCCTTTCTGGATTTTACACTTTTTTCAGATGGCCCTTTTGACCGGGGGGAAGTGAGACTTCATTGTAGTGCAGATTTCCTTTGCAAGCTTGCTTGGTTGGCCAAAAAGGGCGTATGCGTTTTTTCCTGAATATATTCAGGAAAAAACGCATACGCCCTTTTTGGCCAAGTGCATCATTGTGGACGTTCTGCCTCTTTTCCTATGCTTTAAATGCAATTCCAGTCTACCTCCTGAAATCGGTTTCCTGCAATTCTGCCCCGCTTTCAAGTCCTCTTGGCAGCCTTACTTCAGTATATTTTTGGACGATAGCTGTCATTTATAACTCTGCAGGTTTGTGAATTACAGTGCCCCTGAGCTCCTTTCTTCAACTCGCTTTCTCGTGAGCTGGCCGCAACACCGCAGGATGGCTTCAGGCCCTAATCTGGTTCCGGCACGGCACGCTGAGCCTTTGGTTAATTCCTCTTCCTGGTGGGAAATGAGAGTTAAATTTGCCCGTCCAGACACCTCCAGCTAGTCTGTCATTGGTTCTCCCTATTCCTGTTCATCTTCCGCAGAAATTGCAACCTGGGCCAAACAGGAGGTTAAAGGCACTGACTCTCCAAGTCGGGAGAGTGTTAGTAAAGCGTCTGGAATGTTGCACCCGAGTACCAGGGGACGAAAACTGACACATATTGGAACACGTCTCCCGATCACACGGTTGATCATACTCTGGGTTCCACATGCATGTTTTAGCTGAAGGAAGAATACCTTAAACCTGGAGAGTTGAGACCCGTGGAATGGGTACCATGCAATATGACTTCAAAGGGTCTTCATTTGCTCACCGAACCTCTCCAATCCTATCACTGCTGCGTTTATGCCCCTGTACACACACTTGATTCTCTTTCAGAGACATAGCAATCCATAGGTTTTAAGATACTTCCTAGTCAGGTACACTCTTAGGCATTTAATATGGGGTGTTGAGTCCATTTCGTTGAGCAAGGAGTAGCTCTTGTCTATTCCATATTTGGCTTAAGGAACTTTATCTGTGCTCATTTCAATCTCTGGTTTTATGCAGCACCCCAACTCACCTTTCCCCTTAAGCAAGCATAAGTTGGGTTTCTAAATTTGAGACCCTGTTCTGTTTTGTAATTCAGTTCCTGTGTAGCCAAGGTTATATTCCGTGTATTAGTGATATCTTATGATGTTTCTTTTTCTGTGTGACTTATTTCAGTTAGAATCATCGTACCTGAATCCACTCATTATGCTGCTACGGGCCTGATGACATAGATTTCATTGCTGAGTGATACTGCATTGTACGTAAATACCACAACTTCTTTATCCATTTTTCACTTTCTGCGATATTGAACTTGTACCGTAAACCAGGTTCTTGTAAACAGAGCCGTCCCAACCTTTGGGGTGGCTGTGTCTTTTTGATTTTAATTTCCCTAAGCTATAGGACCATAAGTGGAAGTGCCCTAGGCTCTGTTGCTTTGTTTTTTAGATGTTTCAGGAAACACCATACACTTCTCCCGAGTGGCTGTTGGCAATTTACATCCCGCCCATCAGCATAACAAGGCTCCCAGTTCTCCATGGCCTGTCCTGCCTTTCTGGATTTTACACTTTTTTCAGATGGCCCTTTTGACCGGGGGGAAGTGAGACTTCATTGTAGTGCAGATTTCCTTTGCAAGCTTGCTTGGTTGGCCAAAAAGGGCGTATGCGTTTTTTCCTGAATATATTCAGGAAAAAACGCATACGCCCTTTTTGGCCAAGTGCATCATTGTGGACGTTCTGCCTCTTTTCCTATGCTTTAAATGCAATTCCAGTCTACCTCCTGAAATCGGTTTCCTGCAATTCTGCCCCGCTTTCAAGTCCTCTTGGCAGCCTTACTTCAGTATATTTTTGGACGATAGCTGTCATTTATAACTCTGCAGGTTTGTGAATTACAGTGCCCCTGAGCTCCTTTCTTCAACTCGCTTTCTCGTGAGCTGGCCGCAACACCGCAGGATGGCTTCAGGCCCTAATCTGGTTCCGGCACGGCACGTTGAGCCTTTGGTTAATTCCTCTTCCTGGTGGGAAATGAGAGTTAAATTTGCCCGTCCAGACACCTCCAGCTAGTCTGTCATTGGTTCTCCCTATTCCTGTTCATCTTCCGCAGAATTTGCAACCTGGGCCAAACAGGAGGTTAAAGGCACTGACTCTCCAAGTCGGGAGAGTGTTAGTAAAGCGTCTGGAATGTTGCACCCGAGTACCAGGGGACGAAAACTGACACATATTGGAACACGTCTCCCGATCACATGGTTGATCATACTCTGGGTTCCACATGCATGTTTTAGCTGAAGGAAGAATACCTTAAACCTGGAGAGTTGAGACCCGTGGAATGGGTACCATGCAATATGACTTCAAAGGGTCTTCATTTGCTCAGCGAACCTCTCCAATCCTATCACTGCTGCGTTTATGCCCCTGTACACACACTTGATTCTCTTTCAGAGACATAGCAATCCATAGGTTTTAAGATACTTCCTAGTCAGGTACACTCTTAGGCATTTAATATGGGGTGTTGAGTCCATTTCGTTGAGCAAGGAGTAGCTCTTGTCTATTCCATATTTGGCTTAAGGAACTTTATCTGTGCTCATTTCAATCTCTGGTTTTATGCAGCACCCCATCTCACCTTTCCCCTTAAGCAAGCATAAGTTGGGTTTCTAAATTTGAGACCCTGTTCTGTTTTGTAATTCAGTTCCTGTGTAGCCAAGGTTACATTCCGTGTATTAGTGATATCTTATGATGTTTCTTTTCCTGTGTGACTTATTTCAGTTAGAATCATCGTACCTGAATCCACTCATTATGTTGCTACGGGCCTGATGACATAGATTTCATTGCTGAGTGATACTGCATTGTACGTAAGTACCACAACTTCTTTATCCATTTTTCACTTTCTGCGATATTGAACTTGTACCGTAAACCAGGTTCTTGTAAACAGAGCCGTCCCAACCTTTCGGGTGGCTGTGTCTTTTTGATTTTAATTTCCCTAAGCTATAGGACCATAAGTGGAAGTGCCCTAGGCTCTGTTGCTTTGTTTTTTAGATGTTTCAGGAAACACCATACAATTCTCCCGAGTGGCTGTTGGCAATTTACATCCCGCCCATCAGCATAACAAGGCTCCCAGTTCTCCATGGCCTGTCCTGCCTTTCTGGATTTTACACTTTTTTCAGATGGCCCTTTTGACCGGGGGGAAGTGAGACTTCATTGTAGTGCAGATTTCCTTTGCAAGCTTGCTTGGTTGGCCAAAAAGGGCGTATGCGTTTTTTCCTGAATATATTCAGGAAAAAACGCATACGCCCTTTTTGGCCAAGTGCATCATTGTGGACGTTCTGCCTCTTTTCCTATGCTTTAAATGCAATTCCAGTCTACCTCCTGAAATTGGTTTCCTGCAATTCTGCCCCGCTTTCAAGTCCTCTTGGCAGCCTTACTTCAGTATATTTTTGGACGATAGCTGTCATTTATAACTCTGCAGGTTTGTGAATTACAGTGCCCCTGAGCTCCTTTCTTCAAGTCGCTTTCTCGTGAGCTGGCCGCAACACCGCAGGATGGCTTCAGGCCCTAATCTGGTTCCGGCACGGCACGCTGAGCCTTTGGTTAATTCCTCTTCCTGGTGGGAAATGAGAGTTAAATTTGCCCGTCCAGACACCTCCAGCTAGTCTGTCATTGGTTCTCCCTATTCCTGTTCATCTTCCGCAGAAATTGCAACCTGGGCCAAACAGGAGGTTAAAGGCACTGACTCTCCAAGTCGGGAGAGTGTTAGTAAAGCGTCTGGAATGTTGCACCCGAGTACCAGGGGACGAAAACTGACACATATTGGAACACGTCTCCCGATCACACGGTTGATCATACTCTGGGTTCCACATGCATGTTTTAGCTGAAGGAAGAATACCTTAAACCTGGAGAGTTGAGACCCGTGGAATGGGTACCATGCAATATGACTTCAAAGGGTCTTCATTTGCTCACCGAACCTCTCCAATCCTATCACTGCTGCGTTTATGCCCCTGTACACACACTTGATTCTCTTTCAGAGACATAGCAATCCATAGGTTTTAAGATACTTCCTAGTCAGGTACACTCTTAGGCATTTAATATGGGGTGTTGAGTCCATTTCGTTGAGCAAGGAGTAGCTCTTGTCTATTCCATATTTGGCTTAAGGAACTTTATCTGTGCTCATTTCAATCTCTGGTTTTATGCAGCACCCCAACTCACCTTTCCCCTTAAGCAAGCATAAGTTGGGTTTCTAAATTTGAGACCCTGTTCTGTTTTGTAATTCAGTTCCTGTGTAGCCAAGGTTACATTCCGTGTATTAGTGATATCTTATGATGTTTCTTTTCCTGTGTGACTTATTTCAGTTAGAATCATCGTACCTGAATCCACTCATTATGCTGCTACGGGCCTGATGACATAGATTTCATTGCTGAGTGATACTGCATTGTACGTAAGTACCACAACTTCTTTATCCATTTTTCACTTTCTGCGATATTGAACTTGTACCGTAAACCAGGTTCTTGTAAACAGAGCCGTCCCAACCTTTGGGGTGGCTGTGTCTTTTTGATTTTAATTTCCCTAAGCTATAGGACCATAAGTGGAAGTGCCCTAGGCTCTGTTGCTTTGTTTTTTAGATGTTTCAGGAAACACCATACACTTCTCCCGAGTGGCTGTTGGCAATTTACATCCCGCCCATCAGCATAACAAGGCTCCCAGTTCTCCATGGCCTGTCCTGCCTTTCTGGATTTTACACTTTTTTCAGATGGCCCTTTTGACCGGGGGGAAGTGAGACTTCATTGTAGTGCAGATTTCCTTTGCAAGCTTGCTTGGTTGGCCAAAAAGGGCGTATGCGTTTTTTCCTGAATATATTCAGGAAAAAACGCATACACCTTTTTGGCCAAGTGCATCATTGTGGACGTTCTGCCTCTTTTCCTATGCTTTAAATGCAATTCCAGTCTACCTCCTGAAATCGGTTTCCTGCAATTCTGCCCCGCTTTCAAGTCCTCTTGGCAGCCTTACTTCAGTATATTTTTGGACGATAGCTGTCATTTATAACTCTGCAGGTTTGTGAATTACAGTGCCCCTGAGCTCCTTTCTTCAACTCGCTTTCTCGTGAGCTGGCCGCAACACCGCAGGATGGCTTCAGGCCCTAATCTGGTTCCGGCACGGCACGTTGAGCCTTTGGTTAATTCCTCTTCCTGGTGGGAAATGAGAGTTAAATTTGCCCGTCCAGACACCTCCAGCTAGTCTGTCATTGGTTCTCCCTATTCCTGTTCATCTTCCGCAGAATTTGCAACCTGGGCCAAACAGGAGGTTAAAGGCACTGACTCTCCAAGTCGGGAGAGTGTTAGTAAAGCGTCTGGAATGTTGCACCCGAGTACCAGGGGACGAAAACTGACACATATTGGAACACGTCTCCCGATCACACGGTTGATCATACTCTGGGTTCCACATGCATGTTTTAGCTGAAGGAAGAATACCTTAAACCTGGAGAGTTGAGACCCGTGGAATGGGTACCATGCAATATGACTTCAAAGGGTCTTCATTTGCTCACCGAACCTCTCCAATCCTATCACTGCTGCGTTTATGCCCCTGTACACACACTTGATTCTCTTTCAGAGACATAGCAATCCATAGGTTTTAAGATACTTCCTAGTCAGGTACACTCTTAGGCATTTAATATGGGGTGTTGAGTCCATTTCGTTGAGCAAGGAGTAGCTCTTGTCTATTCCATATTTGGCTTAAGGAACTTTATCTGTGCTCATTTCAATCTCTGGTTTTATGCAGCACCCCAACTCACCTTTCCCCTTAAGCAAGCATAAGTTGGGTTTCTAAATTTGAGACCCTGTTCTGTTTTGTAATTCAGTTCCTGTGTAGCCAAGGTTACATTCCGTGTATTAGTGATATCTTATGATGTTTCTTTTCCTGTGTGACTTATTTCAGTTAGAATCATCGTACCTGAATCCACTCATTATGTTGCTACGGACCTGATGACATAGATTTCATTGCTGAGTGATACTGCATTGTACGTAAGTACCACAACTTCTTTATCCATTTTTCACTTTCTGCGATATTGAACTTGTACCGTAAACCAGGTTCTTGTAAACAGAGCCGTCCCAACCTTTGGGGTGGCTGTGTCTTTTTGATTTTAATTTCCCTAAGCTATAGGACCATAAGTGGAAGTGCCCTAGGCTCTGTTGCTTTGTTTTTTAGATGTTTCAGGAAACACCATACACTTCTCCCGAGTGGCTGTTGGCAATTTACATCCCGCCCATCAGCATAACAAGGCTCCCAGTTCTCCATGGCCTGTCCTGCCTTTCTGGATTTTACACTTTTTTCAGATGGCCCTTTTGACCGGGGGGAAGTGAGACTTCATTGTAGTGCAGATTTCCTTTGCAAGCTTGCTTGGTTGGCCAAAAAGGGCGTATGCGTTTTTTCCTGAATATATTCAGGAAAAAACGCATACGCCCTTTTTGGCCAAGTGCATCATTGTGGACGTTCTGCCTCTTTTCCTATGCTTTAAATGCAATTCCAGTCTACCTCCTGAAATCGGTTTCCTGCAATTCTGCCCCGCTTTCAAGTCCTCTTGGCAGCCTTACTTCAGTATATTTTTGGACGATAGCTGTCATTTATAACTCTGCAGGTTTGTGAATTACAGTGCCCCTGAGCTCCTTTCTTCAACTCGCTTTCTCGTGAGCTGGCCGCAACACCGCAGGATGGCTTCAGGCCCTAATCTGGTTCCGGCACGGCATGCTGAGCCTTTGGTTAATTCCTCTTCCTGGTGGGAAATGAGAGTTAAATTTGCCCGTCCAGACACCTCCAGCTAGTCTGTCATTGGTTCTCCCTATTCCTGTTCATCTTCCGCAGAAATTGCAAACTGGGCCAAACAGGAGGTTAAAGGCACTGACTCTCCAAGTCGGGAGAGTGTTAGTAAAGCGTCTGGAATGTTGCACCCGAGTACCAGGGGACGAAACCTGAGACATATTGGAACACGTCTCCCGATCACACGGTTGATCATACTCTGGGTTCCACATGCATGTTTTAGCTGAAGGAAGAATACCTTAAACCTGGAGAGTTGAGACCCGTGGAATGGGTACCATGCAATATGACTTCAAAGGGTTTTCATTTGCTCACTGAACCGATCCAATCCTATCACTGCTGCGATTATGCCCCTGTACACACGCTTGATTCTCTTTCGGAGACATAGCAATCCATAGGTTTTAAGATACTTCCTAGTCAGGTACACTCTTAGGCATTTAATATGGGGTGTTGAGTCCATTTCATTGAGCAAGGAGAAGCTCTTGTCTATTCCATATTTGGCTTAAGGAACTTTATCTGTGCTCATTTCAATCTCTGGTTTTATGCAGCACCCCAACTCACCTTTCCCCTTAAGCAAGCATAAGTTGGGTTTCTTAATTTGAGACCCTGTTCTGTTTTGTAATTCAGTTCCTGTGTAGCCAAGGTTACGTTCCGTGTATTAGTGATATCTTATGATGTTTCTTTTCCTGTGTGACTTATTTCAGTTAGAATCATCATACCTGAATCCACTCATTATGCTGCTACGGGCCTGATGACATAGATTTCATTGCTGAGTGATACTGCATTGTACGTAAGTACCACAACTTCTCTATCTATTTTTCACTTTCTGCGATATTGAACTTGTACCGTAAACCAGGTTCTTGTAAACAGAGCCGTCCCAACTTTTGGGGTGGCTGTGTCTTTTTGATTTTAATTTCCCTAAGCTATAGGACCATAAGTGGAAGTGCCCTAGGCTCTGTTGCTTTGTTTTTTAGATGTTTCAGGAAACACCATACACTTCTCCCGAGTGGCTGTTGGCAATTTACATCCCGCCCATCAGCATAACAAGGCTCCCAGTTCTCCATGGCCTGTCCTGCCTTTCTGGATTTTACACTTTTTTCAGATGGCCCTTTTGACCGGGGGGAAGTGAGACTTCATTGTAGTGCAGATTTCCTTTGCAAGCTTGCTTGGTTGGCCAAAAAGGGCGTATGCGTTTTTTCCTGAATATATTCAGGAAAAAACGCATACGCCCTTTTTGGCCAAGTGCATCATTGTGGACGTTCTGCCTCTTTTCCTATGCTTTAAATGCAATTCCAGTCTACCTCCTGAAATCGGTTTCCTGCAATTCTGCCCCGCTTTCAAGTCCTCTTGGCAGCCTTACTTCAGTATATTTTTGGACGATAGCTGTCATTTATAACTCTGCAGGTTTGTGAATTACAGTGCCCCTGAGCTCCTTTCTTCAACTCGCTTTCTCGTGAGCTGGCCGCAACACCGCAGGATGGCTTCAGGCCCTAATCTGGTTCCGGCACGGCACGCTGAGCCTTTGGTTAATTCCTCTTCCTGGTGGGAAATGAGAGTTAAATTTGCCCGTCCAGACACCTCCAGCTAGTCTGTCATTGGTTCTCCCTATTCCTGTTCATCTTCCGCAGAAATTGCAAACTGGGCCAAACAGGAGGTTAAAGGCACTGACTCTCCAAGTCGGGAGAGTGTTAGTAAAGCGTCTGGAATGTTGCACCCGAGTACCAGGGGACGAAAACTGACACATATTGGAACACGTCTCCCGATCACACGGTTGATCATACTCTGGGTTCCACATGCATGTTTTAGCTGAAGGAAGAATAGGTTAAAACTGGAGAGTTGAGACCCGTGGAATGGGTACCATGCAATATGACTTCAAAGGGTCTTCATTTGCTCACCGAACCTCTCCAATCCTATCACTGCTGCGTTTATGCCCCTGTACACACACTTGATTCTCTTTCAGAGACATAGCAATCCATAGGTTTTAAGATACTTCCTAGTCAGGTACACTCTTAGGCATTTAATATGGGGTGTTGAGTCCATTTCGTTGAGCAAGGAGTAGCTCATGTCTATTCCATATTTGGCTTAAGGAACTTTATCTGTGCTCATTTCAATCTCTGGTTTTATGCAGCACCCCAACTCACCTTTCCCCTTAAGCAAGCATAAGTTGGGTTTCTAAATTTGAGACCCTGTTCTGTTTTGTAATTCAGTTCCTGTGTAGCCAAGGTTACATTCCGTGTATTAGTGATATCTTATGATGTTTCTTTTCCTGTGTGACTTATTTCAGTTAGAATCATCGTACCTGAATCCACTCATTATGCTGCTACGGGCCTGATGACATAGATTTCATTGCTGAGTGATACTGCATTGTACGTAAGTACCACAACTTCTTTATCCATTTTTCACTTTCTGCGATATTGAACTTGTACCGTAAACCAGGTTCTTGTAAACAGAGCCGTCCCAACCTTTGGGGTGGCTGTGTCTTTTGATTTTAATTTCCCTAAGCTATAGGACCATAAGTGGAAGTGCCCTAGGCTCTGTTGCTTTGTTTTTTAGATGTTTCAGGAAACACCATACACTTCTCCCGAGTGGCTGTTGGCAATTTACATCCCGCCCATCAGCATAACAAGGCTCCCAGTTCTCCATGGCCTGTCCTGCCTTTCTGGGTTTTACACTTTTTTCAGATGGCCCTTTTGACCGGGGGGAAGTGAGACTTCATTGTAGTGCAGATTTCCTTTGCAAGCTTGCTTGGTTGGCCAAAAAGGGCGTATGCGTTTTTTCCTGAATATATTCAGGAAAAAACGCATACGCCCTTTTTGGCCAAGTGCATCATTGTGGACGTTCTGCCTCTTTTCCTATGCTTTAAATGCAATTCCAGTCTACCTCCTGAAATCGGTTTCCTGCAATTCTGCCCCGCTTTCAAGTCCTCTTGGCAGCCTTACTTCAGTATATTTTTGGACGATTGCTGTCATTTATAACTCTGCAGGTTTGTGAATTACAGTGCCCCTGAGCTCCTTTCTTCAACTCGCTTTCTCGTGAGCTGGCCGCAACACCGCAGGATGGCTTCAGGCCCTAATCTGGTTCCGGCACGGCACGTTGAGCCTTTGGTTAATTCCTCTTCCTGGTGGGAAATGAGAGTTAAATTTGCCCGTCCAGACACCTCCAGCTAGTCTGTCATTGGTTCTCCCTATTCCTGTTCATCTTCCGCAGAAATTGCAACCTGGGCCAAACAGGAGGTTAAAGGCACTGACTCTCCAAGTCGGGAGAGTGTTAGTAAAGCGTCTGGAATGTTGCACCCGAGTACCAGGGGACGAAAACTGACACATATTGGAACACATCTCCCGATCACACGGTTGATCATACTCTGGGTTCCACATGCATGTTTTAGCTGAAGGAAGAATACCTTAAACCTGGAGAGTTGAGACCCGTGGAATGGGTACCATGCAATATGACTTCAAAGGGTCTTCATTTGCTCACCGAACCTCTCCAATCCTATCACTGCTGCGTTTATGCCCCTGTACACACACTTGATTCTCTTTCAGAGACATAGCAATCCATAGGTTTTAAGATACTTCCTAGTCAGGTACACTCTTAGGCATTTAATATGGGGTGTTGAGTCCATTTCGTTGAGCAAGGAGTAGCTCTTGTCTATTCCATATTTGGCTTAAGGAACTTTATCTGTGCTCATTTCAATCTCTGGTTTTATGCAGCACCCCAACTCACCTTTCCCCTTAAGCAAGCATAAGTTGGGTTTCTAAATTTGAGACCCTGTTCTGTTTTGTAATTCAGTTCCTGTGTAGCCAAGGTTACATTCCGTGTATTAGTGATATCTTATGATGTTTCTTTTCCTGTGTGACTTATTTCAGTTAGAATCATCGTACCTGAATCCACTCATTATGCTGCTACGGGCCTGATGACATAGATTTCATTGCTGAGTGATACTGCATTGTACGTAAGTACCACAACTTCTTTATCCATTTTTCACTTTCTGCGATATTGAACTTGTACCGTAAACCAGGTTCTTGTAAACAGAGCCGTCCCAACCTTTGGGGTGGCTGTGTCTTTTGATTTTAATTTCCCTAAGCTATAGGACCATAAGTGGAAGTGCCCTAGGCTCTGTTGCTTTGTTTTTTAGATGTTTCAGGAAACACCATACACTTCTCCCGAGTGGCTGTTGGCAATTGACATCCCGCCCATCAGCATAACAAGGCTCCCAGTTCTCCATGGCCTGTCCTGCCTTTCTGGATTTTACACTTTTTTCAGATGGCCCTTTTGACCGGGGGGAAGTGAGACTTCATTGTAGTGCAGATTTCCTTTGCAAGCTTGCTTGGTTGGCCAAAAAGGGCGTATGCGTTTTTTCCTGAATATATTCAGGAAAAAACGCATACGCCCTTTTTGGCCAAGTGCATCATTGTGGACGTTCTGCCTCTTTTCCTATGCTTTCAATGCAATTCCAGTCTACCTCCTGAAATCGGTTTCCTGCAATTCTGCCCCGCTTTCAAGTCCTCTTGGCAGCCTTACTTCAGTATATTTTTGGACGATAGCTGTCATTTATAACTCTGCAGGTTTGTGAATTACAGTGCCCCTGAGCTCCTTTCTTCAACTCGCTTTCTCGTGAGCTGGCCGCAACACCGCAGGATGGCTTCAGGCCCTAATCTGGTTCCGGCACGGCACGCTGAGCCTTTGGTTAATTCCTCTTCCTGGTGGGAAATGAGAGTTAAATTTGCCCGTCCAGACACCTCCAGCTAGTCTGTCATTGGTTCTCCCTATTCCTGTTCATCTTCCGCAGAAATTGCAAACTGGGCCAAACAGGAGGTTAAAGGCACTGACTCTCCAAGTCGGGAGAGTGTTAGTAAAGCGTCTGGAATGTTGCACCCGAGTACCAGGGGACGAAAACTGACACATATTGGAACACGTCTCCCGATCACACGGTTGATCATACTCTGGGTTCCACATGCATGTTTTAGCTGAAGGAAGAATACCTTAAACCTGGAGAGTTGAGACCCGTGGAATGGGTACCATGCAATATGACTTCAAAGGGTCTTCATTTGCTCACCGAACCTCTCCAATCCTATCACTGCTGCGTTTATGCCCCTGTACACACACTTGATTCTCTTTCAGAGACATAGCAATCCATCGGTTTTAAGATACTTCCTAGTCAGGTACACTCTTAGGCATTTAATATGGGGTGTTGAGTCCATTTCGTTGAGCAAGGAGTAGCTCTTGTCTATTCCATATTTGGCTTAAGGAACTTTATCTGTGCTCATTTCAATCTCTGGTTTTATGCAGCACCCCAGCTCACCTTTCCCCTTAAGCAAGCATAAGTTGGGTTTCTAAATTTGAGACCCTGTTCTGTTTTGTAATTCAGTTCCTGTGTAGCCAAGGTTACATTCCGTGTATTAGTGATATCTTATGATGTTTCTTTTCCTGTGTGACTTATTTCAGTTAGAATCATCGTACCTGAATCCACTCATTATGCTGCTACGGGCCTGATGACATAGATTTCATTGCTGAGTGATACTGCATTGTACGTAAGTACCACAACTTCTTTATCCATTTTTCACTTTCTGCGATATTGAACTTGTACCGTAAACCAGGTTCTTGTAAACAGAGCCGTCCCAACCTTTGGGGTGGCTGTGTCTTTTGATTTTAATTTCCCTAAGCTATAGGACCATAAGTGGAAGTGCCCTAGGCTCTGCTGCTTTGTTTTTTAGATGTTTCAGGAAACACCATACACTTCTCCCGAGTGGCCGTTGGCAATTTACATCCCGCCCATCAGCATAACAAGGCTCCCAGTTCTCCATGGCCTGTCCTGCCTTTCTGGATTTTACACTTTTTTCAGATGGCCCTTTTGACCGGGGGGAAGTGAGACTTCATTGTAGTGCAGATTTCCTTTGCAAGCTTGCTTGGTTGGCCAAAAAGGGCGTATGCGTTTTTTCCTGAATATATTCAGGAAAAAACGCATACGCCCTTTTTGGCCAAGTGCATCATTGTGGACGTTCTGCCTCTTTTCCTATGCTTTAAATGCAATTCCAGTCTACCTCCTGAAATCGGTTTCCTGCAATTCTGCCCCGCTTTCAAGTCCTCTTGGCAGCCTTACTTCAGTATATTTTTGGACGATAGCTGTCATTTATAACTCTGCAGGTTTGTGAATTACAGTGCCCCTGAGCTCCTTTCTTCAAGTCGCTTTCTCGTGAGCTGGCCGCAACACCGCAGGATGGCTTCAGGCCCTAATCTGGTTCCGGCACGGCACGCTGAGCCTTTGGTTAATTCCTCTTCCTGGTGGGAAATGAGAGTTAAATTTGCCCGTCCAGACACCTCCAGCTAGTCTGTCATTGGTTCTCCCTATTCCTGTTCATCTTCCGCAGAAATTGCAACCTGGGCCAAACAGGAGGTTAAAGGCACTGACTCTCCAAGTCGGGAGAGTGTTAGTAAAGCGTCTGGAATGTTGCACCCGAGTACCAGGGGACGAAAACTGACACATATTGGAACACGTCTCCCGATCACACGGTTGATCATACTCTGGGTTCCACATGCATGTTTTAGCTGAAGGAAGAATACCTTAAACCTGGAGAGTTGAGACCCGTGGAATGGGTACCATGCAATATGACTTCAAAGGGTCTTCATTTGCTCACCGAACCTCTCCAATCCTATCACTGCTGCGTTTATGCCCCTGTACACACACTTGATTCTCTTTCAGAGACATAGCAATCCATAGGTTTTAAGATACTTCCTAGTCAGGTACACTCTTAGGCATTTAATATGGGGTGTTGAGTCCATTTCGTTGAGCAAGGAGTAGCTCTTGTCTATTCCATATTTGGCTTAAGGAACTTTATCTGTGCTCATTTCAATCTCTGGTTTTATGCAGCACCCCAACTCACCTTTCCCCTTAAGCAAGCATAAGTTGGGTTTCTAAATTTGAGACCCTGTTCTGTTTTGTAATTCAGTTCCTGTGTAGCCAAGGTTATATTCCGTGTATTAGTGATATCTTATGATGTTTCTTTTCCTGTGTGACTTATTTCAGTTAGAATCATCGTACCTGAATCCACTCATTATGCTGCTACGGGCCTGATGACATAGATTTCATTGCTGAGTGATACTGCATTGTACGTAAGTACCACAACTTCTTTATCCATTTTTCACTTTCTGCGATATTGAACTTGTACCGTAAACCAGGTTCTTGTAAACAGAGCCGTCCCAACCTTTGGGGTGGCTGTGTCTTTTTGATTTTAATTTCCCTAAGCTATAGGACCATAAGTGGAAGTGCCCTAGGCTCTGTTGCTTTGTTTTTTAGATGTTTCAGGAAACACCATACACTTCTCCCGAGTGGCTGTTGGCAATTTACATCCCGCCCATCAGCATAACAAGGCTCCCAGTTCTCCATGGCCTGTCCTGCCTTTCTGGATTTTACACTTTTTTCAGATGGCCCTTTTGACCGGGGGGAAGTGAGACTTCATTGTAGTGCAGATTTCCTTTGCAAGCTTGCTTGGTTGGCCAAAAAGGGCGTATGCGTTTTTTCCTGAATATATTCAGGAAAAAACGCATACGCCCTTTTTGGCCAAGTGCATCATTGTGGACGTTCTGCCTCTTTTCCTATGCTTTAAATGCAATTCCAGTCTACCTCCTGAAATCGGTTTCCTGCAATTCTGCCCCGCTTTCAAGTCCTCTTGGCAGCCTTACTTCAGTATATTTTTGGACGATAGCTGTCATTTATAACTCTGCAGGTTTGTGAATTACAGTGCCCCTGAGCTCCTTTCTTCAACTCGCTTTCTCGTGAGCTGGCCGCAACACCGCAGGATGGCTTCAGGCCCTAATCTGGTTCCGGCACGGCACGTTGAGCCTTTGGTTAATTCCTCTTCCTGGTGGGAAATGAGAGTTAAATTTGCCCGTCCAGACACCTCCAGCTAGTCTGTCATTGGTTCTCCCTATTCCTGTTCATCTTCCGCAGAATTTGCAACCTGGGCCAAACAGGAGGTTAAAGGCACTGACTCTCCAAGTCGGGAGAGTGTTAGTAAAGCGTCTGGAATGTTGCACCCGAGTACCAGGGGACGAAAACTGACACATATTGGAACACGTCTCCCGATCACATGGTTGATCATACTCTGGGTTCCACATGCATGTTTTAGCTGAAGGAAGAATACCTTAAACCTGGAGAGTTGAGACCCGTGGAATGGGTACCATGCAATATGACTTCAAAGGGTCTTCATTTGCTCACCGAACCTCTCCAATCCTATCACTGCTGCGTTTATGCCCCTGTACACACACTTGATTCTCTTTCAGAGACATAGCAATCCATAGGTTTTAAGATACTTCCTAGTCAGGTACACTCTTAGGCATTTAATATGGGGTGTTGAGTCCATTTCGTTGAGCAAGGAGTAGCTCTTGTCTATTCCATATTTGGCTTAAGGAACTTTATCTGTGCTCATTTCAATCTCTGGTTTTATGCAGCACCCCAACTCACCTTTCCCCTTAAGCAAGCATAAGTTGGGTTTCTAAATTTGAGACCCTGTTCTGTTTTGTAATTCAGTTCCTGTGTAGCCAAGGTTACATTCCGTGTATTAGTGATATCTTATGATGTTTCTTTTCCTGTGTGACTTATTTCAGTTAGAATCATCGTACCTGAATCCACTCATTATGTTGCTACGGACCTGATGACATAGATTTCATTGCTGAGTGATACTGCATTGTACGTAAGTACCACAACTTCTTTATCCATTTTTCACTTTCTGCGATATTGAACTTGTACCGTAAACCAGGTTCTTGTAAACAGAGCCGTCCCAACCTTTGGGGTGGCTGTGTCTTTTTGATTTTAATTTCCCTAAGCTATAGGACCATAAGTGGAAGTGCCCTAGGCTCTGTTGCTTTGTTTTTTAGATGTTTCAGGAAACACCATACAATTCTCCCGAGTGGCTGTTGGCAATTTACATCCCGCCCATCAGCATAACAAGGCTCCCAGTTCTCCATGGCCTGTCCTGCCTTTCTGGATTTTACACTTTTTTCAGATGGCCCTTTTGACCGGGGGGAAGTGAGACTTCATTGTAGTGCAGATTTCCTTTGCAAGCTTGCTTGGTTGGCCAAAAAGGGCGTATGCGTTTTTTCCTGAATATATTCAGGAAAAAACGCATACGCCCTTTTTGGCCAAGTGCATCATTGTGGACGTTCTGCCTCTTTTCCTATGCTTTAAATGCAATTCCAGTCTACCTCCTGAAATTGGTTTCCTGCAATTCTGCCCCGCTTTCAAGTCCTCTTGGCAGCCTTACTTCAGTATATTTTTGGACGATAGCTGTCATTTATAACTCTGCAGGTTTGTGAATTACAGTGCCCCTGAGCTCCTTTCTTCAAGTCGCTTTCTCGTGAGCTGGCCGCAACACCGCAGGATGGCTTCAGGCCCTAATCTGGTTCCGGCACGGCACGCTGAGCCTTTGGTTAATTCCTCTTCCTGGTGGGAAATGAGAGTTAAATTTGCCCGTCCAGACACCTCCAGCTAGTCTGTCATTGGTTCTCCCTATTCCTGTTCATCTTCCGCAGAAATTGCAACCTGGGCCAAACAGGAGGTTAAAGGCACTGACTCTCCAAGTCGGGAGAGTGTTAGTAAAGCGTCTGGAATGTTGCACCCGAGTACCAGGGGACGAAAACTGACACATATTGGAACACGTCTCCCGATCACACGGTTGATCATACTCTGGGTTCCACATGCATGTTTTAGCTGAAGGAAGAATACCTTAAACCTGGAGAGTTGAGACCCGTGGAATGGGTACCATGCAATATGACTTCAAAGGGTCTTCATTTGCTCACCGAACCTCTCCAATCCTATCACTGCTGCGTTTATGCCCCTGTACACACACTTGATTCTCTTTCAGAGACATAGCAATCCATAGGTTTTAAGATACTTCCTAGTCAGGTACACTCTTAGGCATTTAATATGGGGTGTTGAGTCCATTTCGTTGAGCAAGGAGTAGCTCTTGTCTATTCCATATTTGGCTTAAGGAACTTTATCTGTGCTCATTTCAATCTCTGGTTTTATGCAGCACCCCAACTCACCTTTCCCCTTAAGCAAGCATAAGTTGGGTTTCTAAATTTGAGACCCTGTTCTGTTTTGTAATTCAGTTCCTGTGTAGCCAAGGTTACATTCCGTGTATTAGTGATATCTTATGATGTTTCTTTTCCTGTGTGACTTATTTCAGTTAGAATCATCGTACCTGAATCCACTCATTATGCTGCTACGGGCCTGATGACATAGATTTCATTGCTGAGTGATACTGCATTGTACGTAAGTACCACAACTTCTTTATCCATTTTTCACTTTCTGCGATATTGAACTTGTACCGTAAACCAGGTTCTTGTAAACAGAGCCGTCCCAACCTTTGGGGTGGCTGTGTCTTTTTGATTTTAATTTCCCTAACCTATAGGACCATAAGTGGAAGTGCCCTAGGCTCTGTTGCTTTGTTTTTTAGATGTTTCAGGAAACACCATACACTTCTCCCGAGTGGCTGTTGGCAATTTACATCCCGCCCATCAGCATAACAAGGCTCCCAGTTCTCCATGGCCTGTCCTGCCTTTCTGGATTTTACACTTTTTTCAGATGGCCCTTTTGACCGGGGGGAAGTGAGACTTCATTGTAGTGCAGATTTCCTTTGCAAGCTTGCTTGGTTGGCCAAAAAGGGCGTATGCGTTTTTTCCTGAATATATTCAGGAAAAAACGCATACGCCCTTTTTGGCCAAGTGCATCATTGTGGACGTTCTGCCTCTTTTCCTATGCTTTAAATGCAATTCCAGTCTACCTCCTGAAATCGGTTTCCTGCAATTCTGCCCCGCTTTCAAGTCCTCTTGGCAGCCTTACTTCAGTATATTTTTGGACGATAGCTGTCATTTATAACTCTGCAGGTTTGTGAATTACAGTGCCCCTGAGCTCCTTTCTTCAACTCGCTTTCTCGTGAGCTGGCCGCAACACCGCAGGATGGCTTCAGGCCCTAATCTGGTTCCGGCACGGCACGTTGAGCCTTTGGTTAATTCCTCTTCCTGGTGGGAAATGAGAGTTAAATTTGCCCGTCCAGACACCTCCAGCTAGTCTGTCATTGGTTCTCCCTATTCCTGTTCATCTTCCGCAGAATTTGCAACCTGGGCCAAACAGGAGGTTAAAGGCACTGACTCTCCAAGTCGGGAGAGTGTTAGTAAAGCGTCTGGAATGTTGCACCCGAGTACCAGGGGACGAAAACTGACACATATTGGAACACGTCTCCCGATCACACGGTTGATCATACTCTGGGTTCCACATGCATGTTTTAGCTGAAGGAAGAATACCTTAAACCTGGAGAGTTGAGACCCGTGGAATGGGTACCATGCAATATGACTTCAAAGGGTCTTCATTTGCTCACCGAACCTCTCCAATCCTATCACTGCTGCGTTTATGCCCCTGTACACACACTTGATTCTCTTTCAGAGACATAGCAATCCATAGGTTTTAAGATACTTCCTAGTCAGGTACACTCTTAGGCATTTAATATGGGGTGTTGAGTCCATTTCGTTGAGCAAGGAGTAGCTCTTGTCTATTCCATATTTGGCTTAAGGAACTTTATCTGTGCTCATTTCAATCTCTGGTTTTATGCAGCACCCCAACTCACCTTTCCCCTTAAGCAAGCATAAGTTGGGTTTCTAAATTTGAGACCCTGTTCTGTTTTGTAATTCAGTTCCTGTGTAGCCAAGGTTACATTCCGTGTATTAGTGATATCTTATGATGTTTCTTTTCCTGTGTGACTTATTTCAGTTAGAATCATCGTACCTGAATCCACTCATTATGTTGCTACGGACCTGATGACATAGATTTCATTGCTGAGTGATACTGCATTGTACGTAAGTACCACAACTTCTTTATCCATTTTTCACTTTCTGCGATATTGAACTTGTACCGTAAACCAGGTTCTTGTAAACAGAGCCGTCCCAACCTTTGGGGTGGCTGTGTCTTTTTGATTTTAATTTCCCTAAGCTATAGGACCATAAGTGGAAGTGCCCTAGGCTCTGTTGCTTTGTTTTTTAGATGTTTCAGGAAACACCATACACTTCTCCCGAGTGGCTGTTGGCAATTTACATCCCGCCCATCAGCATAACAAGGCTCCCAGTTCTCCATGGCCTGTCCTGCCTTTCTGGATTTTACACTTTTTTCAGATGGCCCTTTTGACCGGGGGGAAGTGAGACTTCATTGTAGTGCAGATTTCCTTTGCAAGCTTGCTTGGTTGGCCAAAAAGGGCGTATGCGTTTTTTCCTGAATATATTCAGGAAAAAACGCATACGCCCTTTTTGGCCAAGTGCATCATTGTGGACGTTCTGCCTCTTTTCCTATGCTTTAAATGCAATTCCAGTCTACCTCCTGAAATCGGTTTCCTGCAATTCTGCCCCGCTTTCAAGTCCTCTTGGCAGCCTTACTTCAGTATATTTTTGGACGATAGCTGTCATTTATAACTCTGCAGGTTTGTGAATTACAGTGCCCCTGAGCTCCTTTCTTCAACTCGCTTTCTCGTGAGCTGGCCGCAACACCGCAGGATGGCTTCAGGCCCTAATCTGGTTCCGGCACGGCATGCTGAGCCTTTGGTTAATTCCTCTTCCTGGTGGGAAATGAGAGTTAAATTTGCCCGTCCAGACACCTCCAGCTAGTCTGTCATTGGTTCTCCCTATTCCTGTTCATCTTCCGCAGAAATTGCAAACTGGGCCAAACAGGAGGTTAAAGGCACTGACTCTCCAAGTCGGGAGAGTGTTAGTAAAGCGTCTGGAATGTTGCACCCGAGTACCAGGGGACGAAAACTGACACATATTGGAACACGTCTCCCGATCACACGGTTGATCATACTCTGGGTTCCACATGCATGTTTTAGCTGAAGGAAGAATACCTTAAACCTGGAGAGTTGAGACCCGTGGAATGGGTACCATGCAATATGACTTCAAAGGGTCTTCATTTGCTCACCGAACCTCTCCAATCCTATCACTGCTGCGTTTATGCCCCTGTACACACACTTGATTCTCTTTCAGAGACATAGCAATCCATAGGTTTTAAGATACTTCCTAGTCAGGTACACTCTTAGGCATTTAATATGGGGTGTTGAGTCCATTTCGTTGAGCAAGGAGTAGCTCTTGTCTATTCCATATTTGGCTTAAGGAACTTTATCTGTGCTCATTTCAATCTCTGGTTTTATGCAGCACCCCAACTCACCTTTCCCCTTAAGCAAGCATAAGTTGGGTTTCTTAATTTGAGACCCTGTTCTGTTTTGTAATTCAGTTCCTGTGTAGCCAAGGTTACGTTCCGTGTATTAGTGATATCTTATGATGTTTCTTTTCCTGTGTGACTTATTTCAGTTAGAATCATCGTACCTGAATCCACTCATTATGCTGCTACGGGCCTGATGACATAGATTTCATTGCTGAGTGATACTGCATTGTACGTAAGTACCACAACTTCTTTATCCATTTTTCACTTTCTGCGATATTGAACTTGTACCGTAAACCAGGTTCTTGTAAACAGAGCCGTCCCAACCTTTGGGGTGGCTGTGTCTTTTTGATTTTAATTTCCCTAAGCTATAGGACCATAAGTGGAAGTGCCCTAGGCTCTGTTGCTTTGTTTTTTAGATGTTTCAGGAAACACCATACACTTCTCCCGAGTGGCCGTTGGCAATTTACATCCCGCCCATCAGCATAACAAGGCTCCCAGTTCTCCATGGCCTGTCCTGCCTTTCTGGATTTTACACTTTTTTCAGATGGCCCTTTTGACCGGGGGGAAGTGAGACTTCATTGTAGTGCAGATTTCCTTTGCAAGCTTGCTTGGTTGGCCAAAAAGGGCGTATGCGTTTTTTCCTGAATATATTCAGGAAAAAACGCATACGCCCTTTTTGGCCAAGTGCATCATTGTGGACGTTCTGCCTCTTTTCCTATGCTTTAAATGCAATTCCAGTCTACCTCCTGAAATCGGTTTCCTGCAATTCTGCCCCGCTTTCAAGTCCTCTTGGCAGCCTTACTTCAGTATATTTTTGGACGATAGCTGTCATTTATAACTCTGCAGGTTTGTGAATTACAGTGCCCCTGAGCTCCTTTCTTCAACTCGCTTTCTCGTGAGCTGGCCGCAACACCGCAGGATGGCTTCAGGCCCTAATCTGGTTCCGGCACGGCACGCTGAGCCTTTGGTTAATTCCTCTTCCTGGTGGGAAATGAGAGTTAAATTTGCCCGTCCAGACACCTCCAGCTAGTCTGTCATTGGTTCTCCCTATTCCTGTTCATCTTCCGCAGAAATTGCAAACTGGGCCAAACAGGAGGTTAAAGGCACTGACTCTCCAAGTCGGGAGAGTGTTAGTAAAGCGTCTGGAATGTTGCACCCGAGTACCAGGGGACGAAAACTGACACATATTGGAACACGTCTCCCGATCACACGGTTGATCATACTCTGGGTTCCACATGCATGTTTTAGCTGAAGGAAGAATACGTTAAAACTGGAGAGTTGAGACCCGTGGAATGGGTACCATGCAATATGACTTCAAAGGGTCTTCATTTGCTCACCGAACCTCTCCAATCCTATCACTGCTGCGTTTATGCCCCTGTACACACACTTGATTCTCTTTCAGAGACATAGCAATCCATAGGTTTTAAGATACTTCCTAGTCAGGTACACTCTTAGGCATTTAATATGGGGTGTTGAGTCCATTTCGTTGAGCAAGGAGTAGCTCATGTCTATTCCATATTTGGCTTAAGGAACTTTATCTGTGCTCATTTCAATCTCTGGTTTTATGCAGCACCCCAGCTCACCTTTCCCCTTAAGCAAGCATAAGTTGGGTTTCTAAATTTGAGACCCTGTTCTGTTTTGTAATTCAGTTCCTGTGTAGCCAAGGTTACATTCCGTGTATTAGTGATATCTTATGATGTTTCTTTTCCTGTGTGACTTATTTCAGTTAGAATCATCGTACCTGAATCCACTCATTATGCTGCTACGGGCCTGATGACATAGATTTCATTGCTGAGTGATACTGCATTGTACGTAAGTACCACAACTTCTTTATCCATTTTTCACTTTCTGCGATATTGAACTTGTACCGTAAACCAGGTTCTTGTAAACAGAGCCATCCCAACCTTTGGGGTAGCTGTGTCTTTTTGATTTTAATTTCCCTAAGCTATAGGACCATAAGTGGAAGTGCCCTAGGCTCTGTTGCTTTGTTTTTTAGATGTTTCAGGAAACACCATACACTTCTCCCGAGTGGCTGTTGGCAATTGACATCCCGCCCATCAGCATAACAAGGCTCCCAGTTCTCCATGGCCTGTCCTGCCTTTCTGGATTTTACACTTTTTTCAGATGGCCCTTTTGACCGGGGGGAAGTGAGACTTCACTGTAGTGCAGATTTCCTTTGCAAGCTTGCTTGGTTGGCCAAAAAGGGCGTATGCGTTTTTTCCTGAATATATTCAGGAAAAAACGCATACGCCCTTTTTGGCCAAGTGCATCATTGTGGACGTTCTGCCTCTTTTCCTATGCTTTAAATGCAATTCCAGTCTACCTCCTGAAATCGGTTTCCTGCAATTCTGCCCCGCTTTCAAGTCCTCTTGGCAGCCTTACTTCAGTATATTTTTGGACGATAGCTGTCATTTATAACTCTGCAGGTTTGTGAATTACAGTGCCCCTGAGCTCCTTTCTTCAACTCGCTTTCTCGTGAGCTGGCCGCAACACCGCAGGATGGCTTCAGGCCCTAATCTGGTTCCGGCACGGCACGCTGAGCTTTGGTTAATTCCTCTTCCTGGTGCAAAATGAGAGTTAAATTTGCCCATCCAGACACCTCCAGCTAGTCTGTCATTGGTTCTCCCTATTCCTGTTCATCTTCCGCAGAAATTGCAAACTGGGCCAAACAGGAGGTTAAAGGCACTGACTCTCCAAGTCGGGAGAGTGTTAGTAAAGCGTCTGGAATGTTGCACCCGAGTACCAGGGGACGAAAACTGAGACATATTGGAACACGTCTCCCGATCACACGGTTGATCATACTCTGGGTTCCACATGCATGTTTTAGCTGAAGGAAGAATACCTTAAACCTGGAGAGTTGAGACCCGTGGAATGGGTACCATGCAATATGACTTCAAAGGGTTTTCATTTGCTCACTGAACCTCTCCAATCCTATCACTGCTGCGATTATGCCCCTGTACACACGCTTGATTCTCTTTCGGAGACATAGCAATCCATAGATTTTAAGATACTTCCTAGTCAGGTACATTCTTAGGTGTTTAATATGGGGTGTTGAATCCATTTCGTTGAGCAAGGAGTAGCTCTTGTCTATTCCATATTTGGCTTAAGGAACTTTATCTGTGCTCATTTCAATCTCTGGTTTTATGCAGCACCCCAACTCACCTTTCCACTTAAGCAAGCATAAGTTGGGTTTCTAAATTTGAGACCCTGTTCTGTTTTGTAATTCAGTTCCTGTGTAGCCAAGTTTACATTCCGTGTATTAGTGATATCTTATGATGTTTCTTTTTCTGTGTGACTTATTTCAGTTAGAATCATCATACCTGAATCCACTCATTATGCTGCTACAGGCCTGATGACATAGATTTCATTGCTGAGTGATACTGCATTGTACGTAAGTACCACAACTTCTTTATCCATTTTTCACTTTCTGCGATATTGAACTTGTACCGTAAACCATGTTCTTGTAAACAGAGCCGTCCCAACTTTTGGGGTGGCTGTGTCTTTTTGATTTTAATTTCCCTAAGCTATAGGACCATAAGTGGAAGTGCCCTAGGCTCTGTTGCTTTTTTTTTAGATGTTTCAGGAAACACCATACACTTCTCCCGAGTGGCTGTTGGCAATTTACATCCCGCCCATCAGCATAACAAGGCTCCCAGTTCTCCATGGCCTGTCCTGCCTTTCTGGATTTTACACTTTTTTCAGATGGCCCTTTTGACCGGGGGAAGTGAGACTTCACTGTAGTGCAGATTTCCTTTGCAAGCTTGCTTGGTTGGCCAAAAAGGGCGTATGCGTTTTTTCCTGAATATATTCAGGAAAAAACGCATACGCCCTTTTTGGCCAAGTGCATCATTGTGGACGTTCTGCCTCTTTTCCTATGCTTTAAATGCAATTCCAGTCTACCTCCTGAAATCGGTTTCCTGCAATTCTGCCCCGCTTTCAAGTCCTCTTGGCAGCCTTACTTCAGTATATTTTTGGACGATAGCTGTCATTTATAACTCTGCAGGTTTGTGAATTACAGTGCCCCTGAGCTCCTTTCTTCAAGTCGCTTTCTCGTGAGCTGGCCGCAACACCGCAGGATTGCTTCAGGCCCTAATCTGGTTCCGGCACGGCACGGTAAGCCTTTGGTTAATTCCTCTTCCTGGTGCGAAATGAGAGTTAAATTTGCCCATCCAGACACCTCCAGCTAGTCTGTCATTGGTTCTCCCTATTCCTGTTCATCTTCCGCAGAAATTGCAAACTGGGCCAAACAGGAGGTTAAAGGCACTGACTCTCCAAGTCGGGAGAGTGTTAGTAAAGCGTCTGGAATGTTGCACCCGAGTACCAGGGGACGAAACCTGAGACATATTGGAACACGTCTCCCGATCACACGGTTGATCATACTCTGGGTTCCACATGCATGTTTTAGCTGAAGGAAGAATACCTTAAACCTGGAGAGTTGAGACCCGTGGAATGGGTACCATGCAATATGACTTCAAAGGGTTTTCATTTGCTCACTGAACCGATCCAATCCTATCACTGCTGCGATTATGCCCCTGTACACACGCTTGATTCTCTTTCGGAGACATAGCAATCCATAGGTTTTAAGATACTTCCTAGTCAGGTACACTCTTAGGCATTTAATATGGGGTGTTGAGTCCATTTCATTGAGCAAGGAGAAGCTCTTGTCTATTCCATATTTGGCTTAAGGAACTTTATCTGTGCTCATTTCAATCTCTGGTTTTATGCAGCACCCCAACTCACCTTTCCCCTTAAGCAAGCATAAGTTGGGTTTCTAAATTTGAGACCCTGTTCTGTTTTGTAATTCAGTTCCTGTGTAGCCAAGTTTACATTCCGTGTATTAGTGATATCTTATGATGTTTCTTTTTCTGTGTGACTTATTTCAGTTAGAATCATCATACCTGAATCCACTCATTATGCTGCTACGGGCCTGATGACATAGATTTCATTGCTGAGTGATACTGCATTGTACGTAAGTACCACAACTTCTCTATCTATTTTTCACTTTCTGCGATATTGAACTTGTACCGTAAACCAGGTTCTTGTAAACAGAGCCGTCCCAACTTTTGGGGTGGCTGTGTCTTTTTGATTTTAATTTCCCTAAGCTATAGGACCATAAGTGGAATTGCCCTAGGCTCTGTTGCTTTGTTTTTTAGATGTTTCAGGAAACACCATACACTTCTCCCGAGTGGCTGTTGGCAATTTACATCCCGCCCATCAGCATAACAAGGCTCCCAGTTCTCCATGGCCTGTCCTGCCTTTCTGGATTTTACACTTTTTTCAGATGGCCCTTTTGACCGGGGGGAAGTGAGACTTCATTGTAGTGCAGATTTCCTTTGCAAGCTTGCTTGGTTGGCCAAAAAGGGCGTATGCGTTTTTTCCTGAATATATTCAGGAAAAAACGCATACGCCCTTTTTGGCCAAGTGCATCATTGTGGACGTTCTGCCTCTTTCCCTATGCTTTAAATGCAATTCCAGTCTACCTCCTGAAATCGGTTTCCTGCAATTCTGCCCCGCTTTCAAGTCCTCTTGGCAGCCTTACTTCAGTATATTTTTGGACGATAGCTGTCATTTATAACTCTGCAGGTTTGTGAATTACAGTGCCCCTGAGCTCCTTTCTTCAACTCGCTTTCTCGTGAGCTGGCCGCAACACCGCAGGATTGCTTCAGGCCCTAATCATGTTCCGGCACGGCACGCTGAGCCTTTGGTTAATTCCTCTTCCTGTTGTGAAATGAGAGTTAAATTTGCCCGTCCACACACCTGCAGCTAGTCTCTCATTTGTTCTCCCTATTCCTGTTCATATTCCGCAGAAATTGCAAACTGGGCCAAACAGGAGGTTAAAGGCACTGACTCTCCAAGTCGGGAGAGTGTTAGTAAAGCTTCTGGAATGTTGCACCCGAGTACCAGGGGACGAAAACTGAGACATATTGGAACACGTCTCCCGATCACAAGGTTGATCATACTCTGGGTTCCACATGCATGTTTTAGCTGAAGGAAGAATACCTTAAACCTGGAGAGTTGAGACCCGTGGAATGGGTACCATGCAATATGACTTCAAAGGGTCTTCATTTGCTCACTGAACCTCTCCAATCCTATCACTGCTGCGTTTATGCCCCTGTACACACGCTTGATTCTCTTTCGGAGACATAGCAGTCCATAGGTTTTAAGATACTTCCTAGTCAGGTACATTCTTAGGCGTTTAATATGGGGTGTTGAGTCCATTTCGTTGAGCAAGGAGTAGCTCTTGTCTATTCCATATTTGGCTTAAGGAACTTTATCTGTGCTCATTTCAATCTCTGGTTTTATGCAGCACCCCAACTCACCTTTCCCCTTAAGCAAGCATAAGTTGGGTTTCTAAATTTGAGACCCTGTTCTGTTTTGTAATTCAGTTCCTGTGTAGCCAAGTTTACATTCCGTGTATTAGTGATATCTTATGATGTTTCTTTTTCTGTGTGACTTATTTCAGTTTGAATCATCATACCTGAATCCACTCATTATGCTGCTACGGGCCTGATGACATAGATTTCATTGCTGAGTGATACTGCATTGTACGTAAGTACCACAACTTCTTTATCCATTTTTCACTTTCTGCGATATTGAACTTGTACCGTAAACCAGGTTCTTGTAAACAGAGCCGTCCCAACCTTTGGGGTGGCTGTGTCTTTTTGATTTTAATTTCCCTAAGCTATAGGACCATAAGTGGAAGTGCCCTAGGCTCTGTTGCTTTGTTTTTTAGATGTTTCAGGAAACACCATACACTTCTCCCGAGTGGCTGTTGGCAATTGACATCCCGCCCATCAGCATAACAAGTCTCCCAGTTCTCCATGGCCTGTCCTGCCTTTCTGGATTTTACACTTTTTTCAGATGGCCCTTTTGACTGGGGGGAAGTGAGACTTCATTGTAGTGCAGATTTCCTTTGCAAGCTTGCTTGGTTGGCCAAAAAGGGCGTATGCGTTTTTTCCTGTATATATTCAGGAAAAAATGCATACGCCCTTTTTGGCCAAGTGCATCATTGTGGACGTTCTGCCTCTTTTCCTATGCTTTAAATGCAATTCCAGTCTACCTCCTGAAATCGGTTTCCTGCAATTCTGTACCGTTTTCAAGTCCTCTTGGCAGCCTTACTTCAGTATATTTTTGGACGATAGCTGTCATTTATAACTCTGCAGGTTTGTGAATTACAGTGCCCCTGAGCTCCTTTCTTCAAGTCGCTTTCTCGTGAGCTGGCCGCAACACCGCAGGATGGCTTCACGCCCTAATCTGGTTCCGGCACGGCACGCTGAGCCTTTGTTTAATTCCTCTTCCTGGTGGGAAATGAGAGTTAAATTTGCCCGTCCAGACACCTCCAGCTGGTCTGTCATTGGTTCTCCCTATTCCTGTTCATCTTCCGCAGAAATTGCAAACTGGGCCAAACAGGAGGTTAAAGGCACTGACTCTCCAAGTCGGGAGAGTGTTAGTAAAGCATCTGGAATGTTGCACCCGAGTACCAGGGGACGAAAACTGACACATATTGGAACACGTCTCCCGATCACACGGTTGATCATACTCTGGGTTCCACATGCATGTTTTAGCTGAAGGAAGAATACCTTAAACCTGGAGAGTTTAGACCCGTGGAATGGGTACCATGCAATATGACTTCAAAGGGTCTTCATTTCTTCTCCGAACCTCTCCAATCCTATCACTGCTGCGTTTATGCCCCTGCACACTCGCTTGATTCTCTTTCAGAGACATAGCAATCCATAGGTTTTAAACTAATTCCTAGTCAGGTATATTCTTAGGTGTTTAATATGGGGTGTTGAGTCCATTTCCTTGAGCAAGGAGTAGCTCTTGTCTATTCCATACTTGGCTTACGGAACTTTATCTGTGCTCATTTCAATCTCTGGTTTTATGCAGCACCCCAACTCACCTTTCCCCTTAAGCAAGCATAAGTTGGTTTTCTAAATTTGAGACCCTGTTCTGTTTTGCAATTCAGTTCCTGTGTAGCCAAGTTTACATTCCGTGTATTAGTGATATCTTATGATGTTTCTTTTTCTGTGTGACTTATTTCAGTTAGAATCATCATACCTGAATCCACTCATTATGCTGCTACGGGCCTGATGACATAGATTTCCTTGCTGAGTGATATTGCATTGTACGTAAGTACCACAACTTCTTTATCCATTTTTCACTTTCTGCGATATTGAACTTGTACCGTAAACCAGGTTCTAGTAAACAGAGCTGTCCCAACTTTTGGGGTGGCTGTGTCTTTTTGATTTTAATTTCCCTAAGCTATAGGACCATAAGTGAAAGTGCTCTAGGCTCCGTTGCTTTGTTTTTTAGATGTTTCAGGAAACACCATACACTTCTCCCGAGTGGCTGTTGGCAATTGACATCCCGCCCATCAGCATAACAAGGCTCCCAGTTCTCCATGGCCTGTCCTGCCTTTCTGGATTTTACACTTTTTTCAGATGGCCCTTTTGACCGGGGGGAAGTGAGACTTCATTGTAGTGCAGATTTCCTTTGCAAGCTTGCTTGGTTGGCCAAAAAGGGCGTATGCGTTTTTTCCTGAATATATTCAGGAAAAAACGCATACGCCCTTTTTGGCCAAGTGCATCATTGTGGACGTTCTGCCTCTTTTCCTATGCTTTAAATGCAATTCCAGTCTACCTCCTGAAATCGGTTTCCTGCAATTCTACCCCGCTTTCAAGTCCTCTTGGCAGCCTTACTTCAGTATATTTTTGGACGATAGCTGTCATTTATAACTCTGCAGGTTTGTGAATTACAGTGCCCCTGAGCTCCTTTCTTCAACTCGCTTTCTCGTGAGCTGGCCGCAACACCGCAGGATGGCTTCAGGCCCTAATCTGGTTCTGGCACGGCACACTGAGCCTTTGGTAAATTCCTCTTCCTGGTGCGAAATGAGAGTTAAATTTGCCCATCCAGACACCTCCATCTACTCTGTCATTGGTTCTGCCTATTCCTGTTCATCTTCCACAGAAATTGCAAACTGGGCCAAACAGGAGGTTAAAGGCACTGACTCTCCAAGTCGGGAGAGTGTTAGTAAAGCGTCTGGAATGTTGCACCCGAGTACCAGGGGACGAAAACTGACACATATTGGAACACGTCTCCCGATCACACGGTTGATCATACTCTGGGTTCCACATGCATGTTTTAGCTGAAGGAAGAATACCTTAAACCTGGAGAGTTGAGACCCGTGGAATGGGTACCATGCAATATGACTTCAAAGGGTCTTCATTTGCTCACCGAACCTCTCCAATCCTATCACTGCTGCGTTTATGCCCCTGCACACACGCTTGATTCTCTTTCGGAGACATAGCAATCCATAGGTTTTAAGATACTTCCTAGTCAGGTATATTCTTAGGTGTTTAATATGGGGTGTTGAGTCGATTTCGTTGAGCAAGGAGTAGCTCTTGTCTATTCCATATTTGGCTTAAGGAACTTTATCTGTGCTCATTTCAATCTCTGGTTTTATGCAGCACCCCAACTCACCTTTCCCCTTAAGCAAGCATAAGTTGGGTTTCTAAATTTGAGACCCTGTTCTGTTTTGTAATTCAGTTCCTGTGTAGCCAAGTTTACATTCCGTGTATTAGTGATATCTTATGATGTTTCTTTTTCTGTGTGACTTATTTCAGTTAGAATCATCATACCTGAATCGACTCATTATGCTGCTATGGGCCTGATGACATAGATTTCATTGCTGAGTGATACTGCATTGTACGTAAGTACCACAACTTCTTTATCCATTTTTCACTTTCTGCGATATTGAACTTGTACCGTAAACCAGGTTCTTGTAAACAGAGCCGTCCCAAACTTTGGGGTGGCTGTGTCTTTTTGATTTTAATTTCCCTAAGCTATAGGACCATAAGTGGAAGTGCCCTAGGCTCTGTTGCTTTGTTTTTTAGATGTTTCAGGAAACACCATACACTTCTCCCGAGTGGCTGTTGGCAATTTACATCCCGCCCATCAGCATAACAAGGCTCCCAGTTCTCCATGGCCTGTCCTGCCTTTCTGGATTTTACACTTTTTTCAGATGGCCCTTTTGACCGGGGGGAAGTGAGACTTCAGTGTAGTGCAGATTTCCTTTGCAAACTTGCTTGGTTGGCCAAAAAGGGCGTATGCGTTTTTTCCTGAATATATTCAGGAAAAAACGCATACGCCCTTTTTGGCCAAGTGCATCATTGTGGACGTTCTGCCTCTTTTCCTATGCTTTAAATGCAATTCCAGTCTACCTCCTGAAATCGGTTTCCTGCAATTCTGCCCTGCTTTCAAGTCCTCTTGGCAGCCTTACTTCAGTATATTTTTGGACGATAGCTGTCATTTATAACTCGGCAGGTTTGTGAATTACAGTGCCCCTGAGCTCCTTTCTTCAACTCGCTTTCTCGTGAGCTGGCCGCAACACCGCAGGATTGCTTCAGGCCCTAATCATGTTCCGGCACGGCACGCTGAGCCTTTGGTTAATTCCTATTCCTGGTGCGAAATGAGAGTTAAATTTGCCCATCCAGACACCTCCAGCTAGTCTGTCATTGGTTCTCCCTATTCCTGTTCATCTTCCGCAGAAATTGCAAACTGGGCCAAACAGGAGGTTAAAGGCACTGACTCTCCAAGTCGGGAGAGTGTTAGTAAAGCGTCTAGAATGTTGCACCCGAGTACCAGGGGACGAAAACTGAGACATATTGGAACATGTCTCCCGATCACACGGTTGATCATACTCTGGGTTCCACATGCATGTTTTAGCTGAAGGAAGAATACCTTAAACCTGGAGAGTTGAGACCCGTGGAATGGGTACCATGCAATATGACTTCAAAGGGTCTTCATTTGCTCACTGAACCTCTCCAATCCTATCACTGCTGCGATTATGCCCCTGCACAGACGCTTGATTCTCTTTCAGAGACATAGCAATCCATAGGTTTTAAGATACTTCCTAGTCAGGTACATTCTTAGGTGTTTAATATGGGGTGTTGAATCCATTTCGTTGAGCAAGGAGTAGCTCTTGTCTATTCCATATTTGGCTTAAGGAACTTTATCTGTGCTCATTTCAATCTCTGGTTTTATGCAGCACCCCAACTCACCTTTCCACTTAAGCAAGCATAAGTTGGTTTTCTAAATTTGAGACCCTGTTCTGTTTTGGAATTCAGTTCCTGTGTAGCCAAGTTTACATTCCGTGTATTAGTGATATCTTATGATATTTCTTTTTCTGTGTGACTTATTTCAGTTAGAATCATCGTACCTGAATCCACTCATTATGCTGCTACAGGCCTGATGACATAGATTTCATTGCTGAGTGATATTGCATTGTACGTAAGTACCACAACTTCTTTATCCATTTTTCACTTTCTGTGATATTGAACTTGTACCGTATATGAGGTTCTTGTAAACACAGCCGTCCCAATCTTTGGGGTGGCTGTGTCTTTTTGATTTTAATTTCCCTAAGCTATAGGACCATAAGTGGAAGTGCCCTAGGCTCTGTTGCTTTGTTTTTTAGATGTTTCAGGAAACACCATACACTTCTCCCGAGTGGCTGTTGGCAATTGACATCCCGCCCATCAGCATAACAAGGCTCCCAGTTCTCCATGGCCTGTCCTGCCTTTCTGGATTTTACACTTTTTTCAGATGGCCCTTTTGACCGGGGGGAAGTGAGACTTCATTGTAGTGCAGATTTCCTTTGCAAGCTTGCTTGGTTGGCCAAAAAGGGCGTATGCGTTTTTTCCTGAATATATTCAGGAAAAAACGCATACGCCCTTTTTGGCCAAGTGCATCATTGTGGACGTTCTGCCTCTTTTCCTATGCTTTAAATGCAATTCCAGTCTACCTCCTGAAATCAGTTTCCTGCAATTCTGCCCCGCTTTCAAGTCCTCTTGGCAGCCTTACTTCAGTATATTTTTGGACGATAGCTGTCATTTATAACTCTGCAGGTTTGTGAATTACAGTGCCCCTGAGCTCCTTTCTTCAAGTTGCTTTCTCGTGAGCTGGCCGCAACACCGCAGGATGGCTTCAGGCCCTAATCTGGTTCCGGCACGGCACGCTGAGCCTTTGTTTAATTCCTCTTCCTGGTGGGAAATGAGAGTTAAATTTGCCCGTCCAGACACCTCCAGCTGGTCTGTCATTGGTTCTCCCTATTCCTGTTCATCTTCCGCAGAAATTGCAAACTGGGCCAAACAGGAGGTTAAAGGCACTGACTCTCCAAGTCGGGAGAGTGTTAGTAAAGCATCTGGAATGTTGCACCCGAGTACCAGGGGACGAAAACTGAGACATATTGGAACACGTCTCCCGATCACACGGTTGATCATACTCTGGGTTCCACATGCATGTTTTAGCTGAAGGAAGAATACCTTAAACCTGGAGAGTTGAGACCCGTGGAATGGGTACCATGCAATATGACTTCAAAGGGTCTTCATTTGCTCACCGAACCTCTCCAATCCTATCACTGCTGCGTTTATGCCCCTGCACACTCGCTTGATTCTCTTTCGGAGACATAGCAATCCATAGGTTTTAAGATACTTCCTAGTCAGGTATATTCTTAGGTGTTTAATATGGGGTGTTGAATCCATTTCGTTGAGCAAGGAGTAGCTCTTGTCTATTCCATATTTGGCTTAAGGAACTTTATCTGTGCTCATTTCAATCTCTGGTTTTATGCAGCACCCCAACTCACCTTTCCCCTTATCAAGCATAAGTTGGGTTTCTAAATTTGAGACCCTGTTCTGTTTTGTAATTCAGTTCCTGTGTAGCCATGTTTTCATTCCGTGTATTAGTGATATCTTATGATGTTTCTTTTTCTGTGTGACTTATTTCAGTTAGAATCATCATACCTAAATCCACTCATTATGCTGCTACGGGCCTGATGACATAGATTTCCTTGCTGAGTGATATTGCATTGTACGTAAGTACCACAACTTCTTTATCCATTTTTCACTTTCTGTGATATTGAACTTGTACCGTATATGAGGTTCTTGTAAACACAGCCGTCCCAATCTTTGGAGTGGCTGTGTCTTTTTTATTTTAATTTCCCTAAGCTATAGGACCATAAGTGGAAGTGCCCTAGGCTCTGTTGCTTTGTTTTTTAGATGTTTCAGGAAACACCATACACTTCTCCCCAGTGGCTGTTGGCAATTTACATCCCGCCCATCAGCATAACAAGGCTCCCAGTTCTCCATGGCCTGTCCTGCCTTTCTGGATTTTACACTTTTTTCAGATGGCCCTTTTGACCGGGGGGAAGTGAGACTTCACTGTAGTGCAGATTTCCTTTGCAAGCTTGCTTGGTTGGCCAAAAAGGGCGTATGCATTTTTTCCTGAATATATTCAGGAAAAAACGCATACGCCCTTTTTGGCCAAGTGCATCATTGTGGACGTTCTGCCTCTTTTCCTATGCTTTAAATGCAATTCCAGTCTACCTCCTGAAATCGGTTTCCTGCAATTCTGCCCTGCTTTCAAGTCCTCTTGGCAGCCTTACTTCAGTATATTTTTGGACGATAGCTGTCATTTATAACTCTGCAGGTTTGTGAATTACAGTGCCCCTGAGCTCCTTTCTTCAACTCGCTTTCTCGTGAGCTGGCCGCAACACCGCAGGATTGCTTCAGGCCCTAATCTGGTTCCGGCACGGCACGCTGAGCCTTTGGTTAATTCCTCTTCCTGGTGCAAAATGAGAGTTAAATTTGCCCATCCAGACACCTCCAGCTAGTCTCTCATTGGTTCTCCCTATTCCTGTTCATCTTCCGCAGAAATTGCAAACTGGGCCAAACAGGAGGTTAAAGGCACTGACTCTCCAAGTCGGGAGAGTGTTAGTAAAGCGTCTGGAATGTTGCACCCGAGTACCAGGGGACGAAAACTGAGACATATTGGAACACGTCTCCCGATCACACGGTTGATCATACTCTGGGTTAAAACATGCATGTTTTAGCTGAAGGAAGAATACCTTAAACCTGGAGAGTTGAGACCCGTGGAATGGGTACCATGCAATATGACTTCAAAGGGTCTTCATTTGCTCACTGAACCTCTCCAATCCTATAACTGCTGCGATTATGCCCCTGCACACACGCTTGATTCTCTTTCAGAGACATAGCAATCCATAGGTTTTAAGATACTTCCTAGTCAGGTACATTCTTAGGTGTTTAATATGGGGTGTTGAATCCATTTCGTTGAGCAAGGAGTAGCTCTTGTCTATTCCATATTTGGCTTAAGGAACTTTATCTGTGCTCATTTCAATCTCTGGTTTTATGCAGCACCCCAACTCACCTTTCCACTTAAGCAAGCATAAGTTGGTTTTCTAAATTTGAGACCCTGTTCTGTTTTGTAATTCAGTTCCTGTGTAGCCAAGTTTACATTCCGTGTATTAGTGATATCTTATGATGTTTCTTTTTCTGTGTGACTTATTTCAGTTAGAATCATCGTACCTGAATCCACTCATTATGCTGCTACAGGCCTGATGACATAGATTTCATTGCTGAGTGATACTGCATTGTACGTAAGTACCACAACTTCTTTATCCATTTTTCACTTTCTGCGATATTGAACTTGTACCGTAAACCAGGTTCTTGTAAACAGAGCCGTCCCAACCTTTGGGGTGGCTGTGTCTTTTTGATTTTAATTTCCCTAAGCTATAGGACCATAAGTGGAAGTGCCCTAGGCTCTGTTGCTTTGTTTTTTAGATGTTTCAGGAAACACCATACACTTCTCCCGAGTGGCTGTTGGCAATTGACATCCCGCCCATCAGCATAACAAGGCTCCCAGTTCTCCATGGCCTGTCCTGCCTTTCTGGATTTTACACTTTTTTCAGATGGCCCTTTTGACCGGGGGGAAGTGAGACTTCATTGTAGTGCAGATTTCCTTTGCAAGCTTGCTTGGTTGGCCAAAAAGGGCGTATGCGTTTTTTCCTGAATATATTCAGGAAAAAACGCATACGCCCTTTTTGGCCAAGTGCATCATTGTGGACGTTCTGCCTCTTTTCCTATGCTTTAAATGCAATTCCAGTCTACCTCCTGAAATCGGTTTCCTGCAATTCTGCCCCGCTTTCAAGTCCTCTTGGCAGCCTTACTTCAGTATATTTTTGGACGATAGCTGTCATTTATAACTCTGCAGGTTTGTGAATTACAGTGCCCCTGAGCTCTTTTCTTCAACTCGCTTTCTTGTGAGCTGGCCGCAACACCGCAGGATGGCTTCAGGCCCTAATCTGGTTCCGGCACGGCACGCTGAGCCTTTGTTTAATTCCTCTTCCTGGTGGGAAATGAGAGTTAAATTTGCCCGTCCAGAAACCTCCAGCTAGTCTCTCATTGGTTCTCCCTATTCCTGTTCATCTTCCGCAGAAATTGCAAACTGGGCCATACAGGAGGTTAAAGGCACTGACTCTCCAAGTCAGGAGAGTGTTAGTAAAGCATCTGGAATGTTGCACCCGAGTACCAGGGGACGAAAACTGACACATTTTGGAACACATCTCCCGATCACACGGTTGATCATACTCTGGGTTCCACATGCATGTTTTAGCTGAAGGAAGAATACCTTAAACCTGGAGAGTTGAGACCCGTGGAATGGGTACCATGCAATATGACTTCAAAGGGTCTTCATTTGCTCACCGAACTTCTCCAATCCTATCAATGCTGCGTTTATGCCCCTGTACACATGCTTGATTCTCTTTCGGAGACATAGCAATCCATAGGTTTTAAGATACTTCCTAGTCAGGTACACTCTTAGGCATTTAATATGGGGTGTTGAGTCCATTTCGTTGAGCAAGGAGTAGCTCTTGTCTATTCCATATTTGGCTTAAGGAACTTTATCTGTGCTCATTTCAATCTCTGGTTTTATGCAGCACCCCAACTCACCTTTCCCCTTAAGCAAGCATAAGTTGGGTTTCTAAATTTGAGACCCTGTTCTGTTTTGTAATTCAGTTCCTGTGTAGCCAAGTTTACATTCCGTGTATTAGTGATATCTTATGATGTTTCTTTTTCTGTGTGACTTATTTCAGTTAGAATCATCATACCTGAATCCACTCATTATGCTGCTATGGGCCTGATGACATAGATTTCATTGCTGAGTGATACTGCATTGTACGTAAGTACCACAACTTCTTTATCCATTTTTCACTTTCTGCGATATTGAACTTGTACCGTAAACCGGGTTCTTGTAAACAGAGCCGTCCCAACCTTTGGGGTGGCTGTGTCTTTTTGATTTTAATTTCCCTAAGCTATAGGACCATAAGTGGAAGTGCCCTAGGCTCTGTTGCTTTGTTTTTTAGATGTTTCAGGAAACACCATACACTTCTCCCGAGTGGCTGTTGGCAATTGACATCCCGCCCATCAGCATAACAAGGCTCCCAGTTCTCCATGGCCTGTCCTGCCTTTCTGGATTTTACACTTTTTTCAGATGGCCCTTTTGACCGGGGGGAAGTGAGACTTCATTGTAGTGCAGATTTCCTTTGCAAGCTTGCTTGGTTGGCCAAAAAGGGCGTATGCGTTTTTTCCTGAATATATTCAGGAAAAAACGCATACGCCCTTTTTGGCCAAGTGCATCATTGTGGACGTTCTGCCTCTTTTCCTATGCTTTAAATGCAATTCCAGTCTACCTCCTGAAATCGGTTTCCTGCAATTCTGCCCCGCTTTCAAGTCCTCTTGGCAGCCTTACTTCAGTATATTTTTGGACGATAGCTGTCATTTATAACTCTGCAGGTTTGTGAATTACAGTGCCCCTGAGCTCTTTTCTTCAACTCGCTTTCTTGTGAGCTGGCCGCAACACCGCAGGATGGCTTCAGGCCCTAATCTGGTTCCGGCACGGTACGCTGAGTCTTTGGTTAATTCCTCTTCCTGGTGGGAAATGAGAGTTAAATTTGCCCGTCCAGACACCTCCAGCTAGTCTGTCATTGGTTCTCCCTATTCCTGTTCATCTTCCGCAGAAATTGCAAACTGGGCCAAACAGGAGGTTAAAGGCACTGACTCTCCAAGTCGGGAGAGTGTTAGTAAAGCGTCTGGAATGTTGCACCCGAGTACCAGGGGACGAAAACTGACACATATTGGAACACGTCTCCCGATCACATGGTTGATCATACTCTGGGTTCCACATGCATGTTTTAGCTGAAGGAAGAATACCTTCAACCTGGAGACTTGAGAACCGTGGAATGGGTACCATGCAATATGACTTCAAAGGGTCTTCATTTGCTCACTGAACCTCTCCAATCCTATCACTGCTGCGTTTATGCCCCTGTACACATGCTTGATTCTCTTTCGGAGACATAGCAATCCATAGGTTTTAAGATACTTCCTAGTCAGGTACATTCTTAGGTGTTTAATATGGGGTGTTGAATCCATTTCGTTGAGCAAGGAGTAGCTCTTGTCTATTCCATATTTGGCTTAAGGAACTTTATCTGTGCTCATTTCAATCTCTGGTTTTATGCAGCACCCCAACTCACCTTTCCCCTTAAGCAAGCATAAGTTGGTTTTCTAAATTTGAGACCCTGTTCTGTTTTGTAATTCAGTTCCTATGTAGCCAAGTTTACATTCCGTGTATTAGTGATATCTTATGATGTTTCTTTTCCTGTGTGACTTATTTCAGTTAGAATCATCATACCTGAATCCACTCATTATGCCGCTACGGGCCTGATGACATAGATTTCATTGCTGAGTGATACTGCATTGTACGTAAGTACCACAACTTCTTTATCCATTTTTCACTTTCTGTGATATTGAACTTGTACCGTAAACCAGGTTCTTGTAAACAGAGCCGTCCCAACTTTGGGGTGGCTGTGTCTTTTTGATTTTAATTTCCCTAAGCTATAGGACCATAAGTGGAAGTGCCCTAGGCTCTGTTGCTTTGTTTTTTAGATGTTTCAGGAAACACCATACACTTCTCCCGAGTGGCTGTTGGCAATTTACATCCCGCCCATCAGCATAACAAGGCTCCCAGTTCTCCATGGCCTGTCCTGCCTTTCTGGATTTTACACTTTTTTCAGATGGCCCTTTTGACCGGGGGGAAGTGAGACTTCATTGTAGTGCAGATTTCCTTTGCAAGCTTGCTTGGTTGGCCAAAAAGGGCGTATGCGTTTTTTCCTGAATATATTCAGGAAAAAACGCATACGCCCTTTTTGGCCAAGTGCATCATTGTGGACGTTCTGCCTCTTTTCCTATGCTTTAAAGCAATTCCAGTCTACCTCCTGAAATCGGTTTCCTGCAATTCTGCCCCGCTTTCAAGTCCTCTTGGCAGCCTTACTTCAGTATATTTTTGGACGATAGCTGTCATTTATAACTCTGCAGGTTTGTGAATTACAGTGCCCCTGAGCTCCTTTCTTCAACTCGCTTTCTTGTGAGCTGGCCGCAACACCGCAGGATGGCTTCAGGCCCTAATCTGGTTCCGGCACGGCACGCCAAGCCTTTGGTTAATTCCTCTTCCTTGTGGGAAATGAGAGTTAAATTTGCCCGTCCAGAAACCTCCAGCTAGTCTCTCATTGGTTCTCCCTATTCCTGTTCATCTTCCGCAGAAATTGCAAACTGGGCCAAACAGGAGGTTAAAGGCACTGACTCTCCAAGTCGGGAGAGTGTTAGTAAAGCATCTGGAATGTTGCACCCGAGTACCAGGGGACGAAAACTGAGACATATTGGAACACGTCTCCCGATCACACGGTTGATCATACTCTGGGTTCCACATGCATGTTTTAGCTGAAGGAAGAATACCTTAAACCTGGAGAGTTGAGACCCGTGGAATGGGTACCATGCAATATGACTTCAAAGGGTCTTCATTTGCTCACCGAACTTCTCCAATCCTATCAATGCTGCGTTTATGCCCCTGTACACATGCTTGATTCTCTTTCGGAGACATAGCAATCCATAGGTTTTAAGATACTTCCTAGTCAGGTACACTCTTAGGCATTTAATATGGGGTGTTGAGTCCATTTCGTTGAGCAAGGAGTAGCTCTTGTCTATTCCATATTTGGCTTAAGGAACTTTATCTGTGCTCATTTCAATCTCTGGTTTTATGCAGCACCCCAACTCACCTTTCCCCTTAAGCAAGCATAAGTTGGGTTTCTAAATTTGAGACCCTGTTCTGTTTTGTAATTCAGTTCCTGTGTAGCCAAGTTTACATTCCGTGTATTAGTGATATCTTATGATGTTTCTTTTTCTGTGTGACTTATTTCAGTTAGAATCATCATACCTGAATCCACTCATTATGCTGCTATGGGCCTGATGACATAGATTTCATTGCTGAGTGATACTGCATTGTACGTAAGTACCACAACTTCTTTATCCATTTTTCACTTTCTGCGATATTGAACTTGTACCGTAAACCGGGTTCTTGTAAACAGAGCCGTCCCAACCTTTGGGGTGGCTGTGTCTTTTTGATTTTAATTTCCCTAAGCTATAGGACCATAAGTGGAAGTGCCCTAGGCTCTGTTGCTTTGTTTTTTAGATGTTTCAGGAAACACCATACACTTCTCCCGAGTGGCTGTTGGCAATTGACATCCCGCCCATCAGCATAACAAGGCTCCCAGTTCTCCATGGCCTGTCCTGCCTTTCTGGATTTTACACTTTTTTCAGATGGCCCTTTTGACCGGGGGGAAGTGAGACTTCATTGTAGTGCAGATTTCCTTTGCAAGCTTGCTTGGTTGGCCAAAAAGGGCGTATGCGTTTTTTCCTGAATATATTCAGGAAAAAACGCATACGCCCTTTTTGGCCAAGTGCATCATTGTGGACGTTCTGCCTCTTTTCCTATGCTTTAAATGCAATTCCAGTCTACCTCCTGAAATCGGTTTCCTGCAATTCTGCCCCGCTTTCAAGTCCTCTTGGCAGCCTTACTTCAGTATATTTTTGGACGATAGCTGTCATTTATAACTCTGCAGGTTTGTGAATTACAGTGCCCCTGAGCTCTTTTCTTCAACTCGCTTTCTTGTGAGCTGGCCGCAACACCGCAGGATGGCTTCAGGCCCTAATCTGGTTCCGGCACGGTACGCTGAGTCTTTGGTTAATTCCTCTTCCTGGTGGGGAATGAGAGTTAAATTTGCCCGTCCAGACACCTCCAGCTAGTCTGTCATTGGTTCTCCCTATTCCTGTTCATCTTCCGCAGAAATTGCAAACTGGGCCAAACAGGAGGTTAAAGGCACTGACTCTCCAAGTCGGGAGAGTGTTAGTAAAGCGTCTGGAATGTTGCACCCGAGTACCAGGGGACGAAAACTGACACATATTGGAACACGTCTCCCGATCACACGGTTGATCATACTCTGGGTTCCACATGCATGTTTTAGCTGAAGGAAGAATACCTTCAACCTGGAGACTTGAGACCCGTGGAATGGGTACCATGCAATATGACTTCAAAGGGTCTTCATTTGCTCACTGAACCTCTCCAATCCTATCACTGCTGCGTTTATGCCCCTGTACACATGCTTGATTCTCTTTCGGAGACATAGCAATCCATAGGTTTTAAGATACTTCCTAGTCAGGTACATTCTTAGGTGTTTAATATGGGGTGTTGAATCCATTTCGTTGAGCAAGGAGTAGCTCTTGTCTATTCCATATTTGGCTTAAGGAACTTTATCTGTGCTCATTTCAATCTCTGGTTTTATGCAGCACCCCAACTCACCTTTCCCCTTAAGCAAGCATAAGTTGGTTTTCTAAATTTGAGACCCTATTCTGTTTTGTAATTCAGTTCCTATGTAGCCAAGTTTACATTCCGTGTATTAGTGATATCTTATGATGTTTCTTTTCCTGTGTGACTTATTTCAGTTAGAATCATCATACCTGAATCCACTCATTATGCCGCTACGGGCCTGATGACATAGATTTCATTGCTGAGTGATACTGCATTGTACGTAAGTACCACAACTTCTTTATCCATTTTTCACTTTCTGTGATATTGAACTTGTACCGTAAACCAGGTTCTTGTAAACAGAGCCGTCCCAACTTTGGGGTGGCTGTGTCTTTTTGATTTTAATTTCCCTAAGCTATAGGACCATAAGTGGAAGTGCCCTAGGCTCTGTTGCTTTGTTTTTTAGATGTTTCAGGAAACACCATACACTTCTCCCGAGTGGCTGTTGGCAATTTACATCCCGCCCATCAGCATAACAAGGCTCCCAGTTCTCCATGGCCTGTCCTGCCTTTCTGGATTTTACACTTTTTCAGATGGCCCTTTTGACCGGGGGGAAGTGAGACTTCATTGTAGTGCAGATTTCCTTTGCAAGCTTGCTTGGTTGGCCAAAAAGGGCGTATGCGTTTTTTCCTGAATATATTCAGGAAAAAACGCATACGCCCTTTTTGGCCAAGTGCATCATTGTGGACGTTCTGCCTCTTTTCCTATGCTTTAAAGCAATTCCAGTCTACCTCCTGAAATCGGTTTCCTGCAATTCTGCCCCGCTTTCAAGTCCTCTTGGCAGCCTTACTTCAGTATATTTTTGGACGATAGCTGTCATTTATAACTCTGCAGGTTTGTGAATTACAGTGCCCCTGAGCTCCTTTCTTCAACTCGCTTTCTTGTGAGCTGGCCGCAACACCGCAGGATGGCTTCAGGCCCTAATCTGGTTCCGGCACGGCACGCCAAGCCTTTGGTTAATTCCTCTTCCTGGTGGGAAATGAGAGTTAAATTTGCCCGTCCAGAAACCTCCAGCTAGTCTCTCATTGGTTCTCCCTATTCCTGTTCATCTTCCGCAGAAATTGCAAACTGGGCCAAACAGGAGGTTAAAGGCACTGACTCTCCAAGTCGGGAGAGTGTTAGTAAAGCGTCTGGCATGTTGCACCCGAGTACCAGGGGACGAAAACTGAGACATATTGGAACACGTCTCCCGATCACACGGTTGATCATACTCTGGGTTCCACATGCATGTTTTAGCTGAAGGAAGAATACCTTAAACCTGGAGAGTTGAGACCCGTGGAATGGGTACCATGCAATATGACTTCAAAGGGTCTTCATTTGCTCACCGAACGTCTCCAATCCTATCACTGCTGCGTTTATGCCCCTGTACACATGCTTGATTCTCTTTCGGAGACATAGCAATCCATAGGTTTTAAGATACTTCCTAGTCAGGTACACTCTTAGGCATTTAATATGGGGTGTTGAGTCCATTTCGTTGAGCAAGGAGTAGCTCTTGTCTATTCCATATTTGGCTTAAGGAACTTTATCTGTGCTCATTTCAATCTCTGGTTTTATGCAGCACCCCAACTCACCTTTCCCCTTAAGCAAGCATAAGTTGGGTTTCTAAATTTGAGACCCTGTTCTGTTTTGTAATTCAGTTCCTATGTAGCCAAGTTTACATTCCGTGTATTAGTGATATCTTATGATGTTTCTTTTCCTGTGTGACTTATTTCAGTTAGAATCATCATACCTGAATCCACTCATTATGCCGCTACGGGCCTGATGACATAGATTTCATTGCTGAGTGATACTGCATTGTACGTAAGTACCACAACTTCTTTATCCATTTTTCACTTTCTGTGATATTGAACTTGTACCGTAAACCAGGTTCTTGTAAACAGAGCCGTCCCAACTTTTGGGGTGGCTGTGTCTTTTTGATTTTAATTTCCCTAAGCTATAGGACCATAAGACGAAGTGCCCTAGGCTCTGTTGCTTTGTTTTTTAGATGTTTCAGGAAACACCATACACTTCTCCCGAGTGGCTGTTGGCAATTTACATCCTGCCCATCAGCATAACAAGGCTCCCAGTTCTCCATGGCCTGTCCTGCCTTTCTGGATTTTACACTTTTTTCAGATGGCCCTTTTGACCGGGGGGAAGTGAGACTTCATTGTAGTGCAGATTTCCTTTGCAAGCTTGCTTGGTTGGCCAAAAAGGGCGTATGCGTTTTTTCCTGAATATATTCAGGAAAAAACGCATACGCCCTTTTTGGCCAAGTGCATCATTGTGGACGTTCTGCCTCTTTTCCTATGCTTTAAATGCAATTCCAGTCTACCTCCTGAAATCGGTTTCCTGCAATTCTGCCCCGCTTTCAAGTCCTCTTGGCAGCCTTACTTCAGTATATTTTTGGACGATAGCTGTCATTTATAACTCTGCAGGTTTGTGAATTACAGTGCCCCTGAGCTCCTTTCTTCAACTCGCTTTCTCGTGAGCTGGCCGCAACACCGCAGGATGGCTTCACGCCCTAATCAGGTTCCGGCACGGCACGCTGAGCCTTTGTTTAATTCCTCTTCCTGGTGGGAAATGAGAGTTAAATTTGCCCGTCCAGACACCTCCAGCTGGTCTGTCATTGGTTCTCCCTATTCCTGTTCATCTTCCGCAGAAATTGCAAACTGGGCCAAACAGGAGGTTAAAGGCACTGACTCTCCAAGTCGGGAGAGTGTTAGTAAAGCATCTGGAATGTTGCACCCGAGTACCAGGGGATGAAAACTGAGACATATTGGAACACGTCTCCCGATCACACGGTTGATCATACTCTGGGTTAAAACATGCATGTTTTAGCTGAAGGAAGAATACCTTAAACCTGGAGAGTTGAGACCCGTGGAATGGGTACCATGCAATATGACTTCAAAGGGTCTTCATTTGCTCACCGAACCTCTCCAATCCTATCACTGCTGCGTTTATGCCCCTGTACAATCTCTTGATTCTCTTTCGGAGACATAGCAGTCCATAGGTTTTAAGATACTTCCTAATCAGGTATATACTTAGGTGTTTAATATGGGGTGTTGAATCCATTTCGTTGAGCAAGGAGTAGCTCTTGTCTATTCCATATTTGGCTTAAGGAACTTTATCTGTGCTCATTTCAATCTCTGGTTTTATGCAGCACCCTAACTCAGCTTTCCCCTTAAGCAAGCATAAGTTGGGTTTCTAAATTTGAGACCCTGTTCTGTTTTGTAATTCAGTTCATGTGTAGCCAAGTTTACATTCCGTGTATTATTGATATCTTATGATGTTTCTTTTTCTGTGTGACTTATTTCAGTTAGAATCATCATACCTGAATCCACTCATTATGCTGCTACGGGCCTGATGACATAGATTTCATTGCTGAGTGATACTGCATTGTACGTAAGTACAACAACTTCTTTATCCATTTTTCACTTTCTGCGATATTGAACTTGTACCGTAAACCAGGTTCTTGTAAACAGAGCCGTCCCAATCTTTGGGGTGGCTGTGTTTTTTGATTTTAATTTCCCTAAGCTATAGGATCATAAGTGGAAGTGCCCTAGGCTCTGTTGCTTTGTTTTTTAGATGTTTCAGGAAACACCATACACTTCTCCCGAGTGGCTGTTGGCAATTGACATCCCGCCCATCAGCATAACAAGGCTCCCAGTTCTCCATGGCCTGTCCTGCCTTTCTGGATTTTACACTTTTTTCAGATGGCCCTTTTGACCGGGGGGAAGTGAGACTTCATTGTAGTGCAGATTTCCTTTGCAAGCTTGCTTGGTTGGCCAAAAAGGGCGTATGCGTTTTTCCTGAATATATTCAGGAAAAAACGCATACGCCCTTTTTGGCCAAGTGCATCATTGTGGACGTTCTGCCTCTTTTCCTATGCTTTAAATGCAATTCCAGTCTACCTCCTGAAATCGGTTTCCTGCAATTCTGCCCTGCTTTCAAGTCCTCTTGGCAGCCTTACTTCAGTATATTTTTGGACGATAGCTGTCATTTATAACTCTGCAGGTTTGTGAATTACAGTGCCCCTGAGCTCCTTTCTTCAACTCGCTTTCTCGTGAGCTGGCCGCAACACCGCAGGATGGCTTCAGGCCCTAATCTGGTTCTGGCATGGCATGCTGAGCCTTTGGTTAATTCCTCTTCCTGGTGGGAAATGAGAGTTAAATTTGCCCGTCCAGACACCTCCAGCTAGTCTCTCATTGGTTCTCCCTATTCCTGTTCATCTTCCGCAGAAATTGCAAACTGGGCCAAACAGGAGGTTAAAGGCACTGACTCTCCAAGTCGGGAGAGTGTTAGTAAAGCGTCTGGAATGTTGCACCCGAGTACCTGGGGACGAAAACTGAGACATATTTGAACACGTCTTCCAATCTCATGGTTGATCATACTCTGGGTTCCACATGCATGTTTTAGCTGAAGGAAGAATACCTTAAACCTGGAGAGTTGAGACCCGTGGAATGGGTACCATGCAATGTGACTTCAAAGGGTCTTCATTTGCTCACCGAACCTCTCCAATCCTATCACTGCTGCGTTTATGCCCCTGTACACACGCTTGATTCTCTTTCGGAGACATAGCAATCCATAGGTTTTAAGATACTTCCTAGTCAGGTACATTCTTAGGCGTTTAATATGGGGTGTTGAGTCGATTTCTTTGAGCAAGGAGTAGCTCTTGTCTATTCCATATTTGGCTTAAGGAACTTTATCTGTGCTCATTTCAATCTCTGGTTTTATGCAGCACCCCAACTCACCTTTCCCCTTAAGCAAGCATAAGTTGGGTTTCTAAATTTGAGACCCTGTTCTGTTTTGTAATTCAGTTCCTATGTAGCCAAGTTTACATTCCGTGTATTAGTGATATCTTATGATGTTTCTTTTTCTGTGAGACTTATTTCATTTAGAATCATCGTACCTGAATCCACTCATTATGCTGCTACGGGCCTGATGACATAGATTTCATTGCTGAGTGATATTGCATTGTACGTAAGTACCACAACTTCTTTATCCATTTTTCACTTTCTGCGATATTGAACTTGTACCGTAAACCAGGTTCTTGTAAACAGAGCCGTCCCAACCTTTGGGGTGGCTGTGTCTTTTTGATTTTAATTTCCCTAAGCTATAGGACCATAAGTGGAAGTGTCCTAGGCTCTGTTGCTTTGTTTTTTAGATGTTTCAGGAAACACCATACACTTCTCCCGAGTGGCTGTTGGCAATTGACATCCCGCCCATCAGCATAACAAGGCTCCCAGTTCTCCATGGCCTGTCCTGCCTTTCTGGATTTTACACTATTTTCAGATGGCCCTTTTGACCGGGGGGAAGTGAGACTTCATTGTAGTGCAGATTTCCTTTGCAAGCTTGCTTGGTTGGCCAAAAAGGGCGTATGCGTTTTTTCCTGAATATATTCAGGAAAAAACGCATACGCCCTTTTTGGCCAAGTGCATCATTGTGGACGTTCTGCCTCTTTTCCTATGCTTTAAATGCAATTCCAGTCTACCTCCTGAAATCGGTTTCCTGCAATTCTGCCCCGCTTTCAAGTCCTCTTGGCAGCCTTACTTCAGTATATTTTTGGACGATAGCTGTCATTTATAACTCTGCAGGTTTGTGAATTACAGTGCCCCTGAGCTCCTTTCTTCAACTCGCTTTCTCGTGAGATGGCCGCAACACCGCAGGATTGCTTCAGGCCCTAATCTGGTTCCGGCACGGCACGCTGAGCCGTTGGTTAATTCCTCTTCCTGGTGCGAAATGAGAGTTAAATTTGCCCATCCAGACACCTCCATCTAGTCTGTCATTGGTTCTCCCTATTCCTGTTCATCTTCCGCAGAAATTGCAAACTGGGCCTAACAGGAGGTTAAAGGCACTGACTCTCCAAGTCGGGAGAGTGTTAGTAAAGCGTCTGGAATGTTGCACCCGAGTACCAGGGGACGAAAACTGACACATATTGGAACACGTCTCCCGATCACATGGTTGATCATACTCTGGGTTCCACATGCATGTTTTAGCTGAAGGAAGAATACCTTAAACCTGGAGAGTTGAGACCCGTGGAATGGGTACCATGCAATATGACTTCAAAGGGTCTTCATTTGCTCACCGAACCTCTCCAATCCTATCACTGATGCGTTTATGCCCCTGCACACACGCTTGATTCTCTTTCGGAGACATAGCAATCCATAGGTTTTAAGAGACTTCCTAGTCAGGTATATTCTTAGGTGTTTAATATGGGGTGTTGAGTCCTTTTCGTTGAGCAAGGAGTAGCTCTTGTCTATTCCATATTTGGCTTAAGGAACTTTATCTGTGCTCATTTCAATCTCTGGTTTTATGCAGCACCCCAACTCACCTTTCCCCTTAAGGAAGCATAAGTTGGTTTTCTAAATTTGAGACCCTGTTCTGTTTTGTAATTCAGTTCCTGTGTAGCCAAGTTTACATTCCGTGTATTAGTGATAACTTATGATGTTTCTTTTTCTGGGTGACTTATTTCAGTTAGAATCATCGTACATGAATCCACTCATTATGCTGCTACGGGCCTGATGACATAAATTTCATTGCTGAGTGATACTGCATTGTACGTAAGTACCACAACTTCTTTATCCATTTTTCACTTTCTGCGATATTGAACTTGTACCATAAACCAGGTTCTTGTAAACAGAGCCGTCCCAACTTTTGGGGTGGCTGTGTCTTTTTGATTTTAATTTCCCTAAGCTATAGGACCATAAGTGGAAGTGCCCTAGGCTCTGTTGCTTTGTTTTTTAGATGTTTCAGGAAACACCATACACTTCTCCCGAGTGGCTGTTGGCAATTTACATCCCGCCCATCAGCATAACAAGGCTCCCAGTTCTCCATGGCCTGTCCTGCCTTTCTGGATTTTACACTTTTTTCAGATGGCCCTTTTGACCGGGGGGAAGTGAGACTTCATTGTAGTGCAGATTTCCTTTGCAAGCTTGCTTGGTTGGCCAAAAAGGGCGTATGCGTTTTTTCCTGAATATATTCAGGAAAAAACGCATACGCCCTTTTTGGCCAAGTGCATCATTGTGGACGTTCTGCCTCCTTTCCTATGCTTTAAATGCAATTCCAGTCTACCTCCTGAAATCGGTTTCCTGCAATTCTGCCCCGCTTTCAAGTCCTCTTGGCAGCCTTACTTCAGTATATTTTTGGACGATAGCTGTCATTTATAACTCTGCAGGTTTGTGAATTACAGTGCCCCTGAGCTCCTTTCTTCAACTCGCTTTCTCGTGAGCTGGCCGCAACACCGCAGGATTGCTTCAGGCCCTAATCTGGTTCCGGCACGGCACGCTGAGCCTTTGGTTAATTCCTCTTCCTGGTGCGAAATGAGAGTTAAATTTGCCCGTCCAGACACCTCCAGCTAGTCTGTCATTGGTTCTCCCTATTCCTGTTCATCTTCCACAGAAATTGCAAACTGGGCCAAACAGGAGGTTAAAGGCACTGACTCTCCAAGTCGGGAGAGTGTTAGTAAAGCGTCTGGAATGTTGCACCCGAGTACCAGGGGACGAAAACTGACACATATTGGAACACGTCTCCCGATCACACGGTTGATCATACTCTGGGTTCCACATGCATATTTTAGCTGAAGGAAGAATACCTTAAACCTGGAGAGTTGAGACCCGTGGAATGGGTACCATGCAATATGACTTCAAAGGGTCTTCATTTGCTCACCGAACCTCTCCAATCCTATCACTGCTGCGTTTATGTCCCTGCACACACGCTTGATTCTCTTTCGGAGACATAGCAATCCATAGGTTTTAAGAGACTTCCTAGTCAGGTATATTCTTAGGTGTTTAATATGGGGTGTTGAATCCTTTTCGTTGAGCAAGGAGTAGCTCTTGTCTATTCCATATTTGGCTTAAGGAACTTTATCTGTGCTCATTTCAATCTCTGGTTTTATGCAGCACCCCAACTCACCTTTCCCCTTAAGCAAGCATAAGTTGGGTTTCTCAATTTGAGACCCTGTTCTGTTTTGTAATTCAGTTCCTAGGTAGCCAAGTTTACATTCCATGTATTAGTGATATCTTATGACGTTTCTTTTTCTGTGTGACTTATTTCAGTTAGAATCATCATACCTGAATCCACTCATTATGCTGCTACGGGCCTGATGACATAGATTTCATTGCTGAGTGATACTGCATTGTACGTAAGTACCACAACTTCTTTATCCATTTTTCACTTTCTGCGATATAGAACTTGTACCATAAACCAGGTTTTTGTAAACAGAGCCGTCCCAACCTTTGGGGTGGCTGTGTCTTTTTGATTTTAATTTCCCTAAGCTATAGGACCATAAGTGGAAGTGCCCTAGGCTCTGTTGCTTTGTTTTTTAGATGTTTCAGGAAACACCATACACTTCTCCCGAGTGGCTGTTGGCAGTTGACATCCCGGCCATCAGCATAACAAGGCTCCCAGTTCTCCATGGCCTGTCCTGCCTTTCTGGATTTTACACTTTTTTCAGATGGCCCTTTTGACCGGGGGAAGTGAGACTTCATTGTAGTGCAGATTTCCTTTGCAAGCTTGCTTGGTTGGCCAAAAAGGGCGTATGCGTTTTTTCCTGAATATATTCAGGAAAAAACGCATACGCCCTTTTTGGCCAAGTGCATCATTGCCGACGTTCTGCCTCTTTTCCTATGCTTTAAATGCAATTCCAGTCTACCTCCTGAAATCGGTTTCCTGCAATTCTGCCCCGCTTTCAAGTCCTCTTGGCAGCCTTGCTTCAGTATATTTTTGGACGATAGCTGTCATTTATAACTCTGCAGGTTTGTGAATTACAGTGCCCCTGAGCTCCTTTCTTCAACTCGCTTTCTCCTGAGATGGCCGCAACATCGCAGGATTGCTTCAGGCCCTAATCTGGTTCCGGCACGGCACGCTGAGCCTTTGGTTAATTCCTCTTCCTGGTGCGAAATGAGAGTTAAATTTGCCCATCCAGACACCTCCATCTAGTCTGTCATTTATTCTCCCTATTCCTGTTCATCTTCCGCAGAAATTGCAAACTGGGCCAAACAGGAGGTTAAAGGCACTGACTCTCCAAGTCGGGAGAGTGTTAGTAAAGCGTCTGGAATGTTGCACCCGAGTACCAGGGGACGAAAACTGACACATATTGGAACACGTCTCCCGATCACACGGTTGATCATACTCTGGGTTCCACATGCATGTTTTAGCTGAAGGAAGAATGCCTTAAACCTGGAGAGTTGAGACCCGTGGAATGGGTACCATGCAATATGACTTCAAAGGGTCTTCATTTGCTCACCGAACCTCTCCAATCCTATCACTGCTGCGTTTATGTCCCTGCACACACGCTTGATTCTCTTTCGGAGACATAGCAATCCATAGGTTTTAAGATACTTCCTAGTCAGGTATATTCTTAGGTGTTTAATATGGGGTGTTGAATCCATTTCGTTGAGCAAGGAGTAGCTCTTGTCTATTCCATATTTGGCTTAAGGAACTTTATCTGTGCTCATTTCAATCTCTGGTTTTATGCAGCACCCCAACTCACCTTTCCCCTTAAGCAAGCATAAGTTGGTTTTCTAAATTTGAGACCCTGTTCTGTTTTGTAATTCAGTTCCTATGTAGCCAAGTTTCCATTCCGTGTATTAGTGATATCTTATGATGTTTCTTTTTCTGTGTGACTTATTTCAGTTAGAATCATCATACCTGAATCCACTCATTATGCTGCTACGGGCCTGATGACATAGATTTCATTGCTGAGTGATACTGCATTGTACGTAAGTACCACAACTTCTTTATCCGTTTTTCACTTTCTGCGATATTGAACTTGTACCGTAAACCAGGTTCTTGTAAACAGAGCCATCCCAACTTTTTGGGTGGCTGTGTCTTTTGATTTTAATTTCCCTAAGCTATAGGACCATAAGTGGAAGTGCCCTAGGCTCTGTTGCTTTGTTTTTTAGATGTTTCAGGAAACACCATACACTTCTCCCGAGTGGCTGTTGGCAATTGACATCCCGCCCATCAGCATAACAAGGCTCCCAGTTCTCCATGGCCTGTCCTGCCTTTCTGGATTTTACACTTTTTTCAGATGGCCCTTTTGACCGGGGGGAAGTGAGACTTCATTGTAGTGCAGATTTCCTTTGCAAGCTTGCTTGGTTGGCCAAAAAGGGCGTATGCGTTTTTTCCTGAATATATTCAGGAAAAAACGCATACGCCCTTTTTGGCCAAGTGCATCATTGTGGACGTTCTGCCTCTTTTCCTATGCTTTAAATGCAATTCCAGTCTACCTCCTGAAATCGGTTTCCTGCAATTCTGCCCCGCTTTCACGTCCTCTTGGAAGCCTTACTTCAGTATATTTTTGGACGATAGCTGTCATTTATAACTCTGCAGGTTTGTGAATTACAGTGCCCCTGAGCTCCTTTCTTCAACTCGCTTTCTCGTGAGCTGGCCGCAACACCGCAGGATGGCTTCAGGCCCTAATCTGGTTCCGGCACGGCACGCTGAGCCTTTGGTTAATTCCTCTTCCTGGTGGGAAATGAGAGTTAAATTTGCCCGTCCAGACACCTCCATCTACTCTCTCATTGGTTCTCCCTATTCCTGTTCATCTTCCGCAGAAATTGCAAACTGGGCCAAACAGGAGGTTAAAGGCACTGACTCTCCAAGTCGGGAGAGTGTTAGTAAAGCATCTGGAATGATGCACCCGAGTACCAGGGGACGAAAACTGACACATATTGGAACACGTCTCCCGATCACACGGTTGATCATACTCTGGGTTCCACATGCATGTTTTAGCTGAGGGAAGAATACCTTAAACCTGGAATGCTGAGACCCGTGGAATGGGTACCATGCAATATGACTTCAAAGGGTCTTCATTTGCTCACCGAACTTCTCCAATCCTATCACTGCTGCGTTTATGCCCCTGTACACACGCTTGATTCTCTTTCGGAGACATAGCAATCCATAGGTTTTAAGATACTTCCTAGTCAGGTACATTCTTAGGTGTTTAATATGGGGTGTTGAGTCCATTTCGTTGAGCAAGGAGTAGCTCTTGTCTATTCCATATTTGGCTTAAGGAACTTTATCTGTGCTCATTTCAATCTCTGGTTTTATGCAGCACCCCAACTCACCTTTCCCCTTAAGCAAGCATAAGTTGGGTTTCTAAATTTGAGACCCTGTTCTGTTTTGTAATTCAGTTCCTATGTAGCCAAGTTTACATTCCGTGTATTAGTGATATCTTATGATGTTTCTTTTCCTGTGTGACTTATTTCAGTTAGAATCATCATACCTGAATCCACTCATTATGCCGCTACGGGCCTGATGACATAGATTTCATTGCTGAGTGATACTGCATTGTACGTAAGTACCACAACTTCTTTATCCATTTTTCACTTTCTGTGATATTGAACTTGTACCGTAAACCAGGTTCTTGTAAACAGAGCCGTCCCAACTTTTGGGGTGGCTGTGTCTTTTTGATTTTAATTTCCCTAAGCTATAGGACCATAAGACGAAGTGCCCTAGGCTCTGTTGCTTTGTTTTTTAGATGTTTCAGGAAACACCATACACTTCTCCCGAGTGGCTGTTGGCAATTTACATCCTGCCCATCAGCATAACAAGGCTCCCAGTTCTCCATGGCCTGTCCTGCCTTTCTGGATTTTACACTTTTTTCAGATGGCCCTTTTGACCGGGGGGAAGTGAGACTTCATTGTAGTGCAGATTTCCTTTGCAAGCTTGCTTGGTTGGCCAAAAAGGGCGTATGCGTTTTTTCCTGAATATATTCAGGAAAAAACGCATACGCCCTTTTTGGCCAAGTGCATCATTGTGGACGTTCTGCCTCTTTTCCTATGCTTTAAATGCAATTCCAGTCTACCTCCTGAAATCGGTTTCCTGCAATTCTGCCCCGCTTTCAAGTCCTCTTGGCAGCCTTACTTCAGTATATTTTTGGACGATAGCTGTCATTTATAACTCTGCAGGTTTGTGAATTACAGTGCCCCTGAGCTCCTTTCTTCAACTCGCTTTCTCGTGAGCTGGCCGCAACACCGCAGGATGGCTTCAGGCCCTAATCTGGTTCCGGCACGGCACGCTGAGCCTTTGGTTAATTCCTCTTCCTGGTGCGAAATGAGAGTTAAATTTGCCCATCCAGACACCTCCATCTAGTCTGTCATTGGTTCTCCCTATTCCTGTTCATCTTCCGCAGAAATTGCAAACTGGGCCAAACAGGAGGTTAAAGGCACTGACTCTCCAAGTCGGGAGAGTGTTAGTAAAGCGTCTGGAATGTTGCACCCGAGTACCAGGGGACGAAAACTGACACATATTGGAACACGTCTCCCGATCACATGGTTGATCATACTCTGGGTTCCACATGTATGTTTTAGCTGAAGGAAGAATACCTTAAACCTGGAGAGTTGAGACCCGTGGAATGGGTACCATGCAATATGACTTCAAAGGGTCTTCATTTGCTCACCGAACCTCTCCAATCCTATCACTGCTGCGTTTATGCCCCTGTACAATCTCTTGATTCTCTTTCGGAGACATAGCAGTCCATAGGTTTTAAGATACTTCCTAATCAGGTATATACTTAGGTGTTTAATATGGGGTGTTGAATCCATTTCGTTGAGCAAGGAGTAGCTCTTGTCTATTCCATATTTGGCTTAAGGAACTTTATCTGTGCTCATTTCAATCTCTGGTTTTATGCAGCACCCTAACTCAGCTTTCCCCTTAAGCAAGCATAAGTTGGGTTTCTAAATTTGAGACCCTGTTCTGTTTTGTAATTCAGTTCATGTGTAGCCAAGTTTACATTCCGTGTATTATTGATATCTTATGATGTTTCTTTTTCTGTGTGACTTATTTCAGTTAGAATCATCATACCTGAATCCACTCATTATGCTGCTACGGGCCTGATGACATAGATTTCATTGCTGAGTGATACTGCATTGTACGTAAGTACAACAACTTCTTTATCCATTTTTCACTTTCTGCGATATTGAACTTGTACCGTAAACCAGGTTCTTGTAAACAGAGCCGTCCCAATCTTTGGGGTGGCTGTGTTTTTTGATTTTAATTTCCCTAAGCTATAGGATCATAAGTGGAAGTGCCCTAGGCTCTGTTGCTTTGTTTTTTAGATGTTTCAGGAAACACCATACACTTCTCCCGAGTGGCTGTTGGCAATTGACATCCCGCCCATCAGCATAACAAGGCTCCCAGTTCTCCATGGCCTGTCCTGCCTTTCTGGATTTTACACTTTTTTCAGATGGCCCTTTTGACCGGGGGGAAGTGAGACTTCATTGTAGTGCAGATTTCCTTTGCAAGCTTGCTTGGTTGGCCAAAAAGGGCGTATGCGTTTTTCCTGAATATATTCAGGAAAAAACGCATACGCCCTTTTTGGCCAAGTGCATCATTGTGGACGTTCTGCCTCTTTTCCTATGCTTTAAATGCAATTCCAGTCTACCTCCTGAAATCGGTTTCCTGCAATTCTGCCCTGCTTTCAAGTCCTCTTGGCAGCCTTACTTCAGTATATTTTTGGACGATAGCTGTCATTTATAACTCTGCAGGTTTGTGAATTACAGTGCCCCTGAGCTCCTTTCTTCAACTCGCTTTCTCGTGAGCTGGCCGCAACACCGCAGGATGGCTTCAGGCCCTAATCTGGTTCTGGCATGGCATGCTGAGCCTTTGGTTAATTCCTCTTCCTGGTGGGAAATGAGAGTTAAATTTGCCCGTCCAGACACCTCCAGCTAGTCTCTCATTGGTTCTCCCTATTCCTGTTCATCTTCCGCAGAAATTGCAAACTGGGCCAAACAGGAGGTTAAAGGCACTGACTCTCCAAGTCGGGAGAGTGTTAGTAAAGCGTCTGGAATGTTGCACCCGAGTACCTGGGGACGAAAACTGAGACATATTTGAACACGTCTTCCAATCTCATGGTTGATCATACTCTGGGTTCCACATGCATGTTTTAGCTGAAGGAAGAATACCTTAAACCTGGAGAGTTGAGACCCGTGGAATGGGTACCATGCAATGTGACTTCAAAGGGTCTTCATTTGCTCACCGAACCTCTCCAATCCTATCACTGCTGCGTTTATGCCCCTGTACACACGCTTGATTCTCTTTCGGAGACATAGCAATCCATAGGTTTTAAGATACTTCCTAGTCAGGTACATTCTTAGGCGTTTAATATGGGGTGTTGAGTCGATTTCTTTGAGCAAGGAGTAGCTCTTGTCTATTCCATATTTGGCTTAAGGAACTTTATCTGTGCTCATTTCAATCTCTGGTTTTATGCAGCACCCCAACTCACCTTTCCCCTTAAGCAAGCATAAGTTGGGTTTCTAAATTTGAGACCCTGTTCTGTTTTGTAATTCAGTTCCTATGTAGCCAAGTTTACATTCCGTGTATTAGTGATATCTTATGATGTTTCTTTTTCTGTGAGACTTATTTCATTTAGAATCATCGTACCTGAATCCACTCATTATGCTGCTACGGGCCTGATGACATAGATTTCATTGCTGAGTGATATTGCATTGTACGTAAGTACCACAACTTCTTTATCCATTTTTCACTTTCTGCGATATTGAACTTGTACCGTAAACCAGGTTCTTGTAAACAGAGCCGTCCCAACCTTTGGGGTGGCTGTGTCTTTTTGATTTTAATTTCCCTAAGCTATAGGACCATAAGTGGAAGTGTCCTAGGCTCTGTTGCTTTGTTTTTTAGATGTTTCAGGAAACACCATACACTTCTCCCGAGTGGCTGTTGGCAATTGACATCCCGCCCATCAGCATAACAAGGCTCCCAGTTCTCCATGGCCTGTCCTGCCTTTCTGGATTTTACACTATTTTCAGATGGCCCTTTTGACCGGGGGGAAGTGAGACTTCATTGTAGTGCAGATTTCCTTTGCAAGCTTGCTTGGTTGGCCAAAAAGGGCGTATGCGTTTTTTCCTGAATATATTCAGGAAAAAACGCATACGCCCTTTTTGGCCAAGTGCATCATTGTGGACGTTCTGCCTCTTTTCCTATGCTTTAAATGCAATTCCAGTCTACCTCCTGAAATCGGTTTCCTGCAATTCTGCCCCGCTTTCAAGTCCTCTTGGCAGCCTTACTTCAGTATATTTTTGGACGATAGCTGTCATTTATAACTCTGCAGGTTTGTGAATTACAGTGCCCCTGAGCTCCTTTCTTCAACTCGCTTTCTCGTGAGATGGCCGCAACACCGCAGGATTGCTTCAGGCCCTAATCTGGTTCCGGCACGGCACGCTGAGCCGTTGGTTAATTCCTCTTCCTGGTGCGAAATGAGAGTTAAATTTGCCCATCCAGACACCTCCATCTAGTCTGTCATTGGTTCTCCCTATTCCTGTTCATCTTCCGCAGAAATTGCAAACTGGGCCTAACAGGAGGTTAAAGGCACTGACTCTCCAAGTCGGGAGAGTGTTAGTAAAGCGTCTGGAATGTTGCACCCGAGTACCAGGGGACGAAAACTGACACATATTGGAACACGTCTCCCGATCACATGGTTGATCATACTCTGGGTTCCACATGTATGTTTTAGCTGAAGGAAGAATACCTTAAACCTGGAGAGTTGAGACCCGTGGAATGGGTACCATGCAATATGACTTCAAAGGGTCTTCATTTGCTCACCGAACCTCTCCAATCCTATCACTGATGCGTTTATGCCCCTGCACACACGCTTGATTCTCTTTCGGAGACATAGCAATCCATAGGTTTTAAGAGACTTCCTAGTCAGGTATATTCTTAGGTGTTTAATATGGGGTGTTGAGTCCTTTTCGTTGAGCAAGGAGTAGCTCTTGTCTATTCCATATTTGGCTTAAGGAACTTTATCTGTGCTCATTTCAATCTCTGGTTTTATGCAGCACCCCAACTCACCTTTCCCCTTAAGGAAGCATAAGTTGGTTTTCTAAATTTGAGACCCTGTTCTGTTTTGTAATTCAGTTCCTGTGTAGCCAAGTTTACATTCCGTGTATTAGTGATAACTTATGATGTTTCTTTTTCTGGGTGACTTATTTCAGTTAGAATCATCGTACATGAATCCACTCATTATGCTGCTACGGGCCTGATGACATAAATTTCATTGCTGAGTGATACTGCATTGTACGTAAGTACCACAACTTCTTTATCCATTTTTCACTTTCTGCGATATTGAACTTGTACCATAAACCAGGTTCTTGTAAACAGAGCCGTCCCAACTTTTGGGGTGGCTGTGTCTTTTTGATTTTAATTTCCCTAAGCTATAGGACCATAAGTGGAAGTGCCCTAGGCTCTGTTGCTTTGTTTTTTAGATGTTTCAGGAAACACCATACACTTCTCCCGAGTGGCTGTTGGCAATTTACATCCCGCCCATCAGCATAACAAGGCTCCCAGTTCTCCATGGCCTGTCCTGCCTTTCTGGATTTTACACTTTTTTCAGATGGCCCTTTTGACCGGGGGAAATGATACTTCATTGTAGTGCAGATTTCCTTTGCAAGCTTGCTTGGTTGGCCAAAAAGGGCGTATGCGTTTTTTCCTGAATATATTCAGGAAAAAACGCATACGCCCTTTTTGGCCAAGTGCATCATTGTGGACGTTCTGCCTCCTTTCCTATGCTTTAAATGCAATTCCAGTCTACCTCCTGAAATCGGTTTCCTGCAATTCTGCCCCGCTTTCAAGTCCTCTTGGCAGCCTTACTTCAGTATATTTTTGGACGATAGCTGTCATTTATAACTCTGCAGGTTTGTGAATTACAGTGCCCCTGAGCTCCTTTCTTCAACTCGCTTTCTCGTGAGCTGGCCGCAACACCGCAGGATTGCTTCAGGCCCTAATCTGGTTCCGGCACGGCACGCTGAGCCTTTGGTTAATTCCTCTTCCTGGTGCGAAATGAGAGTTAAATTTGCCCGTCCAGACACCTCCAGCTAGTCTGTCATTGGTTCTCCCTATTCCTGTTCATCTTCCACAGAAATTGCAAACTGGGCCAAACAGGAGGTTAAAGGCACTGACTCTCCAAGTCGGGAGAGTGTTAGTAAAGCGTCTGGAATGTTGCACCCGAGTACCAGGGGACGAAAACTGACACATATTGGAACACGTCTCCCGATCACACGGTTGATCATACTCTGGGTTCCACATGCATATTTTAGCTGAAGGAAGAATACCTTAAACCTGGAGAGTTGAGACCCGTGGAATGGGTACCATGCAATATGACTTCAAAGGGTCTTCATTTGCTCACCGAACCTCTCCAATCCTATCACTGCTGCGTTTATGTCCCTGCACACACGCTTGATTCTCTTTCGGAGACATAGCAATCCATAGGTTTTAAGAGACTTCCTAGTCAGGTATATTCTTAGGTGTTTAATATGGGGTGTTGAATCCTTTTCGTTGAGCAAGGAGTAGCTCTTGTCTATTCCATATTTGGCTTAAGGAACTTTATCTGTGCTCATTTCAATCTCTGGTTTTATGCAGCACCCCAACTCACCTTTCCCCTTAAGCAAGCATAAGTTGGGTTTCTCAATTTGAGACCCTGTTCTGTTTTGTAATTCAGTTCCTAGGTAGCCAAGTTTACATTCCATGTATTAGTGATATCTTATGACGTTTCTTTTTCTGTGTGACTTATTTCAGTTAGAATCATCATACCTGAATCCACTCATTATGCTGCTACGGGCCTGATGACATAGATTTCATTGCTGAGTGATACTGCATTGTACGTAAGTACCACAACTTCTTTATCCATTTTTCACTTTCTGCGATATAGAACTTGTACCATAAACCAGGTTTTTGTAAACAGAGCCGTCCCAACCTTTGGGGTGGCTGTGTCTTTTTGATTTTAATTTCCCTAAGCTATAGGACCATAAGTGGAAGTGCCCTAGGCTCTGTTGCTTTGTTTTTTAGATGTTTCAGGAAACACCATACACTTCTCCCGAGTGGCTGTTGGCAGTTGACATCCCGGCCATCAGCATAACAAGGCTCCCAGTTCTCCATGGCCTGTCCTGCCTTTCTGGATTTTACACTTTTTTCAGATGGCCCTTTTGACCGGGGGAAGTGAGACTTCATTGTAGTGCAGATTTCCTTTGCAAGCTTGCTTGGTTGGCCAAAAAGGGCGTATGCGTTTTTTCCTGAATATATTCAGGAAAAAACGCATACGCCCTTTTTGGCCAAGTGCATCATTGCCGACGTTCTGCCTCTTTTCCTATGCTTTAAATGCAATTCCAGTCTACCTCCTGAAATCGGTTTCCTGCAATTCTGCCCCGCTTTCAAGTCCTCTTGGCAGCCTTGCTTCAGTATATTTTTGGACGATAGCTGTCATTTATAACTCTGCAGGTTTGTGAATTACAGTGCCCCTGAGCTCCTTTCTTCAACTCGCTTTCTCCTGAGATGGCCGCAACATCGCAGGATTGCTTCAGGCCCTAATCTGGTTCCGGCACGGCACGCTGAGCCTTTGGTTAATTCCTCTTCCTGGTGCGAAATGAGAGTTAAATTTGCCCATCCAGACACCTCCATCTAGTCTGTCATTTATTCTCCCTATTCCTGTTCATCTTCCGCAGAAATTGCAAACTGGGCCAAACAGGAGGTTAAAGGCACTGACTCTCCAAGTCGGGAGAGTGTTAGTAAAGCGTCTGGAATGTTGCACCCGAGTACCAGGGGACGAAAACTGACACATATTGGAACACGTCTCCCGATCACACGGTTGATCATACTCTGGGTTCCACATGCATGTTTTAGCTGAAGGAAGAATGCCTTAAACCTGGAGAGTTGAGACCCGTGGAATGGGTACCATGCAATATGACTTCAAAGGGTCTTCATTTGCTCACCGAACCTCTCCAATCCTATCACTGCTGCGTTTATGTCCCTGCACACACGCTTGATTCTCTTTCGGAGACATAGCAATCCATAGGTTTTAAGATACTTCCTAGTCAGGTATATTCTTAGGTGTTTAATATGGGGTGTTGAATCCATTTCGTTGAGCAAGGAGTAGCTCTTGTCTATTCCATATTTGGCTTAAGGAACTTTATCTGTGCTCATTTCAATCTCTGGTTTTATGCAGCACCCCAACTCACCTTTCCCCTTAAGCAAGCATAAGTTGGTTTTCTAAATTTGAGACCCTGTTCTGTTTTGTAATTCAGTTCCTATGTAGCCAAGTTTCCATTCCGTGTATTAGTGATATCTTATGATGTTTCTTTTTCTGTGTGACTTATTTCAGTTAGAATCATCATACCTGAATCCACTCATTATGCTGCTACGGGCCTGATGACATAGATTTCATTGCTGAGTGATACTGCATTGTACGTAAGTACCACAACTTCTTTATCCGTTTTTCACTTTCTGCGATATTGAACTTGTACCGTAAACCAGGTTCTTGTAAACAGAGCCATCCCAACTTTTTGGGTGGCTGTGTCTTTTGATTTTAATTTCCCTAAGCTATAGGACCATAAGTGGAAGTGCCCTAGGCTCTGTTGCTTTGTTTTTTAGATGTTTCAGGAAACACCATACACTTCTCCCGAGTGGCTGTTGGCAATTGACATCCCGCCCATCAGCATAACAAGGCTCCCAGTTCTCCATGGCCTGTCCTGCCTTTCTGGATTTTACACTTTTTTCAGATGGCCCTTTTGACCGGGGGGAAGTGAGACTTCATTGTAGTGCAGATTTCCTTTGCAAGCTTGCTTGGTTGGCCAAAAAGGGCGTATGCGTTTTTTCCTGAATATATTCAGGAAAAAACGCATACGCCCTTTTTGGCCAAGTGCATCATTGTGGACGTTCTGCCTCTTTTCCTATGCTTTAAATGCAATTCCAGTCTACCTCCTGAAATCGGTTTCCTGCAATTCTGCCCCGCTTTCACGTCCTCTTGGAAGCCTTACTTCAGTATATTTTTGGACGATAGCTGTCATTTATAACTCTGCAGGTTTGTGAATTACAGTGCCCCTGAGCTCCTTTCTTCAACTCGCTTTCTCGTGAGCTGGCCGCAACACCGCAGGATGGCTTCAGGCCCTAATCTGGTTCCGGCACGGCACGCTGAGCCTTTGGTTAATTCCTCTTCCTGGTGGGAAATGAGAGTTAAATTTGCCCGTCCAGACACCTCCATCTACTCTCTCATTGGTTCTCCCTATTCCTGTTCATCTTCCGCAGAAATTGCAAACTGGGCCAAACAGGAGGTTAAAGGCACTGACTCTCCAAGTCGGGAGAGTGTTAGTAAAGCATCTGGAATGATGCACCCGAGTACCAGGGGACGAAAACTGACACATATTGGAACACGTCTCCCGATCACACGGTTGATCATACTCTGGGTTCCACATGCATGTTTTAGCTGAGGGAAGAATACCTTAAACCTGGAATGCTGAGACCCGTGGAATGGGTACCATGCAATATGACTTCAAAGGGTCTTCATTTGCTCACCGAACTTCTCCAATCCTATCACTGCTGCGTTTATGCCCCTGTACACACGCTTGATTCTCTTTCGGAGACATAGCAATCCATAGGTTTTAAGATACTTCCTAGTCAGGTACATTCTTAGGTGTTTAATATGGGGTGTTGAGTCCATTTCGTTGAGCAAGGAGTAGCTCTTGTCTATTCCATATTTGGCTTAAGGAACTTTATCTGTGCTCATTTCAATCTCTGGTTTTATGCAGCACCCCAACTCACCTTTCCCCTTAAGCAAGCATAAGTTGGTTTTCTAAATTTGAGACCCTGTTCTGTTTTGTAATTCAGTTCCTGTGTAGCCAAGTTTATATTCCGTGTATTAGTGATATCTTATGATGTTTCTTTTTCTGTGTGACTTAATTCAGTTAGAATCATCGTACCTGAATCCACTCATTATGCTGCTACGGGCCTGATGACATAGATTTCATTGCTGAGTGATACTGCATTGTACGTAAGTACCACAACTTCTTTATCTATTTTTCACTTTCTGCGATATTGAACTTGTACCGTAAACCAGGTTCTTGTAAACAGAGCGGTCCCAAACTTTGGGGTGGCTGTGTCTTTTTGATTTTAATTTCCCTAAGCTATAGGACCATAAGTGGAAGTGCCCTAGGCTCTGTTGCTTTGTTTTCTAGATGTTTCAGGAAACACCATACACTTCTCCCAAGTGGCTGTTGGCAATTTACATCCCGCCCATCAGCATAACAAGGCTCCCAGTTCTCCATGGCCTGTCCTGCCTTTCTGGATTTTACACTTTTTTCAGATGGCCCTTTTGACCGGGGGGAAGTGAGACTTCATTGTAGTGCAGATTTCCTTTGCAAGCTTGCTTGGTTGGCCAAAAAGGGCGTATGCGTTTTTTCCTGAATATATTCAGGAAAAACACATACGCCCTTTTTGGCCAAGTGCATCATTGTGGACGTTCTGCCTCTTTTCCTATGCTTTAAATGCAATTCCAGTCTACCTCCTGAAATCGGTTTCCTGCAATTCTGCCCCGCTTTCAAGTCCTCTTGGCAGCCTTACTTCAGTATATTTTTGGACGATAGCTGTCATTTATAACTCTGCAGGTTTGTGAATTACAGTGCCCCTGAGCTCCTTTCTTCAACTCGCTTTCTCGTGAGCTGGCCGCAACACCGCAGGATGGCTTCAGGCCCTAATCTGGTTCCGGGACGGCACGCTGAGCCTTTGGTTAATTCCCATTCCTGGTGGGAATTGAGAGTTAAATTTGCCCGTCCAGACACCTCCAGCTAGTCTGTCATTGGTTCTCCCTATTCCTGTTCATCTTCCGCAGAAACTTCAAACTGGACCAAACAGGAGGTTAAAGGCACTGACTCTCCAAGTCGGGAGAGTGTTAGTAAAGCGTCTGGAATGTTGCACCCGAGTACCAGGGGACGAAAACTGACACATATTGGAACACGTCTCCCGATCACACGGTTTATCATACTCTGGGTTCCACATGCTTATTTTAGCTGAAGGAAGAATACCTTAAACCTGGAGAGTTGAGACCCGTGGAATGGGTACCATGCAATATGACTTCAAAGGGTCTTCATTTGCTCACCGAACCTCTCCAGTCCTATCACTGCTGCGTTTATGCCCCTGTACACACGCTTGATTCTCTTTCGGAGACATAGCAATCCATAGGTTTGAAGATACTTCCTAGTCAGGTATATTCTTAGGCGTTTAATATGGGGTGTTGAGTCCATTTCGTTGAGCAAGGAGTAGCTCTTGTCTATTCCATATTTGGCTTAAGGAAATTTATCTGTGCTCATTTCAATCTCTGGTTTTATGCAGCACCCCAACTCACCTTTCCCCTTAAGCAAGCATAAGTTGGTTTTCTAAATTTGAGACCCTGTTCTGTTTTGTAATTCAGTTCCTGTGTAGCCAAGTTTACATTCCGTGTATTAGTGATATCTTATGATGTTTCTTTTTCTGTGTGACTTATTTCAGTTAGAATCATCATACCTGAATCCACTCATTATGCTGCTACGGGCCTGATGACATAGATTTCATTGTTGTGTGATATTGCATTGTACGTAAGTACCACAACTTCTTTATCCATTTTTCACTTTCTGCGATATTGAACTTGTACCGTAAACCAGGTTCTTGTAAACAGAGCCGTCACAACATTTGGGGTGGCTGTGTCTTTTTGATTTTAATTTCCCTAAGCTATAGGACCATAAGTGGAAGTGCCCTAGGCTCTGTTGCTTTGTTTTTTAGATGTTTCAGGAAACACCATACACTTCTCCCGAGTGGCTGTTCGCAATTTACATCCCGCCCATCAGCATAACAAGGCTCCCATTTCTCCATGGCCTGTCCTGCCTTTCTGGATTTTACACTTTTTTCAGATGGCCCTTTTGACCGGGGGGAAGTGAGACTTCATTGTAGTGCAGATTTCCTTTGCAAGCTTGCTTGGTTGGCCAAAAAGGGCGTATGCGTTTTTTCCTGAATATATTCAGGAAAAAACGCATACGCCCTTTTTGGCCAAGTGCATCATTGTGGACGTTCTGCCTCTTTTCCTATGCTTTAAATGCAATTCCAGTCTACCTCCTGAAATCGGTTTCCTGCAATTCTGTCCCGCTTTCAAGTCCTCTTGGCAGCCTTACTTCAGTATATTTTTGGACGATAGCTGTCATTTATAACTCTGCAGGTTTGTGAATTACAGTGCCCCTGAGCTCCTTTCTTCAACTCGCTTTCTCGTGAGCTGGCCGCAACACCGCAGGATGGCTTCAGGCTTCCGGCACGGCACGCTGAGCCTTTGGTTAATTCCTCTTCCTGGTGGGAAATGAGAGTTAAATTTGCCCGTCCAGACACCTGCAGCTAGTCTCTCATTGGTTCTCCCTATTCCTGTTCATCTTCCTCACAAATTGCAAACTGGGCCAAACAGGAGGTTAAAGGCACTGACTCTCCAAGTCAGGAGAGTGTTAGTAAAGCGTCTGGAATGTTGCACCCGAGTACCAGGGGACGAAAACTGACACATATTGGAACACGTCTCCCGATCACACGGTTGATCATACTCTGGGTTCCACATGCATGTTTTAGCTGAAGGAAGAATACCTTAAACCTGGAGAGTTGAGACCCGTGGAATGGGTACCATGCAATATTTCTTCAAAGGGTCTTCATTTGCTCACCGAACCTCTCCAATCCTATCACTGCTGCGTTTATGCCCCTGCACACACGCTTGATTGTCTTTCGGAGACATAGCAATCCATAGGTTTAAGATACTTCCTAGTCAGGTATATTCTTAGGCGTTTAATATGGGGTGTTGAATCCATTTCGATGAGCAAGGAGTAGCTCTTGTCTATTACATATTTGGCTTAAGGAACTTTATCTGTGCTCATTTCAATCTCTGGTTTTATGCAGCACCCCAACTCACCTTTCCCCTTAAGCAAACATAAGTTGGTTTTCTAAATTTGAGACACTGTTGTGTTTGTAATTCACTTCCTGGGTAGCCAAGTTTACATTCCGTGTATTAGTGATATCTTATGATGTTTCTTTTTCTGTGTGACCTATTTCAGTTAGAATCATCATACCTGAATCCACTCATTATGCTGCTACGGGCCTGATGACATAGATGTCATTGCTGAGTGATATTGCATTGTACGTAAGTACCACAACTTCTTTATCCATTTTTCACTTTCTGCGATATTGAACTTGTACTGTAAACGAGGTTCTTGTAAACAGAGCCGTCCCAAACTTTGGGGTGGCTGTGTCTTTTTGATTTTAATTTCCCTAAGCTATAGGACCGTAAGTGGAAGTGCCCTAGGCTCTGTTGCTTTGTTTTTTAGATGTTTCAGGAAACACCATACACTTCTCCCGAGTGGCTGTTGGCAATTTACATCCCGCCCATCAGCATAACAAGGCTCCCAGTTCTCCATGGCCGGTCCTGCCTTTCTGGATTTTACACTTTTTTCAGATGCCCCTTTTGACCGGGGGGAGGTGAGACTTCATTGTAGTGCAGATTTCCTTTGCAAGCTTGCTTGGTTGGCCAAAAAGGGCATATGCGTTTTTTCCTGAATATATTCAGGAAAAAACGCATATGCCCTTTTTGGCCAAGTGCATCATTGTGGACGTTCTGCCTCTTTTCCTATGCTTTAAATGCAATTCCAGTCTACCTCCTGAAATCGGTTTCCTGCAATTCTGCCCCGCTTTCAAGTCCTCTTGGCAGCCTTACTTCAGTATATTTTTGGACGATAGTTGTCATTTATAACTGTGAGGTTTGTGAATTACAGTGCCCCTGAGCTCCTTTCTTCAACTCGCTTTCTTGTGAGCTGGCCACAACACCGCAGGATTGCTTCAGGCCCTAATCTGGTTCCGGCACGGCACGCTGAGCCTTTGTTTAAATCCTCTTCCTGGTGGGAAATGAGAGTTAAATTTGCCCGTCCAGACACCTCCAGCTAGTGTCTCATTGGTTCTCCCTATTCCTGTTCATCTTCCGCAGAAATTGCAAACTGGGCCAAACAGGAGGTTAAAGGCACTGACTCTCCAAGTCGGGAGAGTGTTAGTAAAGCATCTGGAATGTTGCACCTGAGTACCAGGGTCGAGAACGGAGACATATTTGAACACGTCTCCCGATTACACGGCTGATCATACTCTGCGTTCCACATGCATGTTTTAGCTGAAGGAAGAAACCCTTCAACCTGGAGAGTTGAGACCCGTGGAATGGGTACCATGCAATATGACTTCAAAGGGTCTTCATTTGCTCACCGAACCTCTCTAATCCTATCACTGCTGCGTTTATGTCCCTGTACACACGCTTGATTCTCTTTCGGAGACATAGCAGTCCATAGGTTTTAAGATACTTACTAGTCAGGTACATTCTTAGGCGTTTAATATGGGGTGTTGAGTCTATTTCATTGAGCAAGGAGTAGCTCTTGTCTATTACATATTTGGCTTAAGGAACTTTATCTGTGCTCATTTCAATCTCTGGTTTTATGCAGCACCCCAACTCACCTTTCCCCTTAAGCAAACATAAGTTGGTTTTCTAAATTTGAGACACTGTTGTGTTTGTAATTCATTTCCTGGGTAGCCAAGTTTACATTCCGTGTATTAGTGATATCTTATGATGTTTCTTTTTCTGTGTGACCTATTTCAGTTAGAATCATCATACCTGAATCCACTCATTATGGTGCTACTGGCCTGATGACATAGATTTCCTTGCTGAGTGATATTGCATTGTACGTAAGTACCACAACTTCTTTATCCATTTTTCACTTTCTGCGATATTGAACTTGTACCGTAAACCAGGTTCTTGTAAACAGAGCCGTCCCAACTTTTGGGAGGCTGTGTCTTTTTGATTTTAGTTTCCCTAAGCTATAGGACCATAAGTGGAAGTGCCCTAGGCTCTGTTGCTTTGTTTTTTAGATGTTTCAGGAAACACCATACACTTCTCCCGAGTGGCTGTTGGCAGTTTACATCCCGCCCATGAGCATAACAAGGCTCCCAGTTCTCCATGGCCTGTCCTGCCTTTCTGGATTTTACACTTTTTTCAGATGGCCCTTTTGACCGGGGGGAAGTGAGAGTTCATGGTAGTGCAGATTTCCTTTGCAAGCTTGCTTGGTTGGCCAAAAAGGGCGTATGCGTTTTTTCCTGAATATATTCAGGAAAAAACGCATACGCCCTTTTTGGCCAAGTGCATCATTGTGGACGTTCTGCCTCTTTTCCTATGCTTTAAATGCAATTCCAGTCTACCTCCTGAAATCGGTTTCCTGCAATTCTGCCCCGCTTTCAAGTCCTCTTGGCAGCCTTACTTCAGTATATTTTTGGACGATAGCTGTCATTTATAACTCTGCAGGTTTGTGAATTACAGTGCCCCTGAGCTCCTTTCTTCAACTCGCTTTCTCGTGAGATGGCCGCAACACCGCAGGATTGCTTCAGGCCCTAATCTGGTTCCGGCACGGCACGCTGAGCCTTTGGTTAATTCCTCTTCCTGGTGCGAAATGAGAGTTAAATTTGCCCATCCAGACACCTCCATCTAGTCTGTCATTGGTTCTCCCTATTCCTGTTCATCTTCGGCAGAAATTGCAAAGTGGGCCAAACAGGAGGTTAAAGGCACTGACTCTCCAAGTCGGGAGAGTGTTAGTAAAGCGTCTGGAATGTTACACCCGAGTACCAGGGGACGAAAACTGACACATATTGGAACACGTCTCCCGATCACACGGTTGATCATACTCTGGGTTCCACATGCATGTTTTAGCTGAAGGAAGAATACCTTAAACCTGGAGAGTTGAGACCCGTGGAATGGGTACCATGCAATATGACTTCAAAGGGTCTTCATTTGCTCACCGAACCTCTCCAATCCTATCACTGCTGCGTTTATGCCCCTGTACACACACTTGATTCTCTTTCAGAGACATAGCAATCCATAGGTTTTAAGATACTTCCTAGTCAGGTACACTCTTAGGCATTTAATATGGGGTGTTGAGTCCATTTCGTTGAGCAAGGAGTAGCTCTTGTCTAATCGATATTTGGCTTAAGGAACTTTATCTGTGCTCATTTCAATCTCTGGTTTTATGCAGCACCCCAACTCACCTTTCCCCTTAAGCAAGCATAAGTTGGGTTTCTAAATTTGAGAACCTGTTCTGTTTTGTAATTCAGTTCCTATGTAGCCAAGTTTACATTCCGTGTATTAGTGATATCTTATGATGTTTCTTTTTCTGTGTGACTTATTTCAGTTAGAATCATCATACCTGAATCCACTCATTATGGTGCTACTGGCCTGATGACATAGATTTCCTTGCTGAGTGATATTGCATTGTACGTAAGTACCACAACTTCTTTATCCATTTTTCACTTTCTGCGATATTGAACTTTTACCGTAAACCAGGTTCTTGTAAACAGAGCCGTCCCAACTTTTGGGGTGGCTGTGTCTTTTTGATTTTAGTTTCCCTAAGCTATAGGACCATAAGTGGAAGTGCCCTAGGCTCTGTTGCTTTGTTTTTTAGATGTTTCAGGAAACACCATACACTTCTCCCCAGTGGCTGTTGGCAATTTACATCCCGCCCATCAGCATAACAAGGCTCCCAGTTCTCCATGGCCTGTCCTGCCTTGCTGGATTTTACACTTTTTTCAGATGGCCCTTTTGACCGGGGGGAAGTGAGACTTCATTGTAGTGCAGATTTCCTTTCCCAGCTTGCTTGGTTGGCCAAAAAGGGCGTATGCGTTTTTTCCTGAATATATTCAGGAAAAAACGCATACGCCCTTTTTGGCCAAGTGCATCATTGTGGACGTTCTGCCTCTTTTCCTATGCTTTAAATGCAATTCCAGTCTACCTCCTGAAATCGGTTTCCTGCAATTCTGCCCCGCTTTCAAGTCCTCTTGGCAGCCTTACTTCAGTATATTTTTGGACGATAGCTGTCATTTATAACTCTGCAGGTTTGTGAATTACAGTGCCCCTGAGCTCCTTTCTTCAACTCGCTTTCTCGTGAGATGGCCGCAACACCGCAGGATTGCTTCAGGCCCTAATCTGGTTCCGGCACGGCACGCTGAGCCTTTGGTTAATTCCTCTTCCTGGTGCGAAATGAGAGTTAAATTTGCCCATCCAGACACCTCCATCTAGTCTGTCATTGGTTCTCCCTATTCCTGTTCATCTTCCGCAGAAATTGCAAACTGGGCCAAACAGGAGGTTAAAGGCACTGACTCTCCAAGTCGGGAGAGTGTTAGTAAAGCGTCTGGAATGTTGCACCCGAGTACCAGGGGACGAAAACTGACACATATTGGAACACGTCTCCCGATCACATGGTTGATCATACTCTGGGTTCCACATGTATGTTTTAGCTGAAGGAAGAATACCTTAAACCTGGAGAGTTGAGACCCGTGGAATGGGTACCATGCAATATGACTTCAAAGGGTCTTCATTTGCTCACCGAACCTCTCCAATCCTATCACTGATGCGTTTATGCCCCTGCACACACGCTTGATTCTCTTTCGGAGACATAGCAATCCATAGGTTTTAAGAGACTTCCTAGTCAGGTATATTCTTAGGTGTTTAATATGGGGTGTTGAGTCCTTTTCGTTGAGCAAGGAGTAGCTCTTGTCTATTCCATATTTGGCTTAAGGAACTTTATCTGTGCTCATTTCAATCTCTGGTTTTATGCAGCACCCCAACTCACCTTTCCCCTTAAGCAAGCATAAGTTGGGTTTCTAAATTTGAGACCCTGTTCTGTTTTGTAATTCAGTTCCTGTGTAGCCAAGTTTACATTCCATGTATTAGTGATAACTTATGATGTTTCTTTTTCTGTGTGACTTATTTCAGTTAGAATCATCGTACATGAATCCACTCATTATGCTGCTACGGGCCTGATGACATAAATTTCATTGCTGAGTGATACTGCATTGTACGTAAGTACCACAACTTCTTTATCCATTTTTCACTTTCTGCGATATTGAACTTGTACCATAAACCAGGTTCTTGTAAACAGAGCCGTCCCAACTTTTGGGGTGGCTGTGTCTTTTTGATTTTAATTTCCCTAAGCTATAGGACCATAAGTGGAAGTGCCCTAGGCTCTGTTGCTTTGTTTTTTAGATGTTTCAGGAAACACCATACACTTCTCCCGTGTGGCTGTTGGCAATTTACATCCCGCCCATCAGCATAACAAGGCTCCCAGTTCTCCATGGCCTGTCCTGCCTTTCTGGATTTTACACTTTTTTCAGATGGCCCTTTTGACCGGGGGAAATGATACTTCATTGTAGTGCAGATTTCCTTTGCAAGCTTGCTTGGTTGGCCAAAAAGGGCGTATGCGTTTTTTCCTGAATATATTCAGGAAAAAACGCATACGTCCTTTTTGGCCAAGTGCATCATTGTGGACGTTCTGCCTCCTTTCCTATGCTTTAAATGCAATTCCAGTCTACCTCCTGAAATCGGTTTCCTGCAATTCTGCCCCGCTTTCAAGTCCTCTTGGCAGCCTTACTTCAGTATATTTTTGGACGATAGCTGTCATTTATAACTCTGCAGGTTTGTGAATTACAGTGCCCCTGAGCTCCTTTCTTCAACTCGCTTTCTCGTGAGCTGGCCGCAACACCGCAGGATGGCTTCAGGCCCTAATCTGGTTCCGGCACGGCACGCTGAGCCTTTGGTTAATTCCCATTCCTGGTGGGAATTGAGAGTTAAATTTGCCCGTCCAGACACCTCCAGCTAGTCTGTCATTTATTCTCCCTATTCCTGTTCATCTTCCGCAGAAATTGCAAACTGGGCCAAACAGGAGGTTAAAGGCACTGACTCTCCAAGTCGGGAGAGTGTTAGTAAAGCGTCTGGAATGTTGCACCCGAGTACCAGGGGACGAAAACTGACACATATTGGAACACGTCTCCCGATCACACGGTTGATCATACTCTGGGTTCCACATGCATGTTTTAGCTGAAGGAAGAATGCCTTAAACCTGGAGAGTTGAGACCCGTGGAATGGGTACCATGCAATATGACTTCAAAGGGTCTTCATTTGCTCACCGAACCTCTCCAATCCTATCACTGCTGCGTTTATGTCCCTGCACACACGCTTGATTCTCTTTCGGAGACATAGCAATCCATAGGTTTTAAGATACTTCCTAGTCAGGTATATTCTTAGGTGTTTAATATGGGGTGTTGAATCCATTTCGTTGAGCAAGGAGTAGCTCTTGTCTATTCCATATTTGGCTTAAGGAACTTTATCTGTGCTCATTTCAATCTCTGGTTTTATGCAGCACCCCAACTCACCTTTCCCCTTAAGCAAGCATAAGTTGGGTTTCTAAATTTGAGACCCTGTTCTGTTTTGTAATTCAGTTCCTATGTAGCCAAGTTTCCATTCCGTGTATTAGTGATATCTTATGATGTTTCTTTTTCTGTGTGACTTATTTCAGTTAGAATCATCATACCTGAATCCACTCATTATGCTGCTACGGGCCTGATGACATAGATTTCATTGCTGAGTGATATTGCATTGTACGTAAGTACCACAACTTCTTTATCCATTTTTCACTTTCTGCGGTATTGAACTTGTACCGTAAACCAGGTTCTTGTAAACAGAGCCATCCCAACCTTTGGGGTGGCTGTGTCTTTTTGATTTTAATTTCCCTAAGCTATAGGACCATAAGTGGAAGTGCCCTAGGCTCTGTTGCTTTGTTTTTTAGATGTTTCAGGAAACACCATACACTTCTCCCGAGTGGCTGTTGGCAGGTTACATCCCGCCCATGAGCATAACAAGGCTCCCAGTTCTCCATGGCCTGTCCTGCCTTTCTGGATTTTACACTTTTTTCAGATGGCCCTTTTGACCGGGGGGAAGTGAGAGTTCATGGTAGTGCAGATTTCCTTTGCAAGCTTGCTTGGTTGGCCAAAAAGGGCGTATGCGTTTTTTCCTGAATATATTCAGGAAAAAATGCATATGCCCTTTTTACCAAGTGCATCATTGTGGACGTTCTGCCTCTTTTCCTATGCTTTAAATGCAATTCCAATCTACCTCCTGAAATCGGTTTCCTGCAATTCTGCCCCGCTTTCAAGTCCTCTTGGCAGCCTTACTTCAGTATATTTTTGGACGATAGCTGTCATTTATAACTCTGCAGGTTTGTGAATTACAGTGCCCCTGAGCTCCTTTCTTCAACTCGCTTTCTCGTGAGCTGCCCGCAACACCGCAGGATGGATTCAGGCCCTAATCTGGTTCCGGCACGGCACGCTGAGCCTTTGGTTAATTCCTCTTCCTGGTGGGAAATGAGAGTTAAATTTGCCCGTCCAGACAGCTTCAGCTAGTCTCTCATTGGTTCTCCCTATTCCTGTTCATCTTCCGCAGAAATTGAAAACTGGGCCAAACAGGAGGTTAAAGGCACTGACTCTCCAAGTCGGGAGAGTGTTAGTAAAGCGTCTGGAATGTTGCACCCGAGTACCAGGGGACGAAAACTGACACATATTGGAACACGTCTCCCGATCACACGGTTGATCATACTCTGGGTTCCACATGCATGTTTTAGCTGAAGGAAGAATACCTTAAACCTGGAGAGTTGAGACCCGTGGAATGGGTACCATGCAATATGACTTCAAAGGGTCTTCATTTGCTCACCGAACCTCTCCAGTCCTATCACTGCTGCGATTATGCCCCTGCACACACGCTTGATTCTCTTTCGGAGACATAGCAATCCATAGGTTTTAAGATTCTTACTAGTCATGTATATTCTTAGGTGTTTAATATGGGGTGTTGAATCCATTTCGTTGAGCAAGGAGTAGCTCTTGTCTATTCCATATTTGGCTTAAGGAACTTTATCTGTGCTCATTTCAATCTCTGGTTTTATGCAGCACCCCAACTCACCTTTCCCCTTAAGCAAGCATAAGTTGGGTTTCTAAATTTGAGACCCTGTTCTGTTTTGTAATTCATTCCTGTGTAGCCAAGGTTACATTCCGTGAATTAGTGATATCTTATGATGTTTCTTTTTCTGTGAGACTTATTTCAGTTAGAATCATCGTACCTGAATCCACTCATTATGCTGCTACGGGCCTGATGACATAGATTTCTTTGCTGAGTGATATTGCATTGTACGTAAGTACCACAACTTCTTTATCCATTTTTCTCTTTCTGCGATATTGAACTTGTACCGTAAATGAGTTTCTTGTTAACAGAGCCGTCCCAACCTTTTGGGTGGCTCTGTCTTTTTAATTTTAATTTCCCTAAGCTATAGGACCATAAGTGGAAGTGCCCTAGGCTCTGTTGCTTTGTTTTTTAGATGTTTCAGGAAACACCATACACTTCTCCCGAGTGGCTGTTGGCAATTTACATCCCGCCCATCAGCATAACAAGGCTCCCAGTTCTCCATGGCCTGTCCTGCCTTTCTGGATTTTACACTTTTTTCAGATGGCCCTTTTGACTGGGGGGAAGTGAGACTTCATTGTAGTGCAGATTTCCTTTGCAAGCTTGCTTGGTTGGCCAAAAAGGGCGTATGCGTTTTTTCCTGAATATATTCAGGAAAAAACGCATACGCCCTTTTTGGCCAAGTGCATCATTGTGGACGTTCTGCCTCTTTTCCTATGCTTTAAATGCAATTCAGGTCTACCTCCTGAAATCGGTTTCCTGCAATTCTGCCCCGCTTTCAAGTCCTCTTGGCAGCCTTACTTCAGTATATTTTTGGACGATAGCTGTCATTTATAACTCTGCAGGTTTGTGAATTACAGTGCCCCTGAGCTCCTTTCTTCAACTCGCTTTCTCGTGAGCTGGCCGTAACACCGCATGATTGCTTCAGGCCCTAATCTGGTTCCGGCACGGCACGCTGAGCATTTGGTTAATTCCTCTCCCTGGTGGGAAATGAGAGTTAAATTTGCCCGTCCAGACACCTCCAGCTAGTCTGTCATTGGTTCTCCCTATTCCTGTTCATCTTCCGCAGAAATTGCAAACTGGGCCAAACAGGAGGTTAAAGGCACTGACTCTCCAAGTCGGGAGAGTGTTAGTAAAGCGTCTGGAATGTTACACCCGAGTACCACGGGACGAAAACTGACACATACTTGAACACGTCTCCCGATCACACGGTTGATCATACTCTGGGTTCCACATGCATGTTTTAGCTGAAGGAAGAATACCTTAAAACTGGAGAGTTGAGACCCGTGGAATGGGTACCATGCAATATGATTTCAAAGGGTCTTCATTTGCACACCGAACCTATCCAATCCTATCACTGCTGCGTTTATGCCCCTGTACACACGCTTGATTCTCTTTCGGAGACATAGCAGTCCATAGGTTTTAAGATACTTCCTAGTCAGGTACATTCTTAGGCATTTAATATGGGGTGTTGAGTCCATTTCGTTGAGCAAGGAGTAGCTCTTGTCTATTCCATATTTGGCTTAAGGAACTTTATCTGTGCTCATTTCAATCTCTGGTTTTATGCAGCACCCCAACTCACCTTTCCCCTTAAGCAAGCATAAGTTGGGTTTCTAAATTTGAGACCCTGTTCTGTTTTGTAATTCAGTTCCTGTGTAGCCAAGTTTACATTCCGTGTATTAGTGATATCTTATGATGTTTCTTTTTCTGTGTGACTTATTTCAGTTAGAATCATCATACCTGAATCCACTCATTATGCTGCTACGGGCCTGATGACATAGATTTCCTTGCTGAGTGATACTGCATTGTACGTAAGTACCACAACTTCTTTATCCATTTTTCACTTTCTGCGATATTGAACTTGTACCGTAAACCAGGTTCTTGTAAACAGAGCCGTCCCAACCTTTGGGGTGGCTGTGTCTTTTTGATTTTAATTTCCCTAAGCTATAGGACCATAAGTGGAAGTGCCCTAGGCTCTGTTGCTTTGTTTTTTAGATGTTTCAGGAAACACCATACACTTCTCCCGAGTGGCTGTTGGCAATTTACATCCCGCCCATCAGCATAACAAGGCTCCCAGTTCTCCATGGCCTGTCCTGCCTTTCTGGATTTTACACCTTTTTCAGATGGCCCTTTTGACCGGGGGGAAGTGAGAGTTCATGGTAGTGCAGATTTCCTTTGCAAGCTTGCTTGGTTGGCCAAAAAGGGCGTATGCGTTTTTTCCTGAATATATTCAGGAAAAAACGCATACGCCCTTTTTGGCCAAGTGCATCATTGTGGACGTTCTGCCTCTTTTCCTATGCTTTAAATGCAATTCCAGTCTACCTCCTGAAATCGGTTTCCTGCAATTCTGCACCACTTTCAAGTCCTCTTGGCAGCCTTACTTCAGTATATTTTTGGACGATAGCTATCATTTATAACTCTGCAGGTTTGTGAATTACAGTGCCCCTGAGCTCCTTTCTTCAACTTGCTTTCTTGTGAGCTGGCCGCAACACCGCAGGATTGCTTCAGGCCCTAATCTGGTTCCGGCACGGCATGCTGAGCCTTTGGTTAATTCCTCTTCCTGGTGCGAAATGAGAGTTAAATTTGCCCGTCCAGACACCTCCAGCTAGTCTGTCATTGGTTCTCCCTATTCCTGTTCATCTTCCGCAGAAATTGCAAACTGGGCCAAACAGGAGGTTAAAGGCACTGACTCTCCAAGTCGGGAGAGTGTTAGTAAAGGGTCTGGAATGTTGCACCCGAGTACCAGGGGACGAAAACTGACACATATTGGAACACGTCTCCCGATCACACGGTTGATCATACTCTGGGTTCCACATGCATGTTTTAGCTGAAGGAAGAATACCTTAAACCTGGAGAGTTGAGACCCGTGGAATGGGTACCATGCAATATGACTTCAAAGGGTCTTCATTTGCTCACCGAACCTCTCCAGTCCTATCACTGCTGCGTTTATGCCCCTGCACACACGCTTGATTCTCTTTCGGAGACATAGCAATCCATAGGTTTTAAGATACTTCCTAGTCAGGTACATTCTTAGCCGTTTAATATGGGGTGTTGAGTCCATTTCGTTGAGCAAGGAGTAGCTCTTGTCTATTCCATATTTGGCTTAAGGAACTTTATCTGTGCTCATTTCAATCTCTGGTTTTATGCAGTACCCGAACTCACCTTTCCCCTTAAGCAAGCATAAGTTGGTTTTCTAAATTTGAGACCCTGTTCTGTTTTGTAATTCAGTTCCTATGTAGCCAAGTTTACATTCCGTGTATTAGTGATATCTTATGATGTTTCTTTTTCTGTGAGACTTATTTCAGTTAGAATCATCATACCTGAATCCACTCATTATGCTGCTACGGGCCTGATGACATAGATTTCATTGCTGAGTGATATTGCATTGTACGTAAGTACCACAACTTCTTTATCCATTTTTCACTTTCTGCGGTATTGAACTTGTACCATAAACCAGGTTCTTGTAAACAGAGCCATCCCAACCTTTGGGGTGGCTGTGTCTTTTTGATTTTAATTTCCCTAAGCTATAGGACCATAAGTGGAAGTGCCCTAGGCTCTGTTGCTTTGTTTTTTAGATGTTTCAGGAAACACCATACACTTCTCCCGAGTGGCTGTTGGCAATTGACATCCCGCCCATCAGCATAACAAGGCTCCCAGTTCTCCATGGCCTGTCCTGCCTTTCTGGATTTTACACTTTTTTCAGATGGCCCTTTTGACCGGGGGGAAGTGAGAGTTCATGGTAGTGCAGATTTCCTTTGCAAGCTTGCTTGGTTGGCCAAAAAGGGCGTATGCGTTTTTTCCTGAATATATTCAGGAAAAAACGCATACACACTTTTTGGCCAAGTGCATCATTGTGGACGTTCTGCCTCTTTTCCTATGCTTTAAATGCAATTCCAGTCTACCTCCTGAAATCGGTTTCCTGCAATTCTGCCCCGCTTTCAAGTCCTCTTGGCAGCCTCACTTCAGTATATTTTTGGACGATAGCTGTCATTTATTACTCTGCAGGTTTGTGAATTACAGTGCCCCTGAGCTCCTTTCTTCAACTCACTTTCTCGTGAGCTGGCCGTAACACCGCATGATTGCTTCAGGCCCTAATCTGGTTCCGGCACGGCACGCTGAGCCTTTGGTTAATTCCTCTTCCTGGTGGGAAATGAGAGTTAAATTTGCCTGTCCAGACACCTCCAGCGAGTCTCTCATTGGTTCTCCCTATTCCTGTTCATCTTCCGCAGAAATTGCAAACTGGGCCAAACAGGAGGTTAAAGGCACTGACTCTCCAAGTCGGGAGAGTGTTAGTAAAGCGTCTGGAATGTTGCACCCGAGTACCAGGGGACGAAAACTGAGACATATTGGAACACGTCTCCCGATCACACGGTTGATCATACTCTGGGTTCCACATGCATGTTTTAGCTGAAGGAAGAATACCTTAAACCTGGAGAGTTGAGACCCTTGGAATGGGTACCATGCAATATGACTTCAAAGGGTCTTCATTTGCTCACCGAACCTCTCCAGTCCTATCACTGCTGCGTTTATGCCCCTGTACACACGCTTGATTCTCTTTCGGAGACATAGCAATCCATAGGTTTTAAATACTTCCTAGTCAGGTACATTCTTAGGCGATTAATATGGGGTGTTGAGTCCATTTCGTTGAGCAAGGAGTAGCTCTTGTCTATTCCATATTTGGCTTAAGGAACTTTATCTGTGCTCATTTCAATCTCTGGTTTTATGCAGCACCCCAACTCACCTTTCCCCTTAAGCAAGCATAAGTTGGGTTTCTAAATTTGAGACCCTGTTCTGTTTTGTAATTCAGTTCCTGTGTAGCCAAGTTTACATTCCGTGTATTAGTGATATCTTATGATGTTTGTTTTTCTGTGTGACTTATTTCAGTTAGAATCATCATACCTGAATCCACTCATTACGCTGCTACGGGCCTGATGACATAGATTTCCTTCCTGAGTGATACTGCATTGTACGTAAGTACCACAACTTCTTTATCCATTTTTCACTTTCTGCGATATTGAACTTGTACCGTAAACCAGGTTCTTGTAAACAGAGCCGTCCCAACCTTTGGGGTGGCTGTGTCTTTTTGATTTTAATTTCCCTAAGCTATAGGACCATAAGTGGAAGTGCCCTAGGCTCTGTTGCTTTGTTTTTTAGATGTTTCAGGAAACACCATACACTTCTCCCGAGTGGCTGTTGGCAATTTACATCCCGCCCATCAGCATAACAAGGCTCCCAGTTCTCCATGGCCTGTCCTGCCTTTCTGGATTTTACACCTTTTTCAGATGGCCCTTTTGACCGGGGGGAAGTGAGAGTTCATGGTAGTGCAGATTTCCTTTGCAAGCTTGCTTGGTTGGCCAAAAAGGGCGTATGCGTTTTTTCCTGAATATATTCAGGAAAAAACGCATACGCCCTTTTTGGCCAAGTGCATCATTGTGGACGTTCTGCCTCTTTTCCTATGCTTTAAATGCAATTCCAGTCTACCTCCTGAAATCGGTTTCCTGCAATTCTGCACCACTTTCAAGTCCTCTTGGCAGCCTTACTTCAGTATATTTTTGGACGATAGCTATCATTTATAACTCTGCAGGTTTGTGAATTACAGTGCCCCTGAGCTCCTTTCTTCAACTTGCTTTCTTGTGAGCTGGCCGCAACACCGCAGGATTGCTTCAGGCCCTAATCTGGTTCCGGCACGGCACGCTGAGCCTTTGGTTAATTCCTCTTCCTGGTGGGAAATGAGAGTTAAATTTGCCCGTCCAGACACCTCCAGCTAGTCTGTCATTGGTTCTCCCTATTCCTGTTCATCTTCCGCAGAAATTGCAAACTGGGCCAAACAGGAGGTTAAAGGCACTGACTCTCCAAGTCGGGAGAGTGTTAGTAAAGGTTCTGGAATGTTGCACCCGATTACCAGGGGACGAAAACTGACACATATTGGAACACGTCTCCCGATCACACGGTTGATCATATTCTGGGTTCCACATGCATGTTTTAGCTGAAGGAAGAATACCTTAAACCTGGAGAGTTGAGACCCGTGGAATGGGTACCATGCAATATGACTTCAAAGGGTCTTCATTTGCTCACCGAACCTCTCCAGTCCTATCACTGCTGCGTTTATGCCCCTGTACACACGCTTGATTCTCTTTCGGAGACATAGCAATCCATAGGTTTTAAGATACTTCCTAGTCAGGTACATTCTTAGGCGTTTAATATGGGGTGTTGAGTCCATTTCGTTGAGCAAGGAGTAGCTCTTGTCTATTCCATATTTGGCTTAAGGAACTTTATCTGTGCTCATTTCAATCTCTGGTTTTATGCAGCACCCCAACTCACCTTTCCCCTTAAGCAAGCATAAGTTGGTTTTCTAAATTTGAGACCCTGTTCTGTTTTGTAATTCAGTTCCTATGTAGCCAAGTTTACATTCCGTGTATTAGTGATATCTTATGATGTTTCTTTTTCTGTGAGACTTATTTCAGTTAGAATCATCATACCTGAATCCACTCATTATGCTGCTACGGGCCTGATGACATAGATTTCATTGCTGAGTGATATTGCATTGTACGTAAGTACCACAACTTCTTTATCCATTTTTCACTTTCTGCGGTATTGAACTTGTACCGTAAACCAGGTTCTTGTAAACAGAGCCATCCCAACCTTTGGGGTGGCTGTGTCTTTTTGATTTTAATTTCCCTAAGCTATAGGACCATAAGTGGAAGTGCCCTAGGCTCTGTTGCTTTGTTTTTTAGATGTTTCAGGAAACACCATACACTTCTCCCGAGTGGCTGTTGGCAGTTTACATCCCGCCCATGAGCATAACAAGGCTCCCAGTTCTCCATGGCCTGTCCTGCCTTTCTGGATTTTACACTTTTTTCAGATGGCCCTTTTGACCGGGGGGAAGTGAGAGTTCATGGTAGTGCAGATTTCCTTTGCAAGCTTGCTTGGTTGGCCAAAAAGGGCGTATGCGTTTTTTCCTGAATATATTCAGGAAAAAATGCATATGCCCTTTTTACCAAGTGCATCATTGTGGACGTTCTGCCTCTTTTCCTATGCTTTAAATGCAATTCCAGTCTACCTCCTGAAATCGGTTTCCTGCAATTCTGCACCGCTTTCAAGTCCTCTTGGCAGCCTTACTTCAGTATATTTTTGGACGATAGCTGTCATTTATAACTCTGCAGGTTTGTGAATTACAGTGCCCCTGAGCTCCTTTCTTCAACTCGCTTTCTTGTTAGCTGGCCGCAACACCGCAGGATGGATTCAGGCCCTAATCTGGTTCCGGCACGGCATGCTGAGCCTTTGGTTAATTCCTCTTCCTGGTGGGAAATGAGAGTTAAATTTGCCCGTCCAGACACCTCCAGCTAGTCTCTCATTGGTTCTCCCTATTCCTGTTCATCTTCCGCAGAAATTGCAAACTGGGCCAAACAGGAGGTTAAAGGCACTGACTCTCCAAGTCGGGAGAGTGTTAGTAAAGCGTCTGGAATGTTGCACCCGAGTACCAGGGGACGAAAACTGACACATATTGGAACACGTCTCCCGATCACACGGTTGATCATACTCTGGGTTCCACATGCATGTTTTAGCTGAAGGAAGAATACCTTAAACCTGGAGAGTTGAGACCCGTGGAATGGGTACCATGCAATATGACTTCAAAGGGTCTTCATTTGCTCACCGAACCTCTGCAGTCCTATCACTGCTGCGATTATGCCCCTGCACACACGCTTGATTCTCTTTCGGAGACATAGCAATCCATAGGTTTTAAGATTCTTATTAGTCATGTATATTCTTAGGTGTTTAATACGGGGTGTTGAATCCATTTCGTTGAGCAAGGAGTAGCTCTTGTCTATTCCATATTTGGCTTAAGGAACTTTATCTGTGCTCATTTCAATCTCTGGTTTTATGCAGCACCCCAACTCACCTTTCCCCTTAAGCAAGCATAAGTTGGGTTTCTCAATTTGAGACCCTGTTCTGTTTTGTAATTCAGTTCCTATGTAGCCAAGTTTACATTCCGTGTATTAGTGATATCTTATGATGTTTCTTTTTCTGTGTGACTTATTTCAGTTAGAATCATCATACCTGAATCCACTCATTATGCTGCTACGGGCCTGATGACATAGATTTCACTGCTGAGTGATATTGCATTGTACGTAAGTACCACAACTTCTTTATCCATGTTTCACTTTCTGCGATATTGAACTTGTACCGTAAACCAGGTTCTTGTAAACAGAGCTGTCCCAACTTTTGGGTTGGCTGTGTCTTTTTTATTTTAATTTCCCTAAGCTATAGGACCATAAGTGGAAGTGCCCTAGGCTCTGTTGCTTTGTTTTTTAGATGTTTCAGGAAACACCATACACTTCTCCCGAGTGGCTGTTGGCAATTGACATCCCGCCCATCAGCATAACAAGGCTCCCAGTTCTCCATGGCTTGTCCTGCCTTTCTGGATTTTACACTTTTATCAGATGGCCCTTTTGACCGGGGGGAAGTGAGACTTCATTGTAGTGCAGATTTCTTTGCAAGCTTTCTTGGTTGGCCAAAAAGGGCATATGCGTTTTTTCCTGAATATATTCAGGAAAAAACGCATACACCCTTTTTAGCCAAGTGCATCATTGTGGACGTTCTGCCTCTTTTCCTATGCTTTAAATGCAATTCCAGTCTACCTCCTGAAATCGGTTTCCTGCAATTCTGCCCCGCTTTCAAGTCCTCTTGGCAGCCTTACTTCAGTATATTTTTGGACGATAGCTGTCATTTATAACTCTGCAGGTTTGTGAATTACAGTGCCCCTGAGCTCCTTTCTTCAACTCGTTTTCTCGTGAGCTGGCCGCAACACCGCAGGATTGCTTCAGGCCCTAATCTGGTTCCGGCACGGCACGCTGAGCCTTTGGTTAATTCCTCTTCCTGGTGCGAAATGAGAGTTAAATTTGCCCATCCAGACACCTCCATCTAGTCTGTCATTGGTTCTCCCTATTCCTGTTCATCTTCCGCAGAAATTGCAAACTGGGCCAAACAGGAGGTTAAAGGCACTGACTCTCCAAGTCGGGAGAGTGTTAGTAAAGCGTCTGGAATGTTGCACCCGAGTACCAGGGGACGAAAACTGACACATATTGGAACACGTCTCCCGATCACACAGTTGATCATACTCTGGGTTCCACATGCATGTTTTAGCTGAAGGAAGAATACCTTCAACCTGGAGAGTTGAGACCCGTGGAATGGGTACCATGCAATATGACTTCAAAGGGTCTTCATTTGCTCACCGAACCTCTCCAATCTTATCACTGCTGCGTTTATGCCCCTGCACACACGCTTGATTCTCTTTCAGAGACATAGCAATCCATAGGTTTTAAGATACTTCCTAGTCAGGTACATTCTTAGGTGTTTAATATGGGGTGTTGAATCCATTTCGTTGAGCAAAGAGTAGCTCTTGTCTATTCCATATTTGGCTTAAGGAACTTTATCTGTGCTCATTTCAATCTCTGGTTTTATGCAGCACCCCAACTCACCTTTCCCCTTAAGCAAGCATAAGTTGGGTTTCTAAATTTGAGACCCTGTTCTGTTTTGTAATTCAGTTCCTATGTAGCCAAGTTTACATTCCGTGTATTAGTGATATCTTATGATGTTTCTTTTCCTGTGTGACTTATTTCAGTTAGAATCATCATACCTGAATCCACTCATTATTTTGCTACGGGCCTGATGACATAGATTTCATTGCTGAGTGATATTGCATTGTACGTAAGTACCACATCTTCTTTATCCATTTTTCACTTTCTGCGATATTGAACTTGTTCCGTAAACCAGGTTCTTGTAAGCAGAGCCGTCCCAACATTTGGGGTGGCTGTGTCTTTTGATTTTAATTTCCCTAAGCTATAGGACCATAAGTGGAAGTGCCCTAGGCTCTGTTGCTTTGTTTTTTAGATGTTTCAGGAAACACCATACACTTCTCCCGAGTGGCTGTTGGTAATTGACATCCCGCCCATCAGCATAACAAGGCTCCCAGTTCTCCATGGCCTGTCCTGCCTTTCTGGATTTTACACTTTTTTCAGATGGCCCTTTTGACCGGGGGGAAGTGAGACTTCATTGTAGTGCAGATTTCCTTTCCCAGCTTGCTTGGTTGGCCAAAAAGGGCGTATGCGTTTTTTCCTGAATATATTCAGGAAAAAACGCATACGCCCTTTTTGGCCAAGTGCATCATTGTGGACGTTCTGCCTCTTTTCCTATGCTTTAAATGCAATTCCAGTCTACCTCCTGAAATCGGTTTCCTGCAATTCTGCCCCGCTTTCAAGTCCTCTTGGCAGCCTTACTTCAGTATATTTTTGGACGATAGCTGTCATTTATAACTCTGCAGGTTTGTGAATTACAGTGCCCCTGAGCTCCTTTCTTCAACTCGCTTTCTCGAGAGATGGCCGCAACACCGCAGGATTGCTTCAGGCCCTAATCTGGTTCCGGCACGGCACGCTGAGCCTTTGGTTAATTCCTCTTCCTGGTGCGAAATGAGAGTTAAATTTGCCCATCCAGACACCTCCATCTAGTCTGTCATTGGTTCTCCCTATTCCTGTTCATCTTCCGCAGAAATTGCAAACTGGGCCAAACAGGCGGTTAAAGGCACTGACTCTCCAAGTCGGGAGAGTGTTAGTAAAGCGTCTGGAATGTTGCACCCGAGTACCAGGGGACGAAAACTGACACATATTGGAACACGTCTCCCGATCACACGGTTGATCATACTCTGGGTTCCACATGCATGTTTTAGCTGAAGGAAGAATACCTTAAACCTGGAGAGTTGAGACCCGTGGAATGGGTACCATGCAATATGACTTCAAAGGGTCTTCATTTGCTCACCGAACCTCTCCAATCCTATCACTGCTGCGTTTATGCCCCTGTACAGACGCTTGATTCTCTTTCAGAGACATAGCAGTCCATAGGTTTTAAGATACTTCCTAGTCAGGTACATTCTTAGGCGTTTAATATGGGGTGTTGAGTCCATTTCGTTGAGCAAGGAGTAGCTCTTGTCTATTCCATATTTGGCTTAAGGAACTTTATCTGTGCTCATTTCAATCTCTGGTTTTATGCAACACCCCAACTCACCTTTCCCCTTAAGTAAGCATAAGTTGGTTTTCTAAATTTGAGACCCTGTTCTGTTTTGTAATTCAGTTCCTATGTAGCCAAGTTTACATTCCGTGTATTAGTGATACCTTATGATGTTTCTTTTTCTGTGAGACTTATTTCAGTTAGAATCATCATACCTGAATCCACTCATTATGCTGCTACGGGCCTGATGACATAGATTTCATTGCTGAGTGATACTGCATTGTACGTAAGTACCACAACTTCTTTATCCATTTTTCACTTTCTGCGATATTGAACTTGTACCGTAAACCAGGTTCTTGTAAACAGAGCCGTCCCAACCTTTGGGGTGGCTGTGTCTTTTTGATTTTAATATCCCTAAGCTATAGGACCATAAGTGGAAGTGCCCTAGGCTCTGTTGCTTTGTTTTTTAGATGTTTCAGGAAACACCATACACTTCTCCCGAGTGGCTGTTGGCAGTTTACATCCCGCCCATGAGCATAACAAGGCTCCCAGTTCTCCATGGCCTGTCCTGCCTTTCTGGATTTTACACTTTTTTCAGATGGCCCTTTTGACCGGGGGGAAGTGAGAGTTCATGGTAGTGCAGATTTCCTTTGCAAGCTTGCTTGGTTGGCCAAAAAGGGCGTATGCGTTTTTTCCTGAATATATTCAGGAAAAAACGCATACGCCCTTTTTGGCCAAGTGCATCATTGTGGACGTTCTGCCTCTTTTCCTATGCTTTAAATGCAATTCCAGTCTACCTCCTGAAATCGGTTTCCTGCAATTCTGCCCCGCTTTCAAGTCCTCTTGGCAGCCTCACTTCAGTATATTTTTGGACGATAGCTGTCATTTATTACTCTGCAGGTTTGTGAATTACAGTGCCCCTGAGCTCCTTTCTTCAACTCACTTTCTCGTGAGCTGGCCGCAACACCGCAGGATTGCTTCAGGCCCTAATCTGGTTCCGGCACGGCACGCTGAGCTTTTGGTTAATTCCTCTTCCTGGTGCGAAATGAGAGTTAAATTTGCCCGTCCAGACACCTCCAGCTAGTCTGTCATTGGTTCTCCCTATTCCTGTTCATCTTCCGCAGAAATTGCAAACTGGGCCAAACAGGAGGTTAAAGGCACTGACTCTCCAAGTCGGGAGAGTGTTAGTAAAGGGTCTGGAATGTTGCACCCGAGTACCAGGGGACGAAAACTGACACATATTGGAACACGTCTCCCGATCACACGGTTGATCATATTCTGGGTTCCACATGCATGTTTTAGCTGAAGGAAGAATACCTTAAACCTGGAGAGTTGAGACCCGTGGAATGGGTACCATGCAATATGACTTCAATGGGTCTTCATTTGCTCACCGAACCTCTCCAGTCCTATCACTGCTGCGTTTATGCCCCTGTACACACGCTTGATTCTCTTTTGGAGACATAGCAATCCATAGGTTTTAAGATACTTCCTAGTCAGGTACATTCTTAGGCGTTTAATATGGGGTGTTGAGTCCATTTCGTTGAGCAAGGAGTAGCTCTTGTCTATTCCATATTTGGCTTAAGGAACTTTATCTGTGCTCATTTCAATCTCTGGTTTTATGCAGCACCCCAACTCACCTTTCCCCTTAAGCAAGCATAAGTTGGGTTTCTACATTTGAGACCCTGTTCTGTTTTGTAATTCAGTTCCTATGTAGCCAAGTTTACATTCCGTGTATTAGTGATATCTTATGATGTTTCTTTTTCTGTGTGACTTATTTCAGTTAGAATCATCATACCTGAATCCACTCATTATGCTGCTACGGGCCTGATGACATAGATTTCACTGCTGAGTGATATTGCATTGTACGTAAGTACCACAACTTCTTTATCCATGTTTCACTTTCTGCGATATTGAACTTGTACCGTAAACCAGGTTCTTGTAAACAGAGCTGTCCCAACTTTTGGGTTGGCTGTGTCTTTTTTATTTTAATTTCCCTAAGCTATAGGACCATAAGTGGAAGTGCCCTAGGCTCTGTTGCTTTGTTTTTTAGATGTTTCAGGAAACACCATACACTTCTCCCGAGTGGCTGTTGGCAATTGACATCCTGCCCATCAGCATAACAAGGCTCCCAGTTCTCCATGGCTTGTCCTGCCTTTCTGGATTTTACACTTTTATCAGATGGCCCTTTTGACCGGGGGGAAGTGAGACTTCATTGTAGTGCAGATTTCTTTGCAAGCTTTCTTGGTTGGCCAAAAAGGGCATATGCGTTTTTTCCTGAATATATTCAGGAAAAAACGCATACACCCTTTTTAGCCAAGTGCATCATTGTGGACGTTCTGCCTCTTTTCCTATGCTTTAAATGCAATTCCAGTCTACCTCCTGAAATCGGTTTCCTGCAATTCTGCCCCGCTTTCAAGTCCTCTTGGCAGCCTTACTTCAGTATATTTTTGGACGATAGCTGTCATTTATAACTCTGCAGGTTTGTGAATTACAGTGCCCCTGAGCTCCTTTCTTCAACTCGTTTTCTCGTGAGCTGGCCGCAACACCGCAGGATTGCTTCAGGCCCTAATCTGGTTCCGGCACGGCACGCTGAGCCTTTGGTTAATTCCTCTTCCTGGTGCGAAATGAGAGTTAAATTTGCCCATCCAGACACCTCCATCTAGTCTGTCATTGGTTCTCCCTATTCCTGTTCATCTTCCGCAGAAATTGCAAACTGGGCCAAACAGGAGGTTAAAGGCACTGACTCTCCAAGTCGGGAGAGTGTTAGTAAAGCGTCTGGAATGTTGCACCCGAGTACCAGGGGACGAAAACTGACACATATTGGAACACGTCTCCCGATCACACAGTTGATCATACTCTGGGTTCCACATGCATGTTTTAGCTGAAGGAAGAATACCTTCAACCTGGAGAGTTGAGACCCGTGGAATGGGTACCATGCAATATGACTTCAAAGGGTCTTCATTTGCTCACCGAACCTCTCCAATCTTATCACTGCTGCGTTTATGCCCCTGCACACACGCTTGATTCTCTTTCAGAGACATAGCAATCCATAGGTTTTAAGATACTTCCTAGTCAGGTACATTCTTAGGTGTTTAATATGGGGTGTTGAATCCATTTCGTTGAGCAAAGAGTAGCTCTTGTCTATTCCATATTTGGCTTAAGGAACTTTATCTGTGCTCATTTCAATCTCTGGTTTTATGCAGCACCCCAACTCACCTTTCCCCTTAAGCAAGCATAAGTTGGGTTTCTAAATTTGAGACCCTGTTCTGTTTTGTAATTCAGTTCCTATGTAGCCAAGTTTACATTCCGTGTATTAGTGATATCTTATGATGTTTCTTTTCCTGTGTGACTTATTTCAGTTAGAATCATCATACCTGAATCCACTCATTATTTTGCTACGGGCCTGATGACATAGATTTCATTGCTGAGTGATATTGCATTGTACGTAAGTACCACATCTTCTTTATCCATTTTTCACTTTCTGCGATATTGAACTTGTTCCGTAAACCAGGTTCTTGTAAGCAGAGCCGTCCCAACATTTGGGGTGGCTGTGTCTTTTGATTTTAATTTCCCTAAGCTATAGGACCATAAGTGGAAGTGCCCTAGGCTCTGTTGCTTTGTTTTTTAGATGTTTCAGGAAACACCATACACTTCTCCCGAGTGGCTGTTGGTAATTGACATCCCGCCCATCAGCATAACAAGGCTCCCAGTTCTCCATGGCCTGTCCTGCCTTTCTGGATTTTACACTTTTTTCAGATGGCCCTTTTGACCGGGGGGAAGTGAGACTTCATTGTAGTGCAGATTTCCTTTGCAAGCTTGCTTGGTTGGCCAAAAAGGGCGTATGCGTTTTTTCCTGAATATATTCAGGAAAAAACGCATACGCCCTTTTTGGCCAAGTGCATCATTGTGGACGTTCTGCCTCTTTTCCTATGCTTTAAATGCAATTCCAGTCTACCTCCTGAAATCGGTTTCCTGCAATTCTGCCCCGCTTTCAAGTCCTCTTGGCAGCCTTACTTCAGTATATTTTTGGACGATAGCTGTCATTTATAACTCTGCAGGTTTGTGAATTACAGTGCCCCTGAGCTCCTTTCTTCAACTCGCTTTCTCGAGAGATGGCCGCAACACCGCAGGATTGCTTCAGGCCCTAATCTGGTTCCGGCACGGCACGCTGAGCCTTTGGTTAATTCCTCTTCCTGGTGCGAAATGAGAGTTAAATTTGCCCATCCAGACACCTCCATCTAGTCTGTCATTGGTTCTCCCTATTCCTGTTCATCTTCCGCAGAAATTGCAAACTGGGCCAAACAGGCGGTTAAAGGCACTGACTCTCCAAGTCGGGAGAGTGTTAGTAAAGCGTCTGGAATGTTGCACCCGAGTACCAGGGGACGAAAACTGACACATATTGGAACACGTCTCCCGATCACACGGTTGATCATACTCTGGGTTCCACATGCATGTTTTAGCTGAAGGAAGAATACCTTAAACCTGGAGAGTTGAGACCCGTGGAATGGGTACCATGCAATATGACTTCAAAGGGTCTTCATTTGCTCACCGAACCTCTCCAATCCTATCACTGCTGCGTTTATGCCCCTGTACAGACGCTTGATTCTCTTTCAGAGACATAGCAGTCCATAGGTTTTAAGATACTTCCTAGTCAGGTACATTCTTAGGCGTTTAATATGGGGTGTTGAGTCCATTTCGTTGAGCAAGGAGTAGCTCTTGTCTATTCCATATTTGGCTTAAGGAACTTTATCTGTGCTCATTTCAATCTCTGGTTTTATGCAACACCCCAACTCACCTTTCCCCTTAAGTAAGCATAAGTTGGTTTTCTAAATTTGAGACCCTGTTCTGTTTTGTAATTCAGTTCCTATGTAGCCAAGTTTACATTCCGTGTATTAGTGATACCTTATGATGTTTCTTTTTCTGTGAGACTTATTTCAGTTAGAATCATCATACCTGAATCCACTCATTATGCTGCTACGGGCCTGATGACATAGATTTCATTGCTGAGTGATACTGCATTGTACGTAAGTACCACAACTTCTTTATCCATTTTTCACTTTCTGCGATATTGAACTTGTACCGTAAACCAGGTTCTTGTAAACAGAGCCGTCCCAACCTTTGGGGTGGCTGTGTCTTTTTGATTTTAATATCCCTAAGCTATAGGACCATAAGTGGAAGTGCCCTAGGCTCTGTTGCTTTGTTTTTTAGATGTTTCAGGAAACACCATACACTTCTCCCGAGTGGCTGTTGGCAGTTTACATCCCGCCCATGAGCATAACAAGGCTCCCAGTTCTCCATGGCCTGTCCTGCCTTTCTGGATTTTACACTTTTTTCAGATGGCCCTTTTGACCGGGGGGAAGTGAGAGTTCATGGTAGTGCAGATTTCCTTTGCAAGCTTGCTTGGTTGGCCAAAAAGGGCGTATGCGTTTTTTCCTGAATATATTCAGGAAAAAACGCATACGCCCTTTTTGGCCAAGTGCATCATTGTGGACGTTCTGCCTCTTTTCCTATGCTTTAAATGCAATTCCAGTCTACCTCCTGAAATCGGTTTCCTGCAATTCTGCCCCGCTTTCAAGTCCTCTTGGCAGCCTCACTTCAGTATATTTTTGGACGATAGCTGTCATTTATTACTCTGCAGGTTTGTGAATTACAGTGCCCCTGAGCTCCTTTCTTCAACTCACTTTCTCGTGAGCTGGCCGCAACACCGCAGGATTGCTTCAGGCCCTAATCTGGTTCCGGCACGGCACGCTGAGCTTTTGGTTAATTCCTCTTCCTGGTGCGAAATGAGAGTTAAATTTGCCCGTCCAGACACCTCCAGCTAGTCTGTCATTGGTTCTCCCTATTCCTGTTCATCTTCCGCAGAAATTGCAAACTGGGCCAAACAGGAGGTTAAAGGCACTGACTCTCCAAGTCGGGAGAGTGTTAGTAAAGGGTCTGGAATGTTGCACCCGAGTACCAGGGGACGAAAACTGACACATATTGGAACACGTCTCCCGATCACACGGTTGATCATATTCTGGGTTCCACATGCATGTTTTAGCTGAAGGAAGAATACCTTAAACCTGGAGAGTTGAGACCCGTGGAATGGGTACCATGCAATATGACTTCAATGGGTCTTCATTTGCTCACCGAACCTCTCCAGTCCTATCACTGCTGCGTTTATGCCCCTGTACACACGCTTGATTCTCTTTTGGAGACATAGCAATCCATAGGTTTTAAGATACTTCCTAGTCAGGTACATTCTTAGGCGTTTAATATGGGGTGTTGAGTCCATTTCGTTGAGCAAGGAGTAGCTCTTGTCTATTCCATATTTGGCTTAAGGAACTTTATCTGTGCTCATTTCAATCTCTGGTTTTATGCAGCACCCCAACTCACCTTTCCCCTTAAGCAAGCATAAGTTGGGTTTCTACATTTGAGACCCTGTTCTGTTTTGTAATTCAGTTCCTATGTAGCCAAGTTTACATTCCGTGTATTAGTGATATCTTATGATGTTTCTTTTTCTGTGAGACTTATTTCAGTTAGAATCATCATACCTGAATCCACTCATTATGCTGCTACGGGCCTGATGACATAGATTTCATTGCTGAGTGATATTGCATTGTACGTAAGTACCACAACTTCTTTATCCATTTTTCACTTTCTGCGGTATTGAACTTGTACCGTAAACCAGGTTCTTGTAAACAGAGCCATCCCAACCTTTGGGGTGGCTGTGCCTTTTTGATTTTAATTTCCCTAAGCTATAGGACCATAAGTGGAAGTGCCCTAGGCTCTGTTGCTTTGTTTTTTAGATGTTTCAGGAAACACCATACACTTCTCCCGAGTGGCTGTTGGCAGTTTACATCCCGCCCATGAGCATAACAAGGCTCCCAGTTCTCCATGGCCTGTCCTGCCTTTCTGGATTTTACACTTTTTTCAGATGGCCCTTTTGACCCGGGGGAAGTGAGAGTTCATGGTAGTGCAGATTTCCTTTGCAAGCTTGCTTGGTTGGCCAAAAAGGGCGTATGCGTTTTTTCCTGAATATATTCAGGAAAAAATGCATATGCCCTTTTTACCAAGTGCATCATTGTGGACGTTCTGCCTCTTTTCCTATGCTTTAAATGCAATTCCAGTCTACCTCCTGAAATCGGTTTCCTGCAATTCTGCACCGCTTTCAAGTCCTCTTGGCAGCCTTACTTCAGTATATTTTTGGACGATAGCTGTCATTTATAACTCTGCAGGTTTGTGAATTACAGTGCCCCTGAGCTCCTTTCTTCAACTCGCTTTCTTGTGAGCTGGCCGCAACACCGCAGGATGGATTCAGGCCCTAATCTGGTTCCGGCACGGCATGCTGAGCCTTTGGTTAATTCCTCTTCCTGGTGGGAAATGAGAGTTAAATTTGCCCGTCCAGACACCTCCAGCTAGTCTCTCATTGGTTCTCCCTATTCCTGTTCATCTTCCGCAGAAATTGCAAACTGGGCCAAACAGGAGGTTAAAGGCACTGACTCTCCAAGTCGGGAGAGTGTTAGTAAAGCGTCTGGAATGTTGCACCCGAGTACCAGGGGACGAAAACTGACACATATTGGAACACGTCTCCCGATCACACGGTTGATCATACTCTGGGTTCCACATGCATGTTTTAGCTGAAGGAAGAATACCTTAAACCTGGAGAGTTGAGACCCGTGGAATGGGTACCATGCAATATGACTTCAAGGGGTCTTCATTTGCTCACCGAACCTCTCCAGTCGTACCACTGCTGCGATTATGCCCCTGCACACACGCTTGATTCTCTTTCGGAGACATAGCAATCCATAGGTTTTAAGATTCTTACTAGTCATGTATATTCTTAGGTGTTTAATACGGGGTGTTGAATCCATTTCGTTGAGCAAGGAGTAGCTCTTGTCTATTCCATATTTGGCTTAAGGAACTTTATCTGTGCTCATTTCAATCTCTGGTTTTATGCAGCACCCCAACTCACCTTTCCCCTTAAGCAAGCATAAGTTGGTTTTCTAAATTTGAGACCCTGTTCTGTTTTGTAATTCAGTTCCTATGTAGCCAAGTTTACATTCCGTGTATTAGTGATATCTTATGATGTTTCTTTTTCTGTGTGACTTATTTCAGTTAGAATCATCATACCTGAATCCACTCATTATGCTGCTACGGGCCTGATGACATAGATTTCACTGCTGAGTGATATTGCATTGTACGTAAGTACCACAACTTCTTTATCCATTTTTCACTTTCTGCGATATTGAACTTGTACCGTAAACCAGGTTCTTGTAAACAGAGCTGTCCCAACTTTTGGGTTGGCTGTGTCTTTTTTATTTTAATTTCCCTAAGCTATAGGACCATAAGTGGAAGTGCCCTAGGCTCTGTTGCTTTGTTTTTTAGATGTTTCAGGAAACACCATACACTTCTCCCGAGTGGCTGTTGGCAATTGACATCCCGCCCATCAGCATAACAAGGCTCCCAGTTCTCCATGGCTTGTCCTGCCTTTCTGGATTTTACACTTTTATCAGATGGCCCTTTTGACCGGGGGGAAGTGAGACTTCATTGTAGTGCAGATTTCTTTGCAAGCTTGCTTGGTTGGCCAAAAAGGGCATATGCGTTTTTTCCTGAATATATTCAGGAAAAAACGCATACACCCTTTTTAGCCAAGTGCATCATTGTGGACGTTCTGCCTCTTTTCCTATGCTTTAAATGCAATTCCAGTCTACCTCCTGAAATCGGTTTCCTGCAATTCTGCCCCGCTTTCAAGTCCTCTTGGCAGCCTTACTTCAGTATATTTTTGGACGATAGCTGTCATTTATAACTCTGCAGGTTTGTGAATTACAGTGCCCCTGAGCTCCTTTCTTCAACTCGTTTTCTCGTGAGCTGGCCGCAACACCGCAGGATTGCTTCAGGCCCTAATCTGGTTCCGGCACGGCACGCTGAGCCTTTGGTTAATTCCTCTTCCTGGTGCGAAATGAGAGTTAAATTTGCCCATCCAGACACCTCCATCTAGTCTGTCATTGGTTCTCCCTATTCCTGTTCATCTTCCGCAGAAATTGCAAACTGGGCCAAACAGGAGGTTAAAGGCACTGACTGTCCAAGTCGGGAGAGTGTTAGTAAAGCGTCTGGAATGTTGCACCCGAGTACCAGGGGACGAAAACTGACACATATTGGAACACGTCTCCCGATCACACGGTTGATCATACTCTGGGTTCCACATGCATGTTTTAGCTGAAGGAAGAATACCTTAAACCTGGAGAGTTGAGACCCGTGGAATGGGTACCATGCAATATGACTTCAAAGGGTCTTCATTTGCTCACCGAACCTCTCCAATCCTATCACTGCTGCGATTATGCCCCTGCACACACGCTTGATTCTCTTTCGGAGACATAGCAATCCATAGGTTTTAAGATTCTTACTAGTCAGGTATATTCTTAGGTGTTTAATATGGGGTGTTGAATCCATTTCGTTGAGCAAGGAGTAGCTCTTGTCTATTCCATATTTGGCTTAAGGAACTTTATCTGTGCTCATTTCAATCTCTGGTTTTATGCAGCACCCCAACTCACCTTTCCCCTTAAGCAAGCATAAGTTGGGTTTCTAAATTTGAGACCCTGTTCTGTTTTGTAATTCAGTTCCTGTGTTGCCAAGTTTACATTCCGTGTATTAGTGATATCTTATGATGTTTCTTTTTCTGTGTGACTTATTTCAGTTAGAATCATCATACCTGAATCCACTCAATATGCTGCTACGGGCCTGATGACATAGATTTCATTGCTGAGTGATACTGCATTGTACGTAAGTACCACAACTTCTTTATCCATTTTTCACTTTCTGCGATATTGAACTTGTACCGTAAATGAGTTTCTTGTAAACAGAGCCGTCCCAACCTTTGGGGTGGCTCTGTCTTTTTGATTTTAATTTCCCTAAGCTATAGGACCATAAGTGGAAGTGCCCTAGGCTCTGTTGCTTTGTTTTTTAGATGTTTCAGGAAACACCATACACTTCTCCCGAGTGGCTGTTGGCAGTTGACATCCCGCCCATCAGCATAACAAGGCTCCCAGTTCTCCATGGCCTGTCCTGCCTTTCTGGATTTTACACTTTTTTCAGATGGCCCTTTTGACCGGGGGGAAGTGAGACTTCATTGTAGTGCAGATTTCCTTTGCAAGCTTGCTTGGTTGGCCAAAAAGGGTGTATGCGTTTTTTCCTGAATATATTCAGGAAAAAACGCATACGCCCTTTTTGGCCAAGTGCATCATTGTGGACGTTCTGCCTCTTTTCCTATGCTTTAAATGCAATTCCAGCCTACCTCCTGAAATCGGTTTCCTGCAATTCTGCCCCGCTTTCAAGTCCTCTTGGCAGCCTTACCTCAGTATATTTTTGGACGATAGCTGTCATTTATAACTCTGCAGGTTTGTGAATTACAGTGCCCCTGAGCTCCTTTCTTCAACTCGCTTTCTTGTGAGCTGGCCGCAACACCGCAGGATGGCTTCAGGCCCTAATCTGGTTCCGGCACGGCACGCTGAGCCTTTGGTTAATTCCTCTTCCTGGTGGGAAATGAGAGTTAAATTTGCTTGTCCAGACACCTCCAGCTAGTGTGTCATTGGTTCTCCCTATTCCTGTTCATCTTCCGCAGAAATTGCAAACTGGGCCAAACAGGAGGTTAAAGGCACTGACTCTCCAAGTCGGGAGAGTGTTAGTAAAGCGTCTGGAATGTTGCACCCGAGTACCAGGGGACGAAAACTGACACATATTGGAACACGTCTCCTGATCACACGGTTGATCATACTCTGGGTTCCACATGCATGTTTTAGCTGAAGGAAGAATACCTTAAACCTGGAGAGTTGAGACCCGTGGAATGGGTACCATGCAATATGACTTCAAAGGGTCTTCATTTGCTCACCGAACCTCTCCAGTCCTATCACTGCTGCGTTTATGCCCCTGTACACACGCTTGATTCTCTTTCGGAGACATAGCAATCCATAGGTTTTAAGATACTTCCTAGTCAGGTACATTCTTAGGCGTTTAATATGGGGTGCTGAGTCCATTTCGTTGAGCAAGGAGTAGCTCTTGTCTATTCCATATTTGGCTTAAGGAACTTTATCTGTGCTCATTTCAATCTCTGGTTTTATGCAGCACCCCAACTCACCTTTCCCCTTAAGCAAGCATAAGTTGGGTTTCTACATTTGAGACCCTGTTCTGTTTTGTAATTCAGTTCCTATGTAGCCAAGTTTACATTCCGTGTATTAGTGATATCTTATGATGTTTCTTTTTCTGTGAGACTTATTTCAGTTAGAATCATCATACCTGAATCCACTCATTATGCTGCTACGGGCCTGATGACATAGATTTCATTGCTGAGTGATATTGCATTGTACGTAAGTACCACAACTTCTTTATCCATTTTTCACTTTCTGCGGTATTGAACTTGTACCGTAAACCAGGTTCTTGTAAACAGAGCCATCCCAACCTTTGGGGTGGCTGTGCCTTTTTGATTTTAATTTCCCTAAGCTATAGGACCATAAGTGGAAGTGCCCTAGGCTCTGTTGCTTTGTTTTTTAGATGTTTCAGGAAACACCATACACTTCTCCCGAGTGGCTGTTGGCAGTTTACATCCCGCCCATGAGCATAACAAGGCTCCCAGTTCTCCATGGCCTGTCCTGCCTTTCTGGATTTTACACTTTTTTCAGATGGCCCTTTTGACCCGGGGGAAGTGAGAGTTCATGGTAGTGCAGATTTCCTTTGCAAGCTTGCTTGGTTGGCCAAAAAGGGCGTATGCGTTTTTTCCTGAATATATTCAGGAAAAAATGCATATGCCCTTTTTACCAAGTGCATCATTGTGGACGTTCTGCCTCTTTTCCTATGCTTTAAATGCAATTCCAGTCTACCTCCTGAAATCGGTTTCCTGCAATTCTGCACCGCTTTCAAGTCCTCTTGGCAGCCTTACTTCAGTATATTTTTGGACGATAGCTGTCATTTATAACTCTGCAGGTTTGTGAATTACAGTGCCCCTGAGCTCCTTTCTTCAACTCGCTTTCTTGTGAGCTGGCCGCAACACCGCAGGATGGATTCAGGCCCTAATCTGGTTCCGGCACGGCATGCTGAGCCTTTGGTTAATTCCTCTTCCTGGTGGGAAATGAGAGTTAAATTTGCCCGTCCAGACACCTCCAGCTAGTCTCTCATTGGTTCTCCCTATTCCTGTTCATCTTCCGCAGAAATTGCAAACTGGGCCAAACAGGAGGTTAAAGGCACTGACTCTCCAAGTCGGGAGAGTGTTAGTAAAGCGTCTGGAATGTTGCACCCGAGTACCAGGGGACGAAAACTGACACATATTGGAACACGTCTCCCGATCACACGGTTGATCATACTCTGGGTTCCACATGCATGTTTTAGCTGAAGGAAGAATACCTTAAACCTGGAGAGTTGAGACCCGTGGAATGGGTACCATGCAATATGACTTCAAGGGGTCTTCATTTGCTCACCGAACCTCTCCAGTCGTACCACTGCTGCGATTATGCCCCTGCACACACGCTTGATTCTCTTTCGGAGACATAGCAATCCATAGGTTTTAAGATTCTTACTAGTCATGTATATTCTTAGGTGTTTAATACGGGGTGTTGAATCCATTTCGTTGAGCAAGGAGTAGCTCTTGTCTATTCCATATTTGGCTTAAGGAACTTTATCTGTGCTCATTTCAATCTCTGGTTTTATGCAGCACCCCAACTCACCTTTCCCCTTAAGCAAGCATAAGTTGGTTTTCTAAATTTGAGACCCTGTTCTGTTTTGTAATTCAGTTCCTATGTAGCCAAGTTTACATTCCGTGTATTAGTGATATCTTATGATGTTTCTTTTTCTGTGTGACTTATTTCAGTTAGAATCATCATACCTGAATCCACTCATTATGCTGCTACGGGCCTGATGACATAGATTTCACTGCTGAGTGATATTGCATTGTACGTAAGTACCACAACTTCTTTATCCATTTTTCACTTTCTGCGATATTGAACTTGTACCGTAAACCAGGTTCTTGTAAACAGAGCTGTCCCAACTTTTGGGTTGGCTGTGTCTTTTTTATTTTAATTTCCCTAAGCTATAGGACCATAAGTGGAAGTGCCCTAGGCTCTGTTGCTTTGTTTTTTAGATGTTTCAGGAAACACCATACACTTCTCCCGAGTGGCTGTTGGCAATTGACATCCCGCCCATCAGCATAACAAGGCTCCCAGTTCTCCATGGCTTGTCCTGCCTTTCTGGATTTTACACTTTTATCAGATGGCCCTTTTGACCGGGGGGAAGTGAGACTTCATTGTAGTGCAGATTTCTTTGCAAGCTTGCTTGGTTGGCCAAAAAGGGCATATGCGTTTTTTCCTGAATATATTCAGGAAAAAACGCATACACCCTTTTTAGCCAAGTGCATCATTGTGGACGTTCTGCCTCTTTTCCTATGCTTTAAATGCAATTCCAGTCTACCTCCTGAAATCGGTTTCCTGCAATTCTGCCCCGCTTTCAAGTCCTCTTGGCAGCCTTACTTCAGTATATTTTTGGACGATAGCTGTCATTTATAACTCTGCAGGTTTGTGAATTACAGTGCCCCTGAGCTCCTTTCTTCAACTCGTTTTCTCGTGAGCTGGCCGCAACACCGCAGGATTGCTTCAGGCCCTAATCTGGTTCCGGCACGGCACGCTGAGCCTTTGGTTAATTCCTCTTCCTGGTGCGAAATGAGAGTTAAATTTGCCCATCCAGACACCTCCATCTAGTCTGTCATTGGTTCTCCCTATTCCTGTTCATCTTCCGCAGAAATTGCAAACTGGGCCAAACAGGAGGTTAAAGGCACTGACTGTCCAAGTCGGGAGAGTGTTAGTAAAGCGTCTGGAATGTTGCACCCGAGTACCAGGGGACGAAAACTGACACATATTGGAACACGTCTCCCGATCACACGGTTGATCATACTCTGGGTTCCACATGCATGTTTTAGCTGAAGGAAGAATACCTTAAACCTGGAGAGTTGAGACCCGTGGAATGGGTACCATGCAATATGACTTCAAAGGGTCTTCATTTGCTCACCGAACCTCTCCAATCCTATCACTGCTGCGATTATGCCCCTGCACACACGCTTGATTCTCTTTCGGAGACATAGCAATCCATAGGTTTTAAGATTCTTACTAGTCAGGTATATTCTTAGGTGTTTAATATGGGGTGTTGAATCCATTTCGTTGAGCAAGGAGTAGCTCTTGTCTATTCCATATTTGGCTTAAGGAACTTTATCTGTGCTCATTTCAATCTCTGGTTTTATGCAGCACCCCAACTCACCTTTCCCCTTAAGCAAGCATAAGTTGGGTTTCTAAATTTGAGACCCTGTTCTGTTTTGTAATTCAGTTCCTGTGTTGCCAAGTTTACATTCCGTGTATTAGTGATATCTTATGATGTTTCTTTTTCTGTGTGACTTATTTCAGTTAGAATCATCATACCTGAATCCACTCAATATGCTGCTACGGGCCTGATGACATAGATTTCATTGCTGAGTGATACTGCATTGTACGTAAGTACCACAACTTCTTTATCCATTTTTCACTTTCTGCGATATTGAACTTGTACCGTAAATGAGTTTCTTGTAAACAGAGCCGTCCCAACCTTTGGGATGGCTCTGTCTTTTTGATTTTAATTTCCCTAAGCTATAGGACCATAAGTGGAAGTGCCCTAGGCTCTGTTGCTTTGTTTTTTAGATGTTTCAGGAAACACCATACACTTCTCCCGAGTGGCTGTTGGCAGTTGACATCCCGCCCATCAGCATAACAAGGCTCCCAGTTCTCCATGGCCTGTCCTGCCTTTCTGGATTTTACACTTTTTTCAGATGGCCCTTTTGACCGGGGGGAAGTGAGACTTCATTGTAGTGCAGATTTCCTTTGCAAGCTTGCTTGGTTGGCCAAAAAGGGCGTATGCGTTTTTTCCTGAATATATTCAGGAAAAAACGCATACGCCCTTTTTGGCCAAGTGCATCATTGTGGACGTTCTGCCTCTTTTCCTATGCTTTAAATGCAATTCCAGCCTACCTCCTGAAATCGGTTTCCTGCAATTCTGCCCCGCTTTCAAGTCCTCTTGGCAGCCTTACTTCAGTATATTTTTGGACGATAGCTGTCATTTATAACTCTGCAGGTTTGTGAATTACAGTGCCCCTGAGCTCCTTTCTTCAACTCGCTTTCTTGTGAGCTGGCCGCAACACCGCAGGATGGCTTCAGGCCCTAATCTGGTTCCGGCACGGCACGCTGAGCCTTTGGTTAATTCCTCTTCCTGGTGGGAAATGAGAGTTAAATTTGCTTGTCCAGACACCTCCAGCTAGTCTGTCATTGGTTCTCCCTATTCCTGTTCATCTTCCGCAGAAATTGCAAACTGGGCCAAACAGGAGGTTAAAGGCACTGACTCTCCAAGTCGGGAGAGTGTTAGTAAAGCGTCTGGAATGTTGCACCCGAGTACCAGGGGACGAAAACTGACACATATTGGAACACGTCTCCTGATCACACGGTTGATCATACTCTGGGTTCCACATGCATGTTTTAGCTGAAGGAAGAATACCTTAAACCTGGAGAGTTGAGACCCGTGGAATGGGTACCATGCAATATGACTTCAAAGGGTCTTCATTTGCTCACCGAACCTCTCCAGTCCTATCACTGCTGCGTTTATGCCCCTGTACACACGCTTGATTCTCTTTCGGAGACATAGCAATCCATAGGTTTTAAGATACTTCCTAGTCAGGTACATTCTTAGGCGTTTAATATGGGGTGCTGAGTCCATTTCGTTGAGCAAGGAGTAGCTCTTGTCTATTCCATATTTGGCTTAAGGAACTTTATCTGTGCTCATTTCAATCTCTGGTTTTATGCAGCACCCCAACTCACCTTTCCCCTTAAGCAAGCATAAGTTGGGTTTCTACATTTGAGACCCTGTTCTGTTTTGTAATTCAGTTCCTATGTAGCCAAGTTTACATTCCGTGTATTAGTGATATCTTATGATGTTTCTTTTTCTGTGAGACTTATTTCAGTTAGAATCATCATACCTGAATCCACTCATTATGCTGCTACGGGCCTGATGACATAGATTTCATTGCTGAGTGATATTGCATTGTACGTAAGTACCACAACTTCTTTATCCATTTTTCACTTTCTGCGGTATTGAACTTGTACCGTAAACCAGGTTCTTGTAAACAGAGCCATCCCAACCTTTGGGGTGGCTGTGCCTTTTTGATTTTAATTTCCCTAAGCTATAGGACCATAAGTGGAAGTGCCCTAGGCTCTGTTGCTTTGTTTTTTAGATGTTTCAGGAAACACCATACACTTCTCCCGAGTGGCTGTTGGCAGTTTACATCCCGCCCATGAGCATAACAAGGCTCCCAGTTCTCCATGGCCTGTCCTGCCTTTCTGGATTTTACACTTTTTTCAGATGGCCCTTTTGACCCGGGGGAAGTGAGAGTTCATGGTAGTGCAGATTTCCTTTGCAAGCTTGCTTGGTTGGCCAAAAAGGGCGTATGCGTTTTTTCCTGAATATATTCAGGAAAAAATGCATATGCCCTTTTTACCAAGTGCATCATTGTGGACGTTCTGCCTCTTTTCCTATGCTTTAAATGCAATTCCAGTCTACCTCCTGAAATCGGTTTCCTGCAATTCTGCACCGCTTTCAAGTCCTCTTGGCAGCCTTACTTCAGTATATTTTTGGACGATAGCTGTCATTTATAACTCTGCAGGTTTGTGAATTACAGTGCCCCTGAGCTCCTTTCTTCAACTCGCTTTCTTGTGAGCTGGCCGCAACACCGCAGGATGGATTCAGGCCCTAATCTGGTTCCGGCACGGCATGCTGAGCCTTTGGTTAATTCCTCTTCCTGGTGGGAAATGAGAGTTAAATTTGCCCGTCCAGACACCTCCAGCTAGTCTGTCATTGGTTCTCCCTATTCCTGTTCATCTTCCGCAGAAATTGCAAACTGGGCCAAACAGGAGGTTAAAGGCACTGACTCTCCAAGTCGGGAGAGTGTTAGTAAAGCGTCTGGAATGTTGCACCCGAGTACCAGGGGACGAAAACTGACACATATTGGAACACGTCTCCCGATCACACGGTTGATCATACTCTGGGTTCCACATGCATGTTTTAGCTGAAGGAAGAATACCTTAAACCTGGAGAGTTGAGACCCGTGGAATGGGTACCATGCAATATGACTTCAAGGGGTCTTCATTTGCTCACCGAACCTCTCCAGTCCTACCACTGCTGCGATTATGCCCCTGCACACACGCTTGATTCTCTTTCGGAGACATAGCAATCCATAGGTTTTAAGATTCTTACTAGTCATGTATATTCTTAGGTGTTTAATACGGGGTGTTGAATCCATTTCGTTGAGCAAGGAGTAGCTCTTGTCTATTCCATATTTGGCTTAAGGAACTTTATCTGTGCTCATTTCAATCTCTGGTTTTATGCAGCACCCCAACTCACCTTTCCCCTTAAGCAAGCATAAGTTGGTTTTCTAAATTTGAGACCCTGTTCTGTTTTGTAATTCAGTTCCTATGTAGCCAAGTTTACATTCCGTGTATTAGTGATATCTTATGATGTTTCTTTTTCTGTGTGACTTATTTCAGTTAGAATCATCATACCTGAATCCACTCATTATGCTGCTACGGGCCTGATGACATAGATTTCACTGCTGAGTGATATTGCATTGTACGTAAGTACCACAACTTCTTTATCCATTTTTCACTTTCTGCGATATTGAACTTGTACCGTAAACCAGGTTCTTGTAAACAGAGCTGTCCCAACTTTTGGGTTGGCTGTGTCTTTTTTATTTTAATTTCCCTAAGCTATAGGACCATAAGTGGAAGTGCCCTAGGCTCTGTTGCTTTGTTTTTTAGATGTTTCAGGAAACACCATACACTTCTCCCGAGTGGCTGTTGGCAATTGACATCCCGCCCATCAGCATAACAAGGCTCCCAGTTCTCCATGGCTTGTCCTGCCTTTCTGGATTTTACACTTTTATCAGATGGCCCTTTTGACCGGGGGGAAGTGAGACTTCATTGTAGTGCAGATTTCTTTGCAAGCTTGCTTGGTTGGCCAAAAAGGGCATATGCGTTTTTTCCTGAATATATTCAGGAAAAAACGCATACACCCTTTTTAGCCAAGTGCATCATTGTGGACGTTCTGCCTCTTTTCCTATGCTTTAAATGCAATTCCAGTCTACCTCCTGAAATCGGTTTCCTGCAATTCTGCCCCGCTTTCAAGTCCTCTTGGCAGCCTTACTTCAGTATATTTTTGGACGATAGCTGTCATTTATAACTCTGCAGGTTTGTGAATTACAGTGCCCCTGAGCTCCTTTCTTCAACTCGTTTTCTCGTGAGCTGGCCGCAACACCGCAGGATTGCTTCAGGCCCTAATCTGGTTCCGGCACGGCACGCTGAGCCTTTGGTTAATTCCTCTTCCTGGTGCGAAATGAGAGTTAAATTTGCCCATCCAGACACCTCCATCTAGTCTGTCATTGGTTCTCCCTATTCCTGTTCATCTTCCGCAGAAATTGCAAACTGGGCCAAACAGGAGGTTAAAGGCACTGACTCTCCAAGTCGGGAGAGTGTTAGTAAAGCGTCTGGAATGTTGCACCCGAGTACCAGGGGACGAAAACTGACACATATTGGAACACGTCTCCCGATCACACGGTTGATCATACTCTGGGTTCCACATGCATGTTTTAGCTGAAGGAAGAATACCTTAAACCTGGAGAGTTGAGACCCGTGGAATGGGTACCATGCAATATGACTTCAAAGGGTCTTCATTTGCTCACCGAACCTCTCCAATCCTATCACTGCTGCGATTATGCCCCTGCACACACGCTTGATTCTCTTTCGGAGACATAGCAATCCATAGGTTTTAAGATTCTTACTAGTCAGGTATATTCTTAGGTGTTTAATATGGGGTGTTGAATCCATTTCGTTGAGCAAGGAGTAGCTCTTGTCTATTCCATATTTGGCTTAAGGAACTTTATCTGTGCTCATTTCAATCTCTGGTTTTATGCAGCACCCCAACTCACCTTTCCCATTAAGCAAGCATAAGTTGGTTTTCTAAATTTGAGACCCTGTTCTGTTTTGTAATTCAGTTCCTATGTAGACAAGTTTACATTCCGTGTATTAGTGATATCTTATGATGTTTCTTTTTCTGTGTGACTTATTTCAGTTAGAATCATCATACCTGAATCCACTCATTATGGTGCTACGGGCCTGATGACATAGATGTCAGGGCTGAGTGATATTGCATTGTAAGTAAGTACCACAACTTCTTTATCCATTTTTTGCTTTCTGCGATATTGAACTTGTACCGTAAACGAGGTTCTTGTAAACAGAGCCGTCCTAAACTTTGGGGTGCCTGTGTCTTTTTGATTTTAATTTCCCTAAGCTATAGGACCATAAGTTGAAGTGCCCTAGGCTCTGTTGCTTTGTTTTTTAGATGTTTCAGGAAACACCATACACTTCTCCCGAGTGGCTGTTGGCAATTTACATCCTGCCCATCAGCATAACAAGGCTCCCAGTTCTCCATGGCCTGTCCTGCCTTTCTGGATTTTACACTTTTTTCAGATGGCCCTTTTGACCGGGGGGGAAGTGAGACTTCATTGTAGTGCAGATTTCCTTTCCCAGCTTGCTTCCTTGGCCAAAAAGGGCGTATGCGTTTTTTCCTGAATATATTCAGGAAAAAACGCATACGCCCTTTTTGGCCAAGTGCATCATTGTGGACGTTCTGCCTCTTTTCCTATGCTTTAAATGCAATCCCAGTCTACCTCCTGAAATCGGTTTCCTGCAATTCTGCCCCGCTTTCAAGTCCTCTTGGCAGCCTTACTTCAGTATATTTTTGGACGATAGCTGTCATTTATAACTCTGCAGGTTTGTGAATTACAGTGCCCCTGAGCTCCTTTCTTCAACTCGCTTTCTCGTGAGCTGGCCGCAACACCGCAGGATGGCTTCAGGCCCTAATCTGGTTGCGGCACGTCACGCTGAGCCTTTGGTTAATTCCTCTTCCTGGTGGGAAATGAGAGTTAAATTTGCCCGTCCAGACACCTCCAGCTAGTCTCTCATTGGTTCTCCCTATTCCTGTTCATCTTATGCAGAAATTGCAACCTGGGCCAAACAGGAGGTTAAAGGCACTGACTCTCCAAGTCGGGAGAGTGTTAGTAAAGCGTCTGGAATGTTGCACCCGAGTACCAGGGGACGAAAATTGACACATATTGGAACACGTCTCCCGATCACACGGTTGATCATACTCTGGGTTCCACATGCATGTTTTAGCTGAAGGAACAATGCCTTAAACCTGGAGAGTTGAGACCCGTGGAATGGGTACCATGCAATATGACTTCAAAGGGTCTTCATTTGCTCACCGAACTTCTCCAATCCTATCACTGCTGCGTTTATGCCCCTGTACACACACTTGATTCTCTTTCAGAGACATAGCAATCCATAGGTTTTAAGATACTTCCTAGTCAGGTACACTCTTAGGCATTTAATATGGGGTGTTGAGTCCATTTCGTTGAGCAAGGAGTAGCTCTTGTCTATTCCATATTTGGCTTAAGGAACTTTATCTGTGCTCATTTCAATCTCTGGTTTTATGCAGCACCCTAACTCACCTTTCCCCTTAAGCAAGCATAATTTGGGTTTCTAAATTTGAGACCCTGTTCTGTTTTGTAATTCAGTTCCTATGTAGCCAAGTTTACATTCCGTGTATTAGTGATATCTTATGATGTTTCTTTTTCTGTGTGACTTATTTCAGTTAGAATCATCATACCTGAATCCACTCATTATGGTGCTACTGGCCTGATGACATAGATTTCATTGTTGAGTGATACTGCATTGTACGTAAGTACCACAACTTCTTTATCCATTTTTCACTTTCTGCGATATTGAACTTGTACCGTAAATGAGTTTCTTGTAAACAGAGCCGTCCCAACCTTTGGGGTGGCTGTGTCTTTTTGATTTTAATTTCCCTAAGCTATAGGACCATAAGTGGAAGTGCCCTAGGCTCTGTTGCTTTGTTTTTTAGATGTTTCAGGAAACACCATACACTTCTCCCGAGTGGCTGTTGGCAGTTGACATCCCGCCCATCAGCATAACAAGGCTCCCAGTTCTCCATGGCCTGTCCTGCCTTTCTGGATTTTACACTTTTTTCAGATGGCCCTTTTGACCGGGGGGAAGTGAGAGTTCATTGTAGTGCAGATTTCCTTTGCAAGCTTGCTTGGTTGGCCAAAAAGGGCGTATGCGTTTTTTCCTGAATATATTCAGGAAAAAACGCATACGCCCTTTTTGGCCAAGTGCATCATTGTGGACGTTCTGCCTCTTTTCCTATGCTTTAAATGCAATTCCAGCCTACCTCCTGAAATCAGTTTACTGCAATTCTGCCCCGCTTTCAACTCCTCTTGGCAGCCTTACTTCAGTATATTTTTGGACGATAGCTGTCATTTATAACTCTGCAGGTTTGTGAATTACAGTGCCCCTGAGCTCTTTTCTTCAACTCGCTTTCTCGTGAGCTGGCCGCAACACCGCAGGATGGCTTCAGGCCCTAATCTGGTTCTGGCACGGCACGCTGAGCCTTTGGTTAATTCCTCTTCCTGGTGGGAAATGAGAGTTAAATTTGCCCGTCCAGACACCTCCAGCTAGTCTGTCATTGGTTCTCCCTATTCCTGTTCATCTTCCGCAGAAATTGCAAACTGGGCCAAACAGGAGGTTAAAGGCACTGACTCTCCAAGTCGGGAGAGTGTTAGTAAAGCGTCTGGAATGTTGCACCCGAGTACCAGGGGACGAAAACTGAGACATATTGTAACACGTCTCCCGATCACACGGTTGATCATACTCTGGGTTCCACATGCATGTTTTAGCTGAAGGAAGAATGCCTTAAACCTGGAGAGTTGAGACCCATGGAATGGGTGCCATGCAATATGACTTCAAAGGGTCTTCATTTGCTCACCGAACTTCTCCAATCCTATCACTGCTGCGTTTATGCCCCTGTACACACGCTTGATTCTCTTTCGGAGACATAGCAATCCATAGGTTTTAAGATACTTCCTAGTCAGGTACACTCTTAGGCATTTAATATGGGGTGTTGAGTCCATTTCGTTGAGCAAGGAGTAGCTCTTGTCTAATCCATATTTGGCTTAAGGAACTTTATCTGTGCTCATTTCAATCTCTGGTTTTATGCAGCACCCCAACTCACCTTTCCCCTTAAGCAAGCATAAGTTGGTTTTCTAAATTTGAGACCCTGTTCTGTTTTGTAATTCAGTTCCTATGTAGCCAAGTTTACATTCCGTGTATTAGTGATATCTTATGATGTTTCTTTTTCTGTGTGACTTATTTCAGTTAGAATCATCATACCTGAATCCACTCATTATGGTGCTACTGGCCTGATGACATAGATTTCCTTGCTGAGTGATATTGCATTGTACGTAAGTACCACAACTTCTTTATCCATTTTTCACTTTCTGCGATATTGAACTTGTACCGTAAACCAGGTTCTTGTAAACAGAGCCGTCCCAACTTTTGGGGTGGCTGTGTCTTTTTGATTTTAGTTTCCCTAAGCTATAGGACCATAAGTGGAAGTGCCCTAGGCTCTGTTGCTTTGTTTTTTAGATGTTTCAGGAAACACCATACACTTCTCCCGAGTGACTGTTGGCAGTTTACATCCCGCCCATGAGCATAACAAGGCTCCCAGTTCTCCATGGCCTGTCCTGCCTTTCTGGATTTTACACTTTTTTCAGATGGCCCTTTTGACCGGGGGGAAGTGAGAGTTCATGGTAGTGCAGATTTCCTTTGCAAGCTTGCTTGGTTGGCCACAAAAGGCGTATGCGTTTTTTCCTGAATATATTCAGGAAAAAATGCATACGCCCTTTTTGACCAAGTGCATCATTGTGGACGTTCTGCCTCTTTTCCTATGCTTTAAATGCAATTCCAGTCTACCTCCTGAAATCGGTTTCCTACAATTCTGCACCGCTTTCAAGTCCTCTTGGCAGCCTTACTTCAGTATATTTTTGGACGATAGCTGTCATTTATAACTCTGCAGGTTTGTGAATTACAGTGCCCCTCAACTCCTTTCTTCAACTCGCTTTCTCGTGAGCTGGCCGCAACATCGCAGGATGGCTTCAGGCCCTAATCTGGTTCCGGCACGGCACGCTGAGCCTTTGGTTAATTCCTCTTCCTGGTGGGAAATGAGAGTTAAATTTGCCCGTCCAGACAGCTCCAGCTAGTCTCTCATTGGTTCTCCCTATTCCTGTTCATCTTCCGCAGAAATTGCAAACTGGGCCAAACAGGAGGTTAAAGGCACTGACTCTCCAAGTCGGGAGAGTGTTAGTAAAGCGTCTGGAATGTTGCACCCGAGTACCAGGGGACGAAAACTGACACATATTGGAACACGTCTCCCGATCACACGGTTGATCATACTCTGGGTTCCACATGCATGTTTTATCTGAAGGAAGAATACCTTAAACCTGGAGAGTTGAGACCCGTGGAATGGGTACCATGCAATATGACTTCAAAGGGTCTTCATTTGCTCACCGAACTTCTGCAATATTATCACTGCTGCGATTATGCCCCTGTACACACGCTTGATTCTCTTTCGGAGACATAGCAATCCATAGGTTTTAAGATTCTTCCTAGTCAGGTATATTCTTAGGTGTTTAATATGGGGTGTTGAATCCATTTCGTTGAGCAAGGAGTAGCTCTTGTCTATTCCATATTTGGCTTAAGGAACTTTATCTGTGCTCATTTTAATCTCTGGTTTTATGCAGCACCCCAACTCACCTTTCCCCTTAAGCAAGCATAAGTTGGTTTTCTAAATTTGAGACCCTGTTCTGTTTTGTAATTCAGTTCCTATGTAGCCAAGTTTCCATTCCGTGTATTAGTGATATCTTATGATGTTTCTTTTTCTGTGTGACTTATTTCAGTTAGAATCATCATACCTGAATCCACTCATTATGGTGCTACTGGCCTGATGACATAGATTTCATTGTTGAGTGATACTGCATTGTACGTAAGTACCACAACTTCTTTATCCATTTTTCACTTTCTGCATATTGAACTTGTACCGTAAATGAGTTTCTTGTAAACAGAGCCGTCCCAACCTTTGGGGTGGCTGTGTCTTTTTGATTTTAATTTCCCTAAGCTATAGGACCATAAGTGGAAGTGCCCTAGGCTCTGTTGCTTTGTTTTTTAGATGTTTCAGGAAACAGCATACACTTCTCCCGAGGGGCTGTTGGCAATTTACATCCCGCCCATCAGCATAACAAGGCTCCCAGTTCTCCATGGCCTGACCTGCCTTTCTGGATTTTACACTTTTTACAGATGGCCCTTTTGACCGGGGGGAAGTGAGACTTCATTGTAGTGCAGATTTCCTTTGCAAGCTTGCTTGGTTGGCCAAAAAGGGCGTATGCGTTTTTTCCTGAATATATTCAGGAAAAAACGCATACGCCCTTTTTGGCCAAGTGCATCATTGTGGACGTTCTGCCTCTTTTCCTATGCTTTAAATGCAATTCCAGTCTACCTCCTGAAATCGGTTTCCTGCAATTCTGCCCCTTTTTCAAGTCCTCTTGGCAGCCTTACTTCAGTATATTTTTGGAAGATAGCTGTCATTTATAACTCTGCAGGTTTGTGAATTACAGTGCCCCTGAGCTCCTTTCTTCAACTCGCTTTCTTGTGAGCTGGCCGCAACACCGCAGGATGGCTTCAGGCCCTAATCTGGTTCCGGCATGGCACGCTGAGCCTTTGGTTAATTCCTCTTCCTGGTGCGAAATGAGAGTTAAATTTGCCCATCCAGACACCTCCATCTATTCTGTCATTGGTTCTCCCTATTCCTGTTCATCTTCCGCAGAAATTGCAAACTGGGCCAAACAGGAGGTTAAAGGCACTGACTGTCCAAGTCGGGAGAGTGTTAGTAAAGCGTCTGGAATGTTGCACCCGAGTACCAGGGGACGAAAACTGACACATATTGGAACACGTCTCCCGATCACACGGTTGATCATACTCTGGGTTCCACATGCATGTTTTAGCTGAAGGAAGAATGCCTTAAACCTGGAGAGTTGAGACCCATGCAATGGGTACCATGCAATATGACTTCAAAGGGTCTTCATTTGCTCACCGAACTTCTCCAATCCTATCACTGCTGCGTTTATGCCCCTGTACACACGCTTGATTCTCTTTCGGAGACATAGCAATCCATAGGTTTTAAGATACTTCCTAGTCAGGTACACTCTTAGGCATTTAATATGGGGTGTTGAGTCCATTTCGTTGAGCAAGGAGTAGCTCTTGTCTAATCCATATTTGGCTTAAGGAACTTTATCTGTGCTCATTTCAATCTCTGGTTTTATGCAGCACCCCAACTCACCTTTCCCCTTAAGCAAGCATAAGTTGGGATTCTAAATTTGAGACCCTGTTCTGTTTTGTAATTCAGTTCCTATGTAGCCAAGTTTACATTCCGTGTATTAGTGATATCTTATGATGTTTCTTTTTCTGTGTGACTTATTTCAGTTAGAATCATCATACCTGAATCCACTCATTATGGTGCTACTGGCCTGATGACATAGATTTCCTTGCTGAGTGATATTGCATTGTACGTAAGTACCACAACTTCTTTATCCATTTTTCACTTTCTGCGATATTGAACTTTTACCGTAAACCAGGTTCTTGTAAACAGAGCCGTCCCAACTTTTGGGGTGGCTGTGTCTTTTTGATTTTAGTTTCCCTAAGCTATAGGACCATAAGTGGAAGTGCCCTAGGCTCTGTTGCTTTGTTTTTTAGATATTTCAGGAAGCACCATACACTTCTCCCCAGTGGCTGTTGGCAATTTACATCCCGCCCATCAGCATAACAAGGCTCCCAGTTCTCCATGGCCTGTCCTGCCTTTCTGGATTTTACACTTTTTTCAGATGGCCCTTTTGACTGGGGGGAAGTGAGACTTCATTGTAGTGCAGATTTCCTTTCCCAGCTTGCTTGGTTGGCCAAAAAGGGCATATGTGTTTTTTCCTGAATATATTCAGGAAAAAACGCATACGCCCTTTCTGGCCAAGTGCATCATTGTGGACGTTCTGCCTCTTTTCCTATGCTTTAAATGCAATTCCAGTCTACCTCCTGAAATCGGTTTCCTGCAATTCTGCCCCGCTTTCAAGTCCTCTTGGCAGCCTTACTTCAGTATATTTTTGGACGATAGCTGTCATTTATAACTCTGCAGGTTTGTGAATTACAGTGCCCCTGAGCTCCTTTCTTCAACTCGCTTTCTCGTGAGATGGCTGCAACACCGCAGGATTGCTTCAGGCCCTAATCTGGTTCCGGCACGGCACGCTGAGCCTTTGGTTAATTCCTCTTCCTGGTGCGAAATGAGAGTTAAATTTGCCCATCCAGACACCTCCATCTAGTCTGTCATTGGTTCTCCCTATTCCTGTTCATCTTCCGCAGAAATTGCAAACTGGGCCAAACAGGAGGTTAAAGGCACTGACTCTCCAAGTCGGGAGAGTGTTAGTAAAGCGTCTGGAATGTTGCACCCGAGTACCAGGGGACGAAAACTGACACATATTGGAACACGTCTCCCGATCACATGGTTGATCATACTCTGGGTTCCACATGTATGTTTTAGCTGAAGGAAGAATACCTTAAACCTGGAGAGTTGAGACCCGTGGAATGGGTACCATGCAATATGACTTCAAAGGGTCTTCATTTGCTCACCGAACCTCTCCAATCCTATCACTGATGCGTTTATGCCCCTGCACACACGCTTGATTCTCTTTCGGAGACATAGCAATCCATAGGTTTTAAGAGACTTCCTAGTCAGGTATATTCTTAGGTGTTTAATATGGGGTGTTGAGTCCTTTTCGTTGAGCAAGGAGTAGCTCTTGTCTATTCCATATTTGGCTTAAGGAACTTTATCTGTGCTCATTTCAATCTCTGGTTTTATGCAGCACCCCAACTCACCTTTCCCCTTAAGCAAGCATAAGTTGGTTTTCTAAATTTCAGACCCTGTTCTGTTTTGTAATTCAGTTCCTGTGTAGCAAAGTTTACATTCCGTGTATTAGTGATAACTTATGATGTTTCTTTTTCTGTGTGACTTATTTCAGTTAGAATCATCGTACATGAATCCACTCATTATGCTGCTACGGGCCTGATGACATAAATTTCATTGCTGAGTGATACTGCATTGTACGTAAGTACCACAACTTCTTTATCCATTTTTCACTTTCTGCGATATTGAACATGTACCATAAACCAGGTTCTTGTAAACAGAGCCGTCCCAACTTTTGGGGTGGCTGTGTCTTTTTGATTTTAATTTCCCTAAGCTATAGGACCATAAGTGGAAGTGCCCTAGGCTCTGTTGCTTTGTTTTTTAGATGTTTCAGGAAACACCATACACTTCTCCCGAGTGGCTGTTGGCAATTTACATCCCGCCCATCAGCATAACAAGGCTCCCAGTTCTCCATGGCCTGTCCTGCCTTTCTGGATTTTACACTTTTTTCAGATGGCCCTTTTGACCGGGGGAAATGATACTTCATTGTACTGCAGATTTCCTTTGCAAGCTTGCTTGGTTGGCCAAAAAGGGCGTATGCGTTTTTTCCTGAATATATTCAGGAAAAAACGCATACGCCCTTTTTGGCCAAGTGCATCATTGTGGACCTTCTGCCTCCTTTCCTATGCTTTAAATGCAATTCCAGTCTACCTCCTGAAATCGGTTTCCTGCAATTCTACCCCGCTTTCAAGTCCTCTTGGCAGCCTTACTTCAGTATATTTTTGGACGATAGCTGTCATTTATAACTCTGCAGGTTTGTGAATTACAGTGCCCCTGAGCTCCTTTCTTCAACTCGCTTTCTCGTGAGCTGGCCGCAACACCGCAGGATTGCTTCAGGCCCTAATCTGGTTCCGGCACGGCACGCTGAGCCTTTGGTTAATTCCTCTTCCTGGTGCGAAATGAGAGTTAAATTTGCCCGTCCAGACACCTCCAGCTAGTCTGTCATTGGTTCTCCCTATTCCTGTTCATCTTCCACAGAAATTGCAAACTGGGCCAAACAGGAGGTTAAAGGCACTGACTCTCCAAGTCGGGAGAGTGTTAGTAAAGCGTCTGGAATGTTGCACCCGAGTACCAGGGGACGAAAACTGACACATATTGGAACACGTCTCCCGATCACACGGTTGATCATACTCTGGGTTCCACATGCATATTTTAGCTGAAGGAAGAATACCTTAAACCTGGAGAGTTGAGACCCGTGGAATGGGTACCATGCAATATGACTTCAAAGGGTCTTCATTTGCTCACCGAACCTCTCCAATCCTATCACTGCTGCGTTTATGTCCCTGCACACATGCTTGATTCTCTTTCGGAGACATAGCAATCCATAGGTTTTAAGATACTTCCTAGTCAGGTATATTCTTAGGTGTTTAATATGGGGTGTTGAATCCTTTTCGTTGAGCAAGGAGTAGCTCTTGTCTATTCCATATTTGGCTTAAGGAACTTTATCTGTGCTCATTTCAATCTCTGGTTTTATGCAGCACCCCAACTCACCTTTCCCCTTAAGCAAGCATAAGTTGGTTTTCTAAATTTGAGACCCTGTTCTGTTTTGTAATTCAGTTCCTGTGTAGCCAAGTTTACATTCCGTGTATTAGTGATATCTTATGATGTTTCTTTTTCTCTGTGACTTATTTCAGTTAGAATCATCGTACCTGAATCCACTGATTATGCTGCTACGGGCCTGATGACATAGATTTCATTGCTGAGTGATACTGCATTGTACGTAAGTACCAAAACTTCTTTATCCATTTTTCACTTTCTGCGATATTGAACTTGTACCGTAAACCAGGTTCTTGTAAACAGAGCCGTCCCAACCTTTGGGGTGGCTGTGTCTTTTGATTTTAATTTCCCTAAGCTATAGGACCATAAGTGGAAGTGCCCTAGGCTCTGTTGCTTTGTTTTTTAGATGTTTCAGGAAACACCATACACTTCTCCCGAGTGGCTTTTGGCAATTTACATCCCGCCCATCAGCATAACAAGGCTCCCAGTTCTCCATGGCCTGTCCTGCCTTTCTGGATTTTACACTTTTTTCAGATGGCCCTTTTGACCGGGGGGAAGTGAGACTTCATTGTAGTGCAGATTTCCATTGCAAGCTTGCTTGGTTTGCCAAAAAGGGCGTATGCGTTTTTTCCTGAATATATTCAGGAAAAAACGCATACGCCCTTTTTGGCCAAGTGCATCATTGTGGACGTTCTGCCTCTTTTCCTATGCTTTAAATGCAATTCCAGTCTACCTCCTGAAATCGGTTTCCTGCAATTCTGCCCCGCTTTCAAGTCCTCTTGGCAGCCTTACTTCAGTATATTTTTGGACGATAGCTGTCATTTATAACTCTACAGGTTTGTGAATTACAGTGCCCCTGAGCTCCTTTCTTCAACTCGCTTTCTCGTGAGCTGGCCGCAACACCACATGATTGCTTCAGGCCCTAATCTGTTTCCGGCATGGCACGCTGAGCCTTTGGTTAATTCCTCTTCCTGGTGGGAAATGAGAGTTAAATTTGCCCATCCAGACACCTCCAGCTAGTCTGTCATTGGTTCTCCCTATTCCTGTTCATCTTCCGCAGAAATTGCAAACAGGGCCAAACAGGAGGTTAAAGGCACTGACTCTCCAAGTCGGGAGAGTGTTAGTAAAGCGTCTGGAATGTTGCACCCGAGTACCAGGGGACGAAAATTGACACATATTGTAACACGTCTCCCGATCACACGGTTGATCATACTCTGGGTTCCACATGCATGTTTTAGCTGAAGGAACAATGCCTTAAACCTGGAGAGTTGAGACCCGTGGAATGGGTACCATGCAATATGACTTCAAAGGGTCTTCATTTGCTCACCGAACTTCTCCAATCCTATCACTGCTGCGTTTATGCCCCTGTACAGACGCTTGATTCTCTTTCAGAGACATAGCAATCCATAGGTTTTAAGATACTTCCTAGTCAGGTATATTCTTAGGTGTTTAATATGGGGTGTTGAGTCCATTTCGTTGAGCAAGGAGTAGCTCTTGTCTATTCCATATTTGGCTTAAGGAACTTTATCTGTGCTCATTTCAATCTCTGGTTTTATGCAGCACCCTAACTCACCTTTCCCCTTAAGCAAGCATAATTTGGGTTTCTAAATTTGAGACCCTGTTCTGTTTTGTAATTCAGTTCCTATGTAGCCAAGTTTACATTCCGTGTATTAGTGATATCTTATGATGTTTCTTTTTCTGTGTGACTTATTTCAGTTAGAATCATCATACCTGAATCCACTCATTATGGTGCTACTGGCCTGATGACATAGATTTCATTGTTGAGTGATACTGCATTGTACGTAAGTACCACAACTTCTTTATCCATTTTTCACTTTCTGCGATATTGAACTTGTACCGTAAATGAGTTTCTTGTAAACAGAGCCGTCCCAACCTTTGGGGTGGCTGTGTCTTTTTGATTTTAATTTCCCTAAGCTATAGGACCATAAGTGGAAGTGCCCTAGGCTCTGTTGCTTTGTTTTTTAGATGTTTCAGGAAACACCATACACTTCTCCCGAGTGGCTGTTGGCAGTTGACATCCCGCCCATCAGCATAACAAGGCTCCCAGTTCTCCATGGCCTGTCCTGCCTTTCTGGATTTTACACTTTTTTCAGATGGCCCTTTTGACCGGGGGGAAGTGAGACTTCATTGTAGTGCAGATTTCCTTTGCAAGCTTGCTTGGTTGGCCAAAAAGGGCGTATGCGTTTTTTCCTGAATATATTCAGGAAAAAACGCATACGCCCTTTTTGGCCAAGTGCATCATTGTGGACGTTCTGCCTCTTTTCCTATGCTTTAAATGCAATTCCAGCCTACCTCCTGAAATCAGTTTACTGCAATTCTGCCCCGCTTTCAACTCCTCTTGGCAGCCTTACTTCAGTATATTTTTGGACGATAGCTGTCATTTATAACTCTGCAGGTTTGTGAATTACAGTGCCCCTGAGCTCTTTTCTTCAACTCGCTTTCTCGTGAGCTGGCCGCAACACCGCAGGATGGCTTCAGGCCCTAATCTGGTTCTGGCACGGCACGCTGAGCCTTTGGTTAATTCCTCTTCCTGGTGGGAAATGAGAGTTAAATTTGCCCGTCCAGACACCTCCAGCTAGTCTCTCATTGGTTCTCCCTATTCCTGTTCATCTTCCGCAGAAATTGCAAACTGGGCCAAACAGGAGGTTAAAGGCACTGACTCTCCAAGTCGGGAGAGTGTTAGTAAAGCATCTGGAATGTTGCACCCGAGTACCAGGGGACAAAAACTGAGACATATTGAAACACGTCTCCCGATCACACGGTTGATCATACTCTGGGTTCCACATGCATGTTTTAGCTGAAGGAAGAATGCCTTAAACCTGGAGAGATGAGACCCATGCAATGGGTACCATGCAATATGACTTCAAAGGGTCTTCATTTGCTCACCGAACTTCTCCAATCCTATCACTGCTGCGTTTATGCCCCTGTACACACGCTTGATTCTCTTTCGGAGACATAGCAATCCATAGGTTTTAAGATACTTCCTAGTCAGGTACACTCTTAGGCATTTAATATGGGGTGTTGAGTCCATTTCGTTGAGCAAGGAGTAGCTCTTGTCTAATCCATATTTGGCTTAAGGAACTTTATCTGTGCTCATTTCAATCTCTGGTTTTATGCAGCACCCCAACTCACCTTTCCCCTTAAGCAAGCATAAGTTGGGTTTCTAAATTTGAGACCCTGTTCTGTTTTGTAATTCAGTTCCTATGTAGCCAAGTTTACATTCCGTGTATTAGTGATATCTTATGATGTTTCTTTTTCTGTGTGACTTATTTCAGTTAGAATCATCATACCTGAATCCACTCATTATGGTGCTACTGGCCTGATGACATAGATTTCCTTGCTGAGTGATATTGCATTGTACGTAAGTACCACAACTTCTTTATCCATTTTTCACTTTCTGCGATATTGAACTTTTACCGTAAACCAGGTTCTTGTAAACAGAGCCGTCCCAACTTTTGGGGTGGCTGTGTCTTTTTGATTTTAGTTTCCCTAAGCTATAGGACCATAAGTGGAAGTGCCCTAGGCTCTGTTGCTTTGTTTTTTAGATGTTTCAGGAAACACCATACACTTCTCCCCAGTGGCTGTTGGCAATTTACATCCCGCCCATCAGCATAACAAGGCTCCCAGTTCTCCATGGCCTGTCCTGCCTTTCTGGATTTTACACTTTTTTCAGATGGCCCTTTTGACCGGGGGGAAGTGAGACTTCATTGTAGTGCAGATTTCCTTTCCCAGCTTGCTTGGTTGGCCAAAAAGGGCATATGCGTTTTTTCCTGAATATATTCAGGAAAAAACGCATACGCCCTTTTTGGCCAAGTGCATCATTGTGGACGTTCTGCCTCTTTTCCTATGCTTTAAATGCAATTCCAGTCTACCTCCTGAAATCGGTTTCCTGCAATTCTGCCCCGCTTTCAAGTCCTCTTGGCAGCCTTACTTCAGTATATTTTTGGACGATAGCTGTCATTTATAACTCTGCAGGTTTGTGAATTACAGTGCCCCTGAGCTCCTTTCTTCAACTCGCTTTCTCGTGAGATGGCCGCAACACCGCAGGATTGCTTCAGGCCCTAATCTGGTTCCGGCACGGCACGCTGAGCCTTTGGTTAATTCCTCTTCCTGGTGCGAAATGAGAGTTAAATTTGCCCATCCAGACACCTCCATCTAGTCTGTCATTGGTTCTCCCTATTCCTGTTCATCTTCCGCAGAAATTGCAAACTGGGCCTAACAGGAGGTTAAAGGCACTGACTCTCCAAGTCGGGAGAGTGTTAGTAAAGCGTCTGGAATGTTGCACCCGAGTACCAGGGGACGAAAACTGACACATATTGGAACACGTCTCCCGATCACATGGTTGATCATACTCTGGGTTCCACATGTATGTTTTAGCTGAAGGAAGAATACCTTAAACCTGGAGAGTTGAGACCCGTGGAATGGGTACCATGCAATATGACTTCAAAGGGTCTTCATTTGCTCACCGAACCTCTCCAATCCTATCACTGATGCGTTTATGCCCCTGCACACACGCTTGATTCTCTTTCGGAGACATAGCAATCCATAGGTTTTAAGAGACTTCCTAGTCTGGTATATTCTTAGGTGTTTAATATGGGGTGTTGAGTCCTTTTCGTTGAGCAAGGAGTAGCTCTTGTCTATTCCATATTTGGCTTAAGGAACTTTATCTGTGCTCATTTCAATCTCTGGTTTTATGCAGCACCCCAACTCACCTTTCCCCTTAAGCAAGCATAAGTTGGTTTTCTAAATTTGAGACCCTGTTCTGTTTTGTAATTCAGTTCCTGTGTAGCCAAGTTTACATTCCGTGTATTAGTGATAACTTATGATGTTTCTTTTTCTGTGTGACTTATTTCAGTTAGAATCATCGTACATGAATCCACTCATTATGCTGCTACGGGCCTGATGACATAAATTTCATTGCTGAGTGATACTGCATTGTACGTAAGTACCACAACTTCTTTATCCATTTTTCACTTTCTGCGATATTGAACTTGTACCATAAACCAGGTTCTTGTAAACAGAGCCGTCCCAACTTTTGGGGTGGCTGTGTCTTTTTGATTTTAATTTCCCTAAGCTATAGGACAATAAGTGGAAGTGCCCTAGGCTCTGTTGCTTTGTTTTTTAGATGTTTCAGGAAACACCATACACTTCTCCCGAGTGGCTGTTGGCAATTTACATCCCGCCCATCAGCATAACAAGGCTCCCAGTTCTCCATGGCCTGTCCTGCCTTTCTGGATTTTACACTTTTTTCAGATGGCCCTTTTGACCGGGGGAAATGATACTTCATTGTAGTGCAGATTTCCTTTGCAAGCTTGCTTGGTTGGCCAAAAAGGGCGTATGCGTTTTTTCCTGAATATATTCAGGAAAAAACGCATACGCCCTTTTTGGCCAAGTGCATCATTGTGGACGTTCTGCCTCCTTTCCTATGCTTTAAATGCAATTCCAGTCTACCTCCTGAAATCGGTTTCCTGCAATTCTGCCCCGCTTTCAAGTCCTCTTGGCAGCCTTACTTCAGTATATTTTTGGACGATAGCTGTCATTTATAACTCTGCAGGTTTGTGAATTACAGTGCCCCTGAGCTCCTTTCTTCAACTCGCTTTCTCGTGAGCTGGCCGCAACACCGCAGGATTGCTTCAGGCCCTAATCTGGTTCCGGCACGGCACGCTGAGCCTTTGGTTAATTCCTCTTCCTGGTGCGAAATGAGAGTTAAATTTGCCCGTCCAGACACCTCCAGCTAGTCTGTCATTGGTTCTCCCTATTCCTGTTCATCTTCCACAGAAATTGCAAACTGGGCCAAACAGGAGGTTAAAGGCACTGACTCTCCAAGTCGGGAGAGTGTTAGTAAAGCGTCTGGAATGTTGCACCCGAGTACCAGGGTACGAAAACTGAGACATATTGGAACACGTCTCCCGATCACACGGTTGATCATACTCTGGGTTCCACATGCATATTTTAGCTGAAGGAAGAATACCTTAAACCTGGAGAGTTGAGACCCGTGGAATGGGTACCATGCAATATGACTTCAAAGGGTCTTCATTTGCTCACCGAACCTCTCCAATCCTATCACTGCTGCGTTTATGTCCCTGCACACACGCTTGATTCTCTTTCGGAGACATAGCAATCCATAGGTTTTAAGAGACTTCCTAGTCAGGTATATTCTTAGGTGTTTAATATGGGGTGTTGAATCCTTTTCGTTGAGCAAGGAGTAGCTCTTGTCTATTCCATATTTGGCTTAAGGAACTTTATCTGTGCTCATTTCAATCTCTGGTTTTATGCAGCACCCCAACTCACCTTTCCCCTTAAGCAAGCATAAGTTGGGTTTCTCAATTTGAGACCCTGTTCTGTTTTGTAATTCAGTTCCTAGGTAGCCAAGTTTACATTCCATGTATTAGTGATATCTTATGACGTTTCTTTTTCTGTGTGACTTATTTCAGTTAGAATCATCATACCTGAATCCACTCATTATGCTGCTACGGGCCTGATGACATAGATTTCATTGCTGAGTGATACTGCATTGTACGTAAGTACCACAACTTCTTTATCCATTTTTCACTTTCTGCGATATAGAACTTGTACCATAAACCAGGTTTTTGTAAACAGAGCCGTCCCAACCTTTGGGGTGGCTGTGTCTTTTTGATTTTAATTTCCCTAAGCTATAGGACCATAAGTGGAAGTGCCCTAGGCTCTGTTGCTTTGTTTTTTAGATGTTTCAGGAAACACCATACACTTCTCCCGAGTGGCTGTTGGCAGTTGACATCCCGGCCATCAGCATAACAAGGCTCCCAGTTCTCCATGGCCTGTCCTGCCTTTCTGGATTTTACACTTTTTTCAGATGGCCCTTTTGACCGGGGGAAGTGAGACTTCATTGTAGTGCAGATTTCCTTTGCAAGCTTGCTTGGTTGGCCAAAAAGGGCGTATGCGTTTTTTCCTGAATATATTCAGGAAAAAACGCATACGCCCTTTTTGGCCAAGTGCATCATTGCCGACGTTCTGCCTCTTTTCCTATGCTTTAAATGCAATTCCAGTCTACCTCCTGAAATCGGTTTCCTGCAATTCTGCCCCGCTTTCAAGTCCTCTTGGCAGCCTTGCTTCAGTATATTTTTGGACGATAGCTGTCATTTATAACTCTGCAGGTTTGTGAATTACAGTGCCCCTGAGCTCCTTTCTTCAACTCGCTTTCTCGTGAGATGGCCGCAACATCGCAGGATTGCTTCAGGCCCTAATCTGGTTCCGGCACGGCACGCTGAGCCTTTGGTTAATTCCTCTTCCTGGTGCGAAATGAGAGTTAAATTTGCCCATCCAGACACCTCCATCTAGTCTGTCATTTATTCTCCCTATTCCTGTTCATCTTCCGCAGAAATTGCAAACTGGGCCAAACAGGAGGTTAAAGGCACTGACTCTCCAAGTCGGGAGAGTGTTAGTAAAGCGTCTGGAATGTTGCACCCGAGTACCAGGGGACGAAAACTGACACATATTGGAACACGTCTCCCGATCACACGGTTGATCATACTCTGGGTTCCACATGCATGTTTTAGCTGAAGGAAGAATGCCTTAAACCTGGAGAGTTGAGACCCGTGGAATGGGTACCATGCAATATGACTTCAAAGGGTCTTCATTTGCTCACCGAACCTCTCCAATCCTATCACTGCTGCGTTTATGTCCCTGCACACACGCTTGATTCTCTTTCGGAGACATAGCAATCCATAGGTTTTAAGATACTTCCTAGTCAGGTATATTCTTAGGTGTTTAATATGGGGTGTTGAATCCATTTCGTTGAGCAAGGAGTAGCTCTTGTCTATTCCATATTTGGCTTAAGGAACTTTATCTGTGCTCATTTCAATCTCTGGTTTTATGCAGCACCCCAACTCACCTTTCCCCTTAAGCAAGCATAAGTTGGTTTTCTAAATTTGAGACCCTGTTCTGTTTTGTAATTCAGTTCCTATGTAGCCAAGTTTCCATTCCGTGTATTAGTGATATCTTATGATGTTTCTTTTTCTGTGTGACTTATTTCAGTTAGAATCATCATACCTGAATCCACTCATTATGCTGCTACGGGCCTGATGACATAGATTTCATTGCTGAGTGATACTGCATTGTACGTAAGTACCACAACTTCTTTATCCGTTTTTCACTTTCTGCGATATTGAACTTGTACCGTAAACCAGGTTCTTGTAAACAGAGCCATCCCAACTTTTTGGGTGGCTGTGTCTTTTGATTTTAATTTCCCTAAGCTATAGGACCATAAGTGGAAGTGCCCTAGGCTCTGTTGCTTTGTTTTTTAGATGTTTCAGGAAACACCATACACTTCTCCCGAGTGGCTGTTGGCAATTTACATCCCGCCCATCAGCATAACAAGGCTCCCAGTTCTCCATGGCCTGTCCTGCCTTTCTGGATTTTACACTTTTTTCAGATGGCCCTTTTGACCGGGGGGAAGTGAGACTTCATTGTAGTGCAGATTTCCTTTGCAAGCTTGCTTGGTTGGCCAAAAAGGGTGTATGCGTTTTTTCCTGAATATATTCAGGAAAAAACGCATACGCCCTTTTTGGCCAAGTGCATCATTGTGGACGTTCTGCCTCTTTTCCTATGCTTTAAATGCAATTCCAGTCTACCTCCTGAAATCGGTTTCCTGCAATTCTGCCCCGCTTTCACGTCCTCTTGGAAGCCTTACTTCAGTATATTTTTGGACGATAGCTGTCATTTATAACTCTGCAGGTTTGTGAATTACAGTGCCCCTGAGCTCTTTTCTTCAACTCGCTTTCTCGTGAGCTGGCCGCAACACCGCAGGATGGCTTCAGGCCCTAATCTGGTTCCGGCACGGCACGCTGAGCCTTTGGTTAATTCCTCTTCCTGGTGGGAAATGAGAGTTAAATTTGCCCGTCCAGACACCTCCATCTACTCTCTCATTGGTTCTCCCTATTCCTGTTCATCTTCCGCAGAAATTGCAAACTGGGCCAAACAGGAGGTTAAAGGCACTGACTCTCCAAGTCGGGAGAGTGTTAGTAAAGCGTCTGGAATGTTGCACCCGAGTACCAGGGGACGAAAACTGACACATATTGGAACACGTCTCCCGATCACACGGTTGATCATACTCTGGGTTCCACATGCATGTTTTAGCTGAGGGAAGAATACCTTAAACCTGGAGTGCTGAGACCCGTGGAATGGGTACCATGCAATATGACTTCAAAGGGTCTTCATTTGCTCACCGAACTTCTCCAATCCTATCACTGCTGCGTTTATGCCCCTGTACACACGCTTGATTCTCTTTCGGAGACATAGCAATCCATAGGTTTTAAGATACTTCCTAGTCAGGTACATTCTTAGGTGTTTAATATGGGGTGTTGAGTCCATTTCGTTGAGCAAGGAGTAGCTCTTGTCTATTCCATATTTGGCTTAAGGAACTTTATCTGTGCTCATTTCAATCTCTGGTTTTATGCAGCACCCCAACTCACCTTTCCCCTTAAGCAAGCATAAGTTGGTTTTCTAAATTTGAGACCCTGTTCTGTTTTGTAATTCAGTTCCTGTGTAGCCAAGTTTATATTCCGTGTATTAGTGATATCTTATGATGTTTCTTTTTCTGTGTGACTTAATTCAGTTAGAATCATCGTACCTGAATCCACTCATTATGCTGCTACGGGCCTGATGACATAGATTTCATTGCTGAGTGATACTGCATTGTACGTAAGTACCACAACTTCTTTATCTATTTTTCACTTTCTGCGATATTGAACTTGTACCGTAAATGAGTTTCTTGTAAACAGAGCGGTCCCAACCTTTGGGGTGGCTGTGTCTTTTTGATTTTAATTTCCCTAAGCTATAGGACCATAAGTGGAAGTGCCCTAAGCTCTGTTGCTTTGTTTTCTAGATGTTTCAGGAAACACCATACACTTCTCCCAAGTGGCTGTTGGCAATTTACATCCCGCCCATCAGCATAACAAGGCTCCCAGTTCTCCATGGCCTGTCCTGCCTTTCTGGATTTTACACTTTTTTCAGATGGCCCTTTTGACCGGGGGAAATGATACTTTATTGTAGTGCAGATTTCCTTTGCAAGCTTGCTTGGTTGGCCAAAAAGGGCGTATGCGTTTTTTCCTGAATATATTCAGGAAAAAACGCATACGCCCTTTTTGGCCAAGTGCATCATTGTGGACGTTCTGCCTCCTTTCCTATGCTTTAAATGCAATTCCAGTCTACCTCCTGAAATCGGTTTCCTGCAATTCTGCCCCGCTTTCAAGTCCTCTTGGCAGCCTTACTTCAGTATATTTTTGGACGATAGCTGTCATTTATAACTCTGCAGGTTTGTGAATTACAGTGCCCCTGAGCTCCTTTCTTCAACTCGCTTTCTCGTGAGCTGGCCGCAACACCGCAGGATTGCTTCAGGCCCTAATCTGGTTCCGGCACGGCACGCTGAGCCTTTGGTTAATTCCTCTTCCTGGTGCGAAATGAGAGTTAAATTTGCCCGTCCAGACACCTCCAGCTAGTCTGTCATTGGTTCTCCCTATTCCTGTTCATCTTCCACAGAAATTGCAAACTGGGCCAAACAGGAGGTTAAAGGCACTGACTCTCCAAGTCGGGAGAGTGTTAGTAAAGCGTCTGGAATGTTGCACCCGAGTACCAGGGGACGAAAACTGACACATATTGGAACACGTCTCCCGATCACACGGTTGATCATACTCTGGGTTCCACATGCATATTTTAGCTGAAGGAAGAATACCTTAAACCTGGAGAGTTGAGACCCGTGGAATGGGTACCATGCAATATGACTTCAAAGGGTCTTCATTTGCTCACCGAACCTCTCCAATCCTATCACTGCTGCGTTTATGTCCCTGCACACACGCTTGATTCTCTTTCGGAGACATAGCAATCCATAGGTTTTAAGAGACTTCCTAGTCAGGTATATTCTTAGGTGTTTAATATGGGGTGTTGAATCCTTTTCGTTGAGCAAGGAGTAGCTCTTGTCTATTCCATATTTGGCTTAAGGAACTTTATCTGTGCTCATTTCAATCTCTGGTTTTATGCAGCACCCCAACTCACCTTTCCCCTTAAGCAAGCATAAGTTGGGTTTCTCAATTTGAGACCCTGTTCTGTTTTGTAATTCAGTTCCTAGGTAGCCAAGTTTACATTCCATGTATTAGTGATATCTTATGACGTTTCTTTTTCTGTGTGACTTATTTCAGTTAGAATCATCATACCTGAATCCACTCATTATGCTGCTACGGGCCTGATGACATAGATTTCATTGCTGAGTGATACTGCATTGTACGTAAGTACCACAACTTCTTTATCCATTTTTCACTTTCTGCGATATAGAACTTGTACCATAAACAAGGTTTTTGTAAACAGAGCCGTCCCAACCTTTGGGGTGGCTGTGTCTTTTTGATTTTAATTTCCCTAAGCTATAGGACCATAAGTGGAAGTGCCCTAGGCTCTGTTGCTTTGTTTTTTAGATGTTTCAGGAAACACCATACACTTCTCCCGAGTGGCTGTTGGCAGTTGACATCCCGGCCATCAGCATAACAAGGCTCCCAGTTCTCCATGGCCTGTCCTGCCTTTCTGGATTTTACACTTTTTTCAGATGGCCCTTTTGACCGGGGGGAAGTGAGACTTCATTGTAGTGCAGATTTCCTTTGCAAGCTTGCTTGGTTGGCCAAAAAGGGCGTATGCGTTTTTTCCTGAATATATTCAGGAAAAAACGCATACGCCCTTTTTGGCCAAGTGCATCATTGCCGACGTTCTGCCTCTTTTCCTATGCTTTAAATGCAATTCCAGTCTACCTCCTGAAATCGGTTTCCTGCAATTCTGCCCCGCTTTCAAGTCCTCTTGGCAGCCTTGCTTCAGTATATTTTTGGACGATAGCTGTCATTTATAACTCTGCAGGTTTGTGAATTACAGTGCCCCTGAGCTCCTTTCTTCAACTCGCTTTCTCCTGAGATGGCCGCAACATCGCAGGATTGCTTCAGGCCCTAATCTGGTTCCGGCACGGCACGCTGAGCCTTTGGTTAATTCCTCTTCCTGGTGCGAAATGAGAGTTAAATTTGCCCATCCAGACACCTCCATCTAGTCTGTCATTTATTCTCCCTATTCCTGTTCATCTTCCGCAGAAATTGCAAACTGGGCCAAACAGGAGGTTAAAGGCACTGACTCTCCAAGTCGGGAGAGTGTTAGTAAAGCGTCTGGAATGTTGCACCCGAGTACCAGGGGACGAAAACTGACACATATTGGAACACGTCTCCCGATCACACGGTTGATCATACTCTGGGTTCCACATGCATGTTTTAGCTGAAGGAAGAATGCCTTAAACCTGGAGAGTTGAGACCCGTGGAATGGGTACCATGCAATATGACTTCAAAGGGTCTTCATTTGCTCACCGAACCTCTCCAATCCTATCACTGCTGCGTTTATGTCCCTGCACACACGCTTGATTCTCTTTCGGAGACATAGCAATCCATAGGTTTTAAGATACTTCCTAGTCAGGTATATTCTTAGGTGTTTAATATGGGGTGTTGAATCCATTTCGTTGAGCAAGGAGTAGCTCTTGTCTATTCCATATTTGGCTTAAGGAACTTTATCTGTGCTCATTTCAATCTCTGGTTTTATGCAGCACCCCAACTCACCTTTCCCCTTAAGCAAGCATAAGTTGGGTTTCTAAATTTGAGACCCTGTTCTGTTTTGTAATTCAGTTCCTATGTAGCCAAGTTTCCATTCCGTGTATTAGTGATATCTTATGATGTTTCTTTTTCTGTGTGACTTATTTCAGTTAGAATCATCATACCTGAATCCACTCATTATGCTGCTACGGGCCTGATGACATAGATTTCATTGCTGAGTGATACTGCATTGTACGTAAGTACCACAACTTCTTTATCCGTTTTTCACTTTCTGCGATATTGAACTTGTACCGTAAACCAGGTTCTTGTAAACAGAGCCATCCCAACTTTTTGGGTGGCTGTGTCTTTTGATTTTAATTTCCCTAAGCTATAGGACCATAAGTGGAAGTGCCCTAGGCTCTGTTGCTTTGTTTTTTAGATGTTTCAGGAAACACCATACACTTCTCCCGAGTGGCTTTTGGCAATTTACATCCCGCCCATCAGCATAACAAGGCTCCCAGTTCTCCATGGCCTGTCCTGCCTTTCTGGATTTTACACTTTTTTCAGATGGCCCTTTTGACCGGGGGGAAGTGAGACTTCATTGTAGTGCAGATTTCCTTTGCAAGCTTGCTTGGTTGGCCAAAAAGGGCGTATGCGTTTTTTCCTGAATATATTCAGGAAAAAACGCATACGCCCTTTTTGGCCAAGTGCATCATTGTGGACGTTCTGCCTCTTTTCCTATGCTTTAAATGCAATTCCAGTCTACCTCCTGAAATCGGTTTCCTGCAATTCTGCCCCGCTTTCACGTCCTCTTGGAAGCCTTACTTCAGTATATTTTTGGACGATAGCTGTCATTTATAACTCTGCAGGTTTGTGAATTACAGTGCCCCTGAGCTCCTTTCTTCAACTCGCTTTCTCGTGAGCTGGCCGCAACACCGCAGGATGGCTTCAGGCCCTAATCTGGTTCCGGCACGGCACGCTGAGCCTTTGGTTAATTCCTCTTCCTGGTGGGAAATGAGAGTTAAATTTGCCCGTCCAGACACCTCCATCTACTCTCTCATTGGTTCTCCCTATTCCTGTTCATCTTCCGCAGAAATTGCAAACTGGGCCAAACAGGAGGTTAAAGGCACTGACTCTCCAAGTCGGGAGAGTGTTAGTAAAGCGTCTGGAATGTTGCACCCGAGTACCAGGGGACGAAAACTGACACATATTGGAACACGTCTCCCGATCACACGGTTGATCATACTCTGGGTTCCACATGCATGTTTTAGCTGAGGGAAGAATACCTTAAACCTGGAGTGCTGAGACCCGTGGAATGGGTACCATGCAATATGACTTCAAAGGGTCTTCATTTGCTCACCGAACTTCTCCAATCCTATCACTGCTGCGTTTATGCCCCTGTACACACGCTTGATTCTCTTTCGGAGACATAGCAATCCATAGGTTTTAAGATACTTCCTAGTCAGGTACATTCTTAGGTGTTTAATATGGGGTGTTGAGTCCATTTCGTTGAGCAAGGAGTAGCTCTTGTCTATTCCATATTTGGCTTAAGGAACTTTATCTGTGCTCATTTCAATCTCTGGTTTTATGCAGCACCCCAACTCACCTTTCCCCTTAAGCAAGCATAAGTTGGTTTTCTAAATTTGAGACCCTGTTCTGTTTTGTAATTCAGTTCCTGTGTAGCCAAGTTTACATTCCGTGTATTAGTGATATCTTATGATGTTTCTTTTTCTGTGTGACTTAATTCAGTTAGAATCATCGTACCTGAATCCACTCATTATGCTGCTACGGGCCTGATGACATAGATTTCATTGCTGAGTGATACTGCATTGTACGTAAGTACCACAACTTCTTTATCTATTTTTCACTTTCTGCGATATTGAACTTGTACCGTAAACCAGGTTCTTGTAAACAGAGCGGTCCCAACCTTTGGGGTGGCTGTGTCTTTTTGATTTTAATTTCCCTAAGCTATAGGACCATAAGTGGAAGTGCCCTAGGCTCTGTTGCTTTGTTTTCTAGATGTTTCAGGAAACACCATACACTTCTCCCAAGTGGCTGTTGGCAATTTACATCCCGCCCATCAGCATAACAAGGCTCCCAGTTCTCCATGGCCTGTCCTGCCTTTCTGGATTTTACACTTTTTTCAGATGGCCCTTTTGACCGGGGGGAAGTGAGACTTCATTGTAGTGCAGATTTCCTTTGCAAGCTTGCTTGGTTGGCCAAAAAGGGCGTATGCGTTTTTTCCTGAATATATTCAGGAAAAACACATACGCCCTTTTTGGCCAAGTGCATCATTGTGGACGTTCTGCCTCTTTTCCTATGCTTTAAATGCAATTCCAGTCTACCTCCTGAAATCGGTTTCCTGCAATTCTGCCCCGCTTTCAAGTCCTCTTGGCAGCCTTACTTCAGTATATTTTTGGACGATAGCTGTCATTTATAACTCTGCAGGTTTGTGAATTACAGTGCCCCTGAGCTCCTTTCTTCAACTCGCTTTCTCGTGAGCTGGCCGCAACACCGCAGGATGGCTTCAGGCCCTAATCTGGTTCCGGCACGGCACGCTGAGCCTTTGGTTAATTCCCATTCCTGGTGGGAATTGAGAGTTAAATTTGCCCGTCCAGACACCTCCAGCTAGTCTGTCATTGGTTCTCCCTATTCCTGTTCATCTTCCGCAGAAACTTCAAACTGGACCAAACAGGAGGTTAAAGGCACTGACTCTCCAAGTCGGGAGAGTGTTAGTAAAGCGTCTGGAATGTTGCACCCGAGTACCAGGGGACGAAAACTGAGACATATTGGAACACGTCTCCCGATCACACGGTTGATCATACTCTGGGTTCCACATGCTTATTTTAGCTGAAGGAAGAATACCTTAAACCTGGAGAGTTGAGACCCGTGGAATGGGTACCATGCAATATGACTTCAAAGGGTCTTCATTTGCTCACCGAACCTCTCCAGTCCTATCACTGCTGCGTTTATGCCCCTGTACACACGCTTGATTCTCTTTCGGAGACATAGCAATCCATAGGTTTGAAGATACTTCCTAGTCAGGTACATTCTTAGGCGTTTAATATGGGGTGTTGAGTCCATTTCGTTGAGCAAGGAGTAGCTCTTGTCTATTCCATATTTGGCTTAAGGAAATTTATCTGTGCTCATTTCAATCTCTGGTTTTATGCAGCACCCCAACTCACCTTTCCCCTTAAGCAAGCATAAGTTGGTTTTCTAAATTTGAGACCCTGTTCTGTTTTGTAATTCAGTTCCTGTGTAGCCAAGTTTACATTCCGTGTATTAGTGATATCTTATGATGTTTCTTTTTCTGTGTGACTTATTTCAGTTAGAATCATCATACCTGAATCCACTCATTATGCTGCTACGGGCCTGATGACATAGATTTCATTGTTGTGTGATATTGCATTGTACGTAAGTACCACAACTTCTTTATCCATTTTTCACTTTCTGCGATATTGAACTTGTACCGTAAACCAGGTTCTTGTAAACAGAGCCGTCCCAACATTTGGGGTGGCTGTGTCTTTTTGATTTTAATTTCCCTAAGCTATAGGACCATAAGTGGAAGTGCCCTAGGCTCTGTTGCTTTGTTTTTTAGATGTTTCAGGAAACACCATACACTTCTCCCGAGTGGCTGTTGGCAATTTACATCCCGCCCATCAGCATAACAAGGCTCCCACTTCTCCATGGCCTGTCCTGCCTTTCTGGATTTTACACTTTTTTCAGATGGCCCTTTTGACCGGGGGGAAGTGAGACTTCATTGTAGTGCAGATTTCCTTTGCAAGCTTGCTTGGTTGGCCAAAAAGGGCGTATGCGTTTTTTCCTGAATATATTCAGGAAAAAACGCATACGCCCTTTTTGGCCAAGTGCATCATTGTGGACGTTCTGCCTCTTTTCCTATGCTTTAAATGCAATTCCAGTCTACCTCCTGAAATCGGTTTCCTGCAATTCTGTCCCGCTTTCAAGTCCTCTTGGCAGCCTTACTTCAGTATATTTTTGGACGATAGCTGTCATTTATAACTCTGCAGGTTTGTGAATTACAGTGCCCCTGAGCTCCTTTCTTCAACTCGCTTTCTCGTGAGCTGGCCGCAACACCGCAGGATGGCTTCAGGCTTCCGGCACGGCACGCTGAGCCTTTGGTTAATTCCTCTTCCTGGTGGGAAATGAGAGTTAAATTTGCCCGTCCAGACACCTGCAGCTAGTCTCTCATTGGTTCTCCCTATTCCTGTTCATCTTCCTCACAAATTGCAAACTGGGCCAAACAGGAGGTTAAAGGCACTGACTCTCCAAGTCAGGAGAGTGTTAGTAAAGCGTCTGGAATGTTGCACCCGAGTACCAGGGGACGAAAACTGACACATATTGGAACACGTCTCCCGATCACACGGTTGATCATACTCTGGGTTCCACATGTATGTTTTAGCTGAAGGAAGAATACCTTAAACCTGGAGAGTTGAGACCCGTGGAATGGGTACCATGCAATATGACTTCAAAGGGTCTTCATTTGCTCACCGAACCTCTCCAATCCTATCACTGCTGCGTTTATGCCCCTGCACACACGCTTGATTGTCTTTCGGAGACATAGCAATCCATAGGTTTAAGATACTTCCTAGTCAGGTATATTCTTAGGCGTTTAATATGGGGTGTTGAATCCATTTCGATGAGCAAGGAGTAGCTCTTGTCTATTACATATTTGGCTTAAGGAACTTTATCTGTGCTCATTTCAATCTCTGGTTTTATGCAGCACCCTAACTCACCTTTCCCCTTAAGCAAGCATAATTTGGGTTTCTAAATTTGAGACCCTGTTCTGTTTTGTAATTCAGTTCCTATGTAGCCAAGTTTACATTCTGTGTATTAGTGATATCTTATGATGTTTCTTTTTCTGTGTGACTTATTTCAGTTAGAATCATCATACCTGAATCCACTCATTATGGTGCTACTGGCCTGATGACATAGATTTTATTGTTGAGTGATACTGCATTGTACGTAAGTACCACAACTTCTTTATCCATGTTTCACTTTCTGCGATATTGAACTTGTACCGTAAATGAGTTTCTTGTAAACAGAGCCGTCCCAACCTTTGGGGTGGCTGTGTCTTTTTGATTTTAATTTCCCTAAGCTATAGGACCATAAGTGGAAGTGCCCTAGGCTCTGTTGCTTTGTTTTTTAGATGTTTCAGGAAACACCATACACTTCTCCCGAGTGGCTGTTGGCAGTTGACATCCCGCCCATCAGCATAACAAGGCTCCCAGTTCTCCATGGCCTGTCCTGCCTTTCTGGATTTTACACATTTTTCAGATAGCCCTTTTGACCGGGGGGAAGTGAGACTTCATTGTAGTGCACATTTCCTTTGCAAGCTTGCTTGGTTGGCCAAAAAGGGCGTATGCGTTTTTTCCTGAATATATTCAGGAAAAAACGCATACGCCCTTTTTGGCCAAGTGCATCATTGTGGACGTTCTGCCTCTTTTCCTATGCTTTAAATGCAATTCCAGTCTACCTCCTGAAATCGGTTTCCTGCAATTCTGCCCCGCTTTCAAGTCCTCTTGGCAGCCTTACTTCAGTATATTTTTGGACGATAGCTGTCATTTATAACTCTGCAGGTTTGTGAATTACAGTGCCCCTGAGCTCCTTTCTTCAACTCACTTTCTCGTGAGATGGCCGCAACACCGCAGGATTGCTTCAGGCCCTAATCTGGTTCCGGCACGGCACGCTGAGCCGTTGGTTAATTCCTCTTCCTGGTGCGAAATGAGAGTTAAATTTGCCCATCCAGACACCTCCATCTAGTCTGTCATTGGTTCTCCCTATTCCTGTTCATCTTCCGCAGAAATTGCAAACTGGGCCTAACAGGAGGTTAAAGGCACTGACTCTCCAAGTCGGGAGAGTGTTAGTAAAGCGTCTGGAATGTTGCACCCGAGTACCAGGGGACGAAAACTGACACATATTGGAACACGTCTCCCGATCACATGGTTGATCATACTCTGGGTTCCACATGTATGTTTTAGCTGAAGGAAGAATACCTTAAACCTGGAGAGTTGAGACCCGTGGAATGGGTACCATGCAATATGACTTCAAAGGGTCTTCATTTGCTCACCGAACCTCTCCAATCCTATCACTGATGCGTTTATGCCCCTGCACACACGCTTGATTCTCTTTCGGAGACATAGCAATCCATAGGTTTTAAGAGACTTCCTAGTCAGGTATATTCTTAGGTGTTTAATATGGGGTGTTGAGTCCTTTTCGTTGAGCAAGGAGTAGCTCTTGTCTATTCCATATTTGGCTTAAGGAACTTTATCTGTGCTCATTTCAATCTCTGGTTTTATGCAGCACCCCAACTCACCTTTCCCCTTAAGGAAGCATAAGTTGGTTTTCTAAATTTGAGACCCTGTTCTGTTTTGTAATTCAGTTCCTGTGTAGCCAAGTTTACATTCCGTGTATTAGTGATAACTTATGATGTTTCTTTTTCTGTGTGACTTATTTCAGTTAGAATCATCGTACATGAATCCACTCATTATGCTGCTACGGGCCTGATGACATAAATTTCATTGCTGAGTGATACTGCATTGTACGTAAGTACCACAACTTCTTTATCCATTTTTCACTTTCTGCGATATTGAACTTGTACCATAAACCAGGTTCTTGTAAACAGAGCCGTCCCAACTTTTGGGGTGGCTGTGTCTTTTTGATTTTAATTTCCCTAAGCTATAGGACCATAAGTGGAAGTGCCCTAGGCTCTGTTGCTTTGTTTTTTAGATGTTTCAGGAAACACCATACACTTCTCCCGAGTGGCTGTTGGCAATTTACATCCCGCCCATCAGCATAACAAGGCTCCCAGTTCTCCATGGCCTGTCCTGCCTTTCTGGATTTTACACTTTTTTCAGATGGCCCTTTTGACCGGGGGAAATGATACTTCATTGTAGTGCAGATTTCCTTTGCAAGCTTGCTTGGTTGGCCAAAAAGGGCGTATGCGTTTTTTCCTGAATATATTCAGGAAAAAACGCATACGCCCTTTTTGGCCAAGTGCATCATTGTGGACGTTCTGCCTCCTTTCCTATGCTTTAAATGCAATTCCAGTCTACCTCCTGAAATCGGTTTCCTGCAATTCTGCCCCGCTTTCAAGTCCTCTTGGCAGCCTTACTTCAGTATATTTTTGGACGATAGCTGTCATTTATAACTCTGCAGGTTTGTGAATTACAGTGCCCCTGAGCTCCTTTCTTCAACTCGCTTTCTCGTGAGCTGGCCGCAACACCGCAGGATTGCTTCAGGCCCTAATCTGGTTCCGGCACGGCACGCTGAGCCTTTGGTTAATTCCTCTTCCTGGTGCGAAATGAGAGTTAAATTTGCCCGTCCAGACACCTCCAGCTAGTCTGTCATTGGTTCTCCCTATTCCTGTTCATCTTCCACAGAAATTGCAAACTGGGCCAAACAGGAGGTTAAAGGCACTGACTCTCCAAGTCGGGAGAGTGTTAGTAAAGCGTCTGGAATGTTGCACCCGAGTACCAGGGGACGAAAACTGACACATATTGGAACACGTCTCCCGATCACACGGTTGATCATACTCTGGGTTCCACATGCATATTTTAGCTGAAGGAAGAATACCTTAAACCTGGAGAGTTGAGACCCGTGGAATGGGTACCATGCAATATGACTTCAAAGGGTCTTCATTTGCTCACCGAACCTCTCCAATCCTATCACTGCTGCGTTTATGTCCCTGCACACACGCTTGATTCTCTTTCGGAGACATAGCAATCCATAGGTTTTAAGAGACTTCCTAGTCATGTATATTCTTAGGTGTTTAATATGGGGTGTTGAATCCTTTTCGTTGAGCAAGGAGTAGCTCTTGTCTATTCCATATTTGGCTTAAGGAACTTTATCTGTACTCATTTCAATCTCTGGTTTTATGCAGCACCCCAACTCACCTTTCCCCTTAAGCAAGCATAAGTTGGGTTTCTCAATTTGAGACCCTGTTCTGTTTTGTAATTCAGTTCCTAGGTAGCCAAGTTTACATTCCATGTATTAGTGATATCTTATGACGTTTCTTTTTCTGTGTGACTTATTTCAGTTAGAATCATCATACCTGAATCCACTCATTATGCTGCTACGGGCCTGATGACATAGATTTCATTGCTGAGTGATACTGCATTGTACGTAAGTACCACAACTTCTTTATCCATTTTTCACTTTCTGCGATATAGAACTTGTACCATAAACCAGGTTTTTGTAAACAGAGCCGTCCCAACCTTTGGGGTGGCTGTGTCTTTTTGATTTTAATTTCCCTAAGCTATAGGACCATAAGTGGAAGTGCCCTAGGCTCTGTTGCTTTGTTTTTTAGATGTTTCAGGAAACACCATACACTTCTCCCGAGTGGCTGTTGGCAGTTGACATCCCGGCCATCAGCATAACAAGGCTCCCAGTTCTCCATGGCCTGTCCTGCCTTTCTGGATTTTACACTTTTTTCAGATGGCCCTTTTGACCGGGGGAAGTGAGACTTCATTGTAGTGCAGATTTCCTTTGCAAGCTTGCTTGGTTGGCCAAAAAGGGCGTATGCGTTTTTTCCTGAATATATTCAGGAAAAAACGCATACGCCCTTTTTGGCCAAGTGCATCATTGCCGACGTTCTGCCTCTTTTCCTATGCTTTAAATGCAATTCCAGTCTACCTCCTGAAATCGGTTTCCTGCAATTCTGCCCCGCTTTCAAGTCCTCTTGGCAGCCTTGCTTCAGTATATTTTTGGACGATAGCTGTCATTTATAACTCTGCAGGTTTGTGAATTACAGTGCCCCTGAGCTCCTTTCTTCAACTCGCTTTCTCCTGAGATGGCCGCAACATCGCAGGATTGCTTCAGGCCCTAATCTGGTTCCGGCACGGCACGCTGAGCCTTTGGTTAATTCCTCTTCCTGGTGCGAAATGAGAGTTAAATTTGCCCATCCAGACACCTCCATCTAGTCTGTCATTTATTCTCCCTATTCCTGTTCATCTTCCGCAGAAATTGCAAACTGGGCCAAACAGGAGGTTAAAGGCACTGACTCTCCAAGTCGGGAGAGTGTTAGTAAAGCGTCTGGAATGTTGCACCCGAGTACCAGGGGACGAAAACTGAGACATATTGGAACACGTCTCCCGATCACACGGTTGATCATACTCTGGGTTCCACATGCATGTTTTAGCTGAAGGAAGAATGCCTTAAACCTGGAGAGTTGAGACCCGTGGAATGGGTACCATGCAATATGACTTCAAAGGGTCTTCATTTGCTCACCGAACCTCTCCAATCCTATCACTGCTGCGTTTATGTCCCTGCACACACGCTTGATTCTCTTTCGGAGACATAGCAATCCATAGGTTTTAAGATACTTCCTAGTCAGGTATATTCTTAGGTGTTTAATATGGGGTGTTGAATCCATTTCGTTGAGCAAGGAGTAGCTCTTGTCTATTCCATATTTGGCTTAAGGAACTTTATCTGTGCTCATTTCAATCTCTGGTTTTATGCAGCACCCCAACTCACCTTTCCCCTTAAGCAAGCATAAGTTGGTTTTCTAAATTTGAGACCCTGTTCTGTTTTGTAATTCAGTTCCTATGTAGCCAAGTTTCCATTCCGTGTATTAGTGATATCTTATGATGTTTCTTTTTCTGTGTGACTTATTTCAGTTAGAATCATCATACCTGAATCCACTCATTATGCTGCTACGGGCCTGATGACATAGATTTCATTGCTGAGTGATACTGCATTGTACGTAAGTACCACAACTTCTTTATCCGTTTTTCACTTTCTGCGATATTGAACTTGTACCGTAAACCAGGTTCTTGTAAACAGAGCCATCCCAACTTTTTGGGTGGCTGTGTCTTTTGATTTTAATTTCCCTAAGCTATAGGACCATAAGTGGAAGTGCCCTAGGCTCTGTTGCTTTGTTTTTTAGATGTTTCAGGAAACACCATACACTTCTCCCAAGTGGCTGTTGGCAATTTACATCCCGCCCATCAGCATAACAAGGCTCCCAGTTCTCCATGGCCTGTCCTGCCTTTCTGGATTTTACACTTTTTTCAGATGGCCCTTTTGACCGGGGGGAAGTGAGACTTCATTGTAGTGCAGATTTCCTTTGCAAGCTTGCTTCGTTGGCCAAAAAGGGCGTATGCGTTTTTTCCTGAATATATTCAGGAAAAAACGCATACGCCCTTTTTGGCCAAGTGCATCATTGTGGACGTTCTGCCTCTTTTCCTATGCTTTAAATGCAATTCCAGTCTACCTCCTGAAATCGGTTTCCTGCAATTCTGCCCCGCTTTCACGAACTCTTGGAAGCCTTACTTCAGTATATTTTTGGACGATAGCTGTCATTTATAACTCTGCAGGTTTGTGAATTACAGTGCCCCTGAGCTCCTTTCTTCAACTCGCTTTCTCGTGAGCTGGCCGCAACACCGCAGGATGGCTTCAGGCCCTAATCTGGTTCCGGCACGGCACGCTGAGCCTTTGGTTAATTCCTCTTCCTGGTGGGAAATGAGAGTTAAATTTGCCCGTCCAGACACCTCCATCTACTCTCTCATTGGTTCTCCCTATTCCTGTTCATCTTCCGCAGAAATTGCAAACTGGGCCAAACAGGAGGTTAAAGGCACTGACTCTCCAAGTCGGGAGAGTGTTAGTAAAGCGTCTGGAATGTTGCACCCGAGTACCAGGGGACTAAAACTGACACATATTGGAACACGTCTCCCGATCACACGGTTGATCATACTCTGGGTTCCACATGCATGTTTTAGCTGAGGGAAGAATACCTTAAACCTGGAGTGCTGAGACCCGTGGAATGGGTACCATGCAATATGACTTCAAAGGGTCTTCATTTGCTCACCGAACTTCTCCAATCCTATCACTGCTGCGTTTATGCCCCTGTACACACGCTTGATTCTCTTTCGGAGACATAGCAATCCATAGGTTTTAAGATACTACCTAGTCAGGTACATTCTTAGGTGTTTAATATGGGGTGTTGAGTCCATTTCGTTGAGCAAGGAGTAGCTCTTGTCTATTCCATATTTGGCTTAAGGAACTTTATCTGTGCTCATTTCAATCTCTGGTTTTATGCAGCACCCCAACTCACCTTTCCCCTTAAGCAAGCATAAGTTGGTTTTCTAAATTTGAGACCCTGTTCTGTTTTGTAATTCAGTTCCTGTGTAGCCAAGTTTATATTCCGTGTATTAGTGATATCTTATGATGTTTCTTTTTCTGTGTGACTTAATTCAGTTAGAATCATCGTACCTGAATCCACTCATTATGCTGCTACGGGCCTGATGACATAGATTTCATTGCTGAGTGATACTGCATTGTACGTAAGTACCACAACTTCTTTATCTATTTTTCACTTTCTGCGATATTGAACTTGTACCGTAAACCAGGTTCTTGTAAACAGAGCCGTCCCAACCTTTGGGGTGGCTGTGTCTTTTTGATTTTAATTTCCCTAAGCTATAGGACCATAAGTGGAAGTGCCCTAGGCTCTGTTGCTTTGTTTTCTAGATGTTTCAGGAAACACCATACACTTCTCCCAAGTGGCTGTTGGCAATTTACATCCCGCCCATCAGCATAACAAGGCTCCCAGTTCTCCATGGCCTGTCCTGCCTTTCTGGATTTTACACTTTTTTCAGATGGCCCTTTTGACCGGGGGGAAGTGAGACTTCATTGTAGTGCAGATTTCCTTTGCAAGCTTGCTTGGTTGGCCAAAAAGGGCGTATGCGTTTTTTCCTGAATATATTCAGGAAAAACACATACGCCCTTTTTGGCCAAGTGCATCATTGTGGACGTTCTGCCTCTTTTCCTATGCTTTAAATGCAATTCCAGTCTACCTCCTGAAATCGGTTTCCTGCAATTCTGCCCCGCTTTCAAGTCCTCTTGGCAGCCTTACTTCAGTATATTTTTGGACGATAGCTGTCATTTATAACTCTGCAGGTTTGTGAATTACAGTGCCCCTGAGCTCCTTTCTTCAACTCGCTTTCTCGTGAGCTGGCCGCAACACCGCAGGATGGCTTCAGGCCCTAATCTGGTTCCGGCACGGCACGCTGAGCCTTTGGTTAATTCCCATTCCTGGTGGGAATTGAGAGTTAAATTTGCCCGTCCAGACACCTCCAGCTAGTCTCTCATTGGTTCTCCCTATTCCTGTTCATCTTCCGCAGAAACTTCAAACTGGACCAAACAGGAGGTTAAAGGCACTGACTCTCCAAGTCGGGAGAGTGTTAGTAAAGCGTCTGGAATGTTGCACCCGAGTACCAGGGGACGAAAACTGACACATATTGGAACACGTCTCCCGATCACACGGTTGATCATACTCTGGGTTCCACATGCTTATTTTAGCTGAAGGAAGAATACCTTAAACCTGGAGAGTTGAGACCCGTGGAATGGGTACCATGCAATATGACTTCAAAGGGTCTTCATTTGCTCACCGAACCTCTCCAGTCCTATCACTGCTGCGTTTATGCCCCTGTACACACGCTTGATTCTCTTTCGGAGACATAGCAATCCATAGGTTTGAAGATACTTCCTAGTCAGGTACATTCTTAGGCGTTTAATATGGGGTGTTGAGTCCATTTCGTTGAGCAAGGAGTAGCTCTTGTCTATTCCATATTTGGCTTAAGGAAATTTATCTGTGCTCATTTCAATCTCTGGTTTTATGCAGCACCCCAACTCACCTTTCCCCTTAAGCAAGCATAAGTTGGTTTTCTAAATTTGAGACCCTGTTCTGTTTTGTAATTCAGTTCCTGTGTAGCCAAGTTTACATTCCGTGTATTAGTGATATCTTATGATGTTTCTTTTTCTGTGTGACTTATTTCAGTTAGAATCATCATACCTGAATCCACTCATTATGCTGCTACGGGCCTGATGACATAGATTTCATTGTTGTGTGATATTGCATTGTACGTAAGTACCACAACTTCTTTATCCATTTTTCACTTTCTGCGATATTGAACTTGTACCGTAAACCAGGTTCTTGTAAACAGAGCCGTCCCAACATTTGGGGTGGCTGTGTCTTTTTGATTTTAATTTCCCTAAGCTATAGGACCATAAGTGGAAGTGCCCTAGGCTCTGTTGCTTTGTTTTTTAGATGTTTCAGGAAACACCATACACTTCTCCCGAGTGGCTGTTGGCAATTTACATCCCGCCCATCAGCATAACAAGGCTCCCACTTCTCCATGGCCTGTCCTGCCTTTCTGGATTTTACACTTTTTTCAGATGGCCCTTTTGACCGGGGGGAAGTGAGACTTCATTGTAGTGCAGATTTCCTTTGCAAGCTTGCTTGGTTGGCCAAAAAGGGCGTATGCGTTTTTTCCTGAATATATTCAGGAAAAAACGCATACGCCCTTTTTGGCCAAGTGCATCATTGTGGACGTTCTGCCTCTTTTCCTATGCTTTAAATGCAATTCCAGTCTACCTCCTGAAATCGGTTTCCTGCAATTCTGTCCCGCTTTCAAGTCCTCTTGGCAGCCTTACTTCAGTATATTTTTGGACGATAGCTGTCATTTATAACTCTGCAGGTTTGTGAATTACAGTGCCCCTGAGCTCCTTTCTTCAACTCGCTTTCTCGTGAGCTGGCCGCAACACCGCAGGATGGCTTCAGGCTTCCGGCACGGCACGCTGAGCCTTTGGTTAATTCCTCTTCCTGGTGGGAAATGAGAGTTAAATTTGCCCGTCCAGACACCTGCAGCTAGTCTCTCATTGGTTCTCCCTATTCCTGTTCATCTTCCTCACAAATTGCAAACTGGGCCAAACAGGAGGTTAAAGGCACTGACTCTCCAAGTCAGGAGAGTGTTAGTAAAGCGTCTGGAATGTTGCACCCGAGTACCAGGTGACGAAAACTGAGACATATTGGAACACGTCTCCCGATCACACGGTTGATCATACTCTGGGTTCCACATGCATGTTTTAGCTGAAGGAAGAATACCTTAAACCTGGAGAGTTGAGACCCGTGGAATGGGTACCATGCAATATGACTTCAAAGGGTCTTCATTTGCTCACCGAACCTCTCCAATCCTATCACTGCTGCGTTTATGCCCCTGCACACACGCTTGATTGTCTTTCGGAGACATAGCAATCCATAGGTTTAAGATACTTCCTAGTCAGGTATATTCTTAGGCGTTTAATATGGGGTGTTGAATCCATTTCGATGAGCAAGGAGTAGCTCTTGTCTATTACATATTTGGCTTAAGGAACTTTATCTGTGCTCATTTCAATCTCTGGTTTTATGCAGCACCCCAACTCACCTTTCCCCTTAAGCAAACATAAGTTGGTTTTCTAAATTTGAGACACTGTTGTGTTTGTAATTCACTTCCTGGGTAGTCAAGTTTACATTCCGTGTATTAGTGATATCTTATGATGTTTCTTTTTCTTTGTGACCTATTTCAGTTAGAATCATCATACCTGAATCCACTCATTATGCTGCTACGGGCCTGATGACATAGATGTCATTGCTGAGTGATATTGCATTGTACGTAAGTACCACAACTTCTTTATCCATTTTTCACTTTCTGCGATATTGAACTTGTACTGTAAACGAGGTTCTTGTAAACAGAGCCGTCCCAAACTTTGGGGTGGCTGTGTCTTTTTGATTTTAATTTCCCTAAGCTATAGGACCGTAAGTGGAAGTGCCCTAGGCTCTGTTGCTTTGTTTTTTAGATGTTTCAGGAAACACCATACACTTCTCCCGAGTGGCTGTTGGCAATTTACATCCCGCCCATCAGCATAACAAGGCTCCCAGTTCTCCATGGCCGGTCCTGCCTTTCTGGATTTTACACTTTTTTCAGATGCCCCTTTTGACCGGGGGGAGGTGAGACTTCATTGTAGTGCAGATTTCCTTTGCAAGCTTGCTTGGTTGGCCAAAAAGGGCGTATGCGTTTTTTCCTGAATATATTCAGGAAAAAACGCATATGCCCTTTTTGGCCAAGTGCATCATTGTGGACGTTCTGCCTCTTTTCCTATGCTTTAAATGCAATTCCAGTCTACCTCCTGAAATCGGTTTCCTGCAATTCTGCCCCGCTTTCAAGTCCTCTTGGCAGCCTTACTTCAGTATATTTTTGGACGATAGTTGTCATTTATAACTGTGAGGTTTGTGAATTACAGTGCCCCTGAGCTCCTTTCTTCAACTCGCTTTCTTGTGAGCTGGCCACAACACCGCAGGATTGCTTCAGGCCCTAATCTGGTTCCGGCACGGCACGCTGAGCCTTTGTTTAAATCCTCTTCCTGGTGGGAAATGAGAGTTAAATTTGCCCGTCCAGACACCTCCAGCTAGTGTCTCATTGGGTCTCCCTATTCCTGTTCATCTTCCGCCGAAATTGCAAACTGGGCCAAACAGGAGGTTAAAGGCACTGACTCTCCAAGTCGGGAGAGTGTTAGTAAAGCATCTGGAATGTTGCACCTGAGTACCAGGGTCGAGAACGGAGACATATTTGAACACGTCTCCCGATTACACGGCTGATCATACTCTGCGTTCCACATGCATGTTTTAGCTGAAGGAAGAAACCCTTCAACCTGGAGAGTTGAGACCCGTGGAATGGGTACCATTCAATATGACTTCAAAGGGTCTTCATTTGCTCACCGAACCTCTCTAATCCTATCACTGCTGCGTTTATGTCCCTGTACACACGCTTGATTCTCTTTCGGAGACATAGCAGTCCATAGGTTTTAAGATACTTACTAGTCAGGTACATTCTTAGGCGTTTAATATGGGGTGTTGAGTCTATTTCATTGAGCAAGGATAGCTCTTGTCTATTACATATTTGGCTTAAGGAACTTTATCTGTGCTCATTTCAATCTCTGGTTTTATGCAGCACCCCAACTCACCTTTCCCCTTAAGCAAACATAAGTTGGTTTTCTAAATTTGAGACCCTGTTGTGTTTGTAATTCATTTCCTGGGTAGCCAAGTTTACATTCCGTGTATTAGTGATATCTTATGATGTTTCTTTTTCTGTGTGACCTATTTCAGTTAGAATCATCATACCTGAATCCACTCATTATGGTGCTACTGGCCTGATGACATAGATTCCCTTGCTGAGTGATATTGCATTGTACGTAAGTACCACAACTTCTTTATCCATTTTTCACTTTCTGCGATATTGAACTTGTACCGTAAACCAGGTTCTTGTAAACAGAGCCGTCCCAACTTTTGGGGTGGCTGTGTCTTTTTGATTTTAGTTTCCCTAAGCTATAGGACCATAAGTGGAAGTGCCCTAGGCTCTGTTGCTTTGTTTTTTAGATGTTTCAGGAAACACCATACACTTCTCCCGAGTGGCTGTTGGCAGTTTACATCCCGCCCATGAGCATAACAAGGCTCCCAGTTCTCCATGGCCTGTCCTGCCTTTCTGGATTTTACACTTTTTTCAGATGGCCCTTTTGACCGGGGGGAAGTGAGAGTTCATGGTAGTGCAGATTTCCTTTGCAAGCTTGCTTGGTTGCCCAAAAAGGGCGTATGCGTTTTTTCCTGAATATATTCAGGAAAAAACGCATACGCCCTTTTTGGCCAAGTGCATCATTGTGGACGTTCTGCCTCTTTTCCTATGCTTTAAATGCAATTCCAGTCTACCTCCTGAAATCGGTTTCCTGCAATTCTGCCCCGCTTTCAAGTCCTCTTGGCAGCCTTACTTCAGTATATTTTTGGACGATAGCTGTCATTTATAACTCTGCAGGTTTGTGAATTACAGTGCCCCTGAGCTCCTTTCTTCAACTCGCTTTCTCGTGAGATGGCCGCAACACCGCAGGATTGCTTCAGGCCCTAATCTGGTTCCGGCACGGCACGCTGAGCCTTTGGTTAATTCCTCTTCCTGGTGCGAAATGAGAGTTAAATTTGCCCATCCAGACACCTCCATCTAGTCTGTCATTGGTTCTCCCTATTCCTGTTCATCTTCGGCAGAAATTGCAAAGTGGGCCAAACAGGAGGTTAAAGGCACTGACTCTCCAAGTCGGGAGAGTGTTAGTAAAGCGTCTGGAATGTTACACCCGAGTACCAGGGGACGAAAACTGACACATATTGGAACACGTCTCCCGATCACACGGTTGATCATACTCTGGGTTCCACATGCATGTTTTAGCTGAAGGAAGAATACCTTAAACCTGGAGAGATGAGACCCATGCAATGGGTACCATGCAATATGACTTCAAAGGGTCTTCATTTGCTCACCGAACCTCTCTAATCCTATCACTGCTGCGTTTATGCCCCTGTACACACGCTTGATTCTCTTTCGGAGACATAGCAATCCATAGGTTTTAAGATACTTCCTAGTCAGGTACACTCTTAGGCATTTAATATGGGGTGTTGAGTCCATTTCGTTGAGCAAGGAGTAGCTCTTGTCTAATCCATATTTGGCTTAAGGAACTTTATCTGTGCTCATTTCAATCTCTGGTTTTATGCAGCACCCCAACTCACCTTTCCCCTTAAGCAAGCATAAGTTGGGTTTCTAAATTTGAGACCCTGTTCTGTTTTGTAATTCAGTTCCTATGTAGCCAAGTTTACATTCCGTGTATTAGTGATATCTTATGATGTTTCTTTTTCTGTGTGACTTATTTCAGTTAGAATCATCATACCTGAATCCACTCATTATGGTGCTACTGGCCTGATGACATAGATTTCCTTGCTGAGTGATATTGCATTGTACGTAAGTACCACAACTTCTTTATCCATTTTTCACTTTCTGCGATATTGAACTTTTACCGTAAACCAGGTTCTTGTAAACAGAGCCGTCCCAACTTTTGGGGTGGCTGTGTCTTTTTGATTTTAGTTTCCCTAAGCTATAGGACCATAAGTGGAAGTGCCCTAGGCTCTGTTGCTTTGTTTTTTAGATGTTTCATGAAACACCATACACTTCTCCCCAGTGGCTGTTGGCAATTTACATCCCGCCCATCAGCATAACAAGGCTCCCAGTTCTCCATGGCCTGTCCTGCCTTTCTGGATTTTACACTTTTTTCAGATGGCCCTTTTGACCGGGGGGAAGTGAGACTTCATTGTAGTGCAGATTTCCTTTCCCAGCTTGCTTGGTTGGCCAAAAAGGGCATATGCGTTTTTTCCTGAATATATTGAGGAAAAAACGCATACGCCCTTTTTGGCCAAGTGCATCATTGTGGACGTTCTGCCTCCTTTCCTATGCTTTAAATGCAATTCCAGTCTACCTCCTGAAATCGGTTTCCTGCAATTCTGCCCCGCTTTCAAGTCCTCTTGGCAGCCTTACTTCAGTATATTTTTGGACGATAGCTGTCATTTATAACTCTGCAGGTTTGTGAATTACAGTGCCCCTGAGCTCCTTTCTTCAACTCGCTTTCTCGTGAGCTGGCCGCAACACCGCAGGATTGCTTCAGGCCCTAATCTGGTTCCGGCACGGCACGCTGAGCCTTTGGTTAATTCCTCTTCCTGGTGCGAAATGAGAGTTAAATTTGCCCGTCCAGACACCTCCAGCTAGTCTGTCATTGGTTCTCCCTATTCCTGTTCATCTTCCACAGAAATTGCAAACTGGGCCAAACAGGAGGTTAAAGGCACTGACTCTCCAAGTCGGGAGAGTGTTAGTAAAGCGTCTGGAATGTTGCACCCGAGTACCAGGGGACGAAAACTGACACATATTGGAACACGTCTCCCGATCACACGGTTGATCATACTCTGGGTTCCACATGCATATTTTAGCTGAAGGAAGAATACCTTAAACCTGGAGAGTTGAGACCCGTGGAATGGGTACCATGCAATATGACTTCAAAGGGTCTTCATTTGCTCACCGAACCTCTCCAATCCTATCACTGCTGCGTTTATGTCCCTGCACACACGCTTGATTCTCTTTTGGAGACATAGCAATCCATAGGTTTTAAGAGACTTCCTAGTCAGGTATATTCTTAGGTGTTTAATATGGGGTGTTGAATCCTTTTCGTTGAGCAAGGAGTAGCTCTTGTCTATTCCATATTTGGCTTAAGGAACTTTATCTGTGCTCATTTCAATCTCTGGTTTTATGCAGCACCCCAACTCACCTTTCCCCTTAAGCAAGCATAAGTTGGGTTTCTCAATTTGAGACCCTGTTCTGTTTTGTAATTCAGTTCCTAGGTAGCCAAGTTTACATTCCATGTATTAGTGATATCTTATGACGTTTCTTTTTCTGTGTGACTTATTTCAGTTAGAATCATCATACCTGAATCCACTCATTATGCTGCTACGGGCCTGATGACATAGATTTCATTGCTGAGTGATACTGCATTGTACGTAAGTACCACAAATTCTTTATCCATTTTTCACTTTCTGTGATATTGAACTTGTACCGTAAACCAGGTTCATGCAAACAGAGCCGTCCCAACCTTTGGGGTGGCTCTGTCTTTTGATTTTAATTTCCCAAAGCTATAGGACCATAAGTGGAAGTGCCCTAGGCTCTGTTGCTTTGTTTTTTAGATGTTTCAGGAAACACCATACACTTCTCCCGAGTGGCTGTTGGCAATTGACATGCCACCCATCAGCATAACATTCTCCCAGTCCTCCATGGCCTGTGCTGCCTTTCTGGATTTTACACTTTTTTCAGATGGCCCTTTTGACCGGGGGAAGTGAGACTTCATTGTAGTGCAGATTTCCTTTGCAAGCTTGCTTGGTTGGCCAAAAAGGGCGTATGCGTTTTTTCCTGAATATATTCAGGAAAAAACGCATACGCCCTTTTTGGCCAAGTGCATCATTGCCGACGTTCTGCCTCTTTTCCTATGCTTTAAATGCAATTCCAGTCTACCTCCTGAAATCGGTTTCCTTCAATTCTGCCCCGCTTTCAAGTCCTCTTGGCAGCCTTGCTTCAGTATATTTTTGGACGATAGCTGTCATTTATAACTCTGCAGGTTTGTGAATTACAGTGCCCCTGAGCTCCTTTCTTCAACTCGCTTTCTCGTGAGATGGCCGCAACATCGCAGGATTGCTTCAGGCCCTAATCTGGTTCCGGCACGGCACGCTGAGCCTTTGGTTAATTCCTCTTCCTGGTGGGAAATGAGAGTTAAATTTGCCCATCCAGACACCTCCATCTAGTCTGTCATTTATTCTCCCTATTCCTGTTCATCTTCCGCAGAAATTGCAAACTGGGCCAAACAGGAGGTTAAAGGCACTGACTCTCCAAGTCGGGAGAGTGTTAGTAAAGCGTCTGGAATGTTGCACCCGAGTACCAGGGGACGAAAACTGACACATATTGGAACACGTCTCCCGATCACACGGTTGATCATACTCTGGGTTCCACATGCATGTTTTAGCTGAAGGAAGAATGCCTTAAACCTGGAGAGTTGAGACCCGTGGAATGGGTACCATGCAATATGACTTCAAAGGGTCTTCATTTGCTCACCGAACCTCTCCAATCCTATCACTGCTGCGTTTATGTCCCTGCACACACGCTTGATTCTCTTTCGGAGACATAGCAATCCATAGGTTTTAAGATACTTCCTAGTCAGGTATATTCTTAGGTGTTTAATATGGGGTGTTGAATCCATTTCGTTGAGCAAGGAGTAGCTCTTGTCTATTCCATATTTGGCTTAAGGAACTTTATCTGTGCTCATTTCAATCTCTGGTTTTATGCAGCACCCCAACTCACCTTTCCCCTTAAGCAAGCATAAGTTGGTTTTCTAAATTTGAGACCCTGTTCTGTTTTGTAATTCAGTTCCTATGTAGCCAAGTTTCCATTCCGTGTATTAGTGATATCTTATGATGTTTCTTTTTCTGTGTGACTTATTTCAGTTAGAATCATCATATCTGAATCCACTCATTATGCTGCTACGGGCCTGATGACATAGATTTCATTGCTGAGTGATACTGCATTGTACGTAAGTACCACAACTTCTTTATCCGTTTTTCACTTTCTGCGATATTGAACTTGTACCGTAAACCAGGTTCTTGTAAACAGAGCCATCCCAACTTTTTGGGTGGCTGTGTCTTTTGATTTTAATTTCCCTAAGCTATAGGACCATAAGTGGAAGTGCCCTAGGCTCTGTTGCTTTGTTTTTTAGATGTTTCAGGAAACACCATACACTTCTCCCAAGTGGCTGTTGGCAATTTACATCCCGCCCATCAGCATAACAAGGCTCCCAGTTCTCCATGGCCTGTCCTGCCTTTCTGGATTTTACACTTTTTTCAGATGGCCCTTTTGACCGGGGGGAAGTGAGACTTCATTGTAGTGCAGATTTCCTTTGCAAGCTTGCTTGGTTGGCCAAAAAGGGCGTATGCGTTTTTTCCTGAATATATTCAGGAAAAACACATACGCCCTTTTTGGCCAAGTGCATCATTGTGGACGTTCTGCCTCTTTTCCTATGCTTTAAATGCAATTCCAGTCTACCTCCTGAAATCGGTTTCCTGCAATTCTGCCCCGCTTTCAAGTCCTCTTGGCAGCCTTACTTCAGTATATTTTTGGACGATAGCTGTCATTTATAACTCTGCAGGTTTGTGAATTACAGTGCCCCTGAGCTCCTTTCTTCAACTCGCTTTCTCGTGAGCTGGCCGCAACACCGCAGGATGGCTTCAGGCCCTAATCTGGTTCCGGCACGGCACGCTGAGCCTTTGGTTAATTCCCATTCCTGGTGGGAATTGAGAGTTAAATTTGCCCGTCCAGACACCTCCAGCTAGTCTGTCATTTATTCTCCCTATTCCTGTTCATCTTCCGCAGAAATTGCAAACTGGGCCAAACAGGAGGTTAAAGGCACTGACTCTCCAAGTCGGGAGAGTGTTAGTAAAGCGTCTGGAATGTTGCACCCGAGTACCAGGGGACGAAAACTGACACATATTGGAACACGTCTCCCGATCACACGGTTGATCATACTCTGGGTTCCACATGCATGTTTTAGCTGAAGGAAGAATGCCTTAAACCTGGAGAGTTGAGACCCGTGGAATGGGTACCATGCAATATGACTTCAAAGGGTCTTCATTTGCTCACCGAACCTCTCCAATCCTATCACTGCTGCGTTTATGTCCCTGCACACACGCTTGATTCTCTTTCGGAGACATAGCAATCCATAGGTTTTAAGATACTTCCTAGTCAGGTATATTCTTAGGTGTTTAATATGGGGTGTTGAATCCATTTCGTTGAGCAAGGAGTAGCTCTTGTCTATTCCATATTTGGCTTAAGGAACTTTATCTGTGCTCATTTCAATCTCTGGTTTTATGCAGCACCCCAACTCACCTTTCCCCTTAAGCAAGCATAAGTTGGTTTTCTAAATTTGAGACCCTGTTCTGTTTTGTAATTCAGTTCCTATGTAGCCAAGTTTCCATTCCGTGTATTAGTGATATCTTATGATGTTTCTTTTTCTGTGTGACTTATTTCAGTTAGAATCATCATACCTGAATCCACTCATTATGCTGCTACGGGCCTGATGACATAGATTTCATTGCTGAGTGATATTGCATTGTACGTAAGTACCACAACTTCTTTATCCATTTTTCACTTTCTGCGATATTGAACTTTTACCGTAAACCAGGTTCTTGTAAACAGAGCCGTCCCAACCTTTGGGGTGGCTGTGTCTTTTGATTTTAATTTCCCTAAGCTATAGGACCATAAGTGGAAGTGCCCTAGGCTCTGTTGCTTTGTTTTTTAGATGTTTCAGGAAACAGCATACACTTCTCCCGAGGGGCTGTTGGCAATTTACATCCCGCCCATCAGCATAACAAGGCTCCCAGTTCTCCATGGCCTGACCTGCCTTTCTGGATTTTACACTTTTTTCAATTGGCCCTTTTGACCGGGGGGAAGTGAGACTTCATTGTAGTGCAGATTTCCTTTGCAAGCTTGCTTGGTTGGCCAAAAAGGGCGTATGCGTTTTTTCCTGAATATATTCAGGAAAAAACGCATACGCCCTTTTTGGCCAAGTGCATCATTGTGGACGTTCTGCCTCTTTTCCTATGCTTTAAATGAAATTCCAGTCTACCTCCTGAAATCGGTTTCCTGCAATTCTGCCCCGCTTTCAAGTCCTCTTGGCAGCCTTACTTCAGTATATTTTTGGACGATAGCTGTCATTTATAACTCTGCAGGTTTGTGAATTACAGTGCCCCTGAGCTCCTTTCTTCAACTCGCTTTCTTGTGAGCTGGCCGCAACACCGCAGGATGGCTTCAGGCCCTAATCTGGTTCCGGCATGGCACGCTGAGCCTTTGGTTAATTCCTCTTCCTGGTGCGAAATGAGAGTTAAATTTGCCCATCCAGACACCTCCATCTAGTCTGTCATTGGTTCTCCCTATTCCTGTTCATCTTCCGCAGAAACTTCAAACTGGGCCAAACAGGAGGTTAAAGGCACTGACTCTCCAAGTCGGGAGAGTGTTAGTAAAGCGTCTGGAATGTTACACCCGAGTACCAGGGGACGAAAACTGACACATATTGGAACACGTCTCCCGATCACACGGTTGATCATACTCTGGGTTCCACATGCATGTTTTAGCTGAAGGAAGAATGCCTTAAACCTGGAGAGTTGAGACCCATGCAATGGGTACCATGCAATATGACTTCAAAGGGTCTTCATTTGCTCACCGAACTTCTCCAATCCTATCACTGCTGCGTTTATGCCCCTGTACACACGCTTGATTCTCTTTCGGAGACATAGCAATCCATAGGTTTTAAGATACTTCCTAGTCAGGTACACTCTTAGGCATTTAATATGGGGTGTTGAGTCCATTTCGTTGAGCAAGGAGTAGCTCTTGTCTAATCCATATTTGGCTTAAGGAACTTTATCTGTGCTCATTTCAATCTCTGGTTTTATGCAGCACCCCAACTCACCTTTCCCCTTAAGCAAGCATAAGTTGGGTTTCTCAATTTGAGACCCTGTTCTGTTTTGTAATTCAGTTCCTATGTAGCCAAGTTTACATTCCGTGTATTAGTGATATCTTATGATGTTTCTTTTTCTGTGTGACTTATTTCAGTTAGAATCATCATACCTGAATCCACTCATTATGCTGCTACGGGCCTGATGACATAGATTTCACTGCTGAGTGATATTGCATTGTACGTAAGTACCACAACTTCTTTATCCATGTTTCACTTTCTGCGATATTGAACTTGTACCGTAAACCAGGTTCTTGTAAACAGAGCTGTCCCAACTTTTGGGTTGGCTGTGTCTTTTTTATTTTAATTTCCCTAAGCTATAGGACCATAAGTGGAAGTGCCCTAGGCTCTGTTGCTTTGTTTTTTAGATGTTTCAGGAAACACCATACACTTCTCCCGAGTGGCTGTTGGCAATTGACATCCTGCCCATCAGCATAACAAGGCTCCCAGTTCTCCATGGCTTGTCCTGCCTTTCTGGATTTTACACTTTTATCAGATGGCCCTTTTGACCGGGGGGAAGTGAGACTTCATTGTAGTGCAGATTTCTTTGCAAGCTTTCTTGGTTGGCCAAAAAGGGCATATGCGTTTTTTCCTGAATATATTCAGGAAAAAACGCATACACCCTTTTTAGCCAAGTGCATCATTGTGGACGTTCTGCCTCTTTTCCTATGCTTTAAATGCAATTCCAGTCTACCTCCTGAAATCGGTTTCCTGCAATTCTGCCCCGCTTTCAAGTCCTCTTGGCAGCCTTACTTCAGTATATTTTTGGACGATAGCTGTCATTTATAACTCTGCAGGTTTGTGAATTACAGTGCCCCTGAGCTCCTTTCTTCAACTCGTTTTCTCGTGAGCTGGCCGCAACACCGCAGGATTGCTTCAGGCCCTAATCTGGTTCCGGCACGGCACGCTGAGCCTTTGGTTAATTCCTCTTCCTGGTGCGAAATGAGAGTTAAATTTGCCCATCCAGACACCTCCATCTAGTCTGTCATTGGTTCTCCCTATTCCTGTTCATCTTCCGCAGAAATTGCAAACTGGGCCAAACAGGAGGTTAAAGGCACTGACTCTCCAAGTCGGGAGAGTGTTAGTAAAGCGTCTGGAATGTTGCACCCGAGTACCAGGGGACGAAAACTGACACATATTGGAACACGTCTCCCGATCACACGGTTGATCATACTCTGGGTTCCACATGCATGTTTTAGCTGAAGGAAGAATACCTTCAACCTGGAGAGTTGAGACCCGTGGAATGGGTACCATGCAATATGACTTCAAAGGGTCTTCATTTGCTCACCGAACCTCTCCAATCCTATCACTGCTGCGTTTATGCCCCTGCACACACGCTTGATTCTCTTTCAGAGACATAGCAATCCATAGGTTTTAAGATACTTCCTAGTCAGGTACATTCTTAGGTGTTTAATATGGGGTGTTGAATCCATTTCGTTGAGCAAGGAGTAGCTCTTGTCTATTCCATATTTGGCTTAAGGAACTTTATCTGTGCTCATTTCAATCTCTGGTTTTATGCAGCACCCAACTCACCTTTCCCCTTAAGCAAGCATAAGTTGGGTTTCTAAATTTGAGACCCTGTTCTGTTTTGTAATTCAGTTCCTATGTAGCCAAGTTTACATTCCGTGTATTAGTGATATCTTATGATGTTTCTTTTCCTGTGTGACTTATTTCAGTTAGAATCATCATACCTGAATCCACTCATTATTTTGCTACGGGCCTGATGACATAGATTTCATTGCTGAGTGATATTGCATTGTACGTAAGTACCACATCTTCTTTATCCATTTTTCACTTTCTGCGATATTGAACTTGTTCCGTAAACCAGGTTCTTGTAAACAGAGCCGTCCCAACCTTTGGGGTGGCTGTGTCTTTTGATTTTAATTTCCCTAAGCTATAGGACCATAAGTGGAAGTGCCCTAGGCTCTGTTGCTTTGTTTTTTAGATGTTTGAGGAAACACCATACACTTCTCCCGAGTGGCTGTTGGCAATTGACATCCCGCCCATCAGCATAACAAGGCTCCCAGTTCTCCATGGCCTGTCCTGCCTTTCTGGATTTTACACTTTTTTCAGATGGCCCTTTTGACCGGGGGGAAGTGAGACTTCATTGTAGTGCAGATTTCCTTTGCAAGCTTGCTTGGTTGGCCAAAAAGGGCGTATGCGTTTTTTCCTGAATATATTCAGGAAAAAACGCATACGCCCTTTTTGGCCAAGTGCATCATTGTGGACGTTCTGCCTCTTTTCCTATGCTTTAAATGCAATTCCAGTCTACCTCCTGAAATCGGTTTCCTGCAATTCTGCCCCGCTTTCAAGTCCTCTTGGCAGCCTTACTTCAGTATATTTTTGGACGATAGCTGTCATTTATAACTCTGCAGGTTTGTGAATTACAGTGCCCCTGAGCTCCTTTCTTCAACTCGCTTTCTCGAGAGATGGCCGCAACACCGCAGGATTGCTTCAGGCCCTAATCTGGTTCCGGCACGGCACGCTGAGCCTTTGGTTAATTCCTCTTCCTGGTGCGAAATGAGAGTTAAATTTGCCCATCCAGACACCTCCATCTAGTCTGTCATTGGTTCTCCCTATTCCTGTTCATCTTCCGCAGAAATTGCAAACTGGGCCAAACAGGCGGTTAAAGGCACTGACTCTCCAAGTCGGGAGAGTGTTAGTAAAGCGTCTGGAATGTTGCACCCGAGTACCAGGGGACGAAAACTGACACATATTGGAACACGTCTCCCGATCACACGGTTGATCATACTCTGGGTTCCACATGCATGTTTTAGCTGAAGGAAGAATACCTTAAACCTGGAGAGTTGAGACCCGTGGAATGGGTACCATGCAATATGACTTCAAAGGGTCTTCATTTGCTCACCGAACCTCTCCAATCCTATCACTGCTGCGTTTATGCCCCTGCACACACGCTTGATTCTCTTTCAGAGACATAGCAATCCATAGGTTTTAAGATACTTCCTAGTCAGGTACATTCTTAGGTGTTTAATATGGGGTGTTGAATCCATTTCGTTGAGCAAGGAGTAGCTCTTGTCTATTCCATATTTGGCTTAAGGAACTTTATCTGTGCTCATTTCAATCTCTGGTTTTATGCAGCACCCAACTCACCTTTCCCCTTAAGCAAGCATAAGTTGGGTTTCTAAATTTGAGACCCTGTTCTGTTTTGTAATTCAGTTCCTATGTAGCCAAGTTTACATTCCGTGTATTAGTGATATCTTATGATGTTTCTTTTCCTGTGTGACTTATTTCAGTTAGAATCATCATACCTGAATCCACTCATTATTTTGCTACGGGCCTGATGACATAGATTTCATTGCTGAGTGATATTGCATTGTACGTAAGTACCACATCTTCTTTATCCATTTTTCACTTTCTGCGATATTGAACTTGTTCCGTAAACCAGGTTCTTGTAAACAGAGCCGTCCCAACCTTTGGGGTGGCTGTGTCTTTTGATTTTAATTTCCCTAAGCTATAGGACCATAAGTGGAAGTGCCCTAGGCTCTGTTGCTTTGTTTTTTAGATGTTTGAGGAAACACCATACACTTCTCCCGAGTGGCTGTTGGCAATTGACATCCCGCCCATCAGCATAACAAGGCTCCCAGTTCTCCATGGCCTGTCCTGCCTTTCTGGATTTTACACTTTTTTCAGATGGCCCTTTTGACCGGGGGGAAGTGAGACTTCATTGTAGTGCAGATTTCCTTTGCAAGCTTGCTTGGTTGGCCAAAAAGGGCGTATGCGTTTTTTCCTGAATATATTCAGGAAAAAACGCATACGCCCTTTTTGGCCAAGTGCATCATTGTGGACGTTCTGCCTCTTTTCCTATGCTTTAAATGCAATTCCAGTCTACCTCCTGAAATCGGTTTCCTGCAATTCTGCCCCGCTTTCAAGTCCTCTTGGCAGCCTTACTTCAGTATATTTTTGGACGATAGCTGTCATTTATAACTCTGCAGGTTTGTGAATTACAGTGCCCCTGAGCTCCTTTCTTCAACTCGCTTTCTCGAGAGATGGCCGCAACACCGCAGGATTGCTTCAGGCCCTAATCTGGTTCCGGCACGGCACGCTGAGCCTTTGGTTAATTCCTCTTCCTGGTGCGAAATGAGAGTTAAATTTGCCCATCCAGACACCTCCATCTAGTCTGTCATTGGTTCTCCCTATTCCTGTTCATCTTCCGCAGAAATTGCAAACTGGGCCAAACAGGCGGTTAAAGGCACTGACTCTCCAAGTCGGGAGAGTGTTAGTAAAGCGTCTGGAATGTTGCACCCGAGTACCAGGGGACGAAAACTGACACATATTGGAACACGTCTCCCGATCACACGGTTGATCATACTCTGGGTTCCACATGCATGTTTTAGCTGAAGGAAGAATACCTTAAACCTGGAGAGTTGAGACCCGTGGAATGGGTACCATGCAATATGACTTCAAAGGGTCTTCATTTGCTCACCGAACCTCTCCAATCCTATCACTGCTGCGTTTATGCCCCTGTACAGACGCTTGATTCTCTTTCAGAGACATAGCAGTCCATAGGTTTTAAGATACTTCCTAGTCAGGTACATTCTTAGGCGTTTAATATGGGGTGTTGAGTCCATTTCGTTGAGCAAGGAGTAGCTCTTGTCTATTCCATATTTGGCTTAAGGAACTTTATCTGTGCTCATTTCAATCTCTGGTTTTATGCAACACCCCAACTCACCTTTCCCCTTAAGTAAGCATAAGTTGGTTTTCTAAATTTGAGACCCTGTTCTGTTTTGTAATTCAGTTCCTATGTAGCCAAGTTTACATTCCGTGTATTAGTGATATCTTATGATGTTTCTTTTTCTGTGAGACTTATTTCAGTTAGAATCATCATACCTGAATCCACTCATTATGCTGCTACGGGCCTGATGACATAGATTTCATTGCTGAGTGATACTGCATTGTACGTAAGTACCACAACTTCTTTATCCATTTTTCACTTTCTGCGATATTGAACTTGTACCGTAAACCAGGTTCTTGTAAACAGAGCCGTCCCAACCTTTGGGGTGGCTGTGTCTTTTTGATTTTAATTTCCCTAAGCTATAGGACCATAAGTGGAAGTGCCCTAGGCTCTGTTGCTTTGTTTTTTAGATGTTTCAGGAAACACCATACACTTCTCCCGAGTGGCTGTTGGCAGTTTACATCCCGCCCATGAGCATAACAAGGCTCCCAGTTCTCCATGGCCTGTCCTGCCTTTCTGGATTTTACACTTTTTTCAGATGGCCCTTTTGACCGGGGGGAAGTGAGAGTTCATGGTAGTGCAGATTTCCTTTGCAAGCTTGCTTGGTTGGCCAAAAAGGGCGTATGCGTTTTTTCCTGAATATATTCAGGAAAAAACGCATACGCCCTTTTTGGCCAAGTGCATCATTGTGGACGTTCTGCCTCTTTTCCTATGCTTTAAATGCAATTCCAGTCTATCTCCTGAAATCGGTTTCCTGCAATTCTGCCCCGCTTTCAAGTCCTCTTGGCAGCCTCACTTCAGTATATTTTTGGACGATAGCTGTCATTTATTACTCTGCAGGTTTGTGAATTACAGTGCCCCTGAGCTCCTTTCTTCAACTCACTTTCTCGTGAGCTGGCCGCAACACCGCAGGATTGCTTCAGGCCCTAATCTGGTTCCGGCACGGCACGCTGAGCTTTTGGTTAATTCCTCTTCCTGGTGCGAAATGAGAGTTAAATTTGCCCGTCCAGACACCTCCAGCTAGTCTGTCATTGGTTCTCCCTATTCCTGTTCATCTTCCGCAGAAATTGCAAACTGGGCCAAACAGGAGGTTAAAGGCACTGACTCTCCAAGTCGGGAGAGTGTTAGTAAAGGGTCTGGAATGTTGCACCCGAGTACCAGGGGACGAAAACTGACACATATTGGAACACGTCTCCCGATCACACGGTTGATCATATTCTGGGTTCCACATGCATGTTTTAGCTGAAGGAAGAATACCTTAAACCTGGAGAGTTGAGACCCGTGGAATGGGTACCATGCAATATGACTTCAAAGGGTCTTCATTTGCTCACCGAACCTCTCCAGTCCTATCGTTGCTGCGTTTATGCCCCTGTACACACGCTTGATTCTCTTTCGGAGACATAGCAATCCATAGGTTTTAAGAGACTTCCTAGTCAGGTACACTCTTAGGCATTTAATATGGGGTGTTGAGTCCATTTCGTTGAGCAAGGAGTAGCTCTTGTCTATTCCATATTTGGCTTAAGGAACTTTATCTGTGCTCATTTCAATCTCTGGTTTTATGCAGCACCCCAACTCACCTTTCCCCTTAAGCAAGCATAAGTTGGGTTTCTACATTTGAGACCCTGTTCTGTTTTGTAATTCAGTTCCTATGTAGCCAAGTTTACATTCCGTGTATTAGTGATATCTTATGATGTTTCTTTTTCTGTGAGACTTATTTCAGTTAGAATCATCATACCTGAATCCACTCATTATGCTGCTACGGGCCTGATGACATAGATTTCATTGCTGAGTGATATTGCATTGTACGTAAGTACCACAACTTCTTTATCCATTTTTCACTTTCTGCGGTATTGAACTTGTACCGTAAACCAGGTTCTTGTAAACACAGCCATCCCAACCTTTGGGGTGGCTGTGCCTTTTTGATTTTAATTTCCCTAAGCTATAGGACCATAAGTGGAAGTGCCCTAGGCTCTGTTGCTTTGTTTTTTAGATGTTTCAGGAAACACCATACACTTCTCCCGAGTGGCTGTTGGCAGTTTACATCCCGCCCATGAGCATAACAAGGCTCCCAGTTCTCCATGGCCTGTCCTGCCTTTCTGGATTTTACACTTTTTTCAGATGGCCCTTTTGACCCGGGGGAAGTGAGAGTTCATGGTAGTGCAGATTTCCTTTGCAAGCTTGCTTGGTTGGCCAAAAAGGGCGTATGCGTTTTTTCCTGAATATATTCAGGAAAAAATGCATATGCCCTTTTTACCAAGTGCATCATTGTGGACGTTCTGCCTCTTTTCCTATGCTTTAAATGCAATTCCAGTCTACCTCCTGAAATCGGTTTCCTGCAATTCTGCACCGCATTCAAGTCCTCTTGGCAGCCTTACTTCAGTATATTTTTGGACGATAGCTGTCATTTATAACTCTGCAGGTTTGTGAATTACAGTGCCCCTGAGCTCCTTTCTTCAACTCGCTTTCTTGTGAGCTGGCCGCAACACCGCAGGATGGATTCAGGCCCTAATCTGGTTCCGGCACGGCACGCTGAGCCTTTGGTTAATTCCTCTTCCTGGTGGGAAATGAGAGTTAAATTTGCCCGTCCAGACACCTCCAGCTAGTCTCTCATTGGTTCTCCCTATTCCTGTTCATCTTCCGCAGAAATTGCAAACTGGGCCAAACAGGAGGTTAAAGGCACTGACTCTCCAAGTCGGGAGAGTGTTAGTAAAGCGTCTGGAATGTTGCACCCGAGTACCAGGGGACGAAAACTGACACATATTGGAACACGTCTCCCGATCACACGGTTGATCATACTCTGGGTTCCACATGCATGTTTTAGCTGAAGGAAGAATACCTTAAACCTGGAGAGTTGAGACCCGTGGAATGGGTACCATGCAATATGACTTCAAGGGGTCTTCATTTGCTCACCGAACCTCTCCAGTCCTACCACTGCTGCGATTATGCCCCTGCACACACGCTTGATTCTCTTTCGGAGACATAGCAATCCATAGGTTTTAAGATTCTTACTAGTCATGTATATTCTTAGGTGTTTAATACGGGGTGTTGAATCCATTTCGTTGAGCAAGGAGTAGCTCTTGTCTATTCCATATTTGGCTTAAGGAACTTTATCTGTGCTCATTTCAATCTCTGGTTTTATGCAGCACCCCAACTCACCTTTCCCCTTAAGCAAGCATAAGTTGGGTTTCTAAATTTGAGACCCTGTTCTGTTTTGTAATTCAGTTCCTATGTAGCCAAGTTTACATTCCGTGTATTAGTGATATCTTATGATGTTTCTTTTTCTGTGTGACTTATTTCAGTTAGAATCATCATACCTGAATCCACTCATTATGCTGCTACGGGCCTGATGACATAGATTTCACTGCTGAGTGATATTGCATTGTACGTAAGTACCACAACTTCTTTATCCATTTTTCACTTTCTGCGATATTGAACTTGTACCGTAAACCAGGTTCTTGTAAACAGAGCTGTCCCAACTTTTGGGTTGGCTGTGTCTTTTTTATTTTAATTTCCCTAAGCTATAGGACCATAAGTGGAAGTGCCCTAGGCTCTGTTGCTTTGTTTTCTATATGTTTCAGGAAACACCATACACTTCTCCCGAGTGGCTGTTGGCAGTTGACATTCCGCCCATCAGCATAACAAGGCTCCCAGTTCTCCATGGCCTGTCCTGCCTTTCTGGATTTTACACTTTTTTCAGATGGCCCTTTTGACCGGGGGGAAGTGAGACTTCATTGTAGTGCAGATTTCCTTTGCAAGCTTGCTTGGTTGGCCAAAAAGGGCGTATGCGTTTTTTCCTGAATATATTCAGGAAAAAACGCATACGCCCTTTTTGGCCAAGTGCATCATTGTGGACGTTCTGCCTCTTTTCCTATGCTTTAAATGCAATTCCAGCCTACCTCCTGAAATCGGTTTCCTGCAATTCTGCCCCGCTTTCAAGTCCTCTTGGCAGCCTTACTTCAGTATATTTTTGGACGATAGCTGTCATTTATAACTCTGCAGGTTTGTGAATTACAGTGCCCCTGAGCTCCTTTCTTCAACTCGCTTTCTCGTGAGCTGGCCGCAACACCGCAGGATGGCTTCAGGCCCTAATCTGGTTCCGGCACGGCACACTGAGCCTTTGGTTAATTCCTCTTCCTGGTGGGAAATGAGAGTTAAATTTGCCCGTCCAGACACCTCCAGCTAGTCTCTCATTGGTTCTCCCTATTCCTGTTCATCTTCCGCAGAAATTGCAAACTGGGCCAAACAGGAGGTTAAAGGCACTGACTCTCCAAGTCGGGAGAGTGTTAGTAAAGCGTCTGGAATGTTGCACCCGAGTACCAGGGGACGAAAACTGAGACATATTGTAACACGTCTCCCGATCACACGGTTGATCATACTCTGGGTTCCACATGCATGTTTTAGCTGAAGGAAGAATGCCTTAAACCTGGAGAGTTGAGACCCATGGAATGGGTGCCATGCAATATGACTTCAAAGGGTCTTCATTTGCTCACCGAACTTCTCCAATCCTATCACTGCTGCGTTTATGCCCCTGTACACACGCTTGATTCTCTTTCGGAGACATAGCAATCCATAGGTTTTAAGATACTTCCTAGTCAGGTACACTCTTAGGCATTTAATATGGGGTGTTGAGTCCATTTCGTTGAGCAAGGAGTAGCTCTTGTCTAATCCATATTTGGCTTAAGGAACTTTATCTGTGCTCATTTCAATCTCTGGTTTTATGCAGCACCCCAACTCACCTTTCCCCTTAAGCAAGCATAAGTTGGGTTTCTCAATTTGAGACCCTGTTCTGTTTTGTAATTCAGTTCCTATGTAGCCAAGTTTACATTCCGTGTATTAGTGATATCTTATGATGTTTCTTTTTCTGTGAGACTTATTTCAGTTAGAATCATCATACCTGAATCCACTCATTATGGTGCTACTGGCCTGATGACATAGATTTCCTTGCTGAGTGATATTGCATTGTACGTAAGTACCACAACTTCTTTATCCATTTTTCACTTTCTGCGATATTGAACTTGTACCGTAAACCAGGTTCTTGTAAACAGAGCCGTCCCAACTTTTGGGGTGGCTGTGTCTTTTTGATTTTAGTTTCCCTAAGCTATAGGACCATAAGTGGAAGTGCCCTAGGCTCTGTTGCTTTGTTTTTTAGATGTTTCAGGAAACAGCATACACTTCTCCCGAGTGGCTGTTGGCAGTTTACATCCCGCCCATGAGCATAACAAGGCTCCCAGTTCTCCATGGCCTGTCCTGCCTTTCTGGATTTTACACTTTTTTCAGATGGCCCTTTTGACCGGGGGGAAGTGAGACTTCATGGTAGTGCAGATTTCCTTTGCAAGCTTGCTTGGTTGGCCACAAAAGGCGTATGCGTTTTTTCCTGAATATATTCAGGAAAAAATGCATACGCCCTTTTTGACCAAGTGCATCATTGTGGACGTTCTGCCTCTTTTCCTATGCTTTAAATGCAATTCCAGTCTACCTCCTGAAATCGGTTTCCTACAATTCTGCACCGCTTTCAAGTCCTCTTGGCAGCCTTACTTCAGTATATTTTTGGACGATAGCTGTCATTTATAACTCTGCAGGTTTGTGAATTACAGTGCCCCTGAGCTCCTTTCTTCAACTCGCTTTCTCGTGAGCTGGCCGCAACATCGCAGGATGGCTTCAGGCCCTAATCTGGTTCCGGCACGGCACGCTGAGCCTTTGGTTAATTCCTCTTCCTGGTGGGAAATGAGAGTTAAATTTGCCCGTCCAGACAGCTCCAGCTAGTCTCTCATTGGTTCTCCCTATTCCTGTTCATCTTCCGCAGAAATTGCAAACTGGGCCAAACAGGAGGTTAAAGGCACTGACTCTCCAAGTCGGGAGAGTGTTAGTAAAGCGTCTGGAATGTTGCACCCGAGTACCAGGGGACGAAAACTGACACATATTGGAACACGTCTCCCGATCACACGGTTGATCATACTCTGGGTTCCACATACATGTTTTATCTGAAGGAAGAATACCTTAAACCTGGAGAGTTGAGACCCGTGGAATGGGTACCATGCAATATGACTTCAAAGGGTCTTCATTTGCTCACCGAACTTCTGCAATCCTATCACTGCTGCGATTATGCCCCTGTACACACGCTTGATTCTCTTTCGGAGACATAGCAATCCATAGGTTTTAAGATTCTTCCTAGTCAGGTATATTCTTAGGTGTTTAATATGGGGTGTTGAATCCATTTCGTTGAGCAAGGAGTAGCTCTTGTCTATTCCATATTTGGCTTAAGGAACTTTATCTGTGCTCATTTTAATCTCTGGTTTTATGCAGCACCCCAACTCACCTTTCCCCTTAAGCAAGCATAAGTTGGTTTTCTAAATTTGAGACCCTGTTCTGTTTTGTAATTCAGTTCCTATGTAGCCAAGTTTCCATTCCGTGTATTAGTGATATCTTATGATGTTTCTTTTTCTGTGTGACTTATTTCAGTTAGAATCATCATACCTGAATCCACTCATTATGGTGCTACTGGCCTGATGACATAGATTTCATTGTTGAGTGATACTGCATTGTACGTAAGTACCACAACTTCTTTATCCATTTTTCACTTTCTGCGATATTGAACTTGTACCGTAAATGAGTTTCTTGTAAACAGAGCCGTCCCAACCTTTGGGGTGGCTGTGTCTTTTTTATTTTAATTTCCCTAAGCTATAGGACCATAAGTGGAAGTGCCCTAGGCTCTGTTGCTTTGTTTTTTAGATGTTTCAGGAAACACCATACACTTCTCCCGAGGGGCTGTTGGCAATTTACATCCCGCCCATCAGCATAACAAGGCTCCCAGTTCTCCATGGCCTGACCTGCCTTTCTGGATTTTACACTTTTTTCAGATGGCCCTTTTGACCGGGGGGAAGTGAGACTTCATTGTAGTGCAGATTTCCTTTGCAAGCTTGCTTGGTTGGCCAAAAAGGGCGTATGCGTTTTTTCCTGAATATATTCAGGAAAAAACGCATACGCCCTTTTTGGCCAAGTGCATCATTGTGGACGTTCTGCCTCTTTTCCTATGCTTTAAATGCAATTCCAGTCTACCTCCTGAAATCGGTTTCCTGCAATTCTGCCCCTTTTTCAAGTCCTCTTGGCAGCCTTACTTCAGTATATTTTTGGACGATAGCTGTCATTTATAACTCTGCAGGTTTGTGAATTACAGTGCCCCTGAGCTCCTTTCTTCAACTCGCTTTCTTGTGAGCTGGCCGCAACACCGCAGGATGGCTTCAGGCCCTAATCTGGTTCCGGCATGGCACGCTGAGCCTTTGGTTAATTCCTCTTCCTGGTGCGAAATGAGAGTTAAATTTGCCCATCCAGACACCTCCATCTAGTCTGTCATTGGTTCTCCCTATTCCTGTTCATCTTCCGCAGAAATTGCAAACTGGGCCAAACAGGAGGTTAAAGGCACTGACTCTCCAAGTCGGGAGAGTGTTAGTAAAGCGTCTGGAATGTTACACCCGAGTACCAGGGGACGAAAACTGACACATATTGGAACACGTCTCCCGATCACACGGTTGATCATACTCTGGGTTCCACATGCATGTTTTAGCTGAAGGAAGAATGCCTTAAACCTGGAGAGTTGAGACCCATGCAATGGGTACCATGCAATATGACTTCAAAGTGTCTTCATTTGCTCACCGAACTTCTCCAATCCTATCACTGCTGCGTTTATGCCCCTGTACACACGCTTGATTCTCTTTCGGAGACATAGCAATCCATAGGTTTTAAGATACTTCCTAGTCAGGTACACTCTTAGGCATTTAATATGGGGTGTTGAGTCCATTTCGTTGAGCAAGGAGTAGCTCTTGTCTAATCCATATTTGGCTTAAGGAACTTTATCTGTGCTCATTTCAATCTCTGGTTTTATGCAGCACCCCAACTCACCTTTCCCCTTAAGCAAGCATAAGTTGGGATTCTAAATTTGAGACCCTGTTCTGTTTTGTAATTCAGTTCCTATGTAGCCAAGTTTACATTCCGTGTATTAGTGATATCTTATGATGTTTCTTTTTCTGTGTGACTTATTTCAGTTAGAATCATCATACCTGAATCCACTCATTATGGTGCTACTGGCCTGATGACATAGATTTCCTTGCTGAGTGATATTGCATTGTACGTAAGTACCACAACTTCTTTATCCATTTTTCACTTTCTGCGATATTGAACTTTTACCGTAAACCAGGTTCTTGTAAACAGAGCCGTCCCAACTTTTGGGGTGGCTGTGTCTTTTTGATTTTAGTTTCCCTAAGCTATAGACCATAAGTGGAAGTGCCCTAGGCTCTGTTGCTTTGTTTTTTAGATGTTTCAGGAAGCACCATACACTTCTCCCCAGTGGCTGTTGGCAATTTACATCCCGCCCATCAGCATAACAAGGCTCCCAGTTCTCCATGGCCTGTCCTGCCTTTCTGGATTTTACACTTTTTTCAGATGGCCCTTTTGACCGGGGGGAAGTGAGACTTCATTGTAGTGCAGATTTCCTTTCCCAGCTTGCTTGGTTGGCCAAAAAGGGCGTATGCGTTTTTTCCTGAATATATTCAGGAAAAAACGCATACGCCCTTTTTGGCCAAGTGCATCATTGTGGACGTTCTGCCTCTTTTCCTATGCTTTAAATGCAATTCCAGTCTACCTCCTGAAATCGGTTTCCTGCAATTCTGCCCCGCTTTCAAGTCCTCTTGGCAGCCTTACTTCAGTATATTTTTGGACGATAGCTGTCATTTATAACTCTGCAGGTTTGTGAATTACAGTGCCCCTGAGCTCCTTTCTTCAACTCGCTTTCTCGTGAGATGGCCGCAACACCGCAGGATTGCTTCAGGCCCTAATCTGGTTCCGGCACGGCACGCTGAGCCTTTGGTTAATTCCTCTTCCTGGTGCGAAATGAGAGTTAAATTTGCCCATCCAGACACCTCCATCTAGTCTGTCATTGGTTCTCCCTATTCCTGTTCATCTTCCGCAGAAATTGCAAACTGGGCCAAACAGGAGGTTAAAGGCACTGACTCTCCAAGTCGGGAGAGTGTTAGTAAAGCGTCTGGAATGTTGCACCCGAGTACCAGGGGACGAAAACTGACACATATTGGAACACGTCTCCCGATCACATGGTTGATCATACTCTGGGTTCCACATGTATGTTTTAGCTGAAGGAAGAATACCTTAAACCTGGAGAGTTGAGACCCGTGGAATGGGTACCATGCAATATGACTTCAAAGGGTCTTCATTTGCTCACCGAACCTCTCCAATCCTATCACTGCTGCGTTTATGTCCCTGCACACACGCTTGATTCTCTTTCGGAGACATAGCAATCCATAGGTTTTAAGAGACTTCCTAGTCAGGTATATTCTTAGGTGTTTAATATGGGGTGTTGAGTCCTTTTCGTTGAGCAAGGAGTAGCTCTTGTCTATTCCATATTTGGCTTAAGGAACTTTATCTGTGCTCATTTCAATCTCTGGTTTTATGCAGCACCCCAACTCACCTTTCCCCTTAAGCAAGCATAAGTTGGTTTTCTAAATTTGAGACCCTGTTCTGTTTTGTAATTCAGTTCCTGTGTAGCCAAGTTTACATTCCGTGTATTAGTGATAACTTATGATGTTTCTTTTTCTGTGTGACTTATTTCAGTTAGAATCATCGTACATGAATCCACTCATTATGCTGCTACGGGCCTGATGACATAAATTTCATTGCTGAGTGATACTGCATTGTACGTAAGTACCACAACTTCTTTATCCATTTTTCACTTTCTGCGATATTGAACTTGTACCGTAAATGAGTTTCTTGTAAACAGAGCCGTCCCAACCTTTGGGGTGGCTGTGTCTTTTTGATTTTAATTTCCCTAAGCTATAGGACCATAAGTGGAAGTGCCCTAGGCTCTGTTGCTTTGTTTTTTAGATGTTTCAGGAAACAGCATACACTTCTCCCGAGGGGCTGTTGGCAATTTACATCCCGCCCATGAGCATAACAAGGCTCCCAGTTCTCCATGGCCTGACCTGCCTTTCTGGATTTTACACTTTTTTCAGATGGCCCTTTTGACCGGGGGGAAGTGAGACTTCATTGTAGTGCAGATTTCCTTTGCAAGCTTGCTTGGTTGGCCAAAAAGGGCGTATGCGTTTTTTCCTGAATATATTCAGGAAAAAACGCATACGCCCTTTTTGGCCAAGTGCATCATTGTGGACGTTCTGCCTCTTTTCCTATGCTTTAAATGCAATTCCAGTCTACCTCCTGAAATCGGTTTCCTGCAATTCTGCCCCTTTTTCAAGTCCTCTTGGCAGCCTTACTTCAGTATATTTTTGGACGATAGCTGTCATTTATAACTCTGCAGGTTTGTGAATTACAGTGCCCCTGAGCTCCTTTCTTCAACTCGCTTTCTTGTGAGCTGGCCGCAACACCGCAGGATGGCTTCAGGCCCTAATCTGGTTCCGGCATGGCACGCTGAGCCTTTGGTTAATTCCTCTTCCTGGTGCGAAATGAGAGTTAAATTTGCCCATCCAGACACCTCCATCTAGTCTGTCATTGGTTCTCCCTATTCCTGTTCATCTTCCGCAGAAATTGCAAACTGGGCCAAACAGGAGGTTAAAGGCACTGACTCTCCAAGTCGGGAGAGTGTTAGTAAAGCGTCTGGAATGTTACACCCGAGTACCAGGGGACGAAAACTGACACATATTGGAACACGTCTCCCGATCACACGGTTGATCATACTCTGGGTTCCACATGCATGTTTTAGCTGAAGGAAGAATGCCTTAAACCTGGAGAGTTGAGACCCATGCAATGGGTACCATGCAATATGACTTCAAAGGGTCTTCATTTGCTCACCGAACTTCTCCAATCCTATCACTGCTGCGTTTATGCCCCTGTACACACGCTTGATTCTCTTTCGGAGACATAGCAATCCATAGGTTTTAAGATACTTCCTAGTCAGGTACACTCTTAGGCATTTAATATGGGGTGTTGAGTCCATTTCGTTGAGCAAGGAGTAGCTCTTGTCTAATCCATATTTGGCTTAAGGAACTTTATCTGTGCTCATTTCAATCTCTGGTTTTATGCAGCACCCCAACTCACCTTTCCCCTTAAGCAAGCATAAGTTGGGATTCTAAATTTGAGACCCTGTTCTGTTTTGTAATTCAGTTCCTATGTAGCCAAGTTTACATTCCGTGTATTAGTGATATCTTATGATGTTTCTTTTTCTGTGTGACTTATTTCAGTTAGAATCATCATACCTGAATCCACTCATTATGGTGCTACTGGCCTGATGACATAGATTTCCTTGCTGAGTGATATTGCATTGTACGTAAGTACCACAACTTCTTTATCCATTTTTCACTTTCTGCGATATTGAACTTTTACCGTAAACCAGGTTCTTGTAAACAGAGCCGTCCCAACTTTTGGGGTGGCTGTGTCTTTTTGATTTTAGTTTCCCTAAGCTATAGGACCATAAGTGGAAGTGCCCTAGGCTCTGTTGCTTTGTTTTTTAGATGTTTCAGGAAGCACCATACACTTCTCCCCAGTGGCTGTTGGCAATTTACATCCCGCCCATCAGCATAACAAGGCTCCCAGTTCTCCATGGCCTGTCCTGCCTTTCTGGATTTTACACTTTTTTCAGATGGCCCTTTTGACCGGGGGGAAGTGAGACTTCATTGTAGTGCAGATTTCCTTTCCCAGCTTGCTTGGTTGGCCAAAAAGTGCATATGCGTTTTTTCCTGAATATATTCAGGAAAAAACGCATACGCCCTTTTTGGCCAAGTGCATCATTGTGGACGTTCTGCCTCTTTTCCTATGCTTTAAATGCAATTCCAGTCTACCTCCTGAAATCGGTTTCCTGCAATTCTGCCCCGCTTTCAAGTCCTCTTGGCAGCCTTACTTCAGTATATTTTTGGACGATAGCTGTCATTTATAACTCTGCAGGTTTGTGAATTACAGTGCCCCTGAGCTCCTTTCTTCAACTCGCTTTCTCGTGAGATGGCCGCAACACCGCAGGATTGCTTCAGGCCCTAATCTGGTTCCGGCACGGCACGCTGAGCCTTTGGTTAATTCCTCTTCCTGGTGGGAAATGAGAGTTAAATTTGCCCGTCCAGACACATCCAGCTAGTCTCTCATTGGTTCTCCCTATTCCTGTTCATCTTCCGCAGAAATTGCAAACTGGGCCAAACAGGAGGTTAAAGGCACTGACTCTCCAAGTCGGGAGAGTGTTAGTAAAGCGTCTGGAATGTTGCACCCGAGTACCAGGGGACGAAAACTGACACATATTGGAACACGTCTCCCGATCACATGGTTGATCATACTCTGGGTTCCACATGTATGTTTTAGCTGAAGGAAGAATACCTTAAACCTGGAGAGTTGAGACCCGTGGAATGGGTACCATGCAATATGACTTCAAAGGGTCTTCATTTGCTCACCGAACCTCTCCAATCCTATCACTGCTGCGTTTATGCCCCTGCACACACGCTTGATTCTCTTTCGGAGACATAGCAATCCATAGGTTTTAAGAGACTTCCTAGTCAGGTATATTCTTAGGTGTTTAATATGGGGTGTTGAGTCCTTTTCGTTGAGCAAGGAGTAGCTCTTGTCTATTCCATATTTGGCTTAAGGAACTTTATCTGTGCTCATTTCAATCTCTGGTTTTATGCAGCACCCCAACTCACCTTTCCCCTTAAGCAAGCATAAGTTGGTTTTCTAAATTTGAGACCCTGTTCTGTTTTGTAATTCAGTTCCTGTGTAGCCAAGTTTACATTCCGTGTATTAGTGATAACTTATGATGTTTCTTTTTCTGTGTGACTTATTTCAGTTAGAATCATCGTACATGAATCCACTCATTATGCTGCTACGGGCCTGATGACATAAATTTCATTGCTGAGTGATACTGCATTGTACGTAAGTACCACAACTTCTTTATCCATTTTTCACTTTCTGCGATATTGAACATGTACCATAAACCAGGTTCTTGTAAACAGAGCCGTCCCAACTTTTGGGGTGGCTGTGTCTTTTTGATTTTAATTTCCCTAAGCTATAGGACCATAAGTGGAAGTGCCCTAGGCTCTGTTGCTTTGTTTTTTAGATGTTTCAGGAAACACCATACACTTCTCCCGAGTGGCTGTTGGCAATTGACATCCCGCCCATCAGCATAACAAGGCTCCCAGTTCTCCATGGCCTGTCCTGCCTTTCTGGATTTTACACTTTTTTCAGATGGCCCTTTTGACCGGGGGAAATGATACTTCATTGTAGTGCAGATTTCCTTTGCAAGCTTGCTTGGTTGGCCAAAAAGGGCGTATGCGTTTTTTCCTGAATATATTCAGGAAAAAACGCATACGCCCTTTTTGGCCAAGTGCATCATTGTGGACGTTCTGCCTCCTTTCCTATGCTTTAAATGCAATTCCAGTCTACCTCCTGAAATCGGTTTCCTGCAATTCTACCCCGCTTTCAAGTCCTCTTGGCAGCCTTACTTCAGTATATTTTTGGACGATAGCTGTCATTTATAACTCTGCAGGTTTGTGAATTACAGTGCCCCTGAGCTCCTTTCTTCAACTCGCTTTCTCGTGAGCTGGCCGCAACACCGCAGGATTGCTTCAGGCCCTAATCTGGTTCCGGCACGGCACGCTGAGCCTTTGGTTAATTCCTCTTCCTGGTGCGAAATGAGAGTTAAATTTGCCCGTCCAGACACCTCCAGCTAGTCTGTCATTGGTTCTCCCTATTCCTGTTCATCTTCCACAGAAATTGCAAACTGGGCCAAACAGGAGGTTAAAGGCACTGACTCTCCAAGTCGGGAGAGTGTTAGTAAAGCGTCTGGAATGTTGCACCCGAGTACCAGGGGACGAAAACTGACACATATTGGAACACGTCTCCCGATCACACGGTTGATCATACTCTGGGTTCCACATGCATATTTTAGCTGAAGGAAGAATACCTTAAACCTGGAGAGTTGAGACCCGTGGAATGGGTACCATGCAATATGACTTCAAAGGGTCTTCATTTGCTCACCGAACCTCTCCAATCCTATCACTGCTGCGTTTATGTCCCTGCACACACGCTTGATTCTCTTTCGGAGACATAGCAATCCATAGGTTTTAAGATACTTCCGAGTCAGGTATATTCTTAGGTGTTTAATATGGGGTGTTGAATCCTTTTCGTTGAGCAAGGAGTAGCTCTTGTCTATTCCATATTTGGCTTAAGGAACTTTATCTGTGCTCATTTCAATCTCTGGTTTTATGCAGCACCCCAACTCACCTTTCCCCTTAAGCAAGCATAAGTTGGGTTTCTAAATTTGAGACCCTGTTCTGTTTTGTAATTCAGTTCCTGTGTAGCCAAGTTTACATTCCGTGTATTAGTGATATCTTATGATGTTACTTTTTCTCTGTGACTTATTTCAGTTAGAATCATCGTACCTGAATCCACTGATTATGCTGCTACGGGCCTGATGACATAGATTTCATTGCTGAGTGATACTGCATTGTACGTAAGTACCAAAACTTCTTTATCCATTTTTCACTTTCTGCGATATTGAACTTGTACCGTAAACCAGGTTCTTGTAAACAGAGCCGTCCCAACCTTTGGGGTGGCTGTGTCTTTTGATTTTAATTTCCCTAAGCTATAGGACCATAAGTGGAAGTGCCCTAGGCTCTGTTGCTTTGTTTTTTAGATGTTTCAGGAAACACCATACACTTCTCCCGAGTGGCTGTTGGCAATTTACATCCCGCCCATCAGCATAACAAGGCTCCCAGTTCTCCATGGCCTGTCCTGACTTTCTGGATTTTACACTTTTTTCAGATGGCCCTTTTGACCGGGGGGAAGTGAGACTTCATTGTAGTGCAGATTTCCATTGCAAGCTTGCTTGGTTTGCCAAAAAGGGCGTATGCGTTTTTTCCTGAATATATTCAGGAAAAAACGCATACGCCCTTTTTGGCCAAGTGCATCATTGTGGACGTTCTGCCTCTTTTCCTATGCTTTAAATGCAATTCCAGTCTACCTCCTGAAATCGGTTTCCTGCAATTCTGCCCCGCTTTCAAGTCCTCTTGGCAGCCTTACTTCAGTATATTTTTGGACGATAGCTGTCATTTATAACTCTACAGGTTTGTGAATTACAGTGCCCCTGAGCTCCTTTCTTCAACTCGCTTTCTCGTGAGCTGGCCGCAACACCACATGATTGCTTCAGGCCCTAATCTGTTTCCGGTATGGCACGCTGAGCCTTTGGTTAATTCCTCTTCCTGGTGGGAAATGAGAGTTAAATTTGCCCATCCAGACACCTCCAGCTAGTCTGTCATTGGTTCTCCCTATTCCTGTTCATCTTCCGCAGAAATTGCAAACTGGGCCAAACAGGAGGTTAAAGGCACTGACTCTCCAAGTCGGGAGAGTGTTAGTAAAGCGTCTGGAATGTTGCACCCGAGTACCAGGGGATGAAATCTGAGACATATTGGAACACGTCTCCCGATCACACGGTTGATCATACTCTGGGTTCCACATGCATGTTTTAGCTGTAGGAAGAATGCCTTAAACCTGGAGAGTTGAGACCCGTGGAATGGGTACCATGCAATATGACTTCAAAGGGTCTTCATTTGCTCACCGAACCTCTCCAATCCTATCACTGCTGCGTTTATGCCCCTGCACACACGCTTGATTCTCTTTCGGAGACATAGCAATCCATAGGTTTTAAGAGACTTCCTAGTCAGGTATATTCTTAGGTGTTTAATATGGGGTGTTGAATCCATTTCGTTGAGCAAGGAGTAGCTCTTGTCTATTCCATATTTGGCTTAAGGAACTTTATCTGTGCTCATTTCAATCTCTGGTTTTATGCAGCACCCCAACTCACCTTTCCCCTTAAGCAAGCATAAGTTGGGTTTCTCAATTTGAGACCCTGTTCTGTTTTGTAATTCAGTTCCTAGGTAGCCAAGTTTACATTCCATGTATTAGTGATATCTTATGACGGTTCTTTTTCTGTGTGACTTATTTCAGTTAGAATCATCATACCTGAATCCACTCATTATGCTGCTACGGGCCTGATGACATAGAATTCATTGCTGAGTGATACTGCATTGTACGTAAGTACCACAACATCTTTATCCATTTTTCACTTTCTGCGATATAGAACTTGTACCATAAACCAGGTTTTTGTAAACAGAGCCGTCCCAACCTTTGGGGTGGCTGTGTCTTTTTGATTTTAATTTCCCTAAGCTATAGGACCATAAGTGGAAGTGCCCTAGGCTCTGTTGCTTTGTTTTTTAGATGTTTCAGGAAACACCATACACTTCTCCTGAGTGGCTGTTGGCAGTTGACATCCCGGCCATCAGCATAACAAGGCTCCCAGTTCTCCATGGCCTGTCCTGCCTTTCTGGATTTTACACTTTTTTCAGATGGCCCTTTTGACCGGGGGAAGTGAGACTTCATTGTAGTGCCGATTTCCTTTGCAAGCTTGCTTGGTTGGCCAAAAAGGGCGTATGCGTTTTTTCCTGAATATATTCAGGAAAAAACGCATACGCCCTTTTTGGCCAAGTGCATCATTGTGGACGTTCTGCCTCTTTTCCTATGCTTTAAATGCAATTCCAGTCTACCTCCTGAAATCGGTTTCCTGCAATTCTGCCCCGCTTTCAAGTCCTCTTGGCAGCCTTGCTTCAGTATATTTTTGGACGATAGCTGTCATTTATAACTCTGCAGGTTTGTGAATTACAGTGCCCCTGAGCTCCTTTCTTCAACTCGCTTTCTCGTGAGATGGCCGCAACATCGCAGGATTGCTTCAGGCCCTAATCTGGTTCCGGCACGGCACGCTGAGCCTTTGGTTAATTCCTCTTCCTGGTGCGAAATGAGAGTTAAATTTGCCCATTCAGACACCTCCATCTAGTCTGTCATTTATTCTCCCTATTCCTGTTCATCTTCCGCAGAAATTGCAAACTGGGCCAAACAGGAGGTTAAAGGCACTGACTCTCCAAGTCGGGAGAGTGTTAGTAAAGCGTCTGGAATGTTGCACCCGAGTACCAGGGGACGAAAACTGACACATATTGGAACACGTCTCCCGATCACACGGTTGATCATACTCTGGGTTCCACATGCATGTTTTAGCTGAAGGAAGAATGCCTTAAACCTGGAGAGTTGAGACCCGTGGAATGGGTACCATGCAATATGACTTCAAAGGGTCTTCATTTGCTCACCGAACCTCTCCAATCCTATCACTGCTGCGTTTATGTCCCTGCACACACGCTTGATTCTCTTTCGGAGACATAGCAATCCATAGGTTTTAAGATACTTCCTAGTCAGGTATATTCTTAGGTGTTTAATATGGGGTGTTGAATCCATTTCGTTGAGCAAGGAGTAGCTCTTGTCTATTCCATATTTGGCTTAAGGAACTTTATCTGTGCTCATTTCAATCTCTGGTTTTATGCAGCACCCCAACTCACCTTTCCCCTTAAGCAAGCATAAGTTGGTTTTCTAAATTTGAGACCCTGTTCTGTTTTGTAATTCAGTTCCTATGTAGCCAAGTTTCCATTCCGTGTATTAGTGATATCTTATGATGTTTCTTTTTCTGTGTGACTTATTTCAGTTAGAATCATCATACCTGAATCCACTCATTATGCTGCTACGGGCCTGATGACATAGATTTCATTGCTGAGTGATACTGCATTGTACGTAAGTACCACAACTTCTTTATCCGTTTTTCACTTTCTGCGATATTGAACTTGTACCGTAAACCAGGTTCTTGTAAACAGAGCCATCCCAACTTTTTGGGTGGCTGTGTCTTTTGATTTTAATTTCCCTAAGCTATAGGACCGTAAGTGGAAGTGCCCTAGGCTCTGTTGCTTTGTTTTTTAGATGTTTCAGGAAACACCATACACTTCTCCCGAGTGGCTGTTGGCAATTTACATCCCGCCCATCAGCATAACAAGGCTCCCAGTTCTCCATGGCCTGTCCTGCCTTTCTGGATTTTACACTTTGTTCAGATGGCCCTTTTGACCGGGGGGAAGTGAGACTTCATTGTAGTGCAGATTTCCTTTGCAAGCTTGCTTGGTTGGCCAAAAAGGGCGTATGCGTTTTTTCCTGAATATATTCAGGAAAAAACGCATACGCCCTTTTTGGCCAAGTGCATCATTGTGGACGTTCTGCCTCTTTTCCTATGCTTTAAATGCAATTCCAGTCTACCTCCTGAAATCGGTTTCCTGCAATTCTGCCCCGCTTTCACGTCCTCTTGGAAGCCTTACTTCAGTATATTTTTGGACGATAGCTGTCATTTATAACTCTGCAGGTTTGTGAATTACAGTGCCCCTGAGCTCCTTTCTTCAACTCGCTTTCTCGTGAGCTGGCCGCAACACCGCAGGATGGCTTCAGGCCCTAATCTGGTTCCGGCACGGCACGCTGAGCCTTTGGTTAATTCCTCTTCCTGGTGGGAAATGAGAGTTAAATTTGCCCGTCCAGACACCTCCATCTACTCTCTCATTGGTTCTCCTTATTCCTGTTCATCTTCCGCAGAAATTGCAAACTGGGCCAAACAGGAGGTTAAAGGCACTGACTCTCCAAGTCGGGAGAGTGTTAGTAAAGCGTCTGGAATGTTGCACCCGAGTACCAGGGGACGAAAACTGACACATATTGGAACACGTCTCCCGATCACACGGTTGATCATACTCTGGGTTCCACATGCATGTTTTAGCTGAAGGAACAATGCCTTAAACCTGGAGAGTTGAGACCCGTGGAATGGGTACCATGCAATATGACTTCAAAGGGTCTTCATTTGCTCACCGAACTTCTCCAATCCTATCACTGCTGCGTTTATGCCCCTGTACACACGCTTGATTCTCTTTCGGAGACATAGCAATCCATAGGTTTTAAGATACTTCCTAGTCAGGTACATTCTTAGGTGTTTAATATGGGGTGTTGAGTCCATTTCGTTGAGCAAGGAGTAGCTCTTGTCTATTCCATATTTGGCTTAAGGAACTTTATCTGTGCTCATTTCAATCTCTGGTTTTATGCAGCACCCCAACTCACCTTTCCCCTTAAGCAAGCATAAGTTGGTTTTCTAAATTTGAGACCCTGTTCTGTTTTGTAATTCAGTTCCTGTGTAGCCAAGTTTATATTCCGTGTATTAGTGATATCTTATTATGTTTCTTTTTCTGTGTGACTTAATTCAGTTAGAATCATCGTACCTGAATCCACTCATTATGCTGCTACGGGCCTGATGACATAGATTTCATTGCTGAGTGATACTGCATTGTACGTAAGTACCACAACTTCTTTATCTATTTTTCACTTTCTGCGATATTGAACTTGTACCGTAAACCAGGTTCTTGTAAACAGAGCGGTCCCAACCTTTGGGGTGGCTGTGTCTTTTTGATTTTAATTTCCCTAAGCTATAGGACCATAAGTGGAAGTGCCCTAGGCTCTGTTGCTTTGTTTTTTAGATGTTTCAGGAAACACCATACACTTCTCCCAAGTGGCTGTTGGCAATTTACATCCCGCCCATCAGCATAACAAGGCTCCCAGTTCTCCATGGCCTGTCCTGCCTTTCTGGATTTTACACTTTTTTCAGATGGCCCTTTTGACCGGGGGGAAGTGAGACTTCATTGTAGTGCAGATTTCCTTTGCAAGCTTGCTTGGTTGGCCAAAAAGGGCGTATGCGTTTTTTCCTGAATATATTCAGGAAAAACACATACGCCCTTTTTGGCCAAGTGCATCATTGTGGACGTTCTGCCTCTTTTCCTATGCTTTAAATGCAATTCCAGTCTACCTCCTGAAATCGGTTTCCTGCAATTCTGCCCCGCTTTCAAGTCCTCTTGGCAGCCTTACTTCAGTATATTTTTGGACGATAGCTGTCATTTATAACTCTGCAGGTTTGTGAATTACAGTGCCCCTGAGCTCCTTTCTTCAACTCGCTTTCTCGTGAGCTGGCCGCAACACCGCAGGATGGCTTCAGGCCCTAATCTGGTTCCGGCACGGCACGCTGAGCCTTTGGTTAATTCCCCTTCCTGGTGGGAATTGAGAGTTAAATTTGCCCGTCCAGACACCTCCAGCTAGTCTGTCATTGGTTCTCCCTATTCCTGTTCATCTTCCGCAGAAACTTCAAACTGGACCAAACAGGAGGTTAAAGGCACTGACTCTCCAAGTCGGGAGAGTGTTAGTAAAGCGTCTGGAATGTTGCACCCGAGTACCAGGGGACGAAAATTGACACATATTGGAACACGTCTCCCGATCACACGGTTGATCATACTCTGGGTTCCACATGCATGTTTTAGCTGAAGGAACAATGCCTTAAACCTGGAGAGTTGAGACCCGTGGAATGGGTACCATGCAATATGACTTCAAAGGGTCTTCATTTGCTCACCGAACTTCTCCAATCCTATCACTGCTGCGTTTATGCCCCTGTACAGACGCTTGATTCTCTTTCAGAGACATAGCAATCCATAGGTTTTAAGATACTTCCTAGTCAGGTATATTCTTAGGTGTTTAATATGGGGTGTTGAGTCCATTTCGTTGAGCAAGGAGTAGCTCTTGTCTATTCCATATTTGGCTTAAGGAACTTTATCTGTGCTCATTTCAATCTCTGGTTTTATGCAGCACCCTAACTCACCTTTCCCCTTAAGCAAGCATAATTTGGGTTTCTAAATTTGAGACCCTGTTCTGTTTTGTAATTCAGTTACTATGTAGCCAAGTTTACATTCCGTGTATTAGTGATATCTTATGATGTTTCTTTTTCTCTGTGACTTATTTCAGTTAGAATCATCATACCTGAATCCACTCATTATGGTGCTACTGGCCTGATGACATAGATTTCATTGTTGAGTGATACTGCATTGTACGTAAGTACCACAACTTCTTTATCCATTTTTCACTTTCTGCGATATTGAACTTGTACCGTAAACGAGGTTCTTGTAAACAGAGCCGTCCCAAACTTTGGGGTGGCTGTGTCTTTTTGATTTTAATTTCCCTAAGCTATAGGACCATAAGTGGAAGTGCCCTAGGCTCTGTTGCTTTGTTTTTTAGATGTTTCAGGAAACACCATACACTTCTCCCGAGTGGCTGTTGGCAATTGACATCCCGCCCATCAGCATAACAAGGCTCCCTGTTCTCCATGGCCTGTCCTGCCTTTCTGGATTTTACACTTTTTTCAGATGGCCCTTTTGACCGGGGGGAAGTGAGACTTCATTGTAGTGCAGATTTCCTTTGCAAGCTTGCTTGGTTGGCCAAAAAGGGCGTATGCGTTTTTTCCTGAATATATTCAGGAAAAAACGCATACGCCCTTTTTGGCCAAGTGCATCATTGTGGACGTTCTGCCTCTTTTCCTATGCTTTAAATGCAATTCCAGTCTACCTCCTGAAATCGGTTTCCTGCAATTCTGCCCCGCTTTCAAGTCCTCTTGGCAGCCTTACTTCAGTATATTTTTGGACGATAGCTGTCATTTATAACTCTGCAGGTTTGTGAATTACAGTGCCCCTGAGCTCCTTTCTTCAACTCGCTTTCTCGTGAGCTGGCCGCAACACCGCAGGATGGCTTCAGGCCCTAATCTGGTTCCGGCATGGCACGCTGAGCCTTTGGTTAATTCCTCTTCCTGGTGCGAAATGAGAGTTAAATTTGCCCATCCAGACACCTCCATCTAGTCTGTCATTGGTTCTCCCTATTCCTGTTCATCTTCCGCAGAAATTGCAAACTGGGCCAAACAGGAGGTTAAAGGCACTGACTCTCCAAGTCGGGAGAGTGTTAGTAAAGCGTCTGGAATGTTACACCCGAGTACCAGGGGACGAAAACTGACACATATTGGAACACGTCTCCCGATCACACGGTTGATAATACTCTGGGTTCCACATGCATGTTTTAGCTGAAGGAAGAATGCCTTAAACCTGGAGAGTTGAGACCCGTGGAATGGGTACCATGCAATATGACTTCAAAGGGTCTTCATTTGCTCACCGAACCTCTCCAATCCTATCACTGATGCGTTTATGCCCCTGCACACACGCTTGATTCTCTTTCGGAGACATAGCAATCCATAGGTTTTAAGAGACTTCCTAGTCAGGTATATTCTTAGGTGTTTAATATGGGGTGTTGAGTCCTTTTCGTTGAGCAAGGAGTAGCTCTTGTCTATTCCATATTTGGCTTAAGGAACTTTATCTGTGCTCATTTCAATCTCTGGTTTTATGCAGCACCCCAACTCACCTTTCCCCTTAAGCAAGCATAAGTTGGTTTTCTAAATTTGAGACCCTGTTCTGTTTTGTAATTCAGTTCCTGTGTAGCCAAGTTTACATTCCGTGTATTAGTGATAACTTATGATGTTTCTTTTTCTGTGTGACTTATTTCAGTTAGAATCATCGTACATGAATCCACTCATTATGCTGCTACGGGCCTGATGACATAAATTTCATTGCTGAGTGATACTGCATTGTACGTAAGTACCACAACTTCTTTATCCATTTTTCACTTTCTGCGATATTGAACTTGTACCATAAACCAGGTTCTTGTAAACAGAGCCGTCCCAACTTTTGGGGTGGCTGTGTCTTTTTGATTTTAATTTCCCTAAGCTATAGGACCATAAGTGGAAGTGCCCTAGGCTCTGTTGCTTTGTTTTTTAGATGTTTCAGGAAACACCATACACTTCTCCCGAGTGGCTGTTGGCAGTTGACATCCCGCCCATGAGCATAACAAGGCTCCCAGTTCTCCATGGCCTGTCCTGACTTTCTGGATTTTACACTTTTTTCAGATGGCCCTTTTGACCGGGGGAAGTGAGACTTCATTGTAGTGCAGATTTCCTTTGCAAGCTTGCTTGGTTGGCCAAAAAGGGCGTATGCGTTTTTTCCTGAATATATTCAGGAAAAAACGCATACGCCCTTTTTGGCCAAGTGCATCATTGCCGACGTTCTGCCTCTTTTCCTATGCTTTAAATGCAATTCCAGTCTACCTCCTGAAATCGGTTTCCTGCAATTCTGCCCCGCTTTCAAGTCCTCTTGGCAGCCTTGCTTCAGTATATTTTTGGACGATAGCTGTCATTTATAACTCTGCAGGTTTGTGAATTACAGTGCCCCTGAGCTCCTTTCTTCAACTCGCTTTCTCGTGAGATGGCCGCAACATCGCAGGATTGCTTCAGGCCCTAATCTGGTTCCGGCACGGCACGCTGAGCCTTTGGTTAATTCCTCTTCCTGGTGGGAAATGAGAGTTAAATTTGCCCGTCCAGACAGCTCCAGCTAGTCTCTCATTGGTTCTCCCTATTCCTGTTCATCTTCCGCAGAAATTGCAAACTGGGCCAAACAGGAGGTTAAAGGCACTGACTCTCCAAGTCGGGAGAGTGTTAGTAAAGCGTCTGGAATGTTGCACCCGAGTACCAGGGGACGAAAACTGACACATATTGGAACACGTCTCCCGATCACACGGTTGATCATACTCTGGGTTCCACATACATGTTTTATCTGAAGGAAGAATACCTTAAACCTGGAGAGTTGAGACCCGTGGAATGGGTACCATGCAATATGACTTCAAAGGGTCTTCATTTGCTCACCGAACTTCTGCAATCCTATCACTGCTGCGATTATGCCCCTGTACACACGCTTGATTCTCTTTCGGAGACATAGCAATCCATAGGTTTTAAGATTCTTCCTAGTCAGGTATATTCTTAGGTGTTTAATATGGGGTGTTGAATCCATTTCGTTGAGCAAGGAGTAGCTCTTGTCTATTCCATATTTGGCTTAAGGAACTTTATCTGTGCTCATTTTAATCTCTGGTTTTATGCAGCACCCCAACTCACCTTTCCCCTTAAGCAAGCATAAGTTGGTTTTCTAAATTTGAGACCCTGTTCTGTTTTGTAATTCAGTTCCTATGTAGCCAAGTTTACATTCCGTGTATTAGTGATATCTTATGATGTTTCTTTTTCTGTGTGACTTATTTCAGTTAGAATCATCATACCTGAATCCACTCATTATGGTGCTACTGGCCTGATGACATAGATTTCATTGTTGAGTGATACTGCATTGTACGTAAGTACCACAACTTCTTTATCCATTTTTCACTTTCTGCGATATTGAACTTGTACCGTAAATGAGTTTCTTGTAAACAGAGCCGTCCCAACCTTTGGGGTGGCTGTGTCTTTTTTATTTTAATTTCCCTAAGCTATAGGACCATAAGTGGAAGTGCCCTAGGCTCTGTTGCTTTGTTTTTTAGATGTTTCAGGAAACACCATACACTTCTCCCGAGGGGCTGTTGGCAATTTACATCCCGCCCATCAGCATAACAAGGCTCCCAGTTCTCCATGGCCTGACCTGCCTTTCTGGATTTTACACTTTTTTCAGATGGCCCTTTTGACCGGGGGGAAGTGAGACTTCATTGTAGTGCAGATTTCCTTTGCAAGCTTGCTTGGTTGGCCAAAAAGGGCGTATGCGTTTTTTCCTGAGGAAAAAACGCATACGCCCTTTTTGGCCAAGTGCATCATTGTGGACGTTCTGCCTCTTTTCCTATGCTTTAAATGCAATTCCAGTCTACCTCCTGAAATCGGTTTCCTGCAATTCTGCCCCTTTTTCAAGTCCTCTTGGCAGCCTTACTTCAGTATATTTTTGGACGATAGCTGTCATTTATAACTCTGCAGGTTTGTGAATTACAGTGCCCCTGAGCTCCTTTCTTCAACTCGCTTTCTCGTGAGCTGGCCGCAACACCGCAGGATGGCTTCAGGCCCTAATCTGGTTCCGGCATGGCACGCTGAGCCTTTGGTTAATTCCTCTTCCTGGTGCGAAATGAGAGTTAAATTTGCCCATCCAGACACCTCCATCTAGTCTGTCATTGGTTCTCCCTATTCCTGTTCATCTTCCGCAGAAATTGCAAACTGGGCCAAACAGGAGGTTAAAGGCACTGACTCTCCAAGTCGGGAGAGTGTTAGTAAAGCGTCTGGAATGTTACACCCGAGTACCAGGGGACGAAAACTGACACATATTGGAACACGTCTCCCGATCACACGGTTGATCATACTCTGGGTTCCACATGCATGTTTTAGCTGAAGGAAGAATGCCTTAAACCTGGAGAGTTGAGACCCATGCAATGGGTACCATGCAATATGACTTCAAAGGGTCTTCATTTGCTCACCGAACTTCTCCAATCCTATCACTGCTGCGTTTATGCCCCTGTACACACGCTTGATTCTCTTTCGGAGACATAGCAATCCATAGGTTTTAAGATACTTCCTAGTCAGGTACACTCTTAGGCATTTAATATGGGGTGTTGAGTCCATTTCGTTGAGCAAGGAGTAGCTCTTGTCTAATCCATATTTGGCTTAAGGAACTTTATCTGTGCTCATTTCAATCTCTGGTTTTATGCAGCACCCCAACTCACCTTTCCCCTTAAGCAAGCATAAGTTGGGATTCTAAATTTGAGACCCTGTTCTGTTTTGTAATTCAGTTCCTATGTAGCCAAGTTTACATTCCGTGTATTAGTGATATCTTATGATGTTTCTTTTTCTGTGTGACTTATTTCAGTTAGAATCATCATACCTGAATCCACTCATTATGGTGCTACTGGCCTGATGACATAGATTTCCTTGCTGAGTGATATTGCATTGTACGTAAGTACCACAACTTCTTTATCCATTTTTCACTTTCTGCGATATTGAACTTTTACCGTAAACCAGGTTCTTGTAAACAGAGCCGTCCCAACTTTTGGGGTGGCTGTGTCTTTTTGATTTTAGTTTCCCTAAGCTATAGACCATAAGTGGAAGTGCCCTAGGCTCTGTTGCTTTGTTTTTTAGATGTTTCAGGAAGCACCATACACTTCTCCCCAGTGGCTGTTGGCAATTTACATCCCGCCCATCAGCATAACAAGGCTCCCAGTTCTCCATGGCCTGTCCTGCCTTTCTGGATTTTACACTTTTTTCAGATGGCCCTTTTGACCGGGGGGAAGTGAGACTTCATTGTAGTGCAGATTTCCTTTCCCAGCTTGCTTGGTTGGCCAAAAAGGGCATATGCGTTTTTTCCTGAATATATTCAGGAAAAAACGCATACGCACTTTTTGGCCAAGTGCATCATTGTGGACGTTCTGCCTCTTTTCCTATGCTTTAAATGCAATTCCAGTCTACCTCCTGAAATCGGTTTCCTGCAATTCTGCCCCGCTTTCAAGTCCTCTTGGCAGCCTTACTTCAGTATATTTTTGGACGATAGCTGTCATTTATAACTCTGCAGGTTTGTGAATTACAGTGCCCCTGAGCTCCTTTCTTCAACTCGCTTTCTCGTGAGATGGCCGCAACACCGCAGGATTGCTTCAGGCCCTAATCTGGTTCCGGCACGGCACGCTGAGCCTTTGGTTAATTCCTCTTCCTGGTGCGAAATGAGAGTTAAATTTGCCCATCCAGACACCTCCATCTAGTCTGTCATTGGTTCTCCCTATTCCTGTTCATCTTCCGCAGAAATTGCAAACTGGGCCAAACAGGAGGTTAAAGGCACTGACTCTCCAAGTCGGGAGAGTGTTAGTAAAGCGTCTGGAATGTTGCACCCGAGTACCAGGGGACGAAAACTGACACATATTGGAACACGTCTCCCGATCACATGGTTGATCATACTCTGGGTTCCACATGTATGTTTTAGCTGAAGGAAGAATACCTTAAACCTGGAGAGTTGAGACCCGTGGAATGGGTACCATGCAATATGACTTCAAAGGGTCTTCATTTGCTCACCGAACCTCTCCAATCCTATCACTGCTGCGTTTATGTCCCTGCACACACGCTTGATTCTCTTTCGGAGACATAGCAATCCATAGGTTTTAAGAGACTTCCTAGTCAGGTATATTCTTAGGTGTTTAATATGGGGTGTTGAGTCCTTTTCGTTGAGCAAGGAGTAGCTCTTGTCTATTCCATATTTGGCTTAAGGAACTTTATCTGTGCTCATTTCAATCTCTGGTTTTATGCAGCACCCCAACTCACCTTTCCCCTTAAGCAAGCATAAGTTGGTTTTCTAAATTTGAGACCCTGTTCTGTTTTGTAATTCAGTTCCTGTGTAGCAAAGTTTACATTCCGTGTATTAGTGATAACTTATGATGTTTCTTTTTCTGTGTGACTTATTTCAGTTAGAATCATCGTACATGAATCCACTCATTATGCTGCTACGGGCCTGATGACATAAATTTCATTGCTGAGTGATACTGCATTGTACGTAAGTACCACAACTTCTTTATCCATTTTTCACTTTCTGCGATATTGAACTTGTACCGTAAACCAGGTTCTTGTAAACAGAGCCGTCCCAACCTTTGGGGTGGCTGTGTCTTTTTGATTTTAATTTCCCTAAGCTATAGGACCATAAGTGGAAGTGCCCTAGGCTCTGTTGCTTTGTTTTTTAGATGTTTCAGGAAACAGCATACACTTCTCCCGAGGGGCTGTTGGCAATTTACATCCCGCCCATGAGCATAACAAGGCTCCCAGTTCTCCATGGCCTGACCTGCCTTTCTGGATTTTACACTTTTTTCAGATGGCCCTTTTGACCGGGGGGAAGTGAGACTTCATTGTAGTGCAGATTTCCTTTGCAAGCTTGCTTGGTTGGCCAAAAAGGGCGTATGCGTTTTTTCCTGAATATATTCAGGAAAAAACGCATACGCCCTTTTTGGCCAAGTGCATCATTGTGGACGTTCTGCCTCTTTTCCTATGCTTTAAATGCAATTCCAGTCTACCTCCTGAAATCGGTTTCCTGCAATTCTGCCCCTTTTTCAAGTCCTCTTGGCAGCCTTACTTCAGTATATTTTTGGACGATAGCTGTCATTTATAACTCTGCAGGTTTGTGAATTACAGTGCCCCTGAGCTCCTTTCTTCAACTCGCTTTCTTGTGAGCTGGCCGCAACACCGCAGGATGGCTTCAGGCCCTAATCTGGTTCCGGCATGGCACGCTGAGCCTTTGGTTAATTCCTCTTCCTGGTGCGAAATGAGAGTTAAATTTGCCCATCCAGACACCTCCATCTAGTCTGTCATTGGTTCTCCCTATTCCTGTTCATCTTCCGCAGAAATTGCAAACTGGGCCAAACAGGAGGTTAAAGGCACTGACTCTCCAAGTCGGGAGAGTGTTAGTAAAGCGTCTGGAATGTTACACCCGAGTACCAGGGGACGAAAACTGACACATATTGGAACACGTCTCCCGATCACACGGTTGATCATACTCTGGGTTCCACATGCATGTTTTAGCTGAAGGAAGAATGCCTTAAACCTGGAGAGTTGAGACCCATGCAATGGGTACCATGCAATATGACTTCAAAGGGTCTTCATTTGCTCACCGAACTTCTCCAATCCTATCACTGCTGCGTTTATGCCCCTGTACACACGCTTGATTCTCTTTCGGAGACATAGCAATCCATAGGTTTTAAGATACTTCCTAGTCAGGTACACTCTTAGGCATTTAATATGGGGTGTTGAGTCCATTTCGTTGAGCAAGGAGTAGCTCTTGTCTAATCCATATTTGGCTTAAGGAACTTTATCTGTGCTCATTTCAATCTCTGGTTTTATGCAGCACCCCAACTCACCTTTCCCCTTAAGCAAGCATAAGTTGGGATTCTAAATTTGAGACCCTGTTCTGTTTTGTAATTCAGTTCCTATGTAGCCAAGTTTACATTCCGTGTATTAGTGATATCTTATGATGTTTCATTTTCTGTGTGACTTATTTCAGTTAGAATCATCATACCTGAATCCACTCATTATGGTGCTACTGGCCTGATGACATAGATTTCCTTGCTGAGTGATATTGCATTGTACGTAAGTACCACAACTTCTTTATCCATTTTTCACTTTCTGCGATATTGAACTTTTACCGTAAACCAGGTTCTTGTAAACAGAGCCGTCCCAACTTTTGGGGTGGCTGTGTCTTTTTGATTTTAGTTTCCCTAAGCTATAGGACCATAAGTGGAAGTGCCCTAGGCTCTGTTGCTTTGTTTTTTAGATGTTTCAGGAAGCACCATACACTTCTCCCCAGTGGCTGTTGGCAATTTACATCCCGCCCATCAGCATAACAAGGCTCCCAGTTCTCCATGGCCTGTCCTGCCTTTCTGGATTTTACACTTTTTTCAGATGGCCCTTTTGACCGGGGGGAAGTGAGACTTCATTGTAGTGCAGATTTCCTTTCCCAGCTTGCTTGGTTGGCCAAAAAGGGCATATGCGTTTTTTCCTGAATATATTCAGGAAAAAACGCATACGCCCTTTTTGGCCAAGTGCATCATTGTGGACGTTCTGCCTCTTTTCCTATGCTTTAAATGCAATTCCAGTCTACCTCCTGAAATCGGTTTCCTGCAATTCTGCCCCGCTTTCAAGTCCTCTTGGCAGCCTTACTTCAGTATATTTTTGGACGATAGCTGTCATTTATAACTCTGCAGGTTTGTGAATTACAGTGCCCCTGAGCTCCTTTCTTCAACTCGCTTTCTCGTGAGATGGCCGCAACACCGCAGGATTGCTTCAGGCCATAATCTGGTTCCGGCACGGCACGCTGAGCCTTTGGTTAATTCCTCTTCCTGGTGGGAAATGAGAGTTAAATTTGCCCGTCCAGACACCTCCAGCTAGTCTCTCATTGGTTCTCCCTATTCCTGTTCATCTTCCGCAGAAATTGCAAACTGGGCCAAACAGGAGGTTAAAGGCACTGACTCTCCAAGTCGGGAGAGTGTTAGTAAAGCGTCTGGAATGTTGCACCCGAGTACCAGGGGACGAAAACTGACACATATTGGAACACGTCTCCCGATCACATGGTTGATCATACTCTGGGTTCCACATGTATGTTTTAGCTGAAGGAAGAATACCTTAAACCTGGAGAGTTGAGACCCGTGGAATGGGTACCATGCAATATGACTTCAAAGGGTCTTCATTTGCTCACCGAACCTCTCCAATCCTATCACTGCTGCGTTTATGCCCCTGCACACACGCTTGATTCTCTTTCGGAGACATAGCAATCCATAGGTTTTAAGAGACTTCCTAGTCAGGTATATTCTTAGGTGTTTAATATGGGGTGTTGAGTCCTTTTCGTTGAGCAAGGAGTAGCTCTTGTCTATTCCATATTTGGCTTAAGGAACTTTATCTGTGCTCATTTCAATCTCTGGTTTTATGCAGCACCCCAACTCACCTTTCCCCTTAAGCAAGCATAAGTTGGTTTTCTAAATTTGAGACCCTGTTCTGTTTTGTAATTCAGTTCCTGTGTAGCCAAGTTTACATTCCGTGTATTAGTGATAACTTATGATGTTTCTTTTTCTGTGTGACTTATTTCAGTTAGAATCATCGTACATGAATCCACTCATTATGCTGCTACGGGCCTGATGACATAAATTTCATTGCTGAGTGATACTGCATTGTACGTAAGTACCACAACTTCTTTATCCATTTTTCACTTTCTGCGATATTGAACATGTACCATAAACCAGGTTCTTGTAAACAGAGCCGTCCCAACTTTTGGGGTGGCTGTGTCTTTTTGATTTTAATTTCCCTAAGCTATAGGACCATAAGTGGAAGTGCCCTAGGCTCTGTTGCTTTGTTTTTTAGATGTTTCAGGAAACACCATACACTTCTCCCGAGTGGCTGTTGGCAATTGACATCCCGCCCATCAGCATAACAAGGCTCCCAGTTCTCCATGGCCTGTCCTGCCTTTCTGGATTTTACACTTTTTTCAGATGGCCCTTTTGACCGGGGGAAATGATACTTCATTGTAGTGCAGATTTCCTTTGCAAGCTTGCTTGGTTGGCCAAAAAGGGCGTATGCGTTTTTTCCTGAATATATTCAGGAAAAAACGCATACGCCCTTTTAGGCCAAGTGCATCATTGTGGACGTTCTGCCTCCTTTCCTATGCTTTAAATGCAATTCCAGTCTACCTCCTGAAATCGGTTTCCTGCAATTCTACCCCGCTTTCAAGTCCTCTTGGCAGCCTTACTTCAGTATATTTTTGGACGATAGCTGTCATTTATAACTCTGCAGGTTTGTGAATTACAGTGCCCCTGAGCTCCTTTCTTCAACTCGCTTTCTCGTGAGCTGGCCGCAACACCGCAGGATTGCTTCAGGCCCTAATCTGGTTCCGGCACGGCACGCTGAGCCTTTGGTTAATTCCTCTTCCTGGTGCGAAATGAGAGTTAAATTTGCCCGTCCAGACACCTCCAGCTAGTCTGTCATTGGTTCTCCCTATTCCTGTTCATCTTCCACAGAAATTGCAAACTGGGCCAAACAGGAGGTTAAAGGCACTGACTCTCCAAGTCGGGAGAGTGTTAGTAAAGCGTCTGGAATGTTGCACCCGAGTACCAGGGGACGAAAACTGACACATATTGGAACACGTCTCCCGATCACACGGTTGATCATACTCTGGGTTCCACATGCATATTTTAGCTGAAGGAAGAATACCTTAAACCTGGAGAGTTGAGACCCGTGGAATGGGTACCATGCAATATGACTTCAAAGGGTCTTCATTTGCTCACCGAACCTCTCCAATCCTATCACTGCTGCGTTTATGTCCCTGCACACACGCTTGATTCTCTTTCGGAGACATAGCAATCCATAGGTTTTAAGATACTTCCGAGTCAGGTATATTCTTAGGTGTTTAATATGGGGTGTTGAATCCATTTCGTTGAGCAAGGAGTAGCTCTTGTCTATTCCATATTTGGCTTAAGGAACTTTATCTGTGCTCATTTCAATCTCTGGTTTTATGCAGCACCCCAACTCACCTTTCCCCTTAAGCAAGCATAAGTTGGTTTTCTAAATTTGAGACCCTGTTCTGTTTTGTAATTCAGTTCCTGTGTAGCCAAGTTTACATTCCGTGTATTAGTGATATCTTATGATGTTACTTTTTCTCTGTGACTTATTTCAGTTAGAATCATCGTACCTGAATCCACTGATTATGCTGCTACGGGCCTGATGACATAGATTTCATTGCTGAGTGATACTGCATTGTACGTAAGTACCAAAACTTCTTTATCCATTTTTCACTTTCTGCGATATTGAACTTGTACCGTAAACCAGGTTCTTGTAAACAGAGCCGTCCCAACCTTTGGGGTGGCTGTGTCTTTTGATTTTAATTTCCCTAAGCTATAGGACCATAAGTGGAAGTGCCCTAGGCTCTGTTGCTTTGTTTTTTAGATGTTTCAGGAAACACCATACACTTCTCCCGAGTGGCTGTTGGCAATTTACATCCCGCCCATCAGCATAACAAGGCTCCCAGTTCTCCATGGCCTGTCCTGCCTTTCTGGATTTTACACTTTTTTCAGATGGCCCTTTTGACCGGGGGGAAGTGAGACTTCATTGTAGTGCAGATTTCCATTGCAAGCTTGCTTGGTTTGCCAAAAAGGGCGTATGCGTTTTTTCCTGAATATATTCAGGAAAAAACGCATACGCCCTTTTTGGCCAAGTGCATCATTGTGGACGTTCTGCCTCTTTTCCTATGCTTTAAATGCAATTCCAGTCTACCTCCTGAAATCGGTTTCCTGCAATTCTGCCCCGCTTTCAAGTCCTCTTGGCAGCCTTACTTCAGTATATTTTTGGACGATAGCTGTCATTTATAACTCTACAGGTTTGTGAATTACAGTGCCCCTGAGCTCCTTTCTTCAACTCGCTTTCTCGTGAGCTGGCCGCAACACCACATGATTGCTTCAGGCCCTAATCTGTTTCCGGTATGGCACGCTGAGCCTTTGGTTAATTCCTCTTCCTGGTGGGAAATGAGAGTTAAATTTGCCCATCCAGACACCTCCAGCTAGTCTGTCATTGGTTCTCCCTATTCCTGTTCATCTTCCGCAGAAATTGCAAACTGGGCCAAACAGGAGGTTAAAGGCACTGACTCTCCAAGTCGGGAGAGTGTTAGTAAAGCGTCTGGAATGTTGCACCCGAGTACCAGGGGATGAAATCTGAGACATATTGGAACACGTCTCCCGATCACACGGTTGATCATACTCTGGGTTCCACATGCATGTTTTAGCTGTAGGAAGAATGCCTTAAACCTGGAGAGTTGAGACCCGTGGAATGGGTACCATGCAATATGACTTCAAAGGGTCTTCATTTGCTCACCGAACCTCTCCAATCCTATCACTGCTGCGTTTATGCCCCTGCACACACGCTTGATTCTCTTTCGGAGACATAGCAATCCATAGGTTTTAAGAGACTTCCTAGTCAGGTATATTCTTAGGTGTTTAATATGGGGTGTTGAATCCATTTCGTTGAGCAAGGAGTAGCTCTTGTCTATTCCATATTTGGCTTAAGGAACTTTATCTGTGCTCATTTCAATCTCTGGTTTTATGCAGCACCCCAACTCACCTTTCCCCTTAAGCAAGCATAAGTTGGGTTTCTCAATTTGAGACCCTGTTCTGTTTTGTAATTCAGTTCCTAGGTAGCCAAGTTTACATTCCATGTATTAGTGATATCTTATGACGTTTCTTTTTCTGTGTGACTTATTTCAGTTAGAATCATCATACCTGAATCCACTCATTATGCTGCTACGGGCCTGATGACATAGAATTCATTGCTGAGTGATACTGCATTGTACGTAAGTACCACAACATCTTTATCCATTTTTCACTTTCTGCGATATAGAACTTGTACCATAAACCAGGTTTTTGTAAACAGAGCCGTCCCAACCTTTGGGGTGGCTGTGTCTTTTTGATTTTAATTTCCCTAAGCTATAGGACCATAAGTGGAAGTGCCCTAGGCTCTGTTGCTTTGTTTTTTAGATGTTTCAGGAAACACCATACACTTCTCCTGAGTGGCTGTTGGCAGTTGACATCCCGGCCATCAGCATAACAAGGCTCCCAGTTCTCCATGGCCTGTCCTGCCTTTCTGGATTTTACACTTTTTTCAGATGGCCCTTTTGACCGGGGGAAGTGAGACTTCATTGTAGTGCCGATTTCCTTTGCAAGCTTGCTTGGTTGGCCAAAAAGGGCGTATGCGTTTTTTCCTGAATATATTCAGGAAAAAACGCATACGCCCTTTTTGGCCAAGTGCATCATTGCCGACGTTCTGCCTCTTTTCCTATGCTTTAAATGCAATTCCAGTCTACCTCCTGAAATCGGTTTCCTGCAATTCTGCCCCGCTTTCAAGTCCTCTTGGCAGCCTTGCTTCAGTATATTTTTGGACGATAGCTGTCATTTATAACTCTGCAGGTTTGTGAATTACAGTGCCCCTGAGCTCCTTTCTTCAACTCGCTTTCTCGTGAGATGGCCGCAACATCGCAGGATTGCTTCAGGCCCTAATCTGGTTCCGGCACGGCACGCTGAGCCTTTGGTTAATTCCTCTTCCTGGTGCGAAATGAGAGTTAAATTTGCCCATTCAGACACCTCCATCTAGTCTGTCATTTATTCTCCCTATTCCTGTTCATCTTCCGCAGAAATTGCAAACTGGGCCAAACAGGAGGTTAAAGGCACTGACTCTCCAAGTCGGGAGAGTGTTAGTAAAGCGTCTGGAATGTTGCACCCGAGTACCAGGGGACGAAAACTGACACATATTGGAACACGTCTCCCGATCACACGGTTGATCATACTCTGGGTTCCACATGCATGTTTTAGCTGAAGGAAGAATGCCTTAAACCTGGAGAGTTGAGACCCGTGGAATGGGTACCATGCAATATGACTTCAAAGGGTCTTCATTTGCTCACCGAACCTCTCCAATCCTATCACTGCTGCGTTTATGTCCCTGCACACACGCTTGATTCTCTTTCGGAGACATAGCAATCCATAGGTTTTAAGATACTTCCTAGTCAGGTATATTCTTAGGTGTTTAATATGGGGTGTTGAATCCAATTCGTTGAGCAAGGAGTAGCTCTTGTCTATTCCATATTTGGCTTAAGGAACTTTATCTGTGCTCATTTCAATCTCTGGTTTTATGCAGCACCCCAACTCACCTTTCCCCTTAAGCAAGCATAAGTTGGTTTTCTAAATTTGAGACCCTGTTCTGTTTTGTAATTCAGTTCCTATGTAGCCAAGTTTCCATTCCGTGTATTAGTGATATCTTATGATGTTTCTTTTTCTGTGTGACTTATTTCAGTTAGAATCATCATACCTGAATCCACTCATTATGCTGCTACGGGCCTGATGACATAGATTTCATTGCTGAGTGATACTGCATTGTACGTAAGTACCACAACTTCTTTATCCGTTTTTCACTTTCTGCGATATTGAACTTGTACCGTAAACCAGGTTCTTGTAAACAGAGCCATCCCAACTTTTTGGGTGGCTGTGTCTTTTGATTTTAATTTCCCTAAACTATAGGACCGTAAGTGGAAGTGCCCTAGGCTCTGTTGCTTTGTTTTTTAGATGTTTCAGGAAACACCATACACTTCTCCCGAGTGGCTGTTGGCAATTTACATCCCGCCCATCAGCATAACAAGGCTCCCAGTTCTCCATGGCCTGTCCTGCCTTTCTGGATTTTACACTTTGTTCAGATGGCCCTTTTGACCGGGGGGAAGTGAGACTTCATTGTAGTGCAGATTTCCTTTGCAAGCTTGCTTGGTTGGCCAAAAAGGGCGTATGCGTTTTTTCCTGAATATATTCAGGAAAAAACGCATACGCCCTTTTTGGCCAAGTGCATCATTGTGGACGTTCTGCCTCTTTTCCTATGCTTTAAATGCAATTCCAGTCTACCTCCTGAAATCGGTTTCCTGCAATTCTGCCCCGCTTTCACGTCCTCTTGGAAGCCTTACTTCAGTATATTTTTGGACGATAGCTGTCATTTATAACTCTGCAGGTTTGTGAATTACAGTGCCCCTGAGCTCCTTTCTTCAACTCGCTTTCTCGTGAGCTGGCCGCAACACCGCAGGATGGCTTCAGGCCCTAATCTGGTTCCGGCACGGCACGCTGAGCCTTTGGTTAATTCCTCTTCCTGGTGGGAAATGAGAGTTAAATTTGCCCGTCCAGACACCTCCATCTACTCTCTCATTGGTTCTCCCTATTCCTGTTCATCTTCCGCAGAAATTGCAAACTGGGCCAAACAGGAGGTTAAAGGCACTGACTCTCCAAGTCGGGAGAGTGTTAGTAAAGCGTCTGGAATGTTGCACCCGAGTACCAGGGGACGAAAACTGACACATATTGGAACACGTCTCCCGATCACACGGTTGATCATACTCTGGGTTCCACATGCATGTTTTAGCTGAAGGAACAATGCCTTAAACCTGGAGAGTTGAGACCCGTGGAATGGGTACCATGCAATATGACTTCAAAGGGTCTTCATTTGCTCACCGAACTTCTCCAATCCTATCACTGCTGCGTTTATGCCCCTGTACACACGCTTGATTCTCTTTCGGAGACATAGCAATCCATAGGTTTTAAGATACTTCCTAGTCAGGTACATTCTTAGGTGTTTAATATGGGGTGTTGAGTCCATTTCGTTGAGCAAGGAGTAGCTCTTGTCTATTCCATATTTGGCTTAAGGAACTTTATCTGTGCTCATTTCAATCTCTGGTTTTATGCAGCACCCCAACTCACCTTTCCCCTTAAGCAAGCATAAGTTGGTTTTCTAAATTTGAGACCCTGTTCTGTTTTGTAATTCAGTTCCTGTGTAGCCAAGTTTATATTCCGTGTATTAGTGATATCTTATGATGTTTCTTTTTCTGTGTGACTTAATTCAGTTAGAATCATCGTACCTGAATCCACTCATTATGCTGCTACGGGCCTGATGACATAGATTTCATTGCTGAGTGATACTGCATTGTACGTAAGTACCACAACTTCTTTATCTATTTTTCACTTTCTGCGATATTGAACTTGTACCGTAAACCAGGTTCTTGTAAACAGAGCGGTCCCAACCTTTGGGGTGGCTGTGTCTTTTTGATTTTAATTTCCCTAAGCTATAGGACCATAAGTGGAAGTGCCCTAGGCTCTGTTGCTTTGTTTTTTAGATGTTTCAGGAAACACCATACACTTCTCCCAAGTGGCTGTTGGCAATTTACATCCCGCCCATCAGCATAACAAGGCTCCCAGTTCTCCATGGCCTGTCCTGCCTTTCTGGATTTTACACTTTTTTCAGATGGCCCTTTTGACCGGGGGGAAGTGAGACTTCATTGTAGTGCAGATTTCCTTTGCAAGCTTGCTTGGTTGGCCAAAAAGGGCGTATGCGTTTTTTCCTGAATATATTCAGGAAAAACACATACGCCCTTTTTGGCCAAGTGCATCATTGTGGATGTTCTGCCTCTTTTCCTATGCTTTAAATGCAATTCCAGTCTACCTCCTGAAATCGGTTTCCTGCAATTCTGCCCCGCTTTCAAGTCCTCTTGGCAGCCTTACTTCAGTATATTTTTGGACGATAGCTGTCATTTATAACTCTGCAGGTTTGTGAATTACAGTGCCCCTGAGCTCCTTTCTTCAACTCGCTTTCTCGTGAGCTGGCCGCAACACCGCAGGATGGCTTCAGGCCCTAATCTGGTTCCGGCACGGCACGCTGAGCCTTTGGTTAATTCCCCTTCCTGGTGGGAATTGAGAGTTAAATTTGCCCGTCCAGACACCTCCAGCTAGTCTGTCATTGGTTCTCCCTATTCCTGTTCATCTTCCGCAGAAACTTCAAACTGGACCAAACAGGAGGTTAAAGGCACTGACTCTCCAAGTCGGGAGAGTGTTAGTAAAGCGTCTGGAATGTTGCACCCGAGTACCAGGGGACGAAAATTGACACATATTGGAACACGTCTCCCGATCACACGGTTGATCATACTCTGGGTTCCACATGCATGTTTTAGCTGAAGGAACAATGCCTTAAACCTGGAGAGTTGAGACCCGTGGAATGGGTACCATGCAATATGACTTCAAAGGGTATTCATTTGCTCACCGAACTTCTCCAATCCTATCACTGCTGCGTTTATGCCCCTGTACAGACGCTTGATTCTCTTTCAGAGACATAGCAATCCATAGGTTTTAAGATACTTCCTAGTCAGGTATATTCTTAGGTGTTTAATATGGGGTGTTGAGTCCATTTCGTTGAGCAAGGAGTAGCTCTTGTCTATTCCATATTTGGCTTAAGGAACTTTATCTGTGCTCATTTCAATCTCTGGTTTTATGCAGCACCCTAACTCACCTTTCCCCTTAAGCAAGCATAATTTGGGTTTCTAAATTTGAGACCCTGTTCTGTTTTGTAATTCAGTTCCTATGTAGCCAAGTTTACATTCCGTGTATTAGTGATATCTTATGATGTTTCTTTTTCTGTGTGACTTATTTCAGTTAGAATCATCATACCTGAATCCACTCATTATGGTGCTACTGGCCTGATGACATAGATTTCATTGTTGAGTGATACTGCATTGTACGTAAGTACCACAACTTCTTTATCCATTTTTCACTTTCTGCGATATTGAACTTGTACCGTAAATGAGTTTCTTGTAAACAGAGCCGTCCCAACCTTTGGGGTGGCTGTGTCTTTTTGATTTTAATTTCCCTAAGCTATAGGACCATAAGTGGAAGTGCCCTAGGCTCTGTTGCTTTGTTTTTTAGATGTTTCAGGAAACAGCATACACTTCTCCCGAGGGGCTGTTGGCAATTTACATCCCGCCCATCAGCATAACAAGGCTCCCTGTTCTCCATGGCCTGTCCTGCCTTTCTGGATTTTACACTTTTTTCAGATGGCCCTTTTGACCGGGGGGAAGTGAGACTTCATTGTAGTGCAGATTTCCTTTGCAAGCTTGCTTGGTTGGCCAAAAAGGGCGTATGCGTTTTTTCCTGAATATATTCAGGAAAAAACGCATACGCCCTTTTTGGCCAAGTGCATCATTGTGGACGTTCTGCCTCTTTTCCTATGCTTTAAATGCAATTCCAGTCTACCTCCTGAAATCGGTTTCCTGCAATTCTGCCCCGCTTTCAAGTCCTCTTGGCAGCCTTACTTCAGTATATTTTTGGACGATAGCTGTCATTTATAACTCTGCAGGTTTGTGAATTACAGTGCCCCTGAGCTCCTTTCTTCAACTCGCTTTCTCGTGAGCTGGCCGCAACACCGCAGGATGGCTTCAGGCCCTAATCTGGTTCCGGCATGGCACGCTGAGCCTTTGGTTAATTCCTCTTCCTGGTGCGAAATGAGAGTTAAATTTGCCCATCCAGACACCTCCATCTAGTCTGTCATTGGTTCTCCCTATTCCTGTTCATCTTCCGCAGAAATTGCAAACTGGGCCAAACAGGAGGTTAAAGGCACTGACTCTCCAAGTCGGGAGAGTGTTAGTAAAGCGTCTGGAATGTTACACCCGAGTACCAGGGGACGAAAACTGACACATATTGGAACACGTCTCCCGATCACACGGTTGATAATACTCTGGGTTCCACATGCATGTTTTAGCTGAAGGAAGAATGCCTTAAACCTGGAGAGATGAGACCCATGCAATGGGTACCATGCAATATGACTTCAAAGGGTCTTCATTTGCTCACCGAACTTCTCCAATCCTATAACTGCTGCGTTTATGCCCCTGTACACACGCTTGATTCTCTTTCGGAGACATAGCAATCCATAGGTTTTAAGATACTTCCTAGTCAGGTACACTCTTAGGCATTTAATATGGGGTGTTGAGTCCATTTCGTTGAGCAAGGAGTAGCTCTTGTCTAATCCATATTTGGCTTAAGGAACTTTATCTGTGCTCATTTCAATCTCTGGTTTTATGCAGCACCCCAACTCACCTTTCCCCTTAAGCAAGAATAAGTTGGGTTTCTAAATTTGAGACCCTGTTCTGTTTTGTAATTCAGTTCCTATGTAGCCAAGTTTACATTCCGTGTATTAGTGATATCTTATGATGTTTCTTTTTCTGTGTGACTTATTTCAGTTAGAATCATCATACCTGAATCCACTCATTATGGTGCTACTGGCCTGATGACATAGATTTCCTTGCTGAGTGATATTGCATTGTACGTAAGTACCACAACTTCTTTATCCATTTTTCACTTTCTGCGATATTGAACTTTTACCGTAAACCAGGTTCTTGTAAACAGAGCCGTCCCAACTTTTGGGGTGGCTGTGTCTTTTTGATTTTAGTTTCCCTAAGCTATAGGACCATAAGTGGAAGTGCCCTAGGCTCTGTTGCTTTGTTTTTTAGATGTTTCAGGAAACACCATACACTTCTCCCCAGTGGCTGTTGGCAATTTACATCCCGCCCATCAGCATAACAAGGCTCCCAGTTCTCCATGGCCTGTCCTGCCTTTCTGGATTTTACACTTTTTTCAGATGGCCCTTTTGACCGGGGGGAAGTGAGACTTCATTGTAGTGCAGATTTCCTTTCCCAGCTTGCTTGGTTGGCCAAAAAGGGCATATGCGTTTTTTCCTGAATATATTCAGGAAAAAACGCATACGCCCTTTTTGGCCAAGTGCATCATTGTGGACGTTCTGCCTCTTTTCCTATGCTTTAAATGCAATTCCAGTCTACCTCCTGAAATCGGTTTCCTGCAATTCTGCCCCGCTTTCAAGTCCTCTTGGCAGCCTTACTTCAGTATATTTTTGGACGATAGCTGTCATTTATAACTCTGCAGGTTTGTGAATTACAGTGCCCCTGAGCTCCTTTCTTCAACTCGCTTTCTCGTGAGATGGCCGCAACACCGCAGGATTGCTTCAGGCCCTAATCTGGTTCCGGCACGGCACGCTGAGCCTTTGGTTAATTCCTCTTCCTGGTGCGAAATGAGAGTTAAATTTGCCCATCCAGACACCTCCATCTAGTCTGTCATTGGTTCTCCCTATTCCTGTTCATCTTCCGCAGAAATTGCAAACTGGGCCAAACAGGAGGTTAAAGGCACTGACTCTCCAAGTCGGGAGAGTGTTAGTAAAGCGTCTGGAATGTTGCACCCGAGTACCAGGGGACGAAAACTGACACATATTGGAACACGTCTCCCGATCACATGGTTGATCATACTCTGGGTTCCACATGTATGTTTTAGCTGAAGGAAGAATACCTTAAACCTGGAGAGTTGAGACCCGTGGAATGGGTACCATGCAATATGACTTCAAAGGGTCTTCATTTGCTCACCGAACCTCTCCAATCCTATCACTGATGCGTTTATGCCCCTGCACACACGCTTGATTCTCTTTCGGAGACATAGCAATCCATAGGTTTTAAGAGACTTCCTAGTCAGGTATATTCTTAGGTGTTTAATATGGGGTGTTGAGTCCTTTTCGTTGAGCAAGGAGTAGCTCTTGTCTATTCCATATTTGGCTTAAGGAACTTTATCTGTGCTCATTTCAATCTCTGGTTTTATGCAGCACCCCAACTCACCTTTCCCCTTAAGCAAGCATAAGTTGGTTTTCTAAATTTGAGACCCTGTTCTGTTTTGTAATTCAGTTCCTGTGTAGCCAAGTTTACATTCCGTGTATTAGTGATAACTTATGATGTTTCTTTTTCTGTGTGACTTATTTCAGTTAGAATCATCGTACATGAATCCACTCATTATGCTGCTACGGGCCTGATGACATAAATTTCATTGCTGAGTGATACTGCATTGTACGTAAGTACCACAACTTCTTTATCCATTTTTCACTTTCTGCGATATTGAACTTGTACCATAAACCAGGTTCTTGTAAACAGAGCCGTCCCAACTTTTGGGGTGGCTGTGTCTTTTTGATTTTAATTTCCCTAAGCTATAGGACCATAAGTGGAAGTGCCCTAGGCTCTGTTGCTTTGTTTTTTAGATGTTTCAGGAAACACCATACACTTCTCCCGAGTGGCTGTTGGCAGTTGACATCCCGCCCATGAGCATAACAAGGCTCCCAGTTCTCCATGGCCTGTCCTGCCTTTCTGGATTTTACACTTTTTTCAGATGGCCCTTTTGACCGGGGGAAGTGAGACTTCATTGTAGTGCAGATTTCCTTTGCAAGCTTGCTTGGTTGGCCAAAAAGGGCGTATGCGTTTTTTCCTGAATATATTCAGGAAAAAACGCATACGCCCATTTTGGCCAAGTGCATCATTGCCGACGTTCTGCCTCTTTTCCTATGCTTTAAATGCAATTCCAGTCTACCTCCTGAAATCGGTTTCCTGCAATTCTGCCCCGCTTTCAAGTCCTCTTGGCAGCCTTGCTTCAGTATATTTTTGGACGATAGCTGTCATTTATAACTCTGCAGGTTTGTGAATTACAGTGCCCCTGAGCTCCTTTCTTCAACTCGCTTTCTCGTGAGATGGCCGCAACATCGCAGGATTGCTTCAGGCCCTAATCTGGTTCCGGCACGGCACGCTGAGCCTTTGGTTAATTCCTCTTCCTGGTGCGAAATGAGAGTTAAATTTGCCCATCCAGACACCTCCATCTAGTCTGTCATTTATTCTCCCTATTCCTTTTCATCTTCCGCAGAAATTGCAAACTGGGCCAAACAGGAGGTTAAAGGCACTGACTCTCCAAGTCGGGAGAGTGTTAGTAAAGCGTCTGGAATGTTGCACCCGAGTACCAGGGGACGAAAACTGACACATATTGGAACACGTCTCCCGATCACACGGTTGATCATACTCTGGGTTCCACATGCATGTTTTAGCTGAAGGAAGAATGCCTTAAACCTGGAGAGTTGAGACCCGTGGAATGGGTACCATGCAATATGACTTCAAAGGGTCTTCATTTGCTCACCGAACCTCTCCAATCCTATCACTGCTGCGTTTATGTCCCTGCACACACGCTTGATTCTCTTTCGGAGACATAGCAATCCATAGGTTTTAAGATACTTCCTAGTCAGGTATATTCTTAGGTGTTTAATATGGGGTGTTGAATCCATTTCGTTGAGCAAGGAGTAGCTCTTGTCTATTCCATATTTGGCTTAAGGAACTTTATCTGTGCTCATTTCAATCTCTGGTTTTATGCAGCACCCCAACTCACCTTTCACCTTAAGCAAGCATAAGTTGGTTTTCTAAATTTGAGACCCTGTTCTGTTTTGTAATTCAGTTCCTATGTAGCCAAGTTTCCATTCCGTGTATTAGTGATATCTTATGATGTTTCTTTTTCTGTGTGACTTATTTCAGTTAGAATCATCATACCTGAATCCACTCATTATGCTGCTACGGGCCTGATGACATAGATTTCATTGCTGAGTGATACTGCATTGTACGTAAGTACCACAACTTCTTTATCCGTTTTTCACTTTCTGCGATATTGAACTTGTACCGTAAACCAGGTTCTTGTAAACAGAGCCATCCCAACTTTTTGGGTGGCTGTGTCTTTTGATTTTAATTTCCCTAAGCTATAGGACCATAAGTGGAAGTGCCCTAGGCTCTGTTGCTTTGTTTTTTAGATGTTTCAGGAAACACCATACACTTCTCCCGAGTGGCTGTTGGCAATTGACATCCCGCCCATCAGCATAACAAGGCTCCCAGTTCTCCATGGCCTGTCCTGCCTTTCTGGATTTTACACTTTGTTCAGATGGCCCTTTTGACCGGGGGGAAGTGAGACTTCATTGTAGTGCAGATTTCCTTTGCAAGCTTGCTTGGTTGGCCAAAAAGGGCGTATGCGTTTTTTCCTGAATATATTCAGGAAAAAACGCATACGCCCTTTTTGGCCAAGTGCATCATTGTGGACGTTCTGCCTCTTTTCCTATGCTTTAAATGCAATTCCAGTCTACCTCCTGAAATCGGTTTCCTGCAATTCTGCCCCGCTTTCACGTCCTCTTGGAAGCCTTACTTCAGTATATTTTTGGACGATAGCTGTCATTTATAACTCTGCAGGTTTGTGAATTACAGTGCCCCTGAGCTCCTTTCTTCAACTCGCTTTCTCGTGAGCTGGCCGCAACACCGCAGGATGGCTTCAGGCCCTAATCTGGTTCCGGCACGGCACGCTGATCCTTTGGTTAATTCCTCTTCCTGGTGGGAAATGAGAGTTAAATTTGCCCGTCCAGACACCTCCATCTACTCTCTCATTGGTTCTCCCTATTCCTGTTCATCTTCCGCAGAAATTGCAAACTGGGCCAAACAGGAGGTTAAAGGCACTGACTCTCCAAGTCGGGAGAGTGTTAGTAAAGCGTCTGGAATGTTGCACCCGAGTACCAGGGGACGAAAACTGACACATATTGGAACACGTCTCCCGATCACACGGTTGATCATACTCTGGGTTCCACATGCATGTTTTAGCTGAGGGAAGAATACCTTAAACCTGGAGTGCTGAGACCCGTGGAATGGGTACCATGCAATATGACTTCAAAGGGTCTTCATTTGCTCACCGAACTTCTCCAATCCTATAACTGCTGCGTTTATGCCCCTGTACACACGCTTGATTCTCTTTCGGAGACATAGCAATCCATAGGTTTTAAGATACTTCCTAGTCAGGTACATTCTTAGGTGTTTAATATGGGGTGTTGAGTCCATTTCGTTGAGCAAGGAGTAGCTCTTGTCTATTCCATATTTGGCTTAAGGAACTTTATCTGTGCTCATTTCAATCTCTGGTTTTATGCAGCACCCCAACTCACCTTTCCCCTTAAGCAAGCATAAGTTGGTTTTCTAAATTTGAGACCCTGTTCTGTTTTGTAATTCAGTTCCTGTGTAGCCAAGTTTATATTCCGTGTATTAGTTATATCTTATGATGTTTCTTTTTCTGTGTGACTTAATTCAGTTAGAATCATCGTACCTGAATCCACTCATTATGCTGCTACGGGCCTGATGACATAGATTTCATTGCTGAGTGATACTGCATTGTACGTAAGTACCACAACTTCTTTATCTATTTTTCACTTTCTGCGATATTGAACTTGTACCGTAAACCAGGTTCTTGTAAACAGAGCGGTCCCAACCTTTGGGGTGGCTGTGTCTTTTTGATTTTAATTTCCCTAAGCTATAGGACCATAAGTGGAAGTGCCCTAGGCTCTGTTGCTTTGTTTTCCAGATGTTTCAGGAAACACCATACACTTCTCCCAAGTGGCTGTTGGCAATTTACATCCCGCCCATCAGCATAACAAGGCTCCCAGTTCTCCATGGCCTGTCCTGCCGTTCTGGATTTTACACTTTTTTCAGATGGCCCTTTTGACCGGGGGGAAGTGAGACTTCATTGTAGTGCAGATTTCCTTTGCAAGCTTGCTTGGTTGGCCAAAAAGGGCGTATGCGTTTTTTCCTGAATATATTCAGGAAAAACACATACGCCCTTTTTGGCCAAGTGCATCATTGTGGACGTTCTGCCTCTTTTCCTATGCTTTAAATGCAATTCCAGTCTACCTCCTGAAATCGGTTTCCTGCAATTCTGCCCCGCTTTCAACTCCTCTTGGCAGCCTTACTTCAGTATATTTTTGGACGATAGCTGTCATTTATAACTCTGCAGGTTTGTGAATTACAGTGCCCCTGAGCTCCTTTCTTCAACTCGCTTTCTCGTGAGCTGGCCGCAACACCGCAGGATGGCTTCAGGCCCTAATCTGGTTCCGGCACGGCACGCTGAGCCTTTGGTTAATTCCCATTCCTGGTGGGAATTGAGAGTTAAATTTGCCCGTCCAGACACCTCCAGCTAGTCTGTCATTGGTTCTCCCTATTCCTGTTCATCTTCCGCAGAAACTTCAAACTGGACCAAACAGGAGGTTAAAGGCACTGACTCTCCAAGTTGGGAGAGTGTTAGTAAAGCGTCTGGAATGTTGCACCCGAGTACCAGGGGACGAAAACTGACACATATTGGAACACGTCTCCCGATCACACGGTTGATCATACTCTGGGTTCCACATGCTTATTTTAGCTGAAGGAAGAATACCTTAAACCTGGAGAGTTGAGACCCGTGGAATGGGTACCATGCAATATGACTTCAAAGGGTCTTCATTTGCTCACGGAACCTCTCCAGTCCTATCACTGCTGCGTTTATGCCCCTGTACACACGCTTGATTCTCTTTCGGAGACATAGCAATCCATAGGTTTTAAGATTCTTCCTAGTCAGGTATATTCTTAGGTGTTTAATATGGGGTGTTGAATCCATTTCGTTGAGCAAGGAGTAGCTCTTGTCTATTCCATATTTGGCTTAAGGAACTTTATCTGTGCTCATTTTAATCTCTGGTTTTATGCAGCACCCCAACTCACCTTTCCCCTTAAGCAAGCATAAGTTGGTTTTCTAAATTTGAGACCCTGTTCTGTTTTGTAATTCAGTTCCTATGTAGCCAAGTTTACATTCCGTGTATTAGTGATATCTTATGATGTTTCTTTTTCTGTGTGACTTATTTCAGTTAGAATCATCATACCTGAATCCACTCATTATGGTGCTACTGGCCTGATGACATAGATTTCATTGTTGAGTGATACTGCATTGTACGTAAGTACCACAACTTCTTTATCCATTTTTCACTTTCTGCGATATTGAACTTGTACCGTAAATGAGTTTCTTGTAAACAGAGCCGTCCCAACCTTTGGGGTGGCTGTGTCTTTTTGATTTTAATTTCCCTAAGCTATAGGACCATAAGTGGAAGTGCCCTAGGCTCTGTTGCTTTGTTTTTTAGATGTTTCAGGAAACAGCATACACTTCTCCCGAGGGGCTGTTGGCAATTTACATCCCGCCCATCAGCATAACAAGGCTCCCTGTTCTCCATGGCCTGACCTGCCTTTCTGGATTTTACACTTTTTTCAGATGGCCCTTTTGACCGGGGGGAAGTGAGACTTCATTGTAGTGCAGATTTCCTTTGCAAGCTTGCTTGGTTGGCCAAAAAGGGCGTATGCGTTTTTTCCTGAATATATTCAGGAAAAAACGCATACGCCCTTTTTGGCCAAGTGCATCATTGTGGACGTTCTGCCTCTTTTCCTATGCTTTAAATGCAATTCCAGTCTACCTCCTGAAATCGGTTTCCTGCAATTCTGCCCCGCTTTCAAGTCCTCTTGGCAGCCTTACTTCAGTATATTTTTGGACGATAGCTGTCATTTATAACTCTGCAGGTTTGTGAATTACAGTGCCCCTGAGCTCCTTTCTTCAACTCGCTTTCTTGTGAGCTGGCCGCAACACCGCAGGATGGCTTCAGGCCCTAATCTGGTTCCGGCATGGCACGCTGAGCCTTTGGTTAATTCCTCTTCCTGGTGCGAAATGAGAGTTAAATTTGCCCATCCAGACACCTCCATCTAGTCTGTCATTGGTTCTCCCTATTCCTGTTCATCTTCCACAGAAATTGCAAACTGGGCCAAACAGGAGGTTAAAGGCACTGACTCTCCAAGTCGGGAGAGTGTTAGTAAAGCGTCTGGAATGTTACACCCGAGTACCAGGGGACGAAAACTGACACATATTGGAACACGTCTCCCGATCACACGGTTGATCATACTCTGGGTTCCACATGCATGTTTTAGCTGAAGGAAGAATGCCTTAAACCTGGAGAGATGAGACCCATGCAATGGGTACCATGCAATATGACTTCAAAGGGTCTTCATTTGCTCACCGAACTTCTCCAATCCTATCACTGCTGCGTTTATGCCCCTGTACACACGCTTGATTCTCTTTCGGAGACATAGCAATCCATAGGTTTTAAGATACTTCCTAGTCAGGTACACTCTTAGGCATTTAATATGGGGTGTTGAGTCCATTTCGTTGAGCAAGGAGTAGCTCTTGTCTAATCCATATTTGGCTTAAGGAACTTTATCTGTGCTCATTTCAATCTCTGGTTTTATGCAGCACCCCAACTCACCTTTCCCCTTAAGCAAGCATAAGTTGGGTTTCTAAATTTGAGACCCTGTTCTGTTTTGTAATTCAGTTCCTATGTAGCCAAGTTTACATTCCGTGTATTAGTGATATCTTATGATGTTTCTTTTTCTGTGTGACTTATTTCAGTTAGAATCATCATACCTGAATCCACTCATTATGGTGCTACTGGCCTGATGACATAGATTTCCTTGCTGAGTGATATTGCATTGTACGTAAGTACCACAACTTCTTTATCCATTTTTCACTTTCTGCGATATTGAACTTTTACCGTAAACCAGGTTCTTGTAAACAGAGCCGTCCCAACTTTTGGGGTGGCTGTGTCTTTTTGATTTTAGTTTCCCTAAGCTATAGGACCATAAGTGGAAGTGCCCTAGGCTCTGTTGCTTTGTTTTTTAGATGTTTCAGGAAACACCATACACTTCTCCCCAGTGGCTGTTGGCAATTTACATCCCGCCCATCAGCATAACAAGGCTCCCAGTTCTCCATGGCCTGTCCTGCCTTTCTGGATTTTACACTTTTTTCAGATGGCCCTTTTGACCGGGGGGAAGTGAGACTTCATTGTAGTGCAGATTTCCTTTCCCAGCTTGCTTGGTTGGCCAAAAAGGGCATATGCGTTTTTTCCTGAATATATTCAGGAAAAAACGCATACGCCCTTTTTGGCCAAGTGCATCATTGTGGACGTTCTGCCTCTTTTCCTATGCTTTAAATGCAATTCCAGTCTACCTCCTGAAATCGGTTTCCTGCAATTCTGCCCCGCTTTCAAGTCCTCTTGGCAGCCTTACTTCAGTATATTTTTGGACGATAGCTGTCATTTATAACTCTGCAGGTTTGTGAATTACAGTGCCCCTGAGCTCCTTTCTTCAACTCGCTTTCTCGTGAGATGGCCGCAACACCGCAGGATTGCTTCAGGCCCTAATCTGGTTCCGGCACGGCACGCTGAGCCTTTGGTTAATTCCTCTTCCTGGTGGGAAATGAGAGTTAAATTTGCCCGTCCAGACACCTCCAGCTAGTCTCTCATTGGTTCTCCCTATTCCTGTTCATCTTCCGCAGAAATTGCAAACTGGGCCAAACAGGAGGTTAAAGGCACTGACTCTCCAAGTCGGGAGAGTGTTAGTAAAGCGTCTGGAATGTTGCACCCGAGTACCAGGGGACGAAAACTGACACATATTGGAACACGTCTCCCGATCACATGGTTGATCATACTCTGGGTTCCACATGTATGTTTTAGCTGAAGGAAGAATACCTTAAACCTGGAGAGTTGAGACCCGTGGAATGGGTACCATGCAATATGACTTCAAAGGGTCTTCATTTGCTCACCGAACCTCTCCAATCCTATCACTGATGCGTTTATGCCCCTGCACACACGCTTGATTCTCTTTCGGAGACATAGCAATCCATAGGTTTTAAGAGACTTCCTAGTCAGGTATATTCTTAGGTGTTTAATATGGGGTGTTGAGTCCTTTTCGTTGAGCAAGGAGTAGCTCTTGTCTATTCCATATTTGGCTTAAGGAACTTTATCTGTGCTCATTTCAATCTCTGGTTTTATGCAGCACCCCAACTCACCTTTCCCCTTAAGCAAGCATAAGTTGGTTTTCTAAATTTGAGACCCTGTTCTGTTTTGTAATTCAGTTCCTGTGTAGCCAAGTTTACATTCCGTGTATTAGTGATAACTTATGATGTTTCTTTTTCTGTGTGACTTATTTCAGTTAGAATCATCGTACATGAATCCACTCATTATGCTGCTACGGGCCTGATGACATAAATTTCATTGCTGAGTGATACTGCATTGTACGTAAGTACCACAACTTCTTTATCCATTTTTCACTTTCTGCGATATTGAACTTGTACCATAAACCAGGTTCTTGTAAACAGAGCCGTCCCAACTTTTGGGGTGGCTGTGTCTTTTTGATTTTAATTTCCCTAAGCTATAGGACCATAAGTGGAAGTGCCCTAGGCTCTGTTGCTTTGTTTTTTAGATGTTTCAGGAAACACCATACACTTCTCCCGAGTGGCTGTTGGCAATTTACATCCCGCCCATCAGCATAACAAGGCTCCCAGTTCTCCATGGCCTGTCCTGCCTTTCTGGATTTTACACTTTTTTCAGATGGCCCTTTTGACCGGGGGAAATGATACTTCATTGTAGTGCAGATTTCCTTTGCAAGCTTGCTTGGTTGGCCAAAAAGGGCGTATGCGTTTTTTCCTGAATATATTCAGGAAAAAACGCATACGCCCTTTTTGGCCAAGTGCATCATTGTGGACGTTCTGCCTCCTTTCCTATGCTTTAAATGCAATTCCAGTCTACCTCCTGAAATCGGTTTCCTGCAATTCTGCCCCGCTTTCAAGTCCTCTTGGCAGCCTTACTTCAGTATATTTTTGGACGATAGCTGTCATTTATAACTCTGCAGGTTTGTGAATTACAGTGCCCCTGAGCTCCTTTCTTCAACTCGCTTTCTTGTGAGCTGGCCGCAACACCGCAGGATGGCTTCAGGCCCTAATCTGGTTCCGGCACGGCACGCTGAGCCTTTGGTTAATTCCTCTTCCTGGTGCGAAATGAGAGTTAAATTTGCCCGTCCAGACACCTCCAGCTAGTCTGTCATTGGTTCTCCCTATTCCTGTTCATCTTCCACAGAAATTGCAAACTGGGCCAAACAGGAGGTTAAAGGCACTGACTCTCCAAGTCGGGAGAGTGTTAGTAAAGCGTCTGGAATGTTGCACCCGAGTACCAGGGGACGAAAACTGACACATATTGGAACACGTCTCCCGATCACACGGTTGATCATACTCTGGGTTCCACATGCATATTTTAGCTGAAGGAAGAATACCTTAAACCTGGAGAGTTGAGACCCGTGGAATGGGTACCATGCAATATGACTTCAAAGGGTCTTCATTTGCTCACCGAACCTCTCCAATCCTATCACTGCTGCGTTTATGTCCCTGCACACACGCTTGATTCTCTTTCGGAGACATAGCAATCCATAGGTTTTAAGAGACTTCCTAGTCAGGTATATTCTTAGGTGTTTAATATGGGGTGTTGAATCCTTTTCGTTGAGCAAGGAGTAGCTCTTGTCTATTCCATATTTGGCTTAAGGAACTTTATCTGTGCTCATTTCAATCTCTGGTTTTATGCAGCACCCCAACTCACCTTTCCCCTTAAGCAAGCATAAGTTGGGTTTCTCAATTTGAGACCCTGTTCTGTTTTGTAATTCAGTTCCTAGGTAGCCAAGTTTACATTCCATGTATTAGTGATATCTTATGACGTTTCTTTTTCTGTGTGACTTATTTCAGTTAGAATCATCATACCTGAATCCACTCATTATGCTGCTACGGGCCTGATGACATAGATTTCATTGCTGAGTGATACTGCATTGTACGTAAGTACCACAACTTCTTTATCCATTTTTCACTTTCTGCGATATAGAACTTGTACCATAAACCAGGTTTTTGTAAACAGAGCCGTCCCAACCTTTGGGGTGGCTGTGTCTTTTTGATTTTAATTTCCCTAAGCTATAGGACCATAAGTGGAAGTGCCCTAGGCTCTGTTGCTTTGTTTTTTAGATGTTTCAGGAAACACCATACACTTCTCCCGAGTGGCTGTTGGCAGTTGACATCCCGGCCATCAGCATAACAAGGCTCCCAGTTCTCCATGGCCTGTCCTGCCTTTCTGGATTTTACACTTTTTTCAGATGGCCCTTTTGACCGGGGGAAGTGAGACTTCATTGTAGTGCAGATTTCCTTTGCAAGCTTGCTTGGTTGGCCAAAAAGGGCGTATGCGTTTTTTCCTGAATATATTCAGGAAAAAACGCATACGCCCTTTTTGGCCAAGTGCATCATTGCCGACGTTCTGCCTCTTTTCCTATGCTTTAAATGCAATTCCAGTCTACCTCCTGAAATCGGTTTCCTGCAATTCTGCCCCGCTTTCAAGTCCTCTTGGCAGCCTTGCTTCAGTATATTTTTGGACGATAGCTGTCATTTATAACTCTGCAGGTTTGTGAATTACAGTGCCCCTGAGCTCCTTTCTTCAACTCGCTTTCTCGTGAGATGGCCGCAACATCGCAGGATTGCTTCAGGCCCTAATCTGGTTCCGGCACGGCACGCTGAGCCTTTGGTTAATTCCTCTTCCTGGTGCGAAATGAGAGTTAAATTTGCCCATCCAGACACCTCCATCTAGTCTGTCATTTATTCTCCCTATTCCTGTTCATCTTCCGCAGAAATTGCAAACTGGGCCAAACAGGAGGTTAAAGGCACTGACTCTCCAAGTCGGGAGAGTGTTAGTAAAGCGTCTGGAATGTTGCACCCGAGTACCAGGGGACGAAAACTGACACATATTGGAACACGTCTCCCGATCACACGGTTGATCATACTCTGGGTTCCACATGCATGTTTTAGCTGAAGGAAGAATGCCTTAAACCTGGAGAGTTGAGACCCGTGGAATGGGTACCATGCAATATGACTTCAAAGGGTCTTCATTTGCTCACCGAACCTCTCCAATCCTATCACTGCTGCGTTTATGTCCCTGCACACACGCTTGATTCTCTTTCGGAGACATAGCAATCCATAGGTTTTAAGATACTTCCTAGTCAGGTATATTCTTAGGTGTTTAATATGGGGTGTTGAATCCATTTCGTTGAGCAAGGAGTAGCTCTTGTCTATTCCATATTTGGCTTAAGGAACTTTATCTGTGCTCATTTCAATCTCTGGTTTTATGCAGCACCCCAACTCACCTTTCCCCTTAAGCAAGCATAAGTTGGTTTTCTAAATTTGAGACCCTGTTCTGTTTTGTAATTCAGTTCCTATGTAGCCAAGTTTCCATTCCGTGTATTAGTGATATCTTATGATGTTTCTTTTTCTGTGTGACTTATTTCAGTTAGAATCATCATACCTGAATCCACTCATTATGCTGCTACGGGCCTGATGACATAGATTTCATTGCTGAGTGATACTGCATTGTACGTAAGTACCACAACTTCTTTATCCGTTTTTCACTTTCTGCGATATTGAACTTGTACCGTAAACCAGGTTCTTGTAAACAGAGCCATCCCAACTTTTTGGGTGGCTGTGTCTTTTGATTTTAATTTCCCTAAGCTATAGGACCATAAGTGGAAGTGCCCTAGGCTCTGTTGCTTTGTTTTTTAGATGTTTCAGGAAACACCATACACTTCTCCCGAGTGGCTGTTGGCAATTTACATCCCGCCCATCAGCATAACAAGGCTCCCAGTTCTCCATGGCCTGTCCTGCCTTTCTGGATTTTACACTTTGTTCAGATGGCCCTTTTGACCGGGGGGAAGTGAGACTTCATTGTAGTGCAGATTTCCTTTCCCAGCTTGCTTGGTTGGCCAAAAAGGGCATATGCGTTTTTTCCTGAATATATTCAGGAAAAAACGCATACGCCCTTTTTGGCCAAGTGCATCATTGTGGACGTTCTGCCTCTTTTCCTATGCTTTAAATGCAATTCCAGTCTACCTCCTGAAATCGGTTTCCTGCAATTCTGCCCCGCTTTCAAGTCCTCTTGGCAGCCTTACTTCAGTATATTTTTGGACGATAGCTGTCATTTATAACTCTGCAGGTTTGTGAATTACAGTGCCCCTGAGCTCCTTTCTTCAACTCGCTTTCTCGTGAGATGGCCGCAACACCGCAGGATTGCTTCAGGCCCTAATCTGGTTCCGGCACGGCACGCTGAGCCTTTGGTTAATTCCTCTTCCTGGTGGGAAATGAGAGTTAAATTTGCCCGTCCAGACACCTCCATCTAGTCTGTCATTGGTTCTCCCTATTCCTGTTCATCTTCCGCAGAAATTGCAAACTGGGCCAAACAGGAGGTTAAAGGCACTGACTCTCCAAGTCGGGAGAGTGTTAGTAAAGCGTCTGGAATGTTGCACCCGAGTACCAGGGGACGAAAACTGACACATATTGGAACACGTCTCCCGATCACATGGTTGATCATACTCTGGGTTCCACATGTATGTTTTAGCTGAAGGAAGAATACCTTAAACCTGGAGAGTTGAGACCCGTGGAATGGGTACCATGCAATATGACTTCAAAGGGTCTTCATTTGCTCACCGAACCTCTCCAATCCTATCACTGATGCGTTTATGCCCCTGCACACATGCTTGATTCTCTTTCGGAGACATAGCAATCCATAGGTTTTAAGAGACTTCCTAGTCAGGTATATTCTTAGGTGTTTAATATGGGGTGTTGAGTCCTTTTCGTTGAGCAAGGAGTAGCTCTTGTCTATTCCATATTTGGCTTAAGGAACTTTATCTGTGCTCATTTCAATCTCTGGTTTTATGCAGCACCCCAACTCACCTTTCCCCTTAAGCAAGCATAAGTTGGTTTTCTAAATTTGAGACCCTGTTCTGTTTTGTAATTCAGTTCCTGTGTAGCCAAGTTTACATTCCGTGTATTAGTGATAACTTATGATGTTTCTTTTTCTGTGTGACTTATTTCAGTTAGAATCATCGTACATGAATCCACTCATTATGCTGCTACGGGCCTGATGACATAAATTTCATTGCTGAGTGATACTGCATTGTACGTAAGTACCACAACTTCTTTATCCATTTTTCACTTTCTGCGATATTGAACTTGTACCATAAACCAGGTTCTTGTAAACAGAGCCGTCCCAACTTTTGGGGTGGCTGTGTCTTTTTGATTTTAATTTCCCTAAGCTATAGGACCATAAGTGGAAGTGCCCTAGGCTCTGTTGCTTTGTTTTTTAGATGTTTCAGGAAACACCATACACTTCTCCCGAGTGGCTGTTGGCAATTTACATCCCGCCCATCAGCATAACAAGGCTCCCAGTTCTCCATGGCCTGTCCTGCCTTTCTGGATTTTACACTTTTTTCAGATGGCCCTTTTGACCGGGGGAAATGATACTTCATTGTAGTGCAGATTTCCTTTGCAAGCTTGCTTGGTTGGCCAAAAAGGGCGTATGCGTTTTTTCCTGAATATATTCAGGAAAAAACGCATACGCCCTTTTTGGCCAAGTGCATCATTGTGGACGTTCTGCCTCCTTTCCTATGCTTTAAATGCAATTCCAGTCTACCTCCTGAAATCGGTTTCCTGCAATTCTGCCCCGCTTTCAAGTCCTCTTGGCAGCCTTACTTCAGTATATTTTTGGACGATAGCTGTCATTTATAACTCTGCAGGTTTGTGAATTACAGTGCCCCTGAGCTCCTTTCTTCAACTCGCTTTCTTGTGAGCTGGCCGCAACACCGCAGGATGGCTTCAGGCCCTAATCTGGTTCCGGCACGGCACGCTGAGCCTTTGGTTAATTCCTCTTCCTGGTGCGAAATGAGAGTTAAATTTGCCCGTCCAGACACCTCCAGCTAGTCTGTCATTGGTTCTCCCTATTCCTGTTCATCTTCCACAGAAATTGCAAACTGGGCCAAACAGGAGGTTAAAGGCACTGACTCTCCAAGTCGGGAGAGTGTTAGTAAAGCGTCTGGAATGTTGCACCCGAGTACCAGGGGACGAAAACTGACACATATTGGAACACGTCTCCCGATCACACGGTTGATCATACTCTGGGTTCCACATGCATATTTTAGCTGAAGGAAGAATACCTTAAACCTGGAGAGTTGAGACCCGTGGAATGGGTACCATGCAATATGACTTCAAAGGGTCTTCATTTGCTCACCGAACCTCTCCAATCCTATCACTGCTGCGTTTATGTCCCTGCACACACGCTTGATTCTCTTTCGGAGACATAGCAATCCATAGGTTTTAAGAGACTTCCTAGTCAGGTATATTCTTAGGTGTTTAATATGGGGTGTTGAATCCTTTTCGTTGAGCAAGGAGTAGCTCTTGTCTATTCCATATTTGGCTTAAGGAACTTTATCTGTGCTCATTTCAATCTCTGGTTTTATGCAGCACCCCAACTCACCTTTCCCCTTAAGCAAGCATAAGTTGGGTTTCTCAATTTGAGACCCTGTTCTGTTTTGTAATTCAGTTCCTAGGTAGCCAAGTTTACATTCCATGTATTAGTGATATCTTATGACGTTTTTTTTTCTGTGTGACTTATTTCAGTTAGAATCATCATACCTGAATCCACTCATTATGCTGCTACGGGCCTGATGACATAGATTTCATTGCTGAGTGATACTGCATTGTACGTAAGTACCACAACTTCTTTATCCATTTTTCACTTTCTGCGATATAGAACTTGTACCATAAACCAGGTTTTTGTAAACAGAGCCGTCCCAACCTTTGGGGTGGCTGTGTCTTTTTGATTTTAATTTCCCTAAGCTATAGGACCATAAGTGGAAGTGCCCTAGGCTCTGTTGCTTTGTTTTTTAGATGTTTCAGGAAACACCATACACTTCTCCCGAGTGGCTGTTGGCAGTTGACATCCCGGCCATCAGCATAACAAGGCTCCCAGTTCTCCATGGCCTGTCCTGCCTTTCTGGATTTTACACTTTGTTCAGATGGCCCTTTTGACCGGGGGGAAGTGAGACTTCATTGTAGTGCAGATTTCCTTTCCCAGCTTGCTTGGTTGGCCAAAAAGGGCATATGCGTTTTTTCCTGAATATATTCAGGAAAAAACGCATACGCCCTTTTTGGCCAAGTGCATCATTGTGGACGTTCTGCCTCTTTTCCTATGCTTTAAATGCAATTCCAGTCTACCTCCTGAAATCGGTTTCCTGCAATTCTGCCCCGCTTTCAAGTCCTCTTGGCAGCCTTACTTCAGTATATTTTTGGACGATAGCTGTCATTTATAACTCTGCAGGTTTGTGAATTACAGTGCCCCTGAGCTCCTTTCTTCAACTCGCTTTCTCGTGAGATGGCCGCAACACCGCAGGATTGCTTCAGGCCCTAATCTGGTTCCGGCACGGCACGCTGAGCCTTTGGTTAATTCCTCTTCCTGGTGGGAAATGAGAGTTAAATTTGCCCGTCCAGACACCTCCATCTAGTCTGTCATTGGTTCTCCCTATTCCTGTTCATCTTCCGCAGAAATTGCAAACTGGGCCAAACAGGAGGTTAAAGGCACTGACTCTCCAAGTCGGGAGAGTGTTAGTAAAGCGTCTGGAATGTTGCACCCGAGTACCAGGGGACGAAAACTGACACATATTGGAACACGTCTCCCGATCACATGGTTGATCATACTCTGGGTTCCACATGTATGTTTTAGCTGAAGGAAGAATACCTTAAACCTGGAGAGTTGAGACCCGTGGAATGGGTACCATGCAATATGACTTCAAAGGGTCTTCATTTGCTCACCGAACCTCTCCAATCCTATCACTGATGCGTTTATGCCCCTGCACACACGCTTGATTCTCTTTCGGAGACATAGCAATCCATAGGTTTTAAGAGACTTCCTAGTCAGGTATATTCTTAGGTGTTTAATATGGGGTGTTGAGTCCTTTTCGTTGAGCAAGGAGTAGCTCTTGTCTATTCCATATTTGGCTTAAGGAACTTTATCTGTGCTCATTTCAATCTCTGGTTTTATGCAGCACCCCAACTCACCTTTCCCCTTAAGCAAGCATAAGTTGGTTTTCTAAATTTGAGACCCTGTTCTGTTTTGTAATTCAGTTCCTGTGTAGCCAAGTTTACATTCCGTGTATTAGTGATAACTTATGATGTTTCTTTTTCTGTGTGACTTATTTCAGTTAGAATCATCGTACATGAATCCACTCATTATGCTGCTACGGGCCTGATGACATAAATTTCATTGCTGAGTGATACTGCATTGTACGTAAGTACCACAACTTCTTTATCCATTTTTCACTTTCTGCGATATTGAACTTGTACCATAAACCAGGTTCTTGTAAACAGAGCCGTCCCAACTTTTGGGGTGGCTGTGTCTTTTTGATTTTAATTTCCCTAAGCTATAGGACCATAAGTGGAAGTGCCCTAGGCTCTGTTGCTTTGTTTTTTAGATGTTTCAGGAAACACCATACACTTCTCCCGAGTGGCTGTTGGCAATTTACATCCCGCCCATCAGCATAACAAGGCTCCCAGTTCTCCATGGCCTGTCCTGCCTTTCTGGATTTTACACTTTTTTCAGATGGCCCTTTTGACCGGGGGAAATGATACTTCATTGTAGTGCAGATTTCCTTTGCAAGCTTGCTTGGTTGGCCAAAAAGGGCGTATGCGTTTTTTCCTGAATATATTCAGGAAAAAACGCATACGCCCTTTTTGGCCAAGTGCATCATTGTGGACGTTCTGCCTCCTTTCCTATGCTTTAAATGCAATTCCAGTCTACCTCCTGAAATCGGTTTCCTGCAATTCTGCCCCGCTTTCAAGTCCTCTTGGCAGCCTTACTTCAGTATATTTTTGGACGATAGCTGTCATTTATAACTCTGCAGGTTTGTGAATTACAGTGCCCCTGAGCTCCTTTCTTCAACTCGCTTTCTTGTGAGCTGGCCGCAACACCGCAGGATGGCTTCAGGCCCTAATCTGGTTCCGGCACGGCACGCTGAGCCTTTGGTTAATTCCTCTTCCTGGTGCGAAATGAGAGTTAAATTTGCCCGTCCAGACACCTCCAGCTAGTCTGTCATTGGTTCTCCCTATTCCTGTTCATCTTCCACAGAAATTGCAAACTGGGCCAAACAGGAGGTTAAAGGCACTGACTCTCCAAGTCGGGAGAGTGTTAGTAAAGCGTCTGGAATGTTGCACCCGAGTACCAGGGGACGAAAACTGACACATATTGGAACACGTCTCCCGATCACACGGTTGATCATACTCTGGGTTCCACATGCATATTTTAGCTGAAGGAAGAATACCTTAAACCTGGAGAGTTGAGACCCGTGGAATGGGTACCATGCAATATGACTTCAAAGGGTCTTCATTCGCTCACCGAACCTCTCCAATCCTATCACTGCTGCGTTTATGTCCCTGCACACACGCTTGATTCTCTTTCGGAGACATAGCAATCCATAGGTTTTAAGAGACTTCCTAGTCAGGTATATTCTTAGGTGTTTAATATGGGGTGTTGAATCCTTTTCGTTGAGCAAGGAGTAGCTCTTGTCTATTCCATATTTGGCTTAAGGAACTTTATCTGTGCTCATTTCAATCTCTGGTTTTATGCAGCACCCCAACTCACCTTTCCCCTTAAGCAAGCATAAGTTGGGTTTCTCAATTTGAGACCCTGTTCTGTTTTGTAATTCAGTTCCTAGGTAGCCAAGTTTACATTCCATGTATTAGTGATATCTTATGACGTTTCTTTTTCTGTGTGACTTATTTCAGTTAGAATCATCATACCTGAATCCACTCATTATGCTGCTACGGGCCTGATGACATAGATTTCATTGCTGAGTGATACTGCATTGTACGTAAGTACCACAACTTCTTTATCCATTTTTCACTTTCTGCGATATAGAACTTGTACCATAAACCAGGTTTTTGTAAACAGAGCCGTCCCAACCTTTGGGGTGGCTGTGTCTTTTTGATTTTAATTTCCCTAAGCTATAGGACCATAAGTGGAAGTGCCCTAGGCTCTGTTGCTTTGTTTTTTAGATGTTTCAGGAAACACCATACACTTCTCCCGAGTGGCTGTTGGCAGTTGACATCCCGGCCATCAGCATAACAAGGCTCCCAGTTCTCCATGGCCTGTCCTGCCTTTCTGGATTTTACACTTTTTTCAGATGGCCCTTTTGACCGGGGGAAGTGAGACTTCATTGTAGTGCAGATTTCCTTTGCAAGCTTGCTTGGTTGGCCAAAAAGGGCGTATGCGTTTTTTCCTGAATATATTCAGGAAAAAACGCATACGCCCTTTTTGGCCAAGTGCATCATTGCCGACGTTCTGCCTCTTTTCCTATGCTTTAAATGCAATTCCAGTCTACCTCCTGAAATCGGTTTCCTGCAATTCTGCCCCGCTTTCAAGTCCTCTTGGCAGCCTTGCTTCAGTATATTTTTGGACGATAGCTGTCATTTATAACTCTGCAGGTTTGTGAATTACAGTGCCCCTGAGCTCCTTTCTTCAACTCGCTTTCTCGTGAGATGGCCGCAACATCGCAGGATTGCTTCAGGCCCTAATCTGGTTCCGGCACGGCACGCTGAGCCTTTGGTTAATTCCTCTTCCTGGTGCGAAATGAGAGTTAAATTTGCCCATCCAGACACCTCCATCTAGTCTGTCATTTATTCTCCCTATTCCTGTTCATCTTCCGCAGAAATTGCAAACTGGGCCAAACAGGAGGTTAAAGGCACTGACTCTCCAAGTCGGGAGAGTGTTAGTAAAGCGTCTGGAATGTTGCACCCGAGTACCAGGGGACGAAAACTGACACATATTGGAACACGTCTCCCGATCACATGGTTGATCATACTCTGGGTTCCACATGTATGTTTTAGCTGAAGGAAGAATACCTTAAACCTGGAGAGTTGAGACCCGTGGAATGGGTACCATGCAATATGACTTCAAAGGGTCTTCATTTGCTCACCGAACCTCTCCAATCCTATCACTGATGCGTTTATGCCCCTGCACACACGCTTGATTCTCTTTCGGAGACATAGCAATCCATAGGTTTTAAGAGACTTCCTAGTCAGGTATATTCTTAGGTGTTTAATATGGGGTGTTGAGTCCTTTTCGTTGAGCAAGGAGTAGCTCTTGTCTATTCCATATTTGGCTTAAGGAACTTTATCTGTGCTCATTTCAATCTCTGGTTTTATGCAGCACCCCAACTCACCTTTCCCCTTAAGCAAGCATAAGTTGGTTTTCTAAATTTGAGACCCTGTTCTGTTTTGTAATTCAGTTCCTGTGTAGCCAAGTTTACATTCCGTGTATTAGTGATAACTTATGATGTTTCTTTTTCTGTGTGACTTATTTCAGTTAGAATCATCGTACATGAATCCACTCATTATGCTGCTACGGGCCTGATGACATAAATTTCATTGCTGAGTGATACTGCATTGTACGTAAGTACCACAACTTCTTTATCCATTTTTCACTTTCTGCGATATTGAACTTGTACCATAAACCAGGTTCTTGTAAACAGAGCCGTCCCAACTTTTGGGGTGGCTGTGTCTTTTTGATTTTAATTTCCCTAAGCTATAGGACCATAAGTGGAAGTGCCCTAGGCTCTGTTGCTTTGTTTTTTAGATGTTTCAGGAAACACCATACACTTCTCCCGAGTGGCTGTTGGCAATTTACATCCCGCCCATCAGCATAACAAGGCTCCCAGTTCTCCATGGCCTGTCCTGCCTTTCTGGATTTTACACTTTTTTCAGATGGCCCTTTTGACCGGGGGAAATGATACTTCATTGTAGTGCAGATTTCCTTTGCAAGCTTGCTTGGTTGGCCAAAAAGGGCGTATGCGTTTTTTCCTGAATATATTCAGGAAAAAACGCATACGCCCTTTTTGGCCAAGTGCATCATTGTGGACGTTCTGCCTCCTTTCCTATGCTTTAAATGCAATTCCAGTCTACCTCCTGAAATCGGTTTCCTGCAATTCTGCCCCGCTTTCAAGTCCTCTTGGCAGCCTTACTTCAGTATATTTTTGGACGATAGCTGTCATTTATAACTCTGCAGGTTTGTGAATTACAGTGCCCCTGAGCTCCTTTCTTCAACTCGCTTTCTTGTGAGCTGGCCGCAACACCGCAGGATGGCTTCAGGCCCTAATCTGGTTCCGGCACGGCACGCTGAGCCTTTGGTTAATTCCTCTTCCTGGTGCGAAATGAGAGTTAAATTTGCCCGTCCAGACACCTCCAGCTAGTCTGTCATTGGTTCTCCCTATTCCTGTTCATCTTCCACAGAAATTGCAAACTGGGCCAAACAGGAGGTTAAAGGCACTGACTCTCCAAGTCGGGAGAGTGTTAGTAAAGCGTCTGGAATGTTGCACCCGAGTACCAGGGGACGAAAACTGACACATATTGGAACACGTCTCCCGATCACACGGTTGATCATACTCTGGGTTCCACATGCATATTTTAGCTGAAGGAAGAATACCTTAAACCTGGAGAGTTGAGACCCGTGGAATGGGTACCATGCAATATGACTTCAAAGGGTCTTCATTCGCTCACCGAACCTCTCCAATCCTATCACTGCTGCGTTTATGTCCCTGCACACACGCTTGATTCTCTTTCGGAGACATAGCAATCCATAGGTTTTAAGAGACTTCCTAGTCAGGTATATTCTTAGGTGTTTAATATGGGGTGTTGAATCCTTTTCGTTGAGCAAGGAGTAGCTCTTGTCTATTCCATATTTGGCTTAAGGAACTTTATCTGTGCTCATTTCAATCTCTGGTTTTATGCAGCACCCCAACTCACCTTTCCCCTTAAGCAAGCATAAGTTGGGTTTCTCAATTTGAGACCCTGTTCTGTTTTGTAATTCAGTTCCTAGGTAGCCAAGTTTACATTCCATGTATTAGTGATATCTTATGACGTTTCTTTTTCTGTGTGACTTATTTCAGTTAGAATCATCATACCTGAATCCACTCATTATGCTGCTACGGGCCTGATGACATAGATTTCATTGCTGAGTGATACTGCATTGTACGTAAGTACCACAACTTCTTTATCCATTTTTCACTTTCTGCGATATAGAACTTGTACCATAAACCAGGTTTTTGTAAACAGAGCCGTCCCAACCTTTGGGGTGGCTGTGTCTTTTTGATTTTAATTTCCCTAAGCTATAGGACCATAAGTGGAAGTGCCCTAGGCTCTGTTGCTTTGTTTTTTAGATGTTTCAGGAAACACCATACACTTCTCCCGAGTGGCTGTTGGCAGTTGACATCCCGGCCATCAGCATAACAAGGCTCCCAGTTCTCCATGGCCTGTCCTGCCTTTCTGGATTTTACACTTTTTTCAGATGGCCCTTTTGACCGGGGGAAGTGAGACTTCATTGTAGTGCAGATTTCCTTTGCAAGCTTGCTTGGTTGGCCAAAAAGGGCGTATGCGTTTTTTCCTGAATATATTCAGGAAAAAACGCATACGCCCTTTTTGGCCAAGTGCATCATTGCCGACGTTCTGCCTCTTTTCCTATGCTTTAAATGCAATTCCAGTCTACCTCCTGAAATCGGTTTCCTGCAATTCTGCCCCGCTTTCAAGTCCTCTTGGCAGCCTTGCTTCAGTATATTTTTGGACGATAGCTGTCATTTATAACTCTGCAGGTTTGTGAATTACAGTGCCCCTGAGCTCCTTTCTTCAACTCGCTTTCTCGTGAGATGGCCGCAACATCGCAGGATTGCTTCAGGCCCTAATCTGGTTCTGGCACGGCACGCTGAGCCTTTGGTTAATTCCTCTTCCTGGTGCGAAATGAGAGTTAAATTTGCCCATCCAGACACCTCCATCTAGTCTGTCATTTATTCTCCCTATTCCTGTTCATCTTCCGCAGAAATTGCAAACTGGGCCAAACAGGAGGTTAAAGGCACTGACTCTCCAAGTCGGGAGAGTGTTAGTAAAGCGTCTGGAATGTTGCACCCGAGTACCAGGGGACGAAAACTGACACATATTGGAACACGTCTCCCGATCACACGGTTGATCATACTCTGGGTTCCACATGCATGTTTTAGCTGAAGGAAGAATGCCTTAAACCTGGAGAGTTGAGACCCGTGGAATGGGTACCATGCAATATGACTTCAAAGGGTCTTCATTTGCTCACCGAACCTCTCCAATCCTATCACTGCTGCGTTTATGTCCCTGCACACACGCTTGATTCTCTTTCGGAGACATAGCAATCCATAGGTTTTAAGATACTTCCTAGTCAGGTATATTCTTAGGTGTTTAATATGGGGTGTTGAATCCATTTCGTTGAGCAAGGAGTAGCTCTTGTCTATTCCATATTTGGCTTAAGGAACTTTATCTGTGCTCATTTCAATCTCTGGTTTTATGCAGCACCCCAACTCACCTTTCCCCTTAAGCAAGCATAAGTTGGTTTTCTAAATTTGAGACCCTGTTCTGTTTTGTAATTCAGTTCCTATGTAGCCAAGTTTCCATTCCGTGTATTAGTGATATCTTATGATGTTTCTTTTTCTGTGTGACTTATTTCAGTTAGAATCATCATACCTGAATCCACTCATTATGCTGCTACGGGCCTGATGACATAGATTTCATTGCTGAGTGATACTGCATTGTACGTAAGTACCACAACTTCTTTATCCGTTTTTCACTTTCTGCGATATTGAACTTGTACCGTAAACCAGGTTCTTGTAAACAGAGCCATCCCAACTTTTTGGGTGGCTGTGTCTTTTGATTTTAATTTCCCTAAGCTATAGGACCATAAGTGGAAGTGCCCTAGGCTCTGTTGCTTTGTTTTTTCGATGTTTCAGGAAACACCATACACTTCTCCCGAGTGGCTGTTGGCAATTTACATCCCGCCCATCAGCATAACAAGGCTCCCAGTTCTCCATGGCCTGTCCTGCCTTTCTGGATTTTACACTTTGTTCAGATGGCCCTTTTGACCGGGGGGAAGTGAGACTTCATTGTAGTGCAGATTTCCTTTGCAAGCTTGCTTGGTTGGCCAAAAAGGGCGTAAGCGTTTTTTCCTGAATATATTCAGGAAAAAACGCATACGCCCTTTTTGGCCAAGTGCATCATTGTGGACGTTCTGCCTCTTTTCCTATGCTTTAAATGCAATTCCAGTCTACCTCCTGAAATCGGTTTCCTGCAATTCTGCCCCGCTTTCACGTCCTCTTGGAAGCCTTACTTCAGTATATTTTTGGACGATAGCTGTCATTTATAACTCTGCAGGTTTGTGAATTACAGTGCCCCTGAGCTCCTTTCTTCAACTCGCTTTCTCGTGAGCTGGCCGCAACACCGCAGGATGGCTTCAGGCCCTAATCTGGTTCCGGCACGGCACGCTGAGCCTTTGGTTAATTCCTCTTCCTGGTGGGAAATGAGAGTTAAATTTGCCCGTCCAGACACCTCCATCTACTCTCTCATTGGTTCTCCCTATTCCTGTTCATCTTCCGCAGAAATTGCAAACTGGGCCAAACAGGAGGTTAAAGGCACTGACTCTCCAAGTCGGGAGAGTGTTAGTAAAGCGTCTGGAATGTTGCACCCGAGTACCAGGGGACGAAAACTGACACATATTGGAACACGTCTCCCGATCACACGGTTGATCATACTCTGGGTTCCACATGCATGTTTTAGCTGAGGGAAGAATACCTTAAACCTGGAGTGCTGAGACCCGTGGAATGGGTACCATGCAATATGACTTCAAAGGGTCTTCATTTGCTCACCGAACTTCTCCAATCCTATCACTGCTGCGTTTATGCCCCTGTACACACGCTTGATTCTCTTTCGGAGACATAGCAATCCATAGGTTTTAAGATACTTCCTAGTCAGGTACATTCTTAGGTGTTTAATATGGGGTGTTGAGTCCATTTCGTTGAGCAAGGAGTAGCTCTTGTCTATTCCATATTTGGCTTAAGGAACTTTATCTGTGCTCATTTCAATCTCTGGTTTTATGCAGCACCCCAACTCACCTTTCCCCTTAAGCAAGCATAAGTTGGTTTTCTAAATTTGAGACCCTGTTCTGTTTTGTAATTCAGTTCCTGTGTAGCCAAGTTTATATTCCGTGTATTAGTGATATCTTATGATGTTTCTTTTTCTGTGTGACTTAATTCAGTTAGAATCATCGTACCTGAATCCACTCATTATGCTGCTACGGGCCTGATGACATAGATTTCATTGCTGAGTGATACTGCATTGTACGTAAGTACCACAACTTCTTTATCTATTTTTCACTTTCTGCGATATTGAACTTGTACCGTAAACCAGGTTCTTGTAAACAGAGCGGTCCCAACCTTTGGGGTGGCTGTGTCTTTTTGATTTTAATTTCCCTAAGCTATAGGACCATAAGTGGAAGTGCCCTAGGCTCTGTTGCTTTGTTTTCTAGATGTTTCAGGAAACACCATACACTTCTCCCAAGTGGCTGTTGGCAATTTACATCCCGCCCATCAGCATAACAAGGCTCCCAGTTCTCCATGGCCTGTCCTGCCTTTCTGGATTTTACACTTTTTTCAGATGGCCCTTTTGACCGGGGGGAAGTGAGACTTCATTGTAGTGCAGATTTCCTTTGCAAGCTTGCTTGGTTGGCCAAAAAGGGCGTATGCGTTTTTTCCTGAATATATTCAGGAAAAACACATACGCCCTTTTTGGCCAAGTGCATCATTGTGGACGTTCTGCCTCTTTTCCTATGCTTTAAATGCAATTCCAGTCTACCTCCTGAAATCGGTTTCCTGCAATTCTGCCCCGCTTTCAAGTCCTCTTGGCAGCCTTACTTCAGTATATTTTTGGACGATAGCTGTCATTTATAACTCTGCAGGTTTGTGAATTACAGTGCCCCTGAGCTCCTTTCTTCAACTCGCTTTCTCGTGAGCTGGCCGCAACACCGCAGGATGGCTTCAGGCTTCCGGCACGGCACGCTGAGCCTTTGGTTAATTCCTCTTCCTGGTGGGAAATGAGAGTTAAATTTGCCCGTCCAGACACCTGCAGCTAGTCTCTCATTGGTTCTCCCTATTCCTGTTCATCTTCCTCACAAATTGCAAACTGGGCCAAACAGGAGGTTAAAGGCACTGACTCTCCAAGTCAGGAGAGTGTTAGTAAAGCGTCTGGAATGTTGCACCCGAGTACCAGGGGACGAAAACTGACACATATTGGAACACGTCTCCCGATCACACGGTTGATCATACTCTGGGTTCCACATGCATGTTTTAGCTGAAGGAAGAATGCCTTAAACCTGGAGAGTTGAGACCCGTGGAATGGGTACCATGCAATATGACTTCAAAGGGTCTTCATTTGCTCACCGAACCTCTCCAATCCTATCACTGCTGCGTTTATGTCCCTGCACACACGCTTGATTCTCTTTCGGAGACATAGCAATCCATAGGTTTTAAGATACTTCCTAGTCTGGTATATTCTTAGGTGTTTAATATGGGGTGTTGAATCCATTTCGTTGAGCAAGGAGTAGCTCTTGTCTATTCCATATTTGGCTTAAGGAACTTTATCTGTGCTCATTTCAATCTCTGGTTTTATGCAGCACCCCAACTCACCTTTCCCCTTAAGCAAGCATAAGTTGGTTTTCTAAATTTGAGACCCTGTTCTGTTTTGTAATTCAGTTCCTATGTAGCCAAGTTTACATTCCGTGTATTAGTGATATCTTATGATGTTTCTTTTTCTGTGTGACTTATTTCAGTTAGAATCATCATACCTGAATCCACTCATTATGGTGCTACTGGCCTGATGACATAGATTTCATTGTTGAGTGATACTGCATTGTACGTAAGTACCACAACTTCTTTATCCATTTTTCACTTTCTGTGATATTGAACTTGTACCGTAAATGAGTTTCTTGTAAACAGAGCCGTCCCAACCTTTGGGGTGGCTGTGTTTTTTTGATTTTAATTTCCCTAAGCTATAGGACCATAAGTGGAAGTGCCCTAGGCTCTGTTGCTTTGTTTTTTAGATGTTTCAGGAAACAGCATACACTTCTCCCGAGGGGCTGTTGGCAATTTACATCCCGCCCATCAGCATAACAAGGCTCCCAGTTCTCCATGGCCTGACCTGCCTTTCTGGATTTTACACTTTTTTCAGATGGCCCTTTTGACCGGGGGGAAGTGAGACTTCATTGTAGTGCAGATTTCCTTTGCAAGCTTGCTTGGTTGGCCAAAAAGGGCGTATGCGTTTTTTCCTGAATATATTCAGGAAAAAACGCATACGCCCTTTTTGGCCAAGTGCATCATTGTGGACGTTCTGCCTCTTTTCCTATGCTTTAAATGCAATTCCAGTCTACCTCCTGAAATCGGTTTCCTGCAATTCTGCCCCGCTTTCAAGTCCTCTTGGCAGCCTTACTTCAGTATATTTTTGGACGATAGCTGTCATTTATAACTCTGCAGGTTTGTGAATTACAGTGCCCCTGAGCTCCTTTCTTCAACTCGCTTTCTTGTGAGCTGGCCGCAACACCGCAGGATGGCTTCAGGCCCTAATCTGGTTCCGGCATGGCACGCTGAGCCTTTGGTTAATTCCTCTTCCTGGTGCGAAATGAGAGTTAAATTTGCCCATCCAGACACCTCCATCTAGTCTGTCATTGGTTCTCCCTATTCCTGTTCATCTTCCACAGAAATTGCAAACTGGGCCAAACAGGAGGTTAAAGGCACTGACTCTCCAAGTCGGGAGAGTGTTAGTAAAGCGTCTGGAATGTTGCACCCGAGTACCAGGGGACGAAAACGGACACATATTGGAACACGTCTCCCGATCACACGGTTGATCATACTCTGGGTTCCACATGCATGTTTTAGCTGAAGGAAGAATGCCTTAAACCTGGAGAGTTGAGACCCATGCAATGGGTACCATGCAATATGACTTCAAAGGGTCTTCATTTGCTCACCGAACTTCTCCAATCCTATCACTGATGCGTTTATGCCCCTGCACACACGCTTGATTCTCTTTCGGAGACATAGCAATCCATAGGTTTTAAGAGACTTCCTAGTCAGGTATATTCATAGGTGTTTAATATGGGGTGTTGAGTCCTTTTCGTTGAGCAAGGAGTAGCTCTTGTCTATTCCATATTTGGCTTAAGGAACTTTATCTGTGCTCATTTCAATCTCTGGTTTTATGCAGCACCCCAACTCACCTTTCCCCTTAAGCAAGCATAAGTTGGTTTTCTAAATTTGAGACCCTGTTCTGTTTTGTAATTCAGTTCCTGTGTAGCCAAGTTTACATTCCGTGTATTAGTGATAACTTATGATGTTTCTTTTTCTGTGTGACTTATTTCAGTTAGAATCATCGTACATGAATCCACTCATTATGCTGCTACGGGCCTGATGACATAGATTTCATTGCTGAGTGATACTGCATTGTACGTAAGTACCACAACTTCTTTATCCATTTTTCACTTTCTGCGATATTGAACTTGTACCATAAACCAGGTTCTTGTAAACAGAGCCGTCCCAACTTTTGGGGTGGCTGTGTCTTTTTGATTTTAATTTCCCTAAGCTATAGGACCATAAGTGGAAGTGCCCTAGGCTCTGTTGCTTTGTTTTTTAGATGTTTCAGGAAACACCATACACTTCTCCCGAGTGGCTGTTGGCAATTTACATCCCGCCCATCAGCATAACAAGGCTCCCAGTTCTCCATGGCCTGTCCTGCCTTTCTGGATTTTACACTTTTTTCAGATGGCCCTTTTGACCGGGGGAAATGATACTTCATTGTAGTGCAGATTTCCTTTGCAAGCTTGCTTGGTTGGCCAAAAAGGGCGTATGCGTTTTTTCCTGAATATATTCAGGAAAAAACGCATACGCCCTTTTTGGCCAAGTGCATCATTGCCGACGTTCTGCCTCTTTTCCTATGCTTTAAATGCAATTCCAGTCTACCTCCTGAAATCGGTTTCCTGAAATTCTGCCCCACTTTCAAGTCCTCTTGGCAGCCTTGCTTCAGTATATTTTTGGACGATAGCTGTCATTTATAACTCTGCAGGTTTGTGAATTACAGTGCCCCTGAGCTCCTTTCTTCAACTCGCTTTCTCGTGAGATGGCCGCAACATCGCAGGATTGCTTCAGGCCCTAATCTGGTTCCGGCACGGCACGCTGAGCCTTTGGTTAATTCCTCTTCCTGGTGCGAAATGAGAGTTAAATTTGCCCATCCAGACACCTCCATCTAGTCTGTCATTTATTCTCCCTATTCCTGTTCATCTTCCGCAGAAATTGCAAACTGGGCCAAACAGGAGGTTAAAGGCACTGACTCTCCAAGTCGGGAGAGTGTTAGTAAAGCGTCTGGAATGTTGCACCCGAGTACCAGGGGACGAAAACTGACACATATTGGAACACGTCTCCCGATCACACGGTTGATCATACTCTGGGTTCCACATGCATGTTTTAGCTGAAGGAAGAATGCCTTAAACCTGGAGAGTTGAGACCCGTGGAATGGGTACCATGCAATATGACTTCAAAGGGTCTTCATTTGCTCACCGAACCTCTCCAATCCTATCACTGCTGCGTTTATGTCCCTGCACACACGCTTGATTCTCTTTCGGAGACATAGCAATCCATAGGTTTTAAGATACTTCCTAGTCAGGTATATTCTTAGGTGTTTAATATGGGGTGTTGAATCCATTTCGTTGAGCAAGGAGTAGCTCTTGTCTATTCCATATTTGGCTTAAGGAACTTTATCTGTGCTCATTTCAATCTCTGGTTTTATGCAGCACCCCAACTCACCTTTCCCCTTAAGCAAGCATAAGTTGGTTTTCTAAATTTGAGACCCTGTTCTGTTTTGTAATTCAGTTCCTATGTAGCCAAGTTTCCATTCCGTGTATTAGTGATATCTTATGATGTTTCTTTTTCTGTGTGACTTATTTCAGTTAGAATCATCATACCTGAATCCACTCATTATGCTGCTACGGGCCTGATGACATAGATTTCATTGCTGAGTGATACTGCATTGTACGTAAGTACCACAACTTCTTTATCCGTTTTTCACTTTCTGCGATATTGAACTTGTACCGTAAACCAGGTTCTTGTAAACAGAGCCATCCCAACTTTTTGGGTGGCTGTGTCTTTTGATTTTAATTTCCCTAAGCTATAGGACCATAAGTGGAAGTGCCCTAGGCTCTGTTGCTTTGTTTTTTAGATGTTTCAGGAAACACCATACACTTCTCCCGAGTGGCTGTTGGCAATTTACATCCCGCCCATCAGCATAACAAGGCTCCCAGTTCTCCATGGCCTGTCCTGCCTTTCTGGATTTTACACTTTGCTCAGATGGCCCTTTTGACCGGGGGGAAGTGAGACTTCATTGTAGTGCAGATTTCCTTTGCAAGCTTGCTTGGTTGGCCAAAAAGGGCGTATGCGTTTTTTCCTGAATATATTCAGGAAAAAACGCATACGCACTTTTTGGCCAAGTGCATCATTGTGGACGTTCTGCCTCTTTTCCTATGCTTTAAATGCAATTCCAGTCTACCTCCTGAAATCGGTTTCCTGCAATTCTGCCCCGCTTTCACGTCCTCTTGGAAGCCTTACTTCAGTATATTTTTGGACGATAGCTGTCATTTATAACACTGCAGGTTTGTGAATTACAGTGCCCCTGAGCTCCTTTCTTCAACTCGCTTTCTCGTGAGCTGGCCGCAACACCGCAGGATGGCTTCAGGCCCTAATCTGGTTCCGGCACGGCACGCTGAGCCTTTGGTTAATTCCTCTTCCTGGTGGGAAATGAGAGTTAAATTTGCCCGTCCAGACACCTCCATCTACTCTCTCATTGGTTCTCCCTATTCCTGTTCATCTTCCGCAGAAATTGCAAACTGGGCCAAACAGGAGGTTAAAGGCACTGACTCTCCAAGTCGGGAGAGTGTTAGTAAAGCGTATGGAATGTTGCACCCGAGTACCAGGGGACGAAAACTGACACATATTGGAACACGTCTCCCGATCACACGGTTGATCATACTCTGGGTTCCACATGCATGTTTTAGCTGAAGGAAGAATACCTTAAACCTGGAGTGCTGAGACCCGTGGAATGGGTACCATGCAATATGACTTCAAAGGGTCTTCATTTGCTCACCGAACTTCTCCAATCCTATCACTGCTGCGTTTATGCCCCTGTACACACGCTTGATTCTCTTTCGGAGACATAGCAATCCATAGGTTTTAAGATACTTCCTAGTCAGGTACATTCTTAGGTGTTTAATATGGGGTGTTGAGTCCATTTCGTTGAGCAAGGAGTAGCTCTTGTCTATTCCATATTTGGCTTAAGGAACTTTATCTGTGCTCATTTCAATCTCTGGTTTTATGCAGCACCCCAACTCACCTTTCCCCTTAAGCAAGCATAAGTTGGTTTTCTAAATTTGAGACCCTGTTCTGTTTTGTAATTCAGTTCCTGTGTAGCCAAGTTTATATTCCGTGTATTAGTGATATCTTATGATGTTTCTTTTTCTGTGTGACTTAATTCAGTTAGAATCATCGTACCTGAATCCACTCATTATGCTGCTACGGGCCTGATGACATAGATTTCATTGCTGAGTGATACTGCATTGTACGTAAGTACCACAACTTCTTTATCTATTTTTCACTTTCTGCGATATTGAACTTGTACCGTAAACCAGGTTCTTGTAAACAGAGCGGTCCCAACCTTTGGGGTGGCTGTGTCTTTTTGATTTTAATTTCCCTAAGCTATAGGACCATAAGTGGAAGTGCCCTAGGCTCTGTTGCTTTGTTTTCTAGATGTTTCAGGAAACACCATACACTTCTCCCAAGTGGCTGTTGGCAATTTACATCCCGCCCATCAGCATAACAAGGCTCCCAGTTCTCCATGGCCTGTCCTGCCTTTCTGGATTTTACACTTTTTTCAGATGGCCCTTTTGACCGGGGGGAAGTGAGACTTCATTGTAGTGCAGATTTCCTTTGCAAGCTTGCTTGGTTGGCCAAAAAGGGCGTATGCGTTTTTTCCTGAATATATTCAGGAAAAACACATACGCCCTTTTTGGCCAAGTGCATCATTGTGGACGTTCTGCCTCTTTTCCTATGCTTTAAATGCAATTCCAGTCTACCTCCTGAAATCGGTTTCCTGCAATTCTGCCCCGCTTTCAAGTCCTCTTGGCAGCCTTACTTCAGTATATTTTTGGACGATAGCTGTCATTTATAACTCTGCAGGTTTGTGAATTACAGTGCCCCTGAGCTCCTTTCTTCAACTCGCTTTCTCGTGAGCTGGCCGCAACACCGCAGGATGGCTTCAGGCCCTAATCTGGTTCCGGCACGGCACGCTGAGCCTTTGGTTAATTCCCATTCCTGGTGGGAATTGAGAGTTAAATTTGCCCGTCCAGACACCTCCAGCTAGTCTGTCATTGGTTCTCCCTATTCCTGTTCATCTTCCGCAGAAACTTCAAACTGGACCAAACAGGAGGTTAAAGGCACTGACTCTCCAAGTCGGGAGAGTGTTAGTAAAGCGTCTGGAATGTTGCACCCGAGTACCAGGGGACGAAAACTGAGACATATTGGAACACGTCTCCCGATCACACGGTTGATCATACTCTGGGTTCCACATGCTTATTTTAGCTGAAGGAAGAATACCTTAAACCTGGAGAGTTGAGACCCGTGGAATGGGTACCATGCAATATGACTTCAAAGGGTCTTCATTTGCTCACCGAACCTCTCCAGTCCTATCACTGCTGCGTTTATGCCCCTGTACACACACTTGATTCTCTTTCGGAGACATAGCAATCCATAGGTTTGAAGATACTTCCTAGTCAGGTACATTCTTAGGCGTTTAATATGGGGTGTTGAGTCCATTTCGTTGAGCAAGGAGTAGCTCTTGTCTATTCCATATTTGGCTTAAGGAAATTTATCTGTGCTCATTTCAATCTCTGGTTTTATGCAGCACCCCAACTCACCTTTCCCCTTAAGCAAGCATAAGTTGGTTTTCTAAATTTGAGACCCTGTTCTGTTTTGTAATTCAGTTCCTGTGTAGCCAAGTTTACATTCCGTGTATTAGTGATATCTTATGATGTTTCTGTTTCTGTGTGACTTATTTCAGTTAGAATCATCATACCTGAATCCACTCATTATGCTGCTACGGGCCTGATGACATAGATTTCATTGTTGTGTGATATTGCATTGTACGTAAGTACCACAACTTCTTTATCCATTTTTCACTTTCTGCGATATTGAACTTGTACCGTAAACCAGGTTCTTGTAAACAGAGCCGTCCCAACATTTGGGGTGGCTGTGTCTTTTTGATTTTAATTTCCCTAAGCTATAGGACCATAAGTGGAAGTGCCCTAGGCTCTGTTGCTTTGTTTTTTAGATGTTTCAGGAAACACCATACACTTCTCCCGAGTGGCTGTTGGCAATTTTCATCCCGCCCATCAGCATAACAAGGCTCCCACTTCTCCATGGCCTGTCCTGCCTTTCTGGATTTTACACTTTTTTCAGATGGCCCTTTTGACCGGGGGGAAGTGAGACTTCATTGTAGTGCAGATTTCCTTTGCAAGCTTGCTTGGTTGGCCAAAAAGGGCGTATGCGTTTTTTCCTGAATATATTCAGGAAAAAACGCATACGCCCTTTTTGGCCAAGTGCATCATTGTGGACGTTCTGCCTCTTTTCCTATGCTTTAAATGCAATTCCAGTCTACCTCCTGAAATCGGTTTCCTGCAATTCTGTCCCGCTTTCAAGTCCTCTTGGCAGCCTTACTTCAGTATATTTTTGGACGATAGCTGTCATTTATAACTCTGCAGGTTTGTGAATTACAGTGCCCCTGAGCTCCTTTCTTCAACTCGCTTTCTCGTGAGCTGGCCGCAACACCGCAGGATGGCTTCAGGCTTCCGGCACGGCACGCTGAGCCTTTGGTTAATTCCTCTTCCTGGTGGGAAATGAGAGTTAAATTTGCCCGTCCAGACACCTGCAGCTAGTCTCTCATTGGTTCTCCCTATTCCTGTTCATCTTCCTCACAAATTGCAAACTGGGCCAAACAGGAGGTTAAAGGCACTGACTCTCCAAGTCAGGAGAGTGTTAGTAAAGCGTCTGGAATGTTGCACCCGAGTACCAGGGGACGAAAACTGACACATATTGGAACACGTCTCCCGATCACACGGTTGATCATACTCTGGGTTCCACATGCATGTTTTAGCTGAAGGAAGAATACCTTAAACCTGGAGAGTTGAGACCCGTGGAATGGGTACCATGCAATATGACTTCAAAGGGTCTTCATTTGCTCACCGAACCTCTCCAATCCTATCACTGCTGCGTTTATGCCCCTGCACACACGCTTGATTGTCTTTCGGAGACATAGCAATCCATAGGTTTAAGATACTTCCTAGTCAGGTATATTCTTAGGCGTTTAATATGGGGTGTTGAATCCATTTCGATGAGCAAGGAGTAGCTCTTGTCTATTACATATTTGGCTTAAGGAACTTTATCTGTGCTCATTTCAATCTCTGGTTTTATGCAGCACCCCAACTCACCTTTCCCCTTAAGCAAACATAAGTTGGTTTTCTAAATTTGAGACACTGTTGTGTTTGTAATTCACTTCCTGGGTAGCCAAGTTTACATTCCGTGTATTAGTGATATCTTATGATGTTTCTTTTTCTGTGTGACCTATTTCAGTTAGAATCATCATACCTGAATCCACTCATTATGCTGCTACGGGCCTGATGACATAGATGTCATTGCTGAGTGATATTGCATTGTACGTAAGTACCACAACTTCTTTATCCATTTTTCACTTTCTGCGATATTGAACTTGTACTGTAAACGAGGTTCTTGTAAACAGAGCCGTCCCAAACTTTGGGGTGGCTGTGTCTTTTTGATTTTAATTTCCCTAAGCTATAGGACCGTAAGTGGAAGTGCCCTAGGCTCTGTTGCTTTGTTTTTTAGATGTTTCAGGAAACACCATACACTTCTCCCGAGTGGCTGTTGGCAATTTACATCCCGCCCATCAGCATAACAAGGCTCCCAGTTCTCCATGGCCTGTCCTGCCTTTCTGGATTTTACACTTTTTTCAGATGCCCCTTTTGACCGGGGGGAGGTGAGACTTCATTGTAGTGCAGATTTCCTTTGCAAGCTTGCTTGGTTTGCCAAAAAGGGCGTATGCGTTTTTTCCTGAATATATTCAGGAAAAAACGCATATGCCCTTTTTGGCCAAGTGCATCATTGTGGACGTTCTGCCTCTTTTCCTATGCTTTAAATGCAATTCCAGTCTACCTCCTGAAATCGGTTTCCTGCAATTCTGCCCCGCTTTCAAGTCCTCTTGGCAGCCTTACTTCAGTATATTTTTGGATGATAGTTGTCATTTATAACTGTGAGGTTTGTGAATTACAGTGCCCCTGAGCTCCTTTCTTCAACTCGCTTTCTTGTGAGCTGGCCACAACACCGCAGGATTGCTTCAGGCCCTAATCTGGTTCCGGCACGGCACGCTGAGCCTTTGTTTAAATCCTCTTCCTGGTGGGAAATGAGAGTTAAATTTGCCCGTCCAGACACCTCCAGCTAGTGTCTCATTGGTTCTCCCTATTCCTGTTCATCTTCCGCAGAAATTGCAAACTGGGCCAAACAGGAGGTTAAAGGCACTGACTCTCCAAGTCGGGAGAGTGTTAGTAAAGCATCTGGAATGTTGCACCTGAGTACCAGGGTCGAGAACGGAGACATATTTGAACACGTCTCCCGATTACACGGCTGATCATACTCTGCGTTCCACATGCATGTTTTAGCTGAAGGAAGAAACCCTTCAACCTGGAGAGTTGAGACCCGTGGAATGGGTACCATGCAATATGACTTCAAAGGGTCTTCATTTGCTCACCGAACCTCTCTAATCCTATCACTGCTGCGTTTATGTCCCTGTACACACGCTTGATTATCTTTCGGAGACATAGCAGTCCATAGGTTTTAAGATACTTACTAGTCAGGTACATTCTTAGGCGTTTAATATGGGGTGTTGAGTCCATTTCATTGAGCAAGGAGTAGCTCTTGTCTATTACATATTTGGCTTAAGGAACTTTATCTGTGCTCATTTCAATCTCTGGTTTTATGCAGCACCCCAACTCACCTTTCCCCTTAAGCAAGCATAAGTTGGGTTTCTTAATTTGAGACCCTGTTCTGTTTTGTAATTCAGTTCCTGTGTAGCCAAGTTTACATTCCGTGTATTAGTGATAACTTATGATGTTTCTTTTTCTGTGTGACTTATTTCAGTTAGAATCATCGTACATGAATCCACTCATTATGCTGCTACGGTCCTGATGACATAAATTTCATTGCTGAGTGATACTGCATTGTACGTAAGTACCACAACTTCTTTATCCATTTTTCACTTTCTGCGATATTGAACTTGTACCATAAACCAGGTTCTTGTAAACAGAGCCGTCCCAACTTTTGGGGTGGCTGTGTCTTTTTGATTTTAATTTCCCTAAGCTATAGGACCATAAGTGGAAGTGCCCTAGGCTCTGTTGCTTTGTTTTTTAGATGTTTCAGGAAACACCATACACTTCTCCCGAGTGGCTGTTGGCAATTTACATCCCGCCCATCAGCATAACAAGGCTCCCAGTTCTCCATGGCCTGTCCTGCCTTTCTGGATTTTACACTTTTTTCAGATGGCCCTTTTGACCGGGGGAAATGATACTTCATTGTAGTGCAGATTTCCTTTGCAAGCTTGCTTGGTTGGCCAAAAAGGGCGTATGCGTTTTTTCCTGAATATATTCAGGAAAAAACGCATACGCCCTTTTTGGCCAAGTGCATCATTGTGGACGTTCTGCCTCCTTTCCTATGCTTTAAATGCAATTCCAGTCTACCTCCTGAAATCGGTTTCCTGCAATTCTGCCCCGCTTTCAAGTCCTCTTGGCAGCCTTACTTCAGTATATTTTTGGACGATAGCTGTCATTTATAACTCTGCAGGTTTGTGAATTACAGTGCCCCTGAGCTCCTTTCTTCAACTCGCTTTCTCGTGAGCTGGCCGCAACACCGCAGGATTGCTTCAGGCCCTAATCTGGTTCCGGCACGGCACGCTGAGCCTTTGTTTAAATCCTCTTCCTGGTGGGAAATGAGAGTTAAATTTGCCCGTCCAGACACCTCCAGCTAGTGTCTCATTGGTTCTCCCTATTCCTGTTCATCTTCCGCAGAAATTGCAAACTGGGCCAAACAGGAGGTTAAAGGCACTGACTCTCCAAGTCGGGAGAGTGTTAGTAAAGCATCTGGAATGTTGCACCTGAGTACCAGGGTCGAGAACGGAGACATATTTGAACACGTCTCCCGATTACACGGCTGATCATACTCTGCGTTCCACATGCATGTTTTAGCTGAAGGAAGAAACCCTTCAACCTGGAGAGTTGAGACCCGTGGAATGGGTACCATGCAATATGACTTCAAAGGGTCTTCATTTGCTCACCGAACCTCTCTAATCCTATCACTGCTGCGTTTATGTCCCTGTACACACGCTTGATTATCTTTCAGAGACATAGCAGTCCATAGGTTTTAAGATACTTACTAGTCAGGTACATTCTTAGGCGTTTAATATGGGGTGTTGAGTCCATTTCATTGAGCAAGGAGTAGCTCTTGTCTATTACATATTTGGCTTAAGGAACTTTATCTGTGCTCATTTCAATCTCTGGTTTTATGCAGCACCCCAACTCACCTTTCCCCTTAAGCAAACATAAGTTGGTTTTCTAAATTTGAGACCCTGTTGTGTTTGTAATTCATTTCCTGGGTAGCCAAGTTTACATTCCGTGTATTAGTGATATCTTATGATGTTTCTTTTTCTGTGTGACCTATTTCAGTTAGAATCATCATACCTGAATCCACTCATTATGCTGCTACTGGCCTGATGACATAGATTTCCTTGCTGAGTGATATTGCATTGTACGTAAGTACCACAACTTCTTTATCCATTTTTCACTTTCTGCGATATTGAACTTGTACCGTAAACCAGGTTCTTGTAAACAGAGCCGTCCCAACTTTTGGGGTGGCTGTGTCTTTTTGATTTTAGTTTCCCTAAGCTATAGGACCATAAGTGGAAGTGCCCTAGGCTCTGTTGCTTTGTTTTTTAGATGTTTCAGGAAACACCATACACTTCTCCCGAGTGGCTGTTGGCAGTTTACATCCCGCCCATGAGCATAACAAGGCTCCCAGTTCTCCATGGCCTGTCCTGCCTTTCTGGATTTTACACTTTTTTCAGATGGCCCTTTTGACCGGGGGGAAGTGAGAGTTCATGGTAGTGCAGATTTCCTTTGCAAGCTTGCTTGGTTGGCCAAAAAGGGCGTATGCGTTTTTTCCTGAATATATTCAGGAAAAAACGCATACGCCCTTTTTGGCCAAGTGCATCATTGTGGACGTTCTGCCTCTTTTCCTATGCTTTAAATGCAATTCCAGTCTACCTCCTGAAATCGGTTTCCTGCAATTCTGCCCCGCTTTCAAGTCCTCTTGGCAGCCTTACTTCAGTATATTTTTGGACGATAGCTGTCATTTATAACTCTGCAGGTTTGTGAATTACAGTGCCCCTGAGCTCCTTTCTTCAACTCGCTTTCTCGTGAGATGGCCGCAACACCGCAGGATTGCTTCAGGCCCTAATCTGGTTCCGGCACGGCACGCTGAGCCTTTGGTTAATTCCTCTTCCTGGTGGGAAATGAGAGTTAAATTTGCCCGTCCAGACACCTCCATCTAGTCTGTCATTGGTTCTCCCTATTCCTGTTCATCTTCCGCAGAAATTGCAAACTGGGCCAAACAGGAGGTTAAAGGCACTGACTCTCCAAGTCGGGAGAGTGTTAGTAAAGCGTCTGGAATGTTGCACCCGAGTACCAGGGGACGAAAACTGACACATATTGGAACACGTCTCCCGATCACATGGTTGATCATACTCTGGGTTCCACATGTATGTTTTAGCTGAAGGAAGAATACCTTAAACCTGGAGAGTTGAGACCCGTGGAATGGGTACCATGCAATATGACTTCAAAGGGTCTTCATTTGCTCACCGAACCTCTCCAATCCTATCACTGATGCGTTTATGCCCCTGCACACACGCTTGATTCTCTTTCGGAGACATAGCAATCCATAGGTTTTAAGAGACTTCCTAGTCTGGTATATTCTTAGGTGTTTAATATGGGGTGTTGAGTCCTTTTCGTTGAGCAAGGAGTAGCTCTTGTCTATTCCATATTTGGCTTAAGGAACTTTATCTGTGCTCATTTCAATCTCTGGTTTTATGCAGCACCCCAACTCACCTTTCCCCTTAAGCAAGCATAAGTTGGTTTTCTAAATTTGAGACCCTGTTCTGTTTTGTAATTCAGTTCCTGTGTAGCCAAGTTTACATTCCGTGTATTAGTGATAACTTATGATGTTTCTTTTTCTGTGTGACTTATTTCAGTTAGAATCATCGTACATGAATCCACTCATTATGCTGCTACGGTCCTGATGACATAAATTTCATTGCTGAGTGATACTGCATTGTACGTAAGTACCACAACTTCTTTATCCATTTTTCACTTTCTGCGATATTGAACTTGTACCATAAACCAGGTTCTTGTAAACAGAGCCGTCCCAACTTTTGGGGTGGCTGTGTCTTTTTGATTTTAATTTCCCTAAGCTATAGGACCATAAGTGGAAGTGCCCTAGGCTCTGTTGCTTTGTTTTTTAGATGTTTCAGGAAACACCATACACTTCTCCCGAGTGGCTGTTGGCAATTTACATCCCGCCCATCAGCATAACAAGGCTCCCAGTTCTCCATGGCCTGTCCTGCCTTTCTGGATTTTACACTTTTTTCAGATGGCCCTTTTGACCGGGGGAAATGATACTTCATTGTAGTGCAGATTTCCTTTGCAAGCTTGCTTGGTTGGCCAAAAAGGGCGTATGCGTTTTTTCCTGAATATATTCAGGAAAAAACGCATACGCCCTTTTTGGCCAAGTGCATCATTGTGGACGTTCTGCCTCCTTTCCTATTCTTTAAATGCAATTCCAGTCTACCTCCTGAAATCGGTTTCCTGCAATTCTGCCCCGCTTTCAAGTCCTCTTGGCAGCCTTACTTCAGTATATTTTTGGACGATAGCTGTCATTTATAACTCTGCAGGTTTGTGAATTACAGTGCCCCTGAGCTCCTTTCTTCAACTCGCTTTCTCGTGAGCTGGCCGCAACACCGCAGGATTGCTTCAGGCCCTAATCTGGTTCCGGCACGGCACGCTGAGCCTTTGGTTAATTCCTCTTCCTGGTGCGAAATGAGAGTTAAATTTGCCCGTCCAGACACCTCCAGCTAGTCTGTCATTGGTTCTCCCTATTCCTGTTCATCTTCCACAGAAATTGCAAACTGGGCCAAACAGGAGGTTAAAGGCACTGACTCTCCAAGTCGGGAGAGTGTTAGTAAAGCGTCTGGAATGTTGCACCCGAGTACCAGGGGACGAAAACTGACACATATTGGAACACGTCTCCCGATCACACGGTTGATCATACTCTGGGTTCCACATGCATATTTTAGCTGAAGGAAGAATACCTTAAACCTGGAGAGTTGAGACCCGTGGAATGGGTACCATGCAATATGACTTCAAAGGGTCTTCATTTGCTCACCGAACCTCTCCAATCCTATCACTGCTGCGTTTATGTCCCTGCACACACGCTTGATTCTCTTTGGGAGACATAGCAATCCATAGGTTTTAAGAGACTTCCTAGTCAGGTATATTCTTAGGTGTTTAATATGGGGTGTTGAATCCTTTTCGTTGAGCAAGGAGTAGCTCTTGTCTATTCCATATTTGGCTTAAGGAACTTTATCTGTGCTCATTTCAATCTCTGGTTTTATGCAGCACCCCAACTCACCTTTCCCCTTAAGCAAGCATAAGTTGGGTTTCTCAATTTGAGACCCTGTTCTGTTTTGTAATTCAGTTCCTAGGTAGCCAAGTTTACATTCCATGTATTAGTGATATCTTATGACGTTTCTTTTTCTGTGTGACTTATTTCAGTTAGAATCATCATACCTGAATCCACTCATTATGCTGCTACGGGCCTGATGACATAGATTTCATTGCTGAGTGATACTGCATTGTACGTAAGTACCACAACTTCTTTATCCATTTTTCACTTTCTGTGATATAGAACTTGTACCATAAACCAGGTTTTTGTAAACAGAGCCGTCCCAACCTTTGGGGTGGCTGTGTCTTTTTGATTTTAATTTCCCTAAGCTATAGGACCATAAGTGGAAGTGCCCTAGGCTCTGTTGCTTTGTTTTTTAGATGTTTCAGGAAACACCATACACTTCTCCCGAGTGGCTGTTGGCAGTTGACATCCCGGCCATCAGCATAACAAGGCTCCCAGTTCTCCATGGCCTGTCCTGCCTTTCTGGATTTTACACTTTTTTCAGATGGCCCTTTTGACCGGGGGAAGTGAGACTTCATTGTAGTGCAGATTTCCTTTGCAAGCTTGCTTGGTTGGCCAAAAAGGGCGTATGCGTTTTTTCCTGAATATATTCAGGAAAAAACGCATACGCCCTTTTTGGCCAAGTGCATCATTGCCGACGTTCTGCCTCTTTTCCTATGCTTTAAATGCAATTCCAGTCTACCTCCTGAAATCGGTTTCCTGCAATTCTGCCCCGCTTTCAAGTCCTCTTGGCAGCCTTGCTTCAGTATATTTTTGGACGATAGCTGTCATTTATAACTCTGCAGGTTTGTGAATTACAGTGCCCCTGAGCTCCTTTCTTCAACTCGCTTTCTCGTGAGATGGCCGCAACATCGCAGGATTGCTTCAGGCCCTAATCTGGTTCCGGCACGGCACGCTGAGCCTTTGGTTAATCCCTCTTCCTGGTGCGAAATGAGAGTTAAATTTGCCCATCCAGACACCTCCATCTAGTCTGTCATTTATTCTCCCTATTCCTGTTCATCTTCCGCAGAAATTGCAAACTGGGCCAAACAGGAGGTTAAAGGCACTGACTCTCCAAGTCGGGAGAGTGTTAGTAAAGCGTCTGGAATGTTGCACCCGAGTACCAGGGGACGAAAACTGACACATATTGGAACACGTCTCCGATCACACGGTTGATCATACTCTGGGTTCCACATGCATGTTTTAGCTGAAGGAAGAATGCCTTAAACCTGGAGAGTTGAGACCCGTGGAATGGGTACCATGCAATATGACTTCAAAGGGTCTTCATTTGCTCACCGAACCTCTCCAATCCTATCACTGCTGCGTTTATGTCCCTGCACACACGCTTGATTCTCTTTCGGAGACATAGCAATCCATAGGTTTTAAGATACTTCCTAGTCAGGTATATTCTTAGGTGTTTAATATGGGGTGTTGAATCCTTTTCGTTGAGCAAGGAGTAGCTCTTGTCTATTCCATATTTGGCTTAAGGAACTTTATCTGTGCTCATTTCAATCTCTGGTTTTATGCAGCACCCCAACTCACCTTTCCCCTTAAGCAAGCATAAGTTGGTTTTCTAAATTTGAGACCCTGTTCTGTTTTGTAATTCAGTTCCTATGTAGCCAAGTTTCCATTCCGTGTATTAGTGATATCTTATGATGTTTCTTTTTCTGTGTGACTTATTTCAGTTAGAATCATCATACCTGAATCCACTCATTATGCTGCTACGGGCCTGATGACATAGATTTCATTGCTGAGTGATACTGCATTGTACGTAAGTACCACAACTTCTTTATCCGTTTTTCACTTTCTGCGATATTGAACTTGTACCGTAAACCAGGTTCTTGTAAACAGAGCCATCCCAACTTTTTGGGTGGCTGTGTCTTTTGATTTTAATTTCCCTAAGCTATAGGACCATAAGTGGAAGTGCCCTAGGCTCTGTTGCTTTGTTTTTTAGATGTTTCAGGAAACACCATACACTTCTCCCAAGTGGCTGTTGGCAATTTACATCCTGCCCATCAGCATAACAAGGCTCCCAGTTCTCCATGGCCTGTCCTGCCTTTCTGGATTTTACACTTTTTTCAGATGGCCCTTTTGACCGGGGGGAAGTGAGACTTCATTGTAGTGCAGATTTCCTTTGCAAGCTTGCTTGGTTGGCCAAAAAGGGCGTATGCGTTTTTTCCTGAATATATTCAGGAAAAACACATACGCCCTTTTTGGCCAAGTGCATCATTGTGGACGTTCTGCCTCTTTTCCTATGCTTTCAATGCAATTCCAGTCTACCTCCTGAAATCGGTTTCCTGCAATTCTGCCCCGCTTTCAAGTCCTCTTGGCAGCCTTACTTCAGTATATTTTTGGACGATAGCTGTCATTTATAACTCTGCAGGTTTGTGAATTACAGTGCCCCTGAGCTCCTTTCTTCAACTCGCTTTCTCGTGAGCTGGCCGCAACACCGCAGGATGGCTTCAGGCCCTAATCTGGTTCCGGCACGGCACGCTGAGCCTTTGGTTAATTCCCATTCCTGGTGGGAATTGAGAGTTAAATTTGCCCGTCCAGACACCTCCAGCTAGTCTGTCATTGGTTCTCCCTATTCCTGTTCATCTTCCGCAGAAACTTCAAACTGGACCAAACAGGAGGTTAAAGGCACTGACTCTCCAAGTCGGGAGAGTGTTAGTAAAGCGTCTGGAATGTTGCACCCGAGTACCAGGGGACGAAAACTGACACATATTGGAACACGTCTCCCGATCACACGGTTGATCATACTCTGGGTTCCACATGCTTATTTTAGCTGAAGGAAGAATACCTTAAACCTGGAGAGTTGAGACCCGTGGAATGGGTACCATGCAATATGACTTCAAAGGGTCTTCATTTGCTCACCGAACCTCTCCAATCCTATCACTGCTGCGTTTATGCCCCTGTACACATGCTTGATTCTCTTTCGGAGACATAGCAATCCATAGGTTTGAAGATACTTCCTAGTCAGGTACATTCTTAGGCGTTTAATATGGGGTGTTGAGTCCATTTCGTTGAGCAAGGAGTAGCTCTTGTCTATTCCATATTTGGCTTAAGGAAATTTATCTGTGCTCATTTCAATCTCTGGTTTTATGCAGCACCCCAACTCACCTTTCCCCTTAAGCAAGCATAAGTTGGTTTTCTAAATTTGAGACCCTGTTCTGTTTTGTAATTCAGTTCCTGTGTAGCCAAGTTTACATTCCGTGTATTAGTGATATCTTATGATGTTTCTTTTTCTGTGTGACTTATTTCAGTTAGAATCATCATACCTGAATCCACTCATTATGCTGCTACGGGCCTGATGACATAGATTTCATTGTTGTGTGATATTGCATTGTACGTAAGTACCACAACTTCTTTATCCATTTTTCACTTTCTGCGATATTGAACTTGTACTGTAAACCAGGTTCTTGTAAACAGAGCCGTCCCAACATTTGGGGTGGCTGTGTCTTTTTGATTTTAATTTCCCTAAGCTATAGGACCATAAGTGGAAGTGCCCTAGGCTCTGTTGCTTTGTTTTTTAGATGTTTCAGGAAACACCATACACTTCTCCCGAGTGGCTGTTGGCAATTTACATCCCGCCCATCAGCATAACAAGGCTCCCACTTCTCCATGGCCTGTCCTGCCTTTCTGGATTTTACACTTTTTTCAGATGGCCCTTTTGACCGGGGGGAAGTGAGACTTCATTGTAGTGCAGATTTCCTTTGCAAGCTTGCTTGGTTGGCCAAAAAGGGCGTATGCGTTTTTTCCTGAATATATTCAGGAAAAAACGCATACGCCCTTTTTGGCCAAGTGCATCATTGTGGACGTTCTGCCTCTTTTCCTATGCTTTAAATGCAATTCCAGTCTACCTCCTGAAATCGGTTTCCTGCAATTCTGTCCCGCTTTCAAGTCCTCTTGGCAGCCTTACTTCAGTATATTTTTGGACGATAGCTGTCATTTATAACTCTGCAGGTTTGTGAATTACAGTGCCCCTGAGCTCCTTTCTTCAACTCGCTTTCTCGTGAGCTGGCCGCAACACCGCAGGATGGCTTCAGGCTTCCGGCACGGCACGCTGAGCCTTTGGTTAATTCCTCTTCCTGGTGGGAAATGAGAGTTAAATTTGCCCGTCCAGACACCTGCAGCTAGTCTCTCATTGGTTCTCCCTATTCCTGTTCATCTTCCTCACAAATTGCAAACTGGGCCAAACAGGAGGTTAAAGGCACTGACTCTCCAAGTCAGGACAGTGTTAGTAAAGCGTCTGGAATGTTGCACCCGAGTACCAGGGGACGAAAACTGACACATTTTGGAACACGTCTCCCGATCACACGGTTGATCATACTCTGGGTTCCACATGCATGTTTTAGCTGAAGGAAGAATACCTTAAACCTGGAGAGTTGAGACCCGTGGAATGGGTACCATGCAATATGACTTCAAAGGGTCTTCATTTGCTCACCGAACCTCTCCAATCCTATCACTGCTGCGTTTATGCCCCTGCACACACGCTTGATTGTCTTTCGGAGACATAGCAATCCATAGGTTTAAGATACTTCCTAGTCAGGTATATTCTTAGGCGTTTAATATGGGGTGTTGAATCCATTTCGATGAGCAAGGAGTAGCTCTTGTCTATTACATATTTGGCTTAAGGAACTTTATCTGTGCTCATTTCAATCTCTGGTTTTATGCAGCACCCCAACTCACCTTTCCCCTTAAGCAAACATAAGTTGGTTTTCTAAATTTGAGACACTGTTGTGTTTGTAATTCACTTCCTGGGTAGCCAAGTTTACATTCCGTGTATTAGTGATATCTTATGATGTTTCTTTTTCTGTGTGACCTATTTCAGTTAGAATCATCATACCTGAATCCACTCATTATGCTGCTACGGGCCTGATGACATAGATGTCATTGCTGAGTGATATTGCATTGTACGTAAGTACCACAACTTCTTTATCCATTTTTCACTTTCTGCGATATTGAACTTGTACTGTAAACGAGGTTCTTGTAAACAGAGCCCTCCCAAACTTTGGGGTGGCTGTGTCTTTTTGATTTTAATTTCCCTAAGCTATAGGACCGTAAGTGGAAGTGCCCTAGGCTCTGTTGCTTTGTTTTTTAGATGTTTCAGGAAACACCATACACTTCTCCCGAGTGGCTGTTGGCAATTTACATCCCGCCCATCAGCATAACAAGGCTCCCACTTCTCCATGGCCTGTCCTGCCTTTCTGGATTTTACACTTTTTTCAGATGCCCCTTTTGACCGGGGGGAGGTGAGACTTCATTGTAGTGCAGATTTCCTTTGCAAGCTTGCTTGGTTGGCCAAAAAGGGCGTATGCGTTTTTTCCTGAATATATTCAGGAAAAAACGCATACGCCCTTTTTGGCCAAGTGCATCATTGTGGACGTTCTGCCTCTTTTCCTATGCTTTAAATGCAATTCCAGTCTACCTCCTGAAATCGGTTTCCTGCAATTCTGTCCCGCTTTCAAGTCCTCTTGGCAGCCTTACTTCAGTATATTTTTGGACGATAGTTGTCATTTATAACTGTGCAGGTTTGTGAATTACAGTGCCCCTGAGCTCCTTTCTTCAACTCGCTTTCTTGTGAGCTGGCCACAACACCGCAGGATTGCTTCAGGCCCTAATCTGGTTCCGGCACGGCACGCTGAGCCTTTGTTTAAATCCTCTTCCTGGTGGGAAATGAGAGTTAAATTTGCCCGTCCAGACACCTCCAGCTAGTGTCTCATTGGTTCTCCCTATTCCTGTTCATCTTCCGCAGAAATTGCAAACTGGGCCAAACAGGAGGTTAAAGGCACTGACTCTCCAAGTCGGGAGAGTGTTAGTAAAGCATCTGGAATGTTGCACCTGAGTACCAGGGTCGAGAACGGAGACATATTTGAACACGTCTCCCGATTACACGGCTGATCATACTCTGCGTTCCACATGCATGTTTTAGCTGAAGGAAGAAACCCTTCAACCTGGAGAGTTGAGACCCGTGGAATGGGTACCATGCAATATGACTTCAAAGGGTCTTCATTTGCTCACCGAACCTCTCTAATCCTATCACTGCTGCGTTTATGTCCCTGTACACACGCTTGATTCTCTTTCGGAGACATAGCAGTCCATAGGTTTTAAGATACTTACTAGTCAGGTACATTCTTAGGCGTTTAATATGGGGTGTTGAGTCCATTTCATTGAGCAAGGAGTAGCTCTTGTCTATTACATATTTGGCTTAAGGAACTTTATCTGTGCTCATTTCAATCTCTGGTTTTATGCAGCACCCCAACTCACCTTTCCCCTTAAGCAAACATAAGTTGGTTTTCTAAATTTGAGACCCTGTTGTGTTTGTAATTCATTTCCTGGGTAGCCAAGTTTACATTCCGTGTATTAGTGATATCTTATGATGTTTCTTTTTCTGTGTGACCTATTTCAGTTAGAATCATCATACCTGAATCCACTCATTATGCTGCTACTGGCCTGATGACATAGATTTCCTTGCTGAGTGATATTGCATTGTACGTAAGTACCACAACTTCTTTATCCATTTTTCACTTTCTGCGATATTGAACTTGTACCGTAAACCAGGTTCTTGTAAACAGAGCCGTCCCAACTTTTGGGGTGGCTGTGTCTTTTTGATTTTAGTTTCCCTAAGCTATAGGACCATAAGTGGAAGTGCCCTAGGCTCTGTTGCTTTGTTTTTTAGATGTTTCAGGAAACACCATACACTTCTCCCGAGTGGCTGTTGGCAGTTTACATCCCGCCCATGAGCATAACAAGGCTCCCAGTTCTCCATGGCCTGTCCTGCCTTTCTGGATTTTACACTTTTTTCAGATGGCCCTTTTGACCGGGGGGAAGTGAGACTTCATTGTAGTGCAGATTTCCTTTGCAAGCTTGCTTGGTTGGCCAAAAAGGGCGTATGCGTTTTTTCCTGAATATATTCAGGAAAAAACGCATACGCCCTTTTTGGCCAAGTGCATCATTGTGGACGTTCTGCCTCTTTTCCTATGCTTTAAATGCAATTCCAGTCTACCTCCTGAAATCGGTTTCCTGCAATTCTGCCCCGCTTTCAAGTCCTCTTGGCAGCCTTACTTCAGTATATTTTTGGACGATAGCTGTCATTTATAACTCTGCAGGTTTGTGAATTACAGTGCCACTGAGCTCCTTTCTTCAACTCGCTTTCTCGTGAGATGGCCGCAACACCGAAGGATTGCTTCAGGCCCTAATCTGGTTCCGGCACGGCACGCTGAGCCTTTGGTTAATTCCTCTTCCTGTTGCGAAATGAGAGTTAAATTTGCCCATCCAGACACCTCCATCTAGTCTGTCATTGGTTCTCCCTATTCCTGTTCATCTTCCGCAGAAATTGCAAACTGGGCCTAACAGGAGGTTAAAGGCACTGACTCTCCAAGTCGGGAGAGTGTTAGTAAAGCGTCTGGAATGTTGCACCCGAGTACCAGGGGACGAAAACTGACACATATTGGAACACGTCTCCCGATCACATGGTTGATCATACTCTGGGTTCCACATGTATGTTTTAGCTGAAGGAAGAATACCTTAAACCTGGAGAGTTGAGACCCGTGGAATGGGTACCATGCAATATGACTTCAAAGGGTCTTCATTTGCTCACCGAACCTCTCCAATCCTATCACTGATGCGTTTATGCCCCTGCACACACGCTTGATTCTCTTTCGGAGACATAGCAATCCATAGGTTTTAAGAGACTTCCTAGTCAGGTATATTCTTAGGTGTTTAATATGGGGTGTTGAGTCCTTTTCGTTGAGCAAGGAGTAGCTCTTGTCTATTCCATATTTGGCTTAAGGAACTTTATCTGTGCTCATTTCAATCTCTGGTTTTATGCAGCACCCCAACTCACCTTTCCCCTTAAGCAAGCATAAGTTGGTTTTCTAAATTTGAGACCCTGTTCTGTTTTGTAATTCAGTTCCTGTGTAGCCAAGTTTACATTCCGTGTATTAGTGATAACTTATGATGTTTCTTTTTCTGTGTGACTTATTTCAGTTAGAATCATCGTACATGAATCCACTCATTATGCTGCTACGGGCCTGATGACATAGATTTCATTGCTGAGTGATACTGCATTGTACGTAAGTACCACAACTTCTTTATCCATTTTTCACTTTCTGCGATATTGAACTTGTACCATAAACCAGGTTCTTGTAAACAGAGCCGTCCCAACTTTTGGGGTGGCTGTGTCTTTTTGATTTTAATTTCCCTAAGCTATAGGACCATAAGTGGAAGTGCCCTAGGCTCTGTTGCTTTGTTTTTTAGATGTTTCAGGAAACACCATACACTTCTCCCGAGTGGCTGTTGGCAATTTACATCCCGCCCATCAGCATAACAAGGCTCCCAGTTCTCCATGGCCTGTCCTGTCTTTCTGGATTTTACACTTTTTTCAGATGGCCCTTTTGACCGGGGGAAATGATACTTCATTGTAGTGCAGATTTCCTTTGCAAGCTTGCTTGGTTGGCCAAAAAGGGCGTATGCGTTTTTTCCTGAATATATTCAGGAAAAAACGCATACGCCCTTTTTGGCCAAGTGCATCATTGTGGACGTTCTGCCTCCTTTCCTATGCTTTAAATGCAATTCCAGTCTACCTCCTGAAATCGGTTTCCTGCAATTCTGCCCCGCTTTCAAGTCCTCTTGGCAGCCTTACTTCAGTATATTTTTGGACGATAGCTGTCATTTATAACTCTGCAGGTTTGTGAATTACAGTGCCCCTGAGCTCCTTTCTTCAACTCGCTTTCTCGTGAGCTGGCCGCAACACCGCAGGATTGCTTCAGGCCCTAATCTGGTTCCGGCACGGCACGCTGAGCCTTTGGTTAATTCCTCTTCCTGGTGCGAAATGAGAGTTAAATTTGCCCATCCAGACACCTCCAGCTAGTCTGTCATTGGTTCTCCCTATTCCTGTTCATCTTCCACAGAAATTGCAAACTGGGCCAAACAGGAGGTTAAAGGCACTGACTCTCCAAGTCGGGAGAGTGTTAGTAAAGCGTCTGGAATGTTGCACCCGAGTACCAGGGGACGAAAACTGACACATATTGGAACACGTCTCCCGATCACACGGTTGATCATACTCTGGGTTCCACATGCATATTTTAGCTGAAGGAAGAATACCTTAAACCTGGAGAGTTGAGACCCGTGGAATGGGTACCATGCAATATGACTTCAAAGGGTCTTCATTTGCTCACCGAACCTCTCCAATCCTATCACTGCTGCGTTTATGTCCCTGCACACACGCTTGATTCTCTTTCGGAGACATAGCAATCCATAGGTTTTAAGATACTTCCTAGTCAGGTATATTCTTAGGTGTTTAATATGGGGTGTTGAATCCTTTTCGTTGAGCAAGGAGTAGCTCTTGTCTATTCCATATTTGGCTTAAGGAACTTTATCTGTGCTCATTTCAATCTCTGGTTTTATGCAGCACCCCAACTCACCTTTCCCCTTAAGCAAGCATAAGTTGGTTTTCTAAATTTGAGACCCTGTTCTGTTTTGTAATTCAGTTCCTGTGTAGCCAAGTTTCCATTCCGTGTATTAGTGATATCTTATGATGTTTCTTTTTCTGTGTGACTTATTTCAGTTAGAATCATCATACCTGAATCCACTCATTATGCTGCTACGGGCCTGATGACATAGATTTCATTGCTGAGTGATACTGCATTGTACGTAAGTACCACAACTTCTTTATCCGTTTTTCACTTTCTGCGATATTGAACTTGTACCGTAAACCAGGTTCTTGTAAACAGAGCCGTCCCAACCTTTGGGGTGGCTGTGTCTTTTGATTTTAATTTCCCTAAGCTATAGGACCATAAGTGGAAGTGCCCTAGGCTCTGTTGCTTTGTTTTTTAGATGTTTCAGGAAACACCATACACTTCTCCCGAGTGGCTGTTGGCAATTTACATCCCGCCCATCAGCATAACAAGGCTCCCAGTTCTCCATGGCCTGTCCTGCCTTTCTGGATTTTACACTTTTTTCAGATGGCCCTTTTCACCGGAGGGAAGTGAGACTTCATTGTAGTGCAGATTTCCTTTGCAAGCTTGCTTGGTTGGCCAAAAAGAGCGTATGCGTTTTTTCCTGAATATATTCAGGAAAAAACGCATACGCCCTTTTTGGCCAAGTGCATCATTGTGGACGTTCTGCCTCTTTTCCTATGCTTTAAATGCAATTCCAGTCTACCTCCTGAAATCGGTTTCCTGCAATTCTGCCCCGCTTTCAAGTCCTCTTGGCAGCCTTACTTCAGTATATTTTTGGACGATAGCTGTCATTTATAACTCTGCAGGTTTGTGAATTACAGTGCCACTGAGCTCCTTTCTTCAACTCGCTTTCTCGTGAGATGGCCGCAACACCGAAGGATTGCTTCAGGCCCTAATCTGGTTCCGGCACGGCACGCTGAGCCTTTGGTTAATTCCTCTTCCTGTTGCGAAATGAGAGTTAAATTTGCCCATCCAGACACCTCCATCTAGTCTGTCATTGGTTCTCCCTATTCCTGTTCATCTTCCGCAGAAATTGCAAACTGGGCCTAACAGGAGGTTAAAGGCACTGACTCTCCAAGTCGGGAGAGTGTTAGTAAAGCGTCTGGAATGTTGCACCCGAGTACCAGGGGACGAAAACTGACACATATTGGAACACGTCTCCCGATCACATGGTTGATCATACTCTGGGTTCCACATGTATGTTTTAGCTGAAGGAAGAATACCTTAAACCTGGAGAGTTGAGACCCGTGGAATGGGTACCATGCAATATGACTTCAAAGGGTCTTCATTTGCTCACCGAACCTCTCCAATCCTATCACTGATGCGTTTATGCCCCTGCACACACGCTTGATTCTCTTTCGGAGACATAGCAATCCATAGGTTTTAAGAGACTTCCTAGTCAGGTATATTCTTAGGTGTTTAATATGGGGTGTTGAGTCCTTTTCGTTGAGCAAGGAGTAGCTCTTGTCTATTCCATATTTGGCTTAAGGAACTTTATCTGTGCTCATTTCAATCTCTGGTTTTATGCAGCACCCCAACTCACCTTTCCCCTTAAGCAAGCATAAGTTGGTTTTCTAAATTTGAGACCCTGTTCTGTTTTGTAATTCAGTTCCTGTGTAGCCAAGTTTACATTCCGTGTATTAGTGATAACTTATGATGTTTCTTTTTCTGTGTGACTTATTTCAGTTAGAATCATCGTACATGAATCCACTCATTATGCTGCTACGGGCCTGATGACATAGATTTCATTGCTGAGTGATACTGCATTGTACGTAAGTACCACAACTTCTTTATCCATTTTTCACTTTCTGCGATATTGAACTTGTACCATAAACCAGGTTCTTGTAAACAGAGCCGTCCCAACTTTTGGGGTGGCTGTGTCTTTTTGATTTTAATTTCCCTAAGCTATAGGACCATAAGTGGAAGTGCCCTAGGCTCTGTTGCTTTGTTTTTTAGATGTTTCAGGAAACACCATACACTTCTCCCGAGTGGCTGTTGGCAATTTACATCCCGCCCATCAGCATAACAAGGCTCCCAGTTCTCCATGGCCTGTCCTGTCTTTCTGGATTTTACACTTTTTTCAGATGGCCCTTTTGACCGGGGGAAATGATACTTCATTGTAGTGCAGATTTCCTTTGCAAGCTTGCTTGGTTGGCCAAAAAGGGCGTATGCGTTTTTTCCTGAATATATTCAGGAAAAAACGCATACGCCCTTTTTGGCCAAGTGCATCATTGTGGACGTTCTGCCTCCTTTCCTATGCTTTAAATGCAATTCCAGTCTACCTCCTGAAATCGGTTTCCTGCAATTCTGCCCCGCTTTCAAGTCCTCTTGGCAGCCTTACTTCAGTATATTTTTGGACGATAGCTGTCATTTATAACTCTGCAGGTTTGTGAATTACAGTGCCCCTGAGCTCCTTTCTTCAACTCGCTTTCTCGTGAGCTGGCCGCAACACCGCAGGATTGCTTCAGGCCCTAATCTGGTTCCGGCACGGCACGCTGAGCCTTTGGTTAATTCCTCTTCCTGGTGCGAAATGAGAGTTAAATTTGCCCATCCAGACACCTCCAGCTAGTCTGTCATTGGTTCTCCCTATTCCTGTTCATCTTCCACAGAAATTGCAAACTGGGCCAAACAGGAGGTTAAAGGCACTGACTCTCCAAGTCGGGAGAGTGTTAGTAAAGCGTCTGGAATGTTGCACCCGAGTACCAGGGGACGAAAACTGACACATATTGGAACACGTCTCCCGATCACACGGTTGATCATACTCTGGGTTCCACATGCATATTTTAGCTGAAGGAAGAATACCTTAAACCTGGAGAGTTGAGACCCGTGGAATGGGTACCATGCAATATGACTTCAAAGGGTCTTCATTTGCTCACCGAACCTCTCCAATCCTATCACTGCTGCGTTTATGTCCCTGCACACACGCTTGATTCTCTTTCGGAGACATAGCAATCCATAGGTTTTAAGATACTTCCTAGTCAGGTATATTCTTAGGTGTTTAATATGGGGTGTTGAATCCTTTTCGTTGAGCAAGGAGTAGCTCTTGTCTATTCCATATTTGGCTTAAGGAACTTTATCTGTGCTCATTTCAATCTCTGGTTTTATGCAGCACCCCAACTCACCTTTCCCCTTAAGCAAGCATAAGTTGGTTTTCTAAATTTGAGACCCTGTTCTGTTTTGTAATTCAGTTCCTGTGTAGCCAAGTTTCCATTCCGTGTATTAGTGATATCTTATGATGTTTCTTTTTCTGTGTGACTTATTTCAGTTAGAATCATCATACCTGAATCCACTCATTATGCTGCTACGGGCCTGATGACATAGATTTCATTGCTGAGTGATACTGCATTGTACGTAAGTACCACAACTTCTTTATCCGTTTTTCACTTTCTGCGATATTGAACTTGTACCGTAAACCAGGTTCTTGTAAACAGAGCCGTCCCAACCTTTGGGGTGGCTGTGTCTTTTGATTTTAATTTCCCTAAGCTATAGGACCATAAGTGGAAGTGCCCTAGGCTCTGTTGCTTTGTTTTTTAGATGTTTCAGGAAACACCATACACTTCTCCCGAGTGGCTGTTGGCAATTTACATCCCGCCCATCAGCATAACAAGGCTCCCACTTCTCCATGGCCTGTCCTGCCTTTCTGGATTTTACACTTTTTTCAGATGGCCCTTTTGACCGGGGGGAAGTGAGACTTCATTGTAGTGCAGATTTCCTTTGCAAGCTTGCTTGGTTGGCCAAAAAGGGCGTATGCGTTTTTTCCTGAATATATTCAGGAAAAAACGCATACGCCCTTTTTGGCCAAGTGCATCATTGTGGACGTTCTGCCTCTTTTCCTATGCTTTCAATGCAATTCCAGTCTACCTCCTGAAATCGGTTTCCTGCAATTCTGCCCCGCTTTCAAGTCCTCTTGGCAGCCTTACTTCAGTATATTTTTGGACGATAGCTGTCATGTATAACTCTGCAGGTTTGTGAATTACAGTGCCCCTGAGCTCCTTTCTTCAACTCGCTTTCTCGTGAGCTGGCCGCAACACCGCAGGATGGCTTCAGGCTTCCGGCACGGCACGCTGAGCCTTTGGTTAATTCCTCTTCCTGGTGGGAAATGAGAGTTAAATTTGCCCGTCCAGACACCTGCAGCTAGTCTCTCATTGGTTCTCCCTATTCCTGTTCATCTTCCTCACAAATTGCAAACTGGGCCAAACAGGAGGTTAAAGGCACTGACTCTCCAAGTCAGGACAGTGTTAGTAAAGCGTCTGGAATGTTGCACCCGAGTACCAGGGGACGAAAACTGACACATTTTGGAACACGTCTCCCGATCACACGGTTGATCATACTCTGGGTTCCACATGCATGTTTTAGCTGAAGGAAGAATACCTTAAACCTGGAGAGTTGAGACCCGTGGAATGGGTACCATGCAATATGACTTCAAAGGGTCTTCATTTGCTCACCGAACCTCTCCAATCCTATCACTGCTGCGTTTATGCCCCTGCACACACGTTTGATTGTCTTTCGGAGACATAGCAATCCATAGGTTTAAGATACTTCCTAGTCAGGTATATTCTTAGGCGTTTAATATGGGGTGTTGAATCCATTTCGATGAGCAAGGAGTAGCTCTTGTCTATTACATATTTGGCTTAAGGAACTTTATCTGTGCTCATTTCAATCTCTGGTTTTATGCAGCACCCCAACTCACCTTTCCCCTTAAGCAAACATAAGTTGGTTTTCTAAATTTGAGACACTGTTGTGTTTGTAATTCACTTCCTGGGTAGCCAAGTTTACATTCCGTGTATTAGTGATATCTTATGATGTTTCTTTTTCTGTGTGACCTATTTCAGTTAGAATCATCATACCTGAATCCACTCATTATGCTGCTACGGGCCTGATGACATAGATGTCATTGCTGAGTGATATTGCATTGTACGTAAGTACCACAACTTCTTTATCCATTTTTCACTTTCTGCGATATTGAACTTGTACTGTAAACGAGGTTCTTGTAAACAGAGCCCTCCCAAACTTTGGGGTGGCTGTGTCTTTTTGATTTTAATTTCCCTAAGCTATAGGACCGTAAGTGGAAGTGCCCTAGGCTCTGTTGCTTTGTTTTTTAGATGTTTCAGGAAACACCATACACTTCTCCCGAGTGGCTGTTGGCAATTTACATCCCGCCCATCAGCATAACAAGGCTCCCACTTCTCCATGGCCTGTCCTGCCTTTCTGGATTTTACACTTTTTTCAGATGCCCCTTTTGACCGGGGGGAGGTGAGACTTCATTGTAGTGCAGATTTCCTTTGCAAGCTTGCTTGGTTGGCCAAAAAGGGCGTATGCGTTTTTTCCTGAATATATTCAGGAAAAAACGCATATGCCCTTTTTGGCCAAGTGCATCATTGTGGACGTTCTGCCTCTTTTCCTATGCTTTAAATGCAATTCCAGTCTACCTCCTGAAATCGGTTTCCTGCAATTCTGTCCCGCTTTCAAGTCCTCTTGGCAGCCTTACTTCAGTATATTTTTGGACGATAGTTGTCATTTATAACTGTGCAGGTTTGTGAATTACAGTGCCCCTGAGCTCCTTTCTTCAACTCGCTTTCTTGTGAGCTGGCCACAACACCGCAGGATTGCTTCAGGCCCTAATCTGGTTCCGGCACGGCACGCTGAGCCTTTGTTTAAATCCTCTTCCTGGTGGGAAATGAGAGTTAAATTTGCCCGTCCAGACACCTCCAGCTAGTGTCTCATTGGTTCTCCCTATTCCTGTTCATCTTCCGCAGAAATTGCAAACTGGGCCAAACAGGAGGTTAAAGGCACTGACTCTCCAAGTCGGGAGAGTGTTAGTAAAGCATCTGGAATGTTGCACCTGAGTACCAGGGTCGAGAACGGAGACATATTTGAACACGTCTCCCGATTACACGGCTGATCATACTCTGCGTTCCACATGCATGTTTTAGCTGAAGGAAGAAACCCTTCAACCTGGAGAGTTGAGACCCGTGGAATGGGTACCATGCAATATGACTTCAAAGGGTCTTCATTTGCTCACCGAACCTCTCTAATCCTATCACTGCTGCGTTTATGTCCCTGTACACACGCTTGATTCTCTTTCGGAGACATAGCAGTCCATAGGTTTTAAGATACTTACTAGTCAGGTACATTCTTAGGCGTTTAATATGGGGTGTTGAGTCCATTTCATTGAGCAAGGAGTAGCTCTTGTCTATTACATATTTGGCTTAAGGAACTTTATCTGTGCTCATTTCAATCTCTGGTTTTATGCAGCACCCCAACTCACCTTTCCCCTTAAGCAAACATAAGTTGGTTTTCTAAATTTGAGACCCTGTTGTGTTTGTAATTCATTTCCTGGGTAGCCAAGTTTACATTCCGTGTATTAGTGATATCTTATGATGTTTCTTTTTCTGTGTGACCTATTTCAGTTAGAATCATCATACCTGAATCCACTCATTATGCTGCTACTGGCCTGATGACATAGATTTCCTTGCTGAGTGATATTGCATTGTACGTAAGTACCACAACTTCTTTATCCATTTTTCACTTTCTGCGATATTGAACTTGTACCGTAAACCAGGTTCTTGTAAACAGAGCCGTCCCAACTTTTGGGGTGGCTGTGTCTTTTTGATTTTAGTTTCCCTAAGCTATAGGACCATAAGTGGAAGTGCCCTAGGCTCTGTTGCTTTGTTTTTTAGATGTTTCAGGAAACACCATACACTTCTCCCGAGTGGCTGTTGGCAATTTACATCCCGCCCATCAGCATAACAAGGCTCCCAGTTCTCCATGGCCTGTCCTGCCTTTCTGGATTTTACACTTTTTTCAGATGGCCCTTTTGACCGGGGGGAAGTGAGACTTCATTGTAGTGCAGATTTCCTTTGCAAGCTTGCTTGGTTGGCCAAAAAGGGCGTATGCGTTTTTTCCTGAATATATTCAGGAAAAAACGCATACGCCCTTTTTGGCCAAGTGCATCATTGTGGACGTTCTGCCTCTTTTCCTATGCTTTAAATGCAATTCCAGTCTACCTCCTGAAATCGGTTTCCTGCAATTCTGCCCCGCTTTCAAGTCCTCTTGGCAGCCTTACTTCAGTATATTTTTGGACGATAGCTGTCATTTATAACTCTGCAGGTTTGTGAATTACAGTGCCACTGAGCTCCTTTCTTCAACTCGCTTTCTCGTGAGATGGCCGCAACACCGAAGGATTGCTTCAGGCCCTAATCTGGTTCCGGCACGGCACGCTGAGCCTTTGGTTAATTCCTCTTCCTGTTGCGAAATGAGAGTTAAATTTGCCCATCCAGACACCTCCATCTAGTCTGTCATTGGTTCTCCCTATTCCTGTTCATCTTCCGCAGAAATTGCAAACTGGGCCTAACAGGAGGTTAAAGGCACTGACTCTCCAAGTCGGGAGAGTGTTAGTAAAGCGTCTGGAATGTTGCACCCGAGTACCAGGGGACGAAAACTGACACATATTGGAACACGTCTCCCGATCACATGGTTGATCATACTCTGGGTTCCACATGTATGTTTTAGCTGAAGGAAGAATACCTTAAACCTGGAGAGTTGAGACCCGTGGAATGGGTACCATGCAATATGACTTCAAAGGGTCTTCATTTGCTCACCGAACCTCTCCAATCCTATCACTGATGCGTTTATGCCCCTGCACACACGCTTGATTCTCTTTCGGAGACATAGCAATCCATAGGTTTTAAGAGACTTCCTAGTCAGGTATATTCTTAGGTGTTTAATATGGGGTGTTGAGTCCTTTTCGTTGAGCAAGGAGTAGCTCTTGTCTATTCCATATTTGGCTTAAGGAACTTTATCTGTGCTCATTTCAATCTCTGGTTTTATGCAGCACCCCAACTCACCTTTCCCCTTAAGCAAGCATAAGTTGGTTTTCTAAATTTGAGACCCTGTTCTGTTTTGTAATTCAGTTCCTGTGTAGCCAAGTTTACATTCCGTGTATTAGTGATAACTTATGATGTTTCTTTTTCTGTGTGACTTATTTCAGTTAGAATCATCGTACATGAATCCACTCATTATGCTGCTACGGGCCTGATGACATAGATTTCATTGCTGAGTGATACTGCATTGTACGTAAGTACCACAACTTCTTTATCCATTTTTCACTTTCTGCGATATTGAACTTGTACCATAAACCAGGTTCTTGTAAACAGAGCCGTCCCAACTTTTGGGGTGGCTGTGTCTTTTTGATTTTAATTTCCCTAAGCTATAGGACCATAAGTGGAAGTGCCCTAGGCTCTGTTGCTTTGTTTTTTAGATGTTTCAGGAAACACCATACACTTCTCCCGAGTGGCTGTTGGCAATTTACATCCCGCCCATCAGCATAACAAGGCTCCCAGTTCTCCATGGCCTGTCCTGTCTTTCTGGATTTTACACTTTTTTCAGATGGCCCTTTTGACCGGGGGAAATGATACTTCATTGTAGTGCAGATTTCCTTTGCAAGCTTGCTTGGTTGGCCAAAAAGGGCGTATGCGTTTTTTCCTGAATATATTCAGGAAAAAACGCATACGCCCTTTTTGGCCAAGTGCATCATTGTGGACGTTCTGCCTCCTTTCCTATGCTTTAAATGCAATTCCAGTCTACCTCCTGAAATCGGTTTCCTGCAATTCTGCCCCGCTTTCAAGTCCTCTTGGCAGCCTTACTTCAGTATATTTTTGGACGATAGCTGTCATTTATAACTCTGCAGGTTTGTGAATTACAGTGCCCCTGAGCTCCTTTCTTCAACTCGCTTTCTCGTGAGCTGGCCGCAACACCGCAGGATTGCTTCAGGCCCTAATCTGGTTCCGGCACGGCACGCTGAGCCTTTGGTTAATTCCTCTTCCTGGTGCGAAATGAGAGTTAAATTTGCCCATCCAGACACCTCCAGCTAGTCTGTCATTGGTTCTCCCTATTCCTGTTCATCTTCCACAGAAATTGCAAACTGGGCCAAACAGGAGGTTAAAGGCACTGACTCTCCAAGTCGGGAGAGTGTTAGTAAAGCGTCTGGAATGTTGCACCCGAGTACCAGGGGACGAAAACTGACACATATTGGAACACGTCTCCCGATCACACGGTTGATCATACTCTGGGTTCCACATGCATATTTTAGCTGAAGGAAGAATACCTTAAACCTGGAGAGTTGAGACCCGTGGAATGGGTACCATGCAATATGACTTCAAAGGGTCTTCATTTGCTCACCGAACCTCTCCAATCCTATCACTGCTGCGTTTATGTCCCTGCACACACGCTTGATTCTCTTTCGGAGACATAGCAATCCATAGGTTTTAAGATACTTCCTAGTCAGGTATATTCTTAGGTGTTTAATATGGGGTGTTGAATCCTTTTCGTTGAGCAAGGAGTAGCTCTTGTCTATTCCATATTTGGCTTAAGGAACTTTATCTGTGCTCATTTCAATCTCTGGTTTTATGCAGCACCCCAACTCACCTTTCCCCTTAAGCAAGCATAAGTTGGTTTTCTAAATTTGAGACCCTGTTCTGTTTTGTAATTCAGTTCCTGTGTAGCCAAGTTTCCATTCCGTGTATTAGTGATATCTTATGATGTTTCTTTTTCTGTGTGACTTATTTCAGTTAGAATCATCATACCTGAATCCACTCATTATGCTGCTACGGGCCTGATGACATAGATTTCATTGCTGAGTGATACTGCATTGTACGTAAGTACCACAACTTCTTTATCCGTTTTTCACTTTCTGCGATATTGAACTTGTACCGTAAACCAGGTTCTTGTAAACAGAGCCGTCCCAACCTTTGGGGTGGCTGTGTCTTTTGATTTTAATTTCCCTAAGCTATAGGACCATAAGTGGAAGTGCCCTAGGCTCTGTTGCTTTGTTTTTTAGATGTTTCAGGAAACACCATACACTTCTCCCGAGTGGCTGTTGGCAATTTACATCCCGCCCATCAGCATAACAAGGCTCCCAGTTCTCCATGGCCTGTCCTGCCTTTCTGGATTTTACACTTTTTTCAGATGGCCCTTTTCACCGGAGGGAAGTGAGACTTCATTGTAGTGCAGATTTCCTTTGCAAGCTTGCTTGGTTGGCCAAAAAGGGCGTATGCGTTTTTTCCTGAATATATTCAGGAAAAAACGCATACGCCCTTTTTGGCCAAGTGCATCATTGTGGACGTTCTGCCTCTTTTCCTATGCTTTAAATGCAATTCCAGTCTACCTCCTGAAATCGGTTTCCTGCAATTCTGCCCCGCTTTCACGTCCTCTAGGAAGCCTTACTTCAGTATATTTTTGGATGATAGCTGTCATTTATAACTCTGCAGGTTTGTGAATTACAGTGCCCCTGAGCTCCTTTCTTCAACTCGCTTTCTCGTGAGCTGGCCGCAACACCGCAGGATGGCTTCAGGCCCTAATCTGGTTCCGGCATGGCACGCTGAGCCTTTGGTTAATTCCTCTTCCTGGTGGGAAATGAGAGTTAAATTTGCCCGTCCAGACACCTCCATCTACTCTCTCATTGGTTCTCCCTATTCCTGTTCATCTTCCGCAGAAATTGCAAACTGGGCCAAAGAGGAGGTTAAAGGCACTGACTCTCCAAGTCGGGAGAGTGTTAGTAAAGCGTCTGGAATGTTGCACCCGAGTACCAGGGGACGAAAACTGACACATATTGGAACACGTCTCCCGATCACACGGTTGATCATACTCTGGGTTCCACATGCATGTTTTAGCTGAGGGAAGAATACCTTAAACCTGGAGTGCTGAGACCCGTGGAATGGGTACCATGCAATATGACTTCAAAGGGTCTTCATTTGCTCACCGAACTTCTCCAATCCTATCACTGCTGCGTTTATGCCCCTGTACACACGCTTGATTCTCTTTCGGAGACATAGCAATCCATAGGTTTTAAGATACTTCCTAGTCAGGTACATTCTTAGGTGTTTAATATGGGGTGTTGAGTCCATTTCGTTGAGCAAGGAGTAGCTCTTGTCTATTCCATATTTGGCTTAAGGAACTTTATCTGTGCTCATTTCAATCTCTGGTTTTATGCAGCACCCCAACTCACCTTTTCCGTTAAGAAAGCATAAGTTGGTTTTCTAAATTTGAGACCCTGTTCTGTTTTGTAATTCAGTTCCTGTGTAGCCAAGTTTATATTCCGTGTATTAGTGATATCTTATGATGTTTCTTTTTCTGTGTGACTTAATTCAGTTAGAATCATCGTACCTGAATCCACTCATTATGCTGCTACGGGCCTGATGACATAGATTTCATTGCTGAGTGATACTGCATTGTACGTAAGTACCACAACTTCTTTATCTATTTTTCACTTTCTGCGATATTGAACTTGTACCGTAAACCAGGTTCTTGTAAACAGAGCGGTCCCAACCTTTGGGGTGGCTGTGTCTTTTTGATTTTAATTTCCCTAAGCTATAGGACCATAAGTGGAAGTGCCCTAGGCTCTGTTGCTTTGTTTTTTAGATGTTTCAGGAAACACCATACACTTCTCCCAAGTGGCTGTTGGCAATTTACATCCCGCCCATCAGCATAACAAGGCTCCCAGTTCTCCATGGCCTGTCCTGCCTTTCTGGATTTTACACTTTTTTCAGATGGCCCTTTTGACCGGGGGGAAGTGAGACTTCATTGTAGTGCAGATTTCCTTTGCAAGCTTGCTTGGTTGGCCAAAAAGGGCGTATGCGTTTTTTCCTGAATATATTCAGGAAAAACACATACGCCCTTTTTGGCCAAGTGCATCATTGTGGACGTTCTGCCTCTTTTCCTATGCTTTAAATGCAATTCCAGTCTACCTCCTGAAATCGGTTTCCTGCAATTCTGCCCCGCTTTCAAGTCCTCTTGGCAGCCTTACTTCAGTATATTTTTGGACGATAGCTGTCATTTATAACTCTGCAGGTTTGTGAATTACAGTGCCCCTGAGCTCCTTTCTTCAACTCGCTTTCTCGTGAGCTGGCCGCAACACCGCAGGATGGCTTCAGGCTTCCGGCACGGCACGCTGAGCCTTTGGTTAATTCCTCTTCCTGGTGGGAAATGAGAGTTAAATTTGCCCGTCCAGACACCTGCAGCTAGTCTCTCATTGGTTCTCCCTATTCCTGTTCATCTTCCTCACAAATTGCAAACTGGGCCAAACAGGAGGTTAAAGGCACTGACTCTCCAAGTCAGGACAGTGTTAGTAAAGCGTCTGGAATGTTGCACCCGAGTACCAGGGGACGAAAACTGACACATATTGGAACACGTCTCCCGATCACACGGTTGATCATACTCTGGGTTCCACATGCATGTTTTAGCTGAAGGAAGAATACCTTAAACCTGGAGAGTTGAGACCCGTGGAATGGGTACCATGCAATATGACTTCAAAGGGTCTTCATTTGCTCACCGAACCTCTCCAATCCTATCACTGCTGCGTTTATGCCCCTGCACACACGCTTGATTGTCTTTCGGAGACATAGCAATCCATAGGTTTAAGATACTTCCTAGTCAGGTATATTCTTAGGCGTTTAATATGGGGTGTTGAATCCATTTCGATGAGCAAGGAGTACCTCTTGTCTATTACATATTTGGCTTAAGGAACTTTATCTGTGCTCATTTCAATCTCTGGTTTTATGCAGCACCCCAACTCACCTTTCCCCTTAAGCAAACATAAGTTGGTTTTCTAAATTTGAGACACTGTTGTGTTTGTAATTCACTTCCTGGGTAGCCAAGTTTACATTCCGTGTATTAGTGATATCTTATGATGTTTCTTTATCTGTGTGACCTATTTCAGTTAGAATCATCATACCTGAATCCACTCATTATGCTGCTACGGGCCTGATGACATAGATGTCATTGCTGAGTGATATTGCATTGTACGTAAGTACCACAACTTCTTTATCCATTTTTCACTTTCTGCGATATTGAACTTGTAATGTAAACCAGGTTCTTGTAAACAGAGCCGTCCCAAACTTTGGGGTGGCTGTGTCTTTTTGATTTTAATTTCCCTAAGCTATAGGACCATAAGTGGAAGTGCCCTAGGCTCTGTTGCTTTGTTTTTTAGATGTTTCAGGAAACACCATACACTTCTCCCGAGTGGCTGTTGGCAATTTACATCCCGCCCATCAGCATAACAAGGCTCCCAGTTCTCCATGGCCGGTCCTGCCTTTCTGGATTTTACACTTTGTTCAGATGGCCCTTTTGACCGGGGGGAGGTGAGACTTCATTGTAGTGCAGATTTCCTTTGCAAGCTTGCTTGGTTGGCCAAAAAGGGCGTATGCGTTTTTTCCTGAATATATTCAGGAAAAAACGCATATGCCCTTTTTGGCCAAGTGCATCATTGTGGACGTTCTGCCTCTTTTCCTATGCTTTAAATGCAATTCCAGTCTACCTCCTGAAATCGGTTTCCTGCAATTCTGCCCCGCTTTCAAGTCCTCTTGGCAGCCTTACTTCAGTATATTTTTGGACGATAGTTGTCATTTATAACTGTGCAGGTTTGTGAATTACAGTGCCCCTGAGCTCCTTTCTTCAACTCGCTTTCTTGTGAGCTGGCCACAAAACCGCAGGATTGCTTCAGGCCCTAATCTGGTTCCGGCACGGCACGCTGAGCCTTTGTTTAAATCCTCTTCCTGGTGGGAAATGAGAGTTAAATTTGCCCGTCCAGACACCTCCAGCTAGTGTCTCATTGGTTCTCCCTATTCCTGTTCATCTTCCGCAGAAATTGCAAACTGGGCCAAACAGGAGGTTAAAGGCACTGACTCTCCAAGTCGGGAGAGTGTTAGTAAAGCATCTGGAATGTTGCACCTGAGTACCAGGGTCGAGAACGGAGACATATTTGAACACGTCTCCCGATTACACGGCTGATCATACTCTGCGTTCCACATGCATGTTTTAGCTGAAGGAAGAAACCCTTCAACCTGGAGAGTTGAGACCCGTGGAATGGGTACCATGCAATATGACTTCAAAGGGTCTTCATTTGCTCACCGAACCTCTCTAATCCTATCACTGCTGCGTTTATGTCCCTGTACACACGCTTGATTCTCTTTCGGAGACATAGCAGTCCATAGGTTTTAAGATACTTACTAGTCAGGTACATTCTTAGGCGTTTAATATGGGGTGTTGAGTCCATTTCATTGAGCAAGGAGTAGCTCTTGTCTATTACATATTTGGCTTAAGGAACTTTATCTGTGCTCATTTCAATCTCTGGTTTTATGCAGCACCCCAACTCACCTTTCCCCTTAAGCAAACATAAGTTGGTTTTCTAAATTTGAGACCCTGTTGTGTTTGTAATTCATTTCCTGGGTAGCCAAGTTTACATTCCGTGTATTAGTGATATCTTATGATGTTTCTTTTTCTGTGTGACCTATTTCAGTTAGAATCATCATACCTGAATCCACTCATTATGCTGCTACGGGCCTGATGACATAGATGTCATTGCTGAGTGATACTGCATTGTACGTAAGTACCACAACTTCTTTATCCATTTTTCACTTTCTGCGATATTGAACTTGTACCGTTAACGAGGTTCTTGTAAACAGAGCCGTCCCAAACTTTGGGGTGGCTGTGTCTTTTTGATTTTAATTTCCCTATGCTATAGGACCATAAGTGGAAGTGCCCTAGGCTCTGTTGCTTTGTTTTTTAGATGTTTCAGGAAACACCATACACTTCTCCCGAGTGGCTGTTGGCAGTTTACATCCCGCCCATGAGCATAACAAGGCTCCCAGTTCTCCATGGCCTGTCCTGCCTTTCTGGATTTTACACTTTTTTCAGATGGCCCTTTTGACCGGGGGGAAGTGAGACTTCATTGTAGTGCAGATTTCCTTTGCAAGCTTGCTTGGTTGGCCAAAAAGGGCGTATGCGTGTTTTCCTGAATATATTCCAGAAAAAACGCATACGCCCTTTTTGGCCAAGTGCATCATTGTCGACGTTCTGCCTCTTTTCCTATGCTTTAAATGCAATTCCAGTCTACCTCCTGAAATCGGTTTCCTGCAATTCTGCCCCGCTTTCAAGTCCTCTTGGCAGCCTTCCTTCAGTATATTTTTGGACGATAGCTGTCATTTATAACTCTGCAGGTTTTTGAATTACAGTTCCACTGAGCTCCTTTCTTCAACTCGCTTTCTTGTGAGCTGGCCGCAACACCGCAGGATTGCTTCAGGCACTAATCTGGTTCCGGCACGGCACGCTGAGCCTTTGGTTAATTCCTCTTCGTGGTGGGAAATGAAAGTTAAATTTGCCCGTCCAGACACCTCCAGCTAGTGTCTCATTGGTTCTCCCTATTCCTGTTCATCTTCCGCAGAAATTGCAAACTGGGCCAAACAGGAGGTTAAAGGCACTGACTCTCCAAGTCGCGAGAGTGTTAGTAAAGCATCTGGAATGTTACACCCGAGTACCAGGGGACGACCACTGATACATATTTGAACACGTCTCCCGATCACAAGGTTGATCATACTCTGGGTTCCACATGCATGTTTTAGCTGAAGGAAGAATACCTTAAACCTGGAGAGTTGAGACCCGTGGAATGGGTACCATACAATATGACTTCAAAAGGGATTCATTTGCTCACCAAACCTCTCCAATCCTATCACTGCTGCGTTTATGCCCCTGTACACACGCTTGATTCTCTTTCGGAGACATAGCAATCCATAGGTTTTAAGATACTTACAAGTCAGGTACATTCGTAGGCGTTTAATATGGGGTGTTGAGCCCATTTCGTTGAGCAAGGAGTAGCTCTTGTATACTTCATATTTGGCTTAAGGAACTTTATCTGTGCTCATTTCAATCTCTGGTTTTATGCAGCACCCCAACTCACCTTTCCCCTTAAGCAAGCATAAGTTGGGTTTCTAAATTTGAGACCCTGTTCTGTTTTGTAATCCAGTTCCTGTGTAGCCAAGTTTACATTCCGTGTATTAGTGATATCTTATGATGTTTCTTTTTCTGTGTGACTTATTTCAGTTAGAAGCATCATACCTGAATCCACTCATTATGCTGCTACGGGCCTGATGACATAGATGTCATGGCTGAGTGATATTGCATTGTACGTAAGTACCACAACTTCTTTATCCATTTTTTGCTTTCTGCGATATTGAACTTGTACCGTAAACGAGGTTCTTGTAAACAGAGCCGTCCCAAACTGTGGGGGTGGCTGTGTCTTTTTGATTTTAATTTCCCTAAGCTATAGGACCATAAGTGGAAGTGCCCTAGGCTCTGTTGCTTTGTTTTTTAGATGTTTCAGGAAACACCATACACTTCTCCCGAGTGGCTGTTGGCAGTTTACATCCCGCCCATGAGCATAACAAGGCTCCCAGTTCTCCATGGCCTGTCCTGCCTTTCTGGATTTTACACTTTTTTCAGATGGCCCTTTTGACCGGAGGGAAGTGAGACTTCATTGTAGTGCAGATTTCCTTTGCAAGCTTGCTTGGTTGGCCAAAAAGGGCGTATGCGTTTTTTCCTGAATATATTCAGGAAAAAACGCATACGCACTTTTTGGCCAAGTGCATCATTGTCGACGTTCTGCCTCTATTCCTATGCTTTAAATGCAATTCCAGTCTACCTCCTGAAATCGGTTTCCTGCAATTCTGCCCCGCTTTCAAGTCCTCTTGGCAGCCTTACTTCAGTATATTTTTGGACGATAGCTGTCATTTATAACTCTGCAGCTTTGTGAATTACAGTGCCCCTGAGCTCCTTTCTTCAACTCGCTTTCCTGTGAACTGGCCGCAACACCACAGGATTGCTTCAGGCCCTAATCTGGTTGCGGCACGGCACGCTGAGCCTTTGGTTAATTCCTCTTCCTGGTGGGAAATGAGAGTTAAATATGCCCGTCCAGACACCTCCAGCTAGTCTGTCATTGGTTCTCCCTATTCCTGTTCATCTTCCGCAGAAATTGCAAACTGGGCCAAACAGGAGGTTAAAGGCACTGACTCTCCTAGTTGGGAGAGTGTTAGTAAAGCATCTGGAATGTTGCACCTGAGTACCAGGGTCGAGAACGGAGACTTATTTGAACACGTCTCCCGATCAGACGGTTGATCATACTCTGGGTTCCACATGCATGTTTTTGCTGAAGGAAGATTCCCTTAAACCTGGAGAGTTGAAACCCGTGGAATGGGTACCATGCAATACGACTTCAAAGGGTCTTCATTTGCTCACCGAACCTCTCCAATCCTATCACTGCTGCGTTTATGCCCCTGTACACACGCTTGATTCTCTTTCAGAGACATAGCAATCAATAGCTTTTAAGATACTTACTAGTCAGGTACATACTTAGGCATTTAATATGGGGTGTTGAGTCCATTTCGTTGAGCAAGGAGTAGCTCTTGTCTATTACATATTTGGCTTAAGGAACTTTATCTGTGCTCATTTCAATCTCTGGTTTTATGCAGGACCCCAACTCACCTTTCCCCTTAAGCAAACATAAGTTGGTTTTCTAAATTTGAGACACTGTTGTGTTTGTAATTCACTTCCTGGGTAGCCAAGTTTACATTCCGTGTATTAGTGATATCTTATGATGTTTCTTTTTCTCTGTGACTTATTTCAGTTAGAATCATCATACCTCAATCCACTCATTACGCTTCTACGGGCCTGATGACATAGATGTCATTGCTGAGTGATATTGCATTGTACGTAAGTACCACAACTTCTTTATCCATTTTTCACTTTCTGCAATATTGAACTTGTACCGTAAACGAGGTTCTTGTAAACAGAGCCGTCCCAAACTTTGGGGTGGCTGTGTCTTTTTGATTTTAATTTCCCTAAGCTATAGGACCATAAGTGGAAGTGCCCTAGGCTCTGTTGCTTTGTTTTTTAGATGTTTCAGGAAACACCATACACTTCTCCCGAGTGGCTGTTGGCAATTTACATCCCGCCCATCAGCATAACAAGGCTCCCAGTTCTCCATGGCCTGTCCTGCCTTTCTGGATTTTACACTTTGTTCAGATGGCCCGTTTGACCGGGGGGAAGTGAGACTTCATTGTAGTGCAGATTTCCTTTGCAAGCTTGCTTGGTTGGCCAAAAAGAGCGTATGCGTTTTTTCCTGAATATATTCAGGAAAAAACGCATACGCCCTTTTTGGCCGAGTGCATCATTGCCGACGTTCTGCCTCTTTTCCTATGCTTTAAATGCAATTCCAGTCTACCTCCTGAAATCGGTTTCCTGCAATTCTGCCCCGCTTTCAAGTCCTCTTGGCAGCCTTACATCAGTATATTTTTGGACGATAGCTGTCATTAATAGCTCTGCAGGTTTGTGAATTACAGTGCCACTGAGCTCCTTTCTTCAACTCGCTTTCTTGTGAGCTGGCCGGAACATCTCAGGATTGTTTCAGGCCCTAATCTGGTTCCGGCACGGCACGCTGAGCCTTTGGTTAATTCCTCTTCCTGGTGGGAAATGAGAGTTAAATTTGCCCGTCCAGACACCTCCAGCTAGTCTCTCATTGGTGCTCCCTATTCCTGTTCATCTTCCGCAGAAATTGCAAACTGGGCCAAACAGGAGGTTAAAGGCACTGACTCTCCAAGTCGGGAGAGTGTTAGTAAAGCGTCTGGAATGTTGCACCCGAGTACCAGGGGACGACAACGGAGACATATTGGAACACGTCTCCCGATCACACGGTTGATCATACTCTGGGTTCCACATGCATGTTTTAGCTGAAGGAAGAATCCCTTAAAACTGGAGAGTTGAGACCCGTGGAATGGGTACCATGCAATATGACTTAAAGGTCTTCATTTGCTCACCGAACCTCTCCAATCCTATCACTGCTGCGTTTATGCCCCTGCACACACGCTTGATTCTCTTTCAGAGACATAGCAATCCATAGCTTTTAAGATACTTACCAGTCAGTTACATACTTAGGCATTTAATATGGGGTGTTGAGTCCATTTCGTTGAGCAAGGAGTAGATCTTGTCTATTACATATTTGGATTAAGGAACTTTATCTGTGCTCATTTCAATCTCTGGTTTTATGCAGCACCCCAACTCACCTTTCCCCTTAAGCAAACATAAGTTGGTTTTCTAAATTTGAGACCCTGTTGTGTTTGTAATTCACTTCCTGGGTAGCCAAGTTTACATTCCGTGTATTAGTGATATCTTATGATGTTTCTTTTTCTGTGTGACTTATTTCAGTTAGAATCATCATACCTCAATCCACTCATTACGCTTCTACCGGCCTGATGACATAGATGTCATTGCTGAGTGATATTGCATTGTACGTAAGTACCACAACTTCTTTATCCATTTTTCACTTTCTGCGATATTGAACTTGTACCGTAAACGAGGTTCTTGTAAACAGAGCCGTCCCAAACTTTGGGGTGGCTGTGTCTTTTTGATATTAATTTCCCTAAGCTATAGGACCATAAGTGGAAGTGCCCTAGGCTCTGTTGCTTTGTTTTTTAGATGTTTCAGGAAACACCATACACTTCTCCCGAGTGGCTGTTGGCAGTTTACATCCCGCCCATGAGCATAACAAGGCTCCCAGTTCTCCATGGCCTGTCCTGCCTTTCTGGATTTTACACTTTTTTCAGATGGCCCTTTTGACCGGAGGGAAGTGAGACTTCATTGTAGTGCAGATTTCCTTTGCAAGCTTGCTTGGTTGGCCAAAAAGGGCGTATGCGTTTTTTCCTGAATATATTCAGGAAAAAACGCATACGCACTTTTTGGCCAAGTGCATCATTGTCGACGTTCTGCCTCTATTCCTATGCTTTAAATGCAATTCCAGTCTACCTCCTGAAATCGGTTTCCTGCAATTCTGCCCCGCTTTCAAGTCCTCTTGGCAGCCTTACTTCAGTATATTTTTGGACGATAGCTGTCATTTATAACTCTGCAGCTTTGTGAATTACAGTGCCCCTGAGCTCCTTTCTTCAACTCGCTTTCCTGTGAACTGGCCGCAACACCACAGGATTGCTTCAGGCCCTAATCTGGTTGCGGCACGGCACGCTGAGCCTTTGGTTAATTCCTCTTCCTGGTGGGAAATGAGAGTTAAATTTGCCCGTCCAGACACCTCCAGCTAGTCTGTCATTGGTTCTCCCTATTCCTGTTCATCTTCCGCAGAAATTGCAAACTGGGCCAAACAGGAGGTTAAAGGCACTGACTCTCCTAGTCGGGAGAGTGTTAGTAAAGCATCTGGAATGTTGCACCTGAGTACCAGGGTCGAGAACGGAGACTTATTTGAACACGTCTCCCGATCAGACGGTTGATCATACTGTGGGTTCCACATGCATGTTTTTGCTGAAGGAAGATTTCCTTAAACCTGGAGAGTTGAGACCCATGGAATGGGTACCATGCAATACGACTTCAAAGGGTCTTCATTTGCTCACCGAACCTCTCCAATCCTATCACTGCTGCGTTTATGCCCCTGTACACACGCTTGATTCTCTTTCAGAGACATAGCAATCCATAGCTTTTAAGATACTTACTAGTCAGGTACATACTTAGGCATTTAATATGGTGTGTTGAGTCCATTTCGTTGAGCAAGGAGTAGCTCTTGTCTATTCCATATTTGGCTTAAGGAACTTTATCTGTGCTCATTTCAATCTCTGGTTTTATGCAGCACCCCAACTCACCTTTCCCCTTAAGCAAACATAAGTTGGTTTTCTAAATTTGAGACACTGTTGTGTTTGTAATTCACTTCCTGGGTAGCCAAGTTTACATTCCGTGTATTAGTGATATCTTATGATGTTTCTTTTTCTGTGTGACTTATTTCAGTTAGAATCATCATACCTCAATCCACTCATTACGCTTCTACGGGCCTGATGACATAGATGTCATTGCTGAGTGATATTGCATTGTACGTAAGTACCACAACTTCTTTATCCATTTTTCACTTTCTGCGATATTGAACTTGTACCGTAAACGAGGTTCTTGTAAACAGAGCCGTCCCAAACTTTGGGGTGGCTGTGTCTTTTTGATTTTAATTTCCCTAAGCTATAGGACCATAAGTGGAAGTGCCCTAGGCTCTGTTGCTTTGTTTTTTAGATGTTTCAGGAAACACCATACACTTCTCCCGAGTGGCTGTTGGCAATTGACATCCCGCCCATCAGCATAACAAGGCTGCCAGTTCTCCATGGCCTGTCCTGCCTTTCTGGATTTTACACTTTGTTCAGATGGCCCTTTTGACCGGAGGGAAGTGAGACTTCATTGTAGTGCAGATTTCCTTTGCAAGCTTGCTTGGTTGGCCAAAAAGGGCGTATGCGTTTTTTCCTGAATATATTCAGGAAAAAACGCATACGCCCTTTTTGGCCAAGTGCATCATTGTCGACGTTCTGCCTCTATTCCTATGGTTTAAATGCAATTCCAGTCTACCTCCTGAAATCGGTTTCCTGCAATTCTGCCCCGCTTTCAAGTCCTCTTGGCAGCCTTACATCAGTATATTTTTGGACGATAGCTGTCATTAATAACTCTGCAGGTTTGTGAATTACAGTGCCACTGAGCTCCTTTCTTCAACTCGCTTTCTTGTGAGCTGGCCGGAACACCTCAGGATTGTTTCAGGCCCTAATCTGGTTCCGGCACGGCACGCTGAGCCTTTGGTTAATTCCTCTTCCTGGTGGGAAATGAGAGTTAAATTTGCCCGTCCAGACACCTCCAGCTAGTCTCTCATTGGTGCTCCCTATTCCTGTTCATCTTCCACAGAAATTGCAAACTGGGCCAAACAGGAGGTTAAAGGCACTGACTCTCCAAGTCGCGAGAGTGTTAGTAAAGCATCTGGAATGTTACACCCGAGTACCAGGGGACGACCACTGATACATATTTGAACACGTCTCCCGATCACACGGTTGATCATACTCTGGGTTCCACATGCATGTTTTAGCTGAAGGAAGAATACCTTAAACCTGGAGAGTTGAGACCCGTGGAATGGGTACCATACAATATGACTTCAAAAGGGATTCATTTGCTCACCAAACCTCTCCAATCCTATCACTGCTGCGTTTATGCCCCTGTACACACGCTTGATTCTCTTTCGGAGACATAGCAATCCATAGGTTTTAAGATACTTACAAGTCAGGTACATTCGTAGGCGTTTAATATGGGGTGTTGAGCCCATTTCGTTGAGCAAGGAGTAGCTCTTGTATACTTCATATTTGGCTTAAGGAACTTTATCTGTGCTCATTTCAATCTCTGGTTTTATGCAGCACCCCAACTCACCTTTCCCCTTAAGCAAGCATAAGTTGGTTTTCTAAATTTGAGACCCTGTTCTGTTTTGTAATCCAGTTCCTGTGTAGCCAAGTTTACATTCCGTGTATTAGTGATATCTTATGATGTTTCTTTTTCTGTGTGACTTATTTCAGTTAGAAGCATCATACCTGAATCCACTCATTATGCTGCTACGGGCCTGATGACATAGATGTCATGGCTGAGTGATATTGCATTGTACGTAAGTACCACAACTTCTTTATCCATTTTTTGCTTTCTGCGATATTGAACTTGTACCGTAAACGAGGTTCTTGTAAACAGAGCCGTCCCAAACTTTGGGGTGGCTGTGTCTTTTTGATTTTAATTTCCCTAAGCTATAGGACCATAAGTGGAAGTGCCCTAGGCTCTGTTGCTTTGTTTTTTAGATGTTTCAGGAAACACCATACACTTCTCCCGAGTGGCTGTTGGCAATTTACATCCCGCCCATCAGCATAACAAGGCTGCCAGTTCTCCATGGCCGGTCCTGCCTTTCTGGATTTTACACTTTGTTCAGATGGCCCTTTTGACCGGAGGGAAGTGAGACTTCATTGTAGTGCAGATTTCCTTTGCAAGCTTGCTTGGTTGGCCAAAAAGGGCGTATGCGTTTTTTCCTGAATATATTCAGGAAAAAACGCATACGCACTTTTTGGCCAAGTGCATCATTGTCGACGTTCTGCCTCTATTCCTATGGTTTAAATGCAATTCCAGTCTACCTCCTGAAATCGGTTTCCTGCAATTCTGCCCCGCTTTCAAGTCCTCTTGGCAGCCTTACTTCAGTATATTTTTGGACGATAGCTGTCATTTATAACTCTGCAGGTTTGTGAATTACAGTGCCCCTGAGCTCCTTTCTTCAACTCGCTTTCTTGTGAACTGGCCGCAACACCGCAGGATTGCTTCAGGCCCTAATCTGGTTGCGGCACGGCACGCTGAGCCTTTGGTTAATTCCTCTTCCTGGTGGGAAATGAGAGTTAAATTTGCCCGTCCAGACACCTCCAGCTAGTCTGTCATTGGTTCTCCCTATTCCTGTTCATCTTCCGCAGAAATTGCAAACTGGGCCAAACAGGAGGTTAAAGGCACTGACTCTCCAAGTCGGGAGAGTGTTAGTAAAGCATCTGGAATGTTGCACCCGAGTACCAGGGTCGAGAACGGAGACTTATTTGAACACGTCTCCCGATCACACGGTTGATCATACTCTGGGTTCCACATGCATGTTTTTGCTGAAGGAAGATTCCCTTAAACCTGGAGAGTTGAAACCCGTGGAATGGGTACCATGCAATACGACTTCAAAGGGTCTTCATTTGCTCACCGAACCTCTCCAATCCTATCACTGCTGCGTTTATGCCCCTGTACACACGCTTGATTCTCTTTCAGAGACATAGCAATCAATAGCTTTTAAGATACTTACTAGTCAGGTACATACTTAGGCATTTAATATGGGGTGTTGAGTCCATTTCGTTGAGCAAGGAGTAGCTCTTGTCTATTACATATTTGGCTTAAGGAACTTTATCTGTGCTCATTTCAATCTCTGGTTTTATGCAGGACCCCAACTCACCTTTCCCCTTAAGCAAACATAAGTTGGTTTTCTAAATTTGAGACACTGTTGTGTTTGTAATTCACTTCCTGGGTAGCCAAGTTTACATTCCGTGTATTAGTGATATCTTATGATGTTTCTTTTTCTGTGTGACTTATTTCAGTTAGAATCATCATACCTCAATCCACTCATTACGCTTCTACGGGCCTGATGACATAGATGTCATTGCTGAGTGATATTGCATTGTACGTAAGTACCACAACTTCTTTATCCATTTTTCACTTTCTGCAATATTGAACTTGTACCGTAAACGAGGTTCTTGTAAACAGAGCCGTCCCAAACTTTGGGGTGGCTGTGTCTTTTTGATTTTAATTTCCCTAAGCTATAGGACCATAAGTGGAAGTGCCCTAGGCTCTGTTGCTTTGTTTTTTAGATGTTTCAGGAAACACCATACACTTCTCCCGAGTGGCTGTTGGCAATTTACATCCCGCCCATCAGCATAACAAGGCTCCCAGTTCTCCATGGCCTGTCCTGCCTTTCTGGATTTTACACTTTGTTCAGATGGCCCGTTTGACCGGGGGGAAGTGAGACTTCATTGTAGTGCAGATTTCCTTTGCAAGCTTGCTTGGTTGGCCAAAAAGAGCGTATGCGTTTTTTCCTGAATATATTCAGGAAAAAACGCATACGCCCTTTTTGGCCGAGTGCATCATTGCCGACGTTCTGCCTCTTTTCCTATGCTTTAAATGCAATTCCAGTCTACCTCCTGAAATCGGTTTCCTGCAATTCTGCCCCGCTTTCAAGTCCTCTTGGCAGCCTTACATCAGTATATTTTTGGACGATAGCTGTCATTAATAACTCTGCAGGTTTGTGAATTACAGTGCCACTGAGCTCCTTTCTTCAACTCGCTTTCTTGTGAGCTGGCCGGAACATCTCAGGATTGTTTCAGGCCCTAATCTGGTTCCGGCACGGCACGCTGAGCCTTTGGTTAATTCCTCTTCCTGGTGGGAAATGAGAGTTAAATTTGCCCGTCCAGACACCTCCAGCTAGTCTCTCATTGGTGCTCCCTATTCCTGTTCATCTTCCGCAGAAATTGCAAACTGGGCCAAACAGGAGGTTAAAGGCACTGACTCTCCAAGTCGGGAGAGTGTTAGTAAAGCGTCTGGAATGTGGCACCCGAGTACCAGGGGACGACAACGGAGACATATTGGAACACGTCTCCCGATCACACGGTTGATCATACTCTGGGTTCCACATGCATGTTTTAGCTGAAGGAAGAATCCCTTAAAACTGGAGAGTTGAGACCCGTGGAATGGGTACCATGCAATATGACTTAAAGGTCTTCATTTGCTCACCGAACTTCTCCAATCCTATCACTGCTGCGTTTATGCCCCTGCACACACGCTTGATTCTCTTTCAGAGACATAGCAATCCATAGCTTTTAAGATACTTACCAGTCAGTTACATACTTAGGCATTTAATATGGGGTGTTGAGTCCATTTCATTGAGCAAGGAGTAGCTCTTGTCTATTACATATTTGGATTAAGGAACTTTATCTGTGCTCATTTCAATCTCTGGTTTTATGCAGCACCCCAACTCACCTTTCCCCTTAAGCAAACATAAGTTGGTTTTCTAAATTTGAGACCCTGTTGTGTTTGTAATTCACTTCCTGGGTAGCCAAGTTTACATTCCGTGTATTAGTGATATCTTATGATGTTTCTTTTTCTGTGTGACTTATTTCAGTTAGAATCATCATACCTCAATCCACTCATTACGCTTCTACGGGCCTGATGACATAGATGTCATTGCTGAGTGATATTGCATTGTACGTAAGTACCACAACTTCTTTATCCATTTTTCACTTTCTGCGATATTGAACTTGTACCGTAAACGAGGTTCTTGTAAACAGAGCCGTCCCAAACTTTGGGGTGGCTGTGTCTTTTTGATATTAATTTCCCTAAGCTATAGGACCATAAGTGGAAGTGCCCTAGGCTCTGTTGCTTTGTTTTTTAGATGTTTCAGGAAACACCATACACTTCTCCCGAGTGGCTGTTGGCAATTTACATCCCGCCCATCAGCATAACAAGGCTCCCACTTCTCCATGGTCTGTCCTGCCTTTCTGGATTTTACACTTTGTTCAGATGGCCCTTTTGACCGGGGGGAAGTGAGACTTCATTGTAGTGCAGATTTCCTTTGCAAGCTTGCTTGGTTGGCCAAAAAGGGCGTATGCGTTTTTTCCTGAATATATTCAGGAAAAAACGCATACGCCCTTTTTGGCCAAGTGCATCATTGCCGACGTTCTGCCTCTTTTCCTATGCTTTAAATGCAATTCCAGTCTACCTCCTGAAATCGGTTTCCTGCAATTCTGCCCCGCTTTCAAGTCCTCTTGGCAGCCTTACATCAGTATATTTTTGGACGATAGCTGTCATTAATAACTCTGCAGGTTTGTGAATTACAGTGCCACTGAGCTCCTTTCTTCAACTCGCTTTCTTGTGAGCTGGCCGGAACACCTCAGGATTGTTTCAGGCCCTAATCTGGTTCCGGCACGGCACGCTGAGCCTTTGGTTAATTCCTCTTCCTGGTGGGAAATGAGAGTTAAATTTGCCCGTCCAGACACCTCCAGCTAGTGTCTCATTGGTTCTCCCTATTCCTGTTCATCTTCCGCAGAAATTGCAAACTGGGCCAAACAGGAGGTTAAAGGCACTGACTCTCCAAGTCGCGAGAGTGTTAGTAAAGGGTCTGGAATGTTACACCCGAGTACCAGGGGACGACCACTGATACATATTTGAACACGTCTCCCGATCACACGGTTGATCATACTCTGGGTTCCACATGCATGTTTTAGCTGAAGGAAGAATACCTTAAACCTGGAGAGTTGAGACCCGTGGAATGGGTACCATACAATATGACTTCAAAAGGGATTCATTTGCTCACCAAACCTCTCCAATCCTATCACTGCTGCGTTTATGCCCCTGTACACACGCTTGATTCTCTTTCGGAGACATAGCAATCCATAGGTTTTAAGATACTTACAAGTCAGGTACATTCGTAGGCGTTTAATATGGGGTGTTGAGCCCATTTCGTTGAGCAAGGAGTAGCTCTTGTATACTTCATATTTGGCTTAAGGAACTTTATCTGAGCTCATTTCAATCTCTGGTTTTATGCAGCACCCCAACTCACCTTTCCCCTTAAGCAAGCATAAGTTGGTTTTCTAAATTTGAGACCCTGTTCTGTTTTGTAATCCAGTTCCTGTGTAGCCAAGTTTACATTCCGTGTATTAGTGATATCTTATGATGTTTCTTTTTCTGTGTGACTTATTTCAGTTAGAAGCATCATACCTGAATCCACTCATTATGCTGCTACGGGCCTGATGACATAGATGTCATGGCTGAGTGATATTGCATTGTACGTAAGTACCACAACTTCTTTATCCATTTTTTGCTTTCTGCGATATTGAACTTGTACCGTAAACCAGGTTCTTGTAAACAGAGCCGTCCCAACCTTTGGGGTGGCTGTGTCTTTTTGATTTTAATTTCCCTAAGCTATAGGACCATAAGTGGAAGTGCCCTAGGCTCTGTTGCTTTGTTTTTTAGATGTTTCAGGAAACACCATACACTTCTCCCCAGTGGCTGTTGGCAATTTACATCCCGCCCATCAGCATAACAAGGCTCCCAGTTCTCTATGGCCTGTCCTGCCTTTCTGGATTTTACACTTTGTTCAGATGGCCCTTTTGACCGGGGGGAAGTGAGACTTCATTGTAGTGCAGATTTCCTTTGCAAGCTTGCTTGGTTGGCCAAAAAGGGCGTATGCGTTTTTTCCTGACTCTCCAAGTCGGGAGAGTGTTAGTAAAGCGTCTGGAATGTTGCACCCGAGTACCTGGGACGAAAACTGAGACATATTGGAACACGTCTCCCGATCACACGGTTGATCATACTCTGGGTTCCACATGCATGTTTTAGCTGAAGGAAGAATACCTTAAACCTGGAGAGTTGAGACCCGTGGAATGGGTACCATGCAATATGACTTCAAAGGGTCTTCATTTGCTCACCGAACCTCTCCAATCCTATCACTGCTGCGTTTATGCCCCTGTACACACACTTGATTCTCTTTCAGAGACATAGCAATCCATAGGTTTTAAGATACTTCCTAGTCAGGTACACTCTTAGGCATTTAATATGGGGTGTTGAGTCCATTTCGTTGAGCAAGGAGTAGCTCTTGTCTATTCCATATTTGGCTTAAGGAACTTTATCTGTGCTCATTTCAATCTCTGGTTTTATGCAGCACCCCAACTCACCTTTCCCCTTAAGCAAGCATAAGTTGGGTTTCTAAATTTGAGACCCTGTTCTGTTTTCGAATTCAGTTCCTGTGTAGCCAAGTTTACATTCCGTGTATTAGTGATATCTTATGATGTTTCTTTTTCTGTGTGACTTATTTCAGTTAGAATCATCGTACCTGAATCCACTCATTATGCTGCTACGGGCCTGATGACATAGATTTCATTACTGAGTGATACTGCATTGTACGTAAGTACCACAACTTCTTTATCCATTTTTCACTTTCTGCGATATTGAACTTGTACCGTAAACCAGGTTCTTGTAAACAGAGCCGTCCCAACCTTTGGGGTGGCTGTGTCTTTTGATTTTAATTTCCCTAAGCTATAGGACCATAAGTGGAAGTGCCCTAGGCTCTGTTGCTTTGTTTTTTAGATGTTTCAGGAAACACCATACACTTCTCCCGAGTGGCTGTTGGCAATTGACATCCCGCCCATCAGCATAACAAGGCTCCCAGTTCTCCATGGCCTGTCCTGCCTTTCTGGATTTTACACTTTTTTCAGATGGCCCTTTTGACCGGGGGGAAGTGAGACTTCATTGTAGTGCAGATTTCCTTTGCAAGCTTGCTTGGTTGGCCAAAAAGGGCGTATGCGTTTTTTCCTGAATATATTCAGGAAAAAACGCATACGCCCTTTTTGGCCAAGTGCATCATTGTGGACGTTCTGCCTCTTTTCCTATGCTTTAAATGCAATTCCAGTCTACCTCCTGAAATCGGTTTCCTGCAATTCTGCCCCGCTTTCAAGTCCTCTTGGCAGCCTTACTTCAGTATATTTTTGGACGATAGCTGTCATTTATAACTCTGCAGGTTTGTGAATTACAGTGCCCCTGAGCTCCTTTCTTCAACTCGCTTTCTCGTGAGCTGGCCGCAACACCGCAGGATGGCTTCAGGCCCTAATCTGGTTCCGGCACGGCACGCTGAGCCTTTGGTTAATTCCTCTTCCTGGTGGGAAATGAGAGTTAAATTTGCCCGTCCAGACACCTCCAGCTAGTCTGTCATTGGTTCTCCCTATTCCTGTTCATCTTCCGCAGAAATTGCAAACTGGGCCAAACAGGAGGTTAAAGGCACTGACTCTCCAAGTCGGGAGAGTGTTAGTAAAGCGTCTGGCATGTTGCACCCGAGTACCAGGGGACGAAAACTGAGACATATTGGAACACGTCTCCCGATCACACGGTTGATCATACTCTGGGTTCCACATGCATGTTTTAGCTGAAGGAAGAATACCTTAAACCTGGAGAGTTGAGACCCGTGGAATGGGTACCATGCAATATGACTTCAAAGGGTCTTCATTTGCTCACCGAACCTCTCCAATCCTATCACTGCTGCGTTTATGCCCCTGTACACACGCTTGATTCTCTTTCAGAGACATAGCAATCCATAGGTTTTAAGATACTTCCTAGTCAGGTACACTCTTAGGCATTTAATATGGGGTGTTGAGTCCATTTCGTTGAGCAAGGAGTAGCTCTTGTCTATTCCATATTTGGCTTAAGGAACTTTATCTGTGCTCATTTCAATCTCTGGTTTTATGCAGCACCCCAACTCACCTTTCCCCTTAAGCAAGCATAAGTTGGGTTTCTAAATTTGAGACCCTGTTCTGTTTTCGAATTCAGTTCCTGTGTAGCCAAGTTTACATTCCGTGTATTAGTGATATCTTATGATGTTTCTTTTTCTGTGTGACTTATTTCAGTTAGAATCATCGTACCTGAATCCACTCATTATGCTGCTACGGGCCTGATGACATAGATTTCATTGCTGAGTGATACTGCATTGTACGTAAGTACCACAACTTCTTTATCCATTTTTCACTTTCTGCGATATTGAACTTGTACCGTAAACCAGGTTCTTGTAAACAGAGCCGTCCCAACCTTTGGGGTGGCTGTGTCTTTTGATTTTAATTTCCCTAAGCTATGGGACCATAAGTGGAAGTGCCCTAGGCTCTGTTGCTTTGTTTTTTAGATGTTTCAGGAAACACCATACACTTCTCCCGAGTGGCTGTTGGCAATTGACATCCCGCCCATCAGCATAACAAGGCTCCCAGTTCTCCATGGCCTGTCCTGCCTTTCTGGATTTTGACACTTTTTTCAGATGGCCCTTTTGACCGGGGGGAAGTGAGACTTCATTGTAGTGCAGATTTCCTTTGCAAGCTTGCTTGGTTGGCCAAAAAGGGCGTATGCGTTTTTTCCTGAATATATTCAGGAAAAAACGCATACGCCCTTTTTGGCCAAGTGCATCATTGTGGACGTTCTGCCTCTTTTCCTATGCTTTAAATGCAATTCCAGTCTACCTCCTGAAATCGGTTTCCTGCAATTCTGCCCCGCTTTCAAGTCCTCTTGGCAGCCTTACTTCAGTATATTTTTGGACGATAGCTGTCATTTATAACTCTGCAGGTTTGTGAATTACAGTGCCCCTGAGCTCCTTTCTTCAACTCGCTTTCTCGTGAGCTGGCCGCAACACCGCAGGATGGCTTCAGGCCCTAATCTGGTTGCGGCACGGCACGCTGAGCCTTTGGTTAATTCCTCTTCCTGGTGGGAAATGAGAGTTAAATTTGCCCGTCCAGACACCTCCAGCTAGTCTGTCATTGGTTCTCCCTATTCCTGTTCATCTTCCGCAGAAATTGCAAACTGGGCCAAACAGGAGGTTAAAGGCACTGACTCTCCAAGTCGGGAGAGTGTTAGTAAAGCGTCTGGAATGTTGCACCCGAGTACCAGGGGACGAAAACTGAGACATATTGGAACACGTCTCCCGATCACACGGTTGATCATACTCTGGGTTCCACATGCATGTTTTAGCTGAAGGAAGAATACCTTAAACCTGGAGAGTTGAGACCCGTGGAATGGGTACCATGCAATATGACTTCAAAGGGTCTTCATTTGCTCACCGAACCTCTCCAATCCTATCACTGCTGCGTTTATGCCCCTGTACACACGCTTGATTCTCTTTCAGAGACATAGCAATCCATAGGTTTTAAGATACTTCCTAGTCAGGTACACTCTTAGGCATTTAATATGGGGTGTTGAGTCCATTTCGTTGAGCAAGGAGTAGCTCTTGTCTATTCCATATTTGGCTTAAGGAACTTTATCTGTGCTCATTTCAATCTCTGGCTTTATGCAGCACCCCAACTCACCTTTCCCCTTAAGCAAGCATAAGTTGGGTTTCTAAATTTGAGACCCTGTTCTGTTTTGTAATTCAGTTCCTGTGTAGCCAAGGTTACATTCCGTGTATTAGTGATATCTTATGATGTTTCTATTTCTGTGTGACTTATTTCAGTTAGAATCATCGTACCTGAATCCACTCATTATGCTGCTACGGGCCTGATGACATAGATTTCCTTGCTGAGTGATACTGCATTGTACATAAGTACCACAACTTCTTTATCCATTTTTCACTTTCTGCGATATTGAACTTGTACCGTAAACCAGGTTCTTGTAAACAGAGCCGTCCCAACCTTTGGGGTGGCTGTGTCTTTTGATTTTAATTTCCCTAAGCTATAGGACCATAAGTGGAAGTGCCCTAGGCTCTGTTGCTTTGTTATTTAAATGTTTCAGGAAACACCATACACTTCTCCCGAGTGGCTGTTGGCAATTTACATCCCGCCCATCAGCATAACAAGGCTCCCAGTTCTCCATGGCCTGTCCTGCCTTTCTGGATTTTACACTTTTTTCAGATGGCCCTTTTGACCGGGGGGAAGTGAGACTTCATTGTAGTGCAGATTTCCTTTGCAAGCTTGCTTGGTTGGCCAAAAAGGGCGTATGCCTTTTTTCCTGAATATATTCAGGAAAAAACGCATACGCCCTTTTTGGCCAAGTGCATCATTGTGGACGTTCTGCCTCTTTTCCTATGCTTTAAATGCAATTCCAGTCTACCTCCTGAAATCGGTTTCCTGCAATTCTGCCCCGCTTTCAAGTCCTCTTGGCAGCCTTACTTCAGTATATTTTTGGACCATAGCTGTCATTTATAACTCTGCAGGTTTGTGAATTACAGTGCCCCTGAGCTCCTTTCTTCAACTCGCTTTCTCGTGAGCTGGCCGCAACACCGCAGGATGGCTTCAGGCCCTAATCTGGTTCCGGCACGGCACGCTGAGCCTTTGGTTAATTCCTCTTCCTGGTGGGAAATGAGAGTTAAATTTGCCCGTCCAGACACCTCCAGCTAGTCTGTCATTGGTTCTCCTTATTCCTATTCATCTTCCGCAGAAATTGCAAACTGGGCCAAACAGGAGGTTAAAGGCACTGACTCTCCAAGTCGGGAGAGTGTTAGTAAAGCATCTGGAATGTTGCACCCGAGTACCAGGGGACGAAAACTGAGACATATTGGAACACGTCTCCCGATCACACGGTTGATCATACTCTGGGTTCCACATGCATGTTTTAGCTGAAGGAAGAATACCTTAAACCTGGAGAGTTGAGACCCGTGGAATGGGTACCATGCAATATGACTTCAAAGGGTCTTCATTTGCTCACCGAACCTCTCCAATCCTATCACTGCTGCGTTTATGCCCCTGTACACACGCTTGATTCTCTTTCAGAGACATAGCAATCCATAGGTTTTAAGATACTTCCTAGTCAGGTACACTCTTAGGCATTTAATATGGGGTGTTGAGTCCATTTCGTTGAGCAAGGAGTAGCTCTTGTCTATTCCATATTTGGCTTAAGGAACTTTATCTGTGCTCATTTCAATCTCTGGTTTTATGCAGCACCCCAACTCACCTTTCCCCTTAAGCAAGCATAAGTTGGGTTTCTAAATTTGAGACCCTGTTCTGTTTTGTAATTCAGTTCCTGTGTAGCCAAGTTTACATTCCGTGTATTAGTGATATCTTATGATGTTTCTATTTCTGTGTGACTTATTTCAGTTAGAATCATCGTACCTGAATCCACTCATTATGCTGCTACGGGCCTGATGACATAGATTTCATTGCTGAGTGATATTGCATTGTACGTAAGTACCACAACTTCTTTATCCATTTTTCACTTTCTGCGATATTGAACTTGTACCGTAAACCAGGTTCTTGTAAACAGAGCCGTCCCAACCTTTCGGGTGGCTGTGTCTTTTGATTTTAATTTCCCTAAGCTATAGGACCATAAGTGGAAGTGCCCTAGGCTCTGTTGCTTTGTTTTTTAGATGTTTCAGGAAACACCATACACTTCTCCCGAGTGGCTGTTGGCAATTTACATCCCGCCCATGAGCATAACAAGGCTCCCAGTTCTCCATGGCCTGTCCTGCCTTTCTGGATTTTACACTTTTTTCTGATGGCCCTTTTGACCGGGGGGAAGTGAGACTTCATTGTAGTGCAGATTTCCTTTGCAAGCTTGCTTGGTTGGCCAAAAAGGGCGTATGCGTTTTTTCCTGAATATATTCAGGAAAAAACGCATACGCCCTTTTTGGCCAAGTGCATCATTGTGGACGTTCTGCCTCTTTTCCTATGCTTTCAATGCAATTCCAGTCTACCTCCTGAAATCGGTTTCCTGCAATTCTGCCCCGCTTTCAAGTCCTCTTGGCAGCCTTACTTCAGTATATTTTTGGACGATAGCTGTCATTTATAACTCTGCAGGTTTGTGAATTACAGTGCCCCTGAGCTCCTTTCTTCAACTCGCTTTCTCGTGAGCTGGCCGCAACACCGCAGGATGGCTTCAGGCCCTAATCTGGTTCCGGCACGGCACGCTGAGCCTTTGGTTAATTCCTCTTCCTGGTGGGAAATGAGAGTTAAATTTGCCCGTCCAGACACCTCCAGCTAGTCTGTCATTGGTTCTCCCTATTCCTGTTCATCTTCCGCAGAAATTGCAAACTGGGCCAAACAGGAGGTTAAAGGCACTGACTCTCCAAGTCGGGAGAGTGTTAGTAAAGCGTCTGGAATGTTGCACCCGAGTACCAGGGGACGAAAACTGACACATATTGGAACACGTCTCCCGATCACACGGTTGATCATACTCTGGGTTCCACATGCATGTTTTAGCTGAAGGAAGAATACCTTAAACCTGGAGAGTTGAGACCCGTGGAATGGGTACCATGCAATATGACTTCAAAGGGTCTTCATTTGCTCACCGAACCTCTCCAATCCTATCACTGCTGCGTTTATGCCCCTGTACACACACTTGATTCTCTTTCAGAGACATAGCAATCCATAGGTTTTAAGATACTTCCTAGTCAGGTACACTCTTAGGCATTTAACATGGGGTGTTGAGTCCATTTCGTTGAGCAAGGAGTAGCTCTTGTCTATTCCATATTTGGCTTAAGGAACTTTATCTGTGCTCATTTCAATCTCTGGTTTTATGCAGCACCCCAACTCACCTTTCCCCTTAAGCAAGCATAAGTTGGGTTTCTAAATTTGAGACCCTGTTCTGTTTTGTAATTCAGTTCCTGTGTAGCCAAGTTTACATTCCGTGTATTAGTGATATCTTATGATGTTTCTTTTCCTGTGTGACTTATTTTAGTTAGAATCATCATACCTGAATCCACTCATTATGTTGCTACGGGCCTGATGACATAGATTTCATTGCTGAGTGATACTGCATTGTACGTAAGTACCACAACTTCTTTATCCATTTTTCACTTTCTGCGATATTGAACTTGTACCGTAAACCAGGTTCTTGTAAACAGAGCCGTCCCAACCTTTGGGGTGGCTGTGTCTTTTTGATTTTAATTTCCCTAAGCTATAGGACCATAAGTGGAAGTGCCCTAGGCTCTGTTGCTTTGTTTTTTAGATGTTTCAGGAAACACCATACACTTCTCCCGAGTGGCTGTTGGCAATTTACATCCCGCCCATCAGCATAACAAGGCTCCCAGTTCTCCATGGCCTGTCCTGCCTTTCTGGATTTTACACTTTTTTCAGATGGCCCTTTTGACCGGGGGGAAGTGAGACTTCATTGTAGTGCAGATTTCCTTTGCAAGCTTGCTTGGTTGGCCAAAAAGGGCGTATGCGTTTTTTCCTGAATAGGAAAAAACGCATACGCCCTTTTTGGCCAAGTGCATCATTGTGGACGTTCTGCCTCTTTTCCTATGCTTTAAATGCAATTCCAGTCTACCTCCTGAAATCGGTTTCCTGCAATTCTGCCCCGCTTTCAAGTCCTCTTGGCAGCCTTACTTCAGTATATTTTTGGACGATAGCTGTCATTTATAACTCTGCAGGTTTGTGAATTACAATGCCCCTGAGCTCCTTTCTTCAACTCGCTTTCTCGTGAGCTGGCCGCAACACCGCAGGATGGCTTCAGGCCCTAATCTGGTTCCGGCACGGCACGCTGAGCCTTTGGTTAATTCCTCTTCCTGGTGGGAAATGAGAGTTAAATTTGCCCGTCCAGACACCTCCAGCTAGTCTGTCATTGGTTCTCCCTATTCCTGTTCATCTTCCGCAGAAATTGCAAACTGGGCCAAACAGGAGGTTAAAGGCACTGACTCTCCAAGTCGGGAGAGTGTTAGTAAAGCGTCTGGAATGTTGCACCCGAGTACCAGGGGACGAAAACTGACACATATTGGAACACGTCTCCCGATCACACGGTTGATCATACTCTGGGTTCCACATGCATGTTTTAGCTGAAGGAAGAATACCTTAAACCTGGAGAGTTGAGACCCGTGGAATGGGTACCATGCAATATGACTTCAAAGGGTCTTCATTTGCTCACCGAACCTCTCCAATCCTATCACTGCTGCGTTTATGCCCCTGTACACACGCTTGATTCTGTTTCAGAGACATAGCAATCCATAGGTTTTAAGATACTTCCTAGTCAGGTACACTCTTAGGCATTTAATATGGGGTGTTGAGTCCATTTCGTTGAGCAAGGAGTAGCTCTTGTCTATTCCATATTTGGCTTAAGGAACTTTATCTGTGCTCATTTCAATCTCTGGTTTTATGCAGCACCCCAACTCACCTTTCCCCTTAAGCAAGCATAAGTTGGGTTTCTAAATTTGAGACCCTGTTCTGTTTTGTAATTCAGTTCCTGTGTAGCCAAGGTTACATTCCGTGTATTAGTGATATCTTATGATGTTTCTTTTCCTGTGTGACTTATTTCAGTTAGAATCATCGTACCTGAATCCACTCATTATGCTGCTACGGGCCTGATGACATAGATTTCATTGCTGAGTGATACTGCATTGTACGTAAGTACCACAACTTCTTTATCCAGTTTTCACTTTCTGCGATATTGAACTTGTACCGTAAACCAGGTTCTTGTAAACAGAGCCGTCCCAACCTTTGGGGTGGCTGTGTCTTTTTGATTTTAATTTCCCTAAGCTATAGGACCATAAGTGGAAGTGCCCTAGGCTCTGTTGCTTTGTTTTTTAGATGTTTCAGGAAACACCATACACTTCTCCCGAGTGGCTGTTGGCAATTGACATCCCGCCCATCAGCATAACAAGGCTCCCAGTTCTCCATGGCCTGTCCTGCCTTTCTGGATTTTACACTTTTTTCAGATGGCCCTTTTGACCGGGGGGAAGTGAGACTTCATTGTAGTGCAGATTTCCTTTGCAAGCTTGCTTGGTTGGCCAAAAAGGGCGTATGCGTTTTTTCCTGAATATATTCAGGAAAAAACGCATACGCCCTTTTTGGCCAAGTGCATCATTGTGGACGTTCTGCCTCTTTTCCTATGCTTTAAATGCAATTCCAGTCTACCTCCTGAAATCGGTTTCCTGCAATTCTGCCCCGCTTTCAAGTCCTCTTGGCAGCCTTACTTCAGTATATTTTTGGACGATAGCTGTCATTTATAACTCTGCAGGTTTGTGAATTACAGTGCCCCTGAGCTCCTTTCTTCAACTCGCTTTCTCGTGAGCTGGCCGCAACACCGCAGGATGGCTTCAGGCCCTAATCTGGTTGCGGCACGGCACGCTGAGCCTTTGGTTAATTCCTCTTCCTGGTGGGAAATGAGAGTTAAATTTGCCCGTCCAGACACCTCCAGCTAGTCTGTCATTGGTTCTCCCTATTCCTGTTCATCTTCCGCAGAAATTGCAAACTGGGCCAAACAGGAGGTTAAAGGCACTGACTCTCCAAGTCGGGAGAGTGTTAGTAAAGCGTCTGGAATGTTGCACCCGAGTACCAGGGGACGAAAACTGACACATATTGGAACACGTCTCCCGATCACACGGTTGATCATACTCTGGGTTCCACATGCATGTTTTAGCTGAAGGAAGAATACCTTAAACCTGGAGAGTTGAGACCCGTGGAATGGGTACCATGCAATATGACTTCAAAGGGTCTTCATTTGCTCACCGAACCTCTCCAATCCTATCACTGCTGCGTTTATGCCCCTGTACACACACTTGATTCTCTTTCAGAGACATAGCAATCCATAGGTTTTAAGATACTTCCTAGTCAGGTACACTCTTAGGCATTTAATATGGGGTGTTGAGTCCATTTCGTTGAGCAAGGAGTAGCTCTTGTCTATTCCATATTTGGCTTAAGGAACTTTATCTGTGCTCATTTCAATCTCTGGTTTTATGCAGCACCCCAACTCACCTTTCCCCTTAAGCAAGCATAAGTTGGGTTTCTAAATTTGAGACCCTGTTCTGTTTTGTAATTCAGTTCCTGTGTAGCCAAGGTTACATTCCGTGTATTAGTGATATCTTATGATGTTTCTTTTCCTGTGTGACTTATTTCAGTTAGAATCATCGTACCTGAATCCACTCATTATGCTGCTACGGGCCTGATGACATAGATTTCATTGCTGAGTGATACTGCATTGTACGTAAGTACCACAACTTCTTTATCCATTTTTCACTTTCTGCGATATTGAACTTGTACCGTAAACCAGGTTCTTGTAAACAGAGCCGTCCCAACCTTTGGGGTGGCTGTGTCTTTTTCATTTTAATTTCCCTAAGCTATAGGACCATAAGTGGAAGTGCCCTAGGCTCTGTTGCTTTGTTTTTTAGATGTTTCAGGAAACACCATACACTTCTCCCGAGTGGCTGTTGGCAATTGACATCCCGCCCATCAGCATAACAAGGCTCCCAGTTCTCCATGGCCTGTCCTGCCTTTCTGGATTTTACACTTTTTTCAGATGGCCCTTTTGACCGGGGGGAAGTGAGACTTCATTGTAGTGCAGATTTCCTTTGCAAGCTTGCTTGGTTGGCCAAAAAGGGCGTATGCGTTTTTTCCTGAATATATTCAGGAGAAAACGCATACGCCCTTTTTGGCCAAGTGCATCATTGTGGACGTTCTGCCTCTTTTCCTATGCTTTAAATGCAATTCCAGTCTACCTCCTGAAATCGGTTTCCTGCAATTCTGCCCCGCTTTCAAGTCCTCTTGGCAGCCTTACTTCAGTATATTTTTGGACGATAGCTGTCATTTATAACTCTGCAGGTTTGTGAATTACAGTGCCCCTGAGCTCCTTTCTTCAACTCGCTTTCTCGTGAGCTGGCCGCAACACCGCAGGATGGCTTCAGGCCCTAATCTGGTTCCGGCACGGCACGCTGAGCCTTTGGTTAATTCCTCTTCCTGGTGGGAAATGAGAGTTAAATTTGCCCGTCCAGACACCTCCAGCTAGTCTGTCATTGGTTCTCCCTATTCCTGTTCATCTTCCGCAGAAATTGCAAACTGGGCCAAACACGAGGTTAAAGGCACTGACTCTCCAAGTCGGGAGAGTGTTAGTAAAGCGTCTGGCATGTTGCACCCGAGTACCAGGGGACGAAAACTGAGACATATTGGAACACGTCTCCCGAACACACGGTTGATCATACTCTGGGTTCCACATGCATGTTTTAGCTGAAGGAAGAATACCTTAAACCTGGAGAGTTGAGACCCGTGGAATGGGTACCATGCAATATGACTTCAAAGGGTCTTCATTTGCTCACCGAACCTCTCCAATCCTATCACTGCTGCGTTTATGCCCCTGTACACACACTTGATTCTCTTTCAGAGACATAGCAATCCATAGGTTTTAAGATACTTCCTAGTCAGGTACACTCTTAGGCATTTAATATGGGGTGTTGAGTCCATTTCGTTGAGCAAGGAGTAGCTCTTGTCTATTCCATATTTGGCTTAAGGAACTTTATCTGTGCTCATTTCAATCTCTGGTTTTATGCAGCACCCCAACTCACCTTTCCCCTTAAGCAAGCATAAGTTGGGTTTCTAAATTTGAGACCCTGTTCTGTTTTGTAATTCAGTTCCTGTGTAGCCAAGTTTACATTCCGTGTATTAGTGATATCTTATGATGTTTCTTTTCCTGTGTGACTTATTTCAGTTAGAATCATCATACCTGAATCCACTCATTATGGTGCTACGGGCCTGATGACATAGATTTCATTGCTGAGTGATACTGCATTGTACGTAAGTACCACAACTTCTTTATCCATTTTTCACTTTCTGCGATATTGAACTTGTACCGTAAACCAGGTTCTTGTAAGCAGAGCCGTCCCAACCTTTGGGGTGGCTGTGTCTTTTTGATTTTAATTTCCCTAAGCTATAGGACCATAAGTGGAAGTGCCCTAGGCTCTGTTGCTTTGTTTTTTAGATGTTTCAGGAAACACCATACACTTCTCCCGAGTGGCTGTTGGCAATTTACATCCCGCCCATCAGCATAACAAGGCTCCCAGTTCTCCATGGCCTGTCCTGCCTTTCTGGATTTTACACTTTTTTCAGATGGCCCTTTTGACCGGGGGGAAGTGAGACTTCATTGTAGTGCAGAGATCCTTTGCAAGCTTGCTTGGTTGGCCAAAAAGGGCGTATGCGTTTTTTCCTGAATATATTCAGGAAAAAACGCATACGCCCTTTTTGGCCAAGTGCATCATTGTGGACGTTCTGCCTCTTTTCCTATGCTTTAAATGCAATTCCAGTCTACCTCCTGAAATCAGTTTCCTGCAATTCTGCCCCGCTTTCAAGTCCTCTTGGCAGCCTTACTTCAGTATATTTTTGGACGATAGCTGTCATTTATAACTCTGCAGGTTTGTGAATTACAGTGCCCCTGAGCTCCTTTCTTCAACTCGCTTTCTCGTGAGCTGGCCGCAACACCACAGGATGGCTTCAGGCCCTAATCTGGTTCCGGCACGGCACGCTGAGCCTTTGGTTAATTCCTCTTCCTGGTGGGAAATGAGAGTTAAATTTGCCCGTCCAGACACCTCCAGCTAGTCTGTCATTGGTTCTCCCTATTCCTGTTCATCTTCCGCAGAAATTGCAAACTGGGCCAAACAGGAGGTTAAAGGCACTGACTCTCCAAGTCGGGAGAGTGTTAGTAAAGCGTCTGGAATGTTGCACCCGAGTACCAGGGGACGAAAACTGACACATATTGGAACACGTCTCCCGATCACACGGTTGATCATACTCTGGGTTCCACATGCATGTTTTAGCTGAAGGAAGAATACCTTAAACCTGGAGAGTTGAGACCCGTGGAATGGGTACCATGCAATATGACTTCAAAGGGTCTTCATTTGCTCACCGAACCTCTCCAATCCTATCACTGCTGTGTTTATGCCCCTGTACACACACTTGATTCTCTTTCAGAGACATAGCAATCCATAGGTTTTAAGATACTTCCTAGTCAGGTACACTCTTAGGCATTTAATATGGGGTGTTGAGTCCATTTCGTTGAGCAAGGAGTAGCTCTTGTCTATTCCATATTTGGCTTAAGGAACTTTATCTGTGCTCATTTCAATCTCTGGTTTTATGCAGCACCCCAACTCACCTTTCCCCTTAAGCAAGCATAAGTTGGGTTTCTAAATTTGAGACCCTGTTCTGTTTTGTAATTCAGTTCCTGTGTAGCCAAGTTTACATTCCGTGTATTAGTGATATCTTATGATGTTTCTTTTCCTGTGTGACTTATTTCAGTTAGAATCATCATACCTGAATCCACTCATTATGGTGCTACGGGCCTGATGACATAGATTTCATTGCTGAGTGATACTGCATTGTACGTAAGTACCACAACTTCTTTATCCATTTTTCACTTTCTGCGATATTGAACTTGTACCGTAAACCAGGTTCTTGTAAACAGAGCCGTCCCAACCTTTGGGGTGGCTGTGTCTTTTTGATTTTAATTTCCCTAAGCTATAGGACCATAAGTGGAAGTGCCCTAGGCTCTGTTGCTTTGTTTTTTAGATGTTTCAGGAAACACCATACACTTCTCCCGAGTGGCTGTTGGCAGTTGACATCCCGCCCATCAGCATAACAAGGCTCCCAGTTCTCCATGGCCTGTCCTGCCTTGCTGGATTTTACACTTTTTTCAGATGGCCCTTTTGACCGGGGGGAAGTGAGACTTCATTGTAGTGCAGATTTCCTTTGCAAGCTTGCTTGGTTGGCCAAAAAGGGCGTATGCCTTTTTTCCTGAATATATTCAGGAAAAAACGCATACGCCCTTTTTGGCCAAGTGCATCATTGTGGACGTTCTGCCTCTTTTCCTATGCTTTCAATGCAATTCCAGTCTACCTCCTGAAATCGGTTTCCTGCAATTCTGCCCCGCTTTCAAGTCCTCTTGGCAGCCTTACTTCAGTATATTTTTGGACGATAGCTGTCATTTATAACTCTGCAGGTTTGTGAATTACAGTGCCCCTGAGCTCCTTTCTTCAACTCGCTTTCTCGTGAGCTGGCCGCAACACCGCAGGATGGCTTCAGGCCCTAATCTGGTTGCGGCACGGCACGCTGAGCCTTTGGTTAATTCCTCTTCCTGGTGGGAAATGAGAGTTAAATTTGCCCGTCCAGACACCTCCAGCTAGTCTGTCATTGGTTCTCCCTATTCCTGTTCATCTTCCGCAGAAATTGCAAACTGGGCCAAACAGGAGGTTAAAGGCACTGACTCTCCAAGTCGGGAGAGTGTTAGTAAAGCGTCTGGAATGTTGCACCCGAGTACCAGGGGACGAAAACTGAGACATATTGGAACACGTCTCCCGATCACACGGTTGATCATACTCTGGGTTCCACATGCATGTTTTAGCTGAAGGAAGAATACCTTAAACCTGGAGAGTTGAGACCCGTGGAATGGGTACCATGCAATATGACTTCAAAGGGTCTTCATTTGCTCACCGAACCTCTCCAATCCTATCACTGCTGCGTTTATGCCCCTGTACACACACTTGATTCTCTTTCAGAGACATAGCAATCCATAGGTTTTAAGATACTTCCTAGTCAGGTACACTCTTAGGCATTTAATATGGGGTGTTGAGTCCATTTCGTTGAGCAAGGAGTAGCTCTTGTCTATTCCATATTTGGCTTAAGGAACTTTATCTGTGCTCATTTCAGTCTCTGGTTTTATGCAGCACCCCAACTCACCTTTCCCCTTAAGCAAGCATAAGTTGGTTTTCTAAATTTGAGACCCTGTTCTGTTTTGTAATTCAGTTCCTGTGTAGCCAAGTGTACATTCCGTGTATTAGTGATATCTTATGATGTTTCTTTTCCTGTGTGACTTATTTCAGTTAGAATCATCATACCTGAATCCACTCATTATGGTGCTACGGGCCTGATGACATAGATTTCATTGCTGAGTGATACTGCATTGTACGTAAGTACCACAACTTCTTTATCCATTTTTCACTTTCTGCGATATTGAACTTGTACCGTAAACCAGGTTCTTGTAAACAGAGCCGTCCCAACCTTTGGGGTGGCTGTGTCTTTTTGATTTTAATTTCCCTAAGCTATAGGACCATAAGTGGAAGTGCCCTAGGCTCTGTTGCTTTGTTTTTTAGATGTTTCAGGAAACACCATACACTTCTCCCGAGTGGCTGTTGGCAATTTACATCCCGCCCATCAGCATAACAAGGCTCCCAGTTCTCCATGGCCTGTCCTGCCTTTCTGGATTTTACACTTTTTTCAGATGGCCCTTTTGACCGGGGGGAAGTGAGACTTCATTGTAGTGCAGATTTCCTTTGCAAGCTTGCTTGGTTGGCCAAAAAGGGCGTATGCGTTTTTTCCTGAATATATTCAGGAAAAAACGCATACGCCCTTTTTGGCCAAGTGCATCATTGTGGACGTTCTGCCTCTTTTCCTATGCTTTAAATGCAATTCCAGTCTACCTCCTGAAATCGGTTTCCTGCAATTCTGCCCCGCTTTCAAGTCCTCTTGGCAGCCTTACTTCAGTATATTTTTGGACGATAGCTGTCATTTATAACTCTGCAGGTTTGTGAATTACAGTGCCCCTGAGCTCCTTTCTTCAACTCGCTTTCTCGTGAGCTGGCCACAACACCGCAGGATGGCTTCAGGCCCTAATCTGGTTCCGGCACGGCATGCTGAGCCTTTGGTTAATTCCTCTTCCTGGTGGGAAATGAGAGTTAAATTTGCCCGTCCAGACACCTCCAGCTAGTCTGTCATTGGTTCTCCCTATTCCTGTTCATCTTCCGCAGAAATTGCAAACTGGGCCAAACAGGAGGTTAAAGGCACTGACTCTCCAAGTCGGGAGAGTGTTAGTAATGCGTCTGGCATGTTGCACCCGAGAACCAGGGGACGAAAACTGAGACATATTGGAACACGTCTCCCGATCACACGGTTGATCATACTCTGGGTTCCACATGCATGTTTTAGTTGAAGGAAGAATACCTTAAACCTGGAGAGTTGAGACCCGTGGAATGGGTACCATGCAATATGACTTCAAAGGGTCTTCATTTGCTCACCGAACCTCTCCAATCCTATCACTGCTGCGTTTATGCCCCTGTACACACGCTTGATTCTCTTTCAGAGACATAGCAATCCATAGGTTTTAAGATACTTCCTAGTCAGGTACACTCTTAGGCATTTAATATGGGGTGTTGAGTCCATTTCGTTGAGCAAGGAGTAGCTCTTGTCTATTCCATATTTGGCTTAAGGAACTTTATCTGTGCTCATTTCAATCTCTGGTTTTATGCAGCACCCCAACTCACCTTTCCCCTTAAGCAAGCATAAGTTGGGTTTCTAAATTTGAGACCCTGTTCTGTTTTGTAATTCAGTTCCTGTGTAGCCAAGGTTACATTCCGTGTATTAGTGATATCTTATGATGTTTCTTTTCCTGTGTGACTTATTTCAGTTAGAATCATCGTACCTGAATCCACTCATTATGCTGCTACGGGCCTGATGACATAGATTTCATTGCTGAGTGATACTGCATTGTACGTAAGTACCACAACTTCTTTATCCATTTTTCAATTTCTGCGATATTGAACTTGTACCGTAAACCAGGTTCTTGTAAACAGAGCCGTCCCAACCTTTGGGGTGGCTGTGTCTTTTTGATTTTAATTTCCCTAAGCTATAGGACCATAAGTGGAAGTGCCCTAGGCTCTGTTGCTTTGTTTTTTAGATGTTTCAGGAAACACCATACACTTCTCCCGAGTGGCTGTTGGCAATTGACATCCCGCCCATCAGCATAACAAGGCTCCCAGTTCTCCATGGCCTGTCCTGCCTTTCTGGATTTTACACTTTTTTCAGATGGCCCTTTTGACCGGGGGGAAGTGAGACTTCATTGTAGTGCAGATTTCCTTTGCAAGCTTGCTTGGTTGGCCAAAAAGGGCGTATGCGTTTTTTCCTGAATATATTCAGGAAAAAACGCATACGCCCTTTTTGGCCAAGTGCATCATTGTGGACGTTCTGCCTCTTTTCCTATGCTTTAAATGCAATTCCAGTCTACCTCCTGAAATCGGTTTCCTGCAATTCTGCCCCGCTTTCAAGTCCTCTTGGCAGCCTTACTTCAGTATATTTTTGGACGATAGCTGTCATTTATAACTCTGCAGGTTTCTGAATTACAGTGCCCCTGAGCTCCTTTCTTCAACTCGCTTTCTCGTGAGCTGGCCGCAACACCGCAGGATGGCTTCAGGCCCTAATCTGGTTCCGGCACGGCACGCTGAGCCTTTGGTTAATTCCTCTTCCTGGTGGGAAATGAGAGTTAAATTTGCCCGTCCAGACACCTCCAGCTAGTCTGTCATTGGTTCTCCCTATTCCTGTTCATCTTCCGCAGAAATTGCAAACTGGGCCAAACAGGAGGTTAAAGGCACTGACTCTCCAAGTCGGGAGAGTGTTAGTAAAGCGTCTGGAATGTTGCACCCGAGTACCAGGGGACGAAAACTGACACATATTGGAACACGTCTCCCGATCACACGGTTGATCATACTCTGGGTTCCACATGCATGTTTTAGCTGAAGGAAGAATACCTTAAACCTGGAGAGTTGAGACCCGTGGAATGGGTACCATGCAATATGACTTCAAAGGGTCTTCATTTGCTCACCGAACCTCTCCAATCCTATCACTGCTGCGTTTATGCCCCTGTACACACACTTGATTCTCTTTCAGAGACATAGCAATCCATAGGTTTTAAGATACTTCCTAGTCAGGTACACTCTTAGGCATTTAATATGGGGTGTTGAGTCCATTTCGTTGAGCAAGGAGTAGCTCTTGTCTATTCCATATTTGGCTTAAGGAACTTTATCTGTGCTCATTTCAATCTCTGGTTTTATGCAGCACCCCAACTCACCTTTCCCCTTAAGCAAGCATAAGTTGGGTTTCTAAATTTGAGACCCTGTTCTGTTTTGTAATTCAGTTCCTGTGTAGCCAAGGTTACATTCCGTGTATTAGTGATATCTTATGATGTTTCTTTTCCTGTGTGACTTATTTCAGTTAGAATCATCGTACCTGAATCCACTCATTATGCTGCTACGGGCCTGATGACATAGATTTCATTGCTGAGTGATACTGCATTGTACGTAAGTACCACAACTTCTTTATCCATTTTTCACTTTCTTCGATATTGAACTTGTACCGTAAACCAGGTTCTTGTAAACAGAGCCGTCCCAACCTTTGGGGTGGCTGTGTCTTTTTGATTTTAATTTCCCTAAGCTATAGGACCATAAGTGGAATTGCCCTAGGCTCTGTTGCTTTGTTTTTTAGATGTTTCAGGAAACACCATACACTTCTCCCGAGTGGCTGTTGGCAATTTACATCCCGCCCATCAGCATAACAAGGCTCCCAGTTCTCCATGGCCTGTCCTGCCTTTCTGGATTTTACACTTTTTTCAGATGGCCCTTTTGACCGGGGGGAAGTGAGACTTCATTGTAGTGCAGATTTCCTTTGCAAGCTTGCTTGGTTGGCCAAAAAGGGCGTATGCGTTTTTTCCTGAATATATTCAGGAAAAAACGCATACGCCCTTTTTGGCCAAGTGCATCATTGTGGACGTTCTGCCTCTTTTCCTATGCTTTAAATGCAATTCCAGTCTACCTCCTGAAATCGGTTTCCTGCAATTCTGCCCCGCTTTCAAGTCCTCTTGGCAGCCTTACTTCAGTATATTTTTGGACGATAGCTGTCATTTATAACTCTGCAGGTTTGTGAATTACAGTGCCCCTGAGCTCCTTTCTTCAACTCGCTTTCTCGTGAGCTGGCCGCAACACCGCAGGATGGCTTCAGGCCCTAATCTGGTTCCGGCACGGCACGCTGAGCCTTTGGTTAATTCCTCTTCCTGGTGCGAAATGAGAGTTAAATTTGCCCGTCCAGACACCTCCAGCTAGTCTGTCATTGGTTCTCCCTATTCCTGTTCATCTTCCGCAGAAATTGCAAACTGGGCCAAACAGGAGGTTAAAGGCACTGACTCTCCAAGTCGGGAGAGTGTTAGTAAAGCGTCTGGAATGTTGCACCCGAGTACCAGGGGACGAAAACTGACACATATTGGAACACGTCTCCCGATCACACGGTTGATCATACTCTGGGTTCCACATGCATGTTTTAGCTGAAGGAAGAATACCTTAAACCTGGAGAGTTGAGACCCGTGGAATGGGTACCATGCAATATGACTTCAAAGGGTCTTCATTTGCTCACCGAACCTCTCCAATCCTATCACTGCTGCGTTTATGCCCCTGTACACACGCTTGATTCTCTTTCAGAGACATAGCAATCCATAGGTTTTAAGATACTTCCTAGTCAGGTACACTCTTAGGCATTTAATATGGGGTGTTGAGTCCATTTCGTTGAGCAAGGAGTAGCTCTTGTCTATTCCATATTTGGCTTAAGGAACTTTATCTGTGCTCATTTCAATCTCTGGTTTTATGCAGCACCCCAACTCACCTTTCCCCTTAAGCAAGCATAAGTTGGGTTTCTAAATTTGAGACCCTGTTCTGTTTTGTAATTCAGTTCCTGTGTAGCCAAGGTTACATTCCGTGTATTAGTGATATCTTATGATGTTTCTTTTCCTGTGTGACTTATTTCAGTTAGAATCATCGTACCTGAATCCACTCATTATGCTGCTACGGGCCTGATGACATAGATTTCATTGCTGAGTGATACTGCATTGTACGTAAGTACCACAACTTCTTTATCCATTTTTCACTTTCTGCGATATTGAACTTGTACCGTAAACCAGGTTCTTGTAAACAGAGCCGTCCCAACCTTTGGGGTGGCTGTGTCTTTTGATTTTAATTTCCCTAAGCTATAGGACCATAAGTGGAAGTGCCCTAGGCTCTGTTGCTTTGTTTTTTAGATGTTTCAGGAAACACCATACACTTCTCCCGAGTGGCTGTTGGCAATTGACATCCCGCCCATCAGCATAACAAGGCTCCCAGTTCTCCATGGCCTGTCCTGCCTTTCTGGATTTTACACTTTTTTCAGATGGCCCTTTTGACCGGGGGGAAGTGAGACTTCATTGTAGTGCAGATTTCCTTTGCAAGCTTGCTTGGTTGGCCAAAAAGGGCGTATGCGTTTTTTCCTGAATATATTCAGGAAAAAACGCATACGCCCTTTTTGGCCAAGTGCATCATTGTGGACGTTCTACCTCTTTTCCTATGCTTTAAATGCAATTCCAGTCTACCTCCTGAAATCGGTTTCCTGCAATTCTGTCCCGCTTTCAAGTCCTCTTGGCAGCCTTACTTCAGTATATTTTTGGACGATAGCTGTCATTTATAACTCTGCAGGTTTGTGAATTACAGTGCCCCTGAGCTCCTTTCTTCAACTCGCTTTCTCGTGAGCTGGCCGCAACACCGCAGGATTGCTTCAGGCCCTAATCTGGTTCCGGCACGGCACGCTGAGCCTTTGGTTAATTCCTCTTCCTGGTGCGAAATGAGAGTTAAATTTGCCCATCCAGACACCTCCAGCTAGTCTGTCATTGGTTCTCCCTATTCCTGTTCATCTTCCACAGAAATTGCAAACTGGGCCAAACAGGAGGTTAAAGGCACTGACTCTCCAAGTCGGGAGAGTGTTAGTAAAGCGTCTGGAATGTTGCACCCGAGTACCAGGGGACGAAAACTGACACATATTGGAACACGTCTCCCGATCACACGGTTGATCATACTCTGGGTTCCACATGCATATTTTAGCTGAAGGAAGAATACCTTAAACCTGGAGAGTTGAGACCCGTGGAATGGGTACCATGCAATATGACTTCAAAGGGTCTTCATTTGCTCACCGAACCTCTCCAATCCTATCACTGCTGCGTTTATGTCCCTGCACACACGCTTGATTCTCTTTCGGAGACATAGCAATCCATAGGTTTTAAGATACTTCCTAGTCAGGTATATTCTTAGGTGTTTAATATGGGGTGTTGAATCCTTTTCGTTGAGCAAGGAGTAGCTCTTGTCTATTCCATATTTGGCTTAAGGAACTTTATCTGTGCTCATTTCAATCTCTGGTTTTATGCAGCACCCCAACTCACCTTTCCCCTTAAGCAAGCATAAGTTGGTTTTCTAAATTTGAGACCCTGTTCTGTTTTGTAATTCAGTTCCTGTGTAGCCAAGTTTCCATTCCGTGTATTAGTGATATCTTATGATGTTTCTTTTTCTGTGTGACTTATTTCAGTTAGAATCATCATACCTGAATCCACTCATTATGCTGCTACGGGCCTGATGACATAGATTTCATTGCTGAGTGATACTGCATTGTACGTAAGTACCACAACTTCTTTATCCGTTTTTCACTTTCTGCGATATTGAACTTGTACCGTAAACCAGGTTCTTGTAAACAGAGCCGTCCCAACCTTTGGGGTGGCTGTGTCTTTTGATTTTAATTTCCCTAAGCTATAGGACCATAAGTGGAAGTGCCCTAGGCTCTGTTGCTTTGTTTTTTAGATGTTTCAGGAAACACCATACACTTCTCCCGAGTGGCTGTTGGCAATTTACATCCCGCCCATCAGCATAACAAGGCTCCCACTTCTCCATGGCCTGTCCTGCCTTTCTGGATTTTACACTTTTTTCAGATGGCCCTTTTGACCGGGGGGAAGTGAGACTTCATTGTAGTGCAGATTTCCTTTGCAAGCTTGCTTGGTTGGCCAAAAAGGGCGTATGCGTTTTTTCCTGAATATATTCAGGAAAAAACGCATACGCCCTTTTTGGCCAAGTGCATCATTGTGGACGTTCTGCCTCTTTTCCTATGCTTTAAATGCAATTCCAGTCTACCTCCTGAAATCGGTTTCCTGCAATTCTGTCCCGCTTTCAAGTCCTCTTGGCAGCCTTACTTCAGTATATTTTTGGACGATAGCTGTCATTTATAACTCTGCAGGTTTGTGAATTACAGTGCCCCTGAGCTCCTTTCTTCAACTCGCTTTCTCGTGAGCTGGCCGCAACACCGCAGGATGGCTTCAGGCTTCCGGCACGGCACGCTGAGCCTTTGGTTAATTCCTCTTCCTGGTGGGAAATGAGAGTTAAATTTGCCCGTCCAGACACCTGCAGCTAGTCTCTCATTGGTTCTCCCTATTCCTGTTCATCTTCCTCACAAATTGCAAACTGGGCCAAACAGGAGGTTAAAGGCACTGACTCTCCAAGTCAGGACAGTGTTAGTAAAGCGTCTGGAATGTTGCACCCGAGTACCAGGGGACGAAAACTGACACATTTTGGAACACGTCTCCCGATCACACGGTTGATCATACTCTGGGTTCCACATGCATGTTTTAGCTGAAGGAAGAATACCTTAAACCTGGAGAGTTGAGACCCGTGGAATGGGTACCATGCAATATGACTTCAAAGGGTCTTCATTTGCTCACCGAACCTCTCCAATCCTATCACTGCTGCGTTTATGCCCCTGCACACACGCTTGATTGTCTTTCGGAGACATAGCAATCCATAGGTTTAAGATACTTCCTAGTCAGGTATATTCTTAGGCGTTTAATATGGGGTGTTGAATCCATTTCGATGAGCAAGGAGTAGCTCTTGTCTATTACATATTTGGCTTAAGGAACTTTATCTGTGCTCATTTCAATCTCTGGTTTTATGCAGCACCCCAACTCACCTTTCCCCTTAAGCAAACATAAGTTGGTTTTCTAAATTTGAGACACTGTTGTGTTTGTAATTCACTTCCTGGGTAGCCAAGTTTACATTCCGTGTATTAGTGATATCTTATGATGTTTCTTTTTCTGTGTGACCTATTTCAGTTAGAATCATCATACCTGAATCCACTCATTATGCTGCTACGGGCCTGATGACATAGATGTCATTGCTGAGTGATATTGCATTGTACGTAAGTACCACAACTTCTTTATCCATTTTTCACTTTCTGCGATATTGAACTTGTACTGTAAACGAGGTTCTTGTAAACAGAGCCCTCCCAAACTTTGGGGTGGCTGTGTCTTTTTGATTTTAATTTCCCTAAGCTATAGGACCGTAAGTGGAAGTGCCCTAGGCTCTGTTGCTTTGTTTTTTAGATGTTTCAGGAAACACCATACACTTCTCCCGAGTGGCTGTTGGCAATTTACATCCCGCCCATCAGCATAACAAGGCTCCCACTTCTCCATGGCCTGTCCTGCCTTTCTGGATTTTACACTTTTTTCAGATGCCCCTTTTGACCGGGGGGAGGTGAGACTTCATTGTAGTGCAGATTTCCTTTGCAAGCTTGCTTGGTTGGCCAAAAAGGGCGTATGCGTTTTTTCCTGAATATATTCAGGAAAAAACGCATACGCCCTTTTTGGCCAAGTGCATCATTGTGGACGTTCTGCCTCTTTTCCTATGCTTTAAATGCAATTCCAGTCTACCTCCTGAAATCGGTTTCCTGCAATTCTGTCCCGCTTTCAAGTCCTCTTGGCAGCCTTACTTCAGTATATTTTTGGACGATAGTTGTCATTTATAACTGTGCAGGTTTGTGAATTACAGTGCCCCTGAGCTCCTTTCTTCAACTCGCTTTCTTGTGAGCTGGCCACAACACCGCAGGATTGCTTCAGGCCCTAATCTGGTTCCGGCACGGCACGCTGAGCCTTTGTTTAAATCCTCTTCCTGGTGGGAAATGAGAGTTAAATTTGCCCGTCCAGACACCTCCAGCTAGTGTCTCATTGGTTCTCCCTATTCCTGTTCATCTTCCGCAGAAATTGCAAACTGGGCCAAACAGGAGGTTAAAGGCACTGACTCTCCAAGTCGGGAGAGTGTTAGTAAAGCATCTGGAATGTTGCACCTGAGTACCAGGGTCGAGAACGGAGACATATTTGAACACGTCTCCCGATTACACGGCTGATCATACTCTGCGTTCCACATGCATGTTTTAGCTGAAGGAAGAAACCCTTCAACCTGGAGAGTTGAGACCCGTGGAATGGGTACCATGCAATATGACTTCAAAGGGTCTTCATTTGCTCACCGAACCTCTCTAATCCTATCACTGCTGCGTTTATGTCCCTGTACACACGCTTGATTCTCTTTCGGAGACATAGCAGTCCATAGGTTTTAAGATACTTACTAGTCAGGTACATTCTTAGGCGTTTAATATGGGGTGTTGAGTCCATTTCATTGAGCAAGGAGTAGCTCTTGTCTATTACATATTTGGCTTAAGGAACTTTATCTGTGCTCATTTCAATCTCTGGTTTTATGCAGCACCCCAACTCACCTTTCCCCTTAAGCAAACATAAGTTGGTTTTCTAAATTTGAGACCCTGTTGTGTTTGTAATTCATTTCCTGGGTAGCCAAGTTTACATTCCGTGTATTAGTGATATCTTATGATGTTTCTTTTTCTGTGTGACCTATTTCAGTTAGAATCATCATACCTGAATCCACTCATTATGCTGCTACTGGCCTGATGACATAGATTTCCTTGCTGAGTGATATTGCATTGTACGTAAGTACCACAACTTCTTTATCCATTTTTCACTTTCTGCGATATTGAACTTGTACCGTAAACCAGGTTCTTGTAAACAGAGCCGTCCCAACTTTTGGGGTGGCTGTGTCTTTTTGATTTTAGTTTCCCTAAGCTATAGGACCATAAGTGGAAGTGCCCTAGGCTCTGTTGCTTTGTTTTTTAGATGTTTCAGGAAACACCATACACTTCTCCCGAGTGGCTGTTGGCAGTTTACATCCCGCCCATGAGCATAACAAGGCTCCCAGTTCTCCATGGCCTGTCCTGCCTTTCTGGATTTTACACTTTTTTCAGATGGCCCTTTTGACCGGGGGGAAGTGAGACTTCATTGTAGTGCAGATTTCCTTTGCAAGCTTGCTTGGTTGGCCAAAAAGGGCGTATGCGTTTTTTCCTGAATATATTCAGGAAAAAACGCATACGCCCTTTTTGGCCAAGTGCATCATTGTGGACGTTCTGCCTCTTTTCCTATGCTTTAAATGCAATTCCAGTCTACCTCCTGAAATCGGTTTCCTGCAATTCTGCCCCGCTTTCAAGTCCTCTTGGCAGCCTTACTTCAGTATATTTTTGGACGATAGCTGTCATTTATAACTCTGCAGGTTTGTGAATTACAGTGCCACTGAGCTCCTTTCTTCAACTCGCTTTCTCGTGAGATGGCCGCAACACCGAAGGATTGCTTCAGGCCCTAATCTGGTTCCGGCACGGCACGCTGAGCCTTTGGTTAATTCCTCTTCCTGTTGCGAAATGAGAGTTAAATTTGCCCATCCAGACACCTCCATCTAGTCTGTCATTGGTTCTCCCTATTCCTGTTCATCTTCCGCAGAAATTGCAAACTGGGCCTAACAGGAGGTTAAAGGCACTGACTCTCCAAGTCGGGAGAGTGTTAGTAAAGCGTCTGGAATGTTGCACCCGAGTACCAGGGGACGAAAACTGACACATATTGGAACACGTCTCCCGATCACATGGTTGATCATACTCTGGGTTCCACATGTATGTTTTAGCTGAAGGAAGAATACCTTAAACCTGGAGAGTTGAGACCCGTGGAATGGGTACCATGCAATATGACTTCAAAGGGTCTTCATTTGCTCACCGAACCTCTCCAATCCTATCACTGATGCGTTTATGCCCCTGCACACACGCTTGATTCTCTTTCGGAGACATAGCAATCCATAGGTTTTAAGAGACTTCCTAGTCAGGTATATTCTTAGGTGTTTAATATGGGGTGTTGAGTCCTTTTCGTTGAGCAAGGAGTAGCTCTTGTCTATTCCATATTTGGCTTAAGGAACTTTATCTGTGCTCATTTCAATCTCTGGTTTTATGCAGCACCCCAACTCACCTTTCCCCTTAAGCAAGCATAAGTTGGTTTTCTAAATTTGAGACCCTGTTCTGTTTTGTAATTCAGTTCCTGTGTAGCCAAGTTTACATTCCGTGTATTAGTGATAACTTATGATGTTTCTTTTTCTGTGTGACTTATTTCAGTTAGAATCATCGTACATGAATCCACTCATTATGCTGCTACGGGCCTGATGACATAGATTTCATTGCTGAGTGATACTGCATTGTACGTAAGTACCACAACTTCTTTATCCATTTTTCACTTTCTGCGATATTGAACTTGTACCATAAACCAGGTTCTTGTAAACAGAGCCGTCCCAACTTTTGGGGTGGCTGTGTCTTTTTGATTTTAATTTCCCTAAGCTATAGGACCATAAGTGGAAGTGCCCTAGGCTCTGTTGCTTTGTTTTTTAGATGTTTCAGGAAACACCATACACTTCTCCCGAGTGGCTGTTGGCAATTTACATCCCGCCCATCAGCATAACAAGGCTCCCAGTTCTCCATGGCCTGTCCTGTCTTTCTGGATTTTACACTTTTTTCAGATGGCCCTTTTGACCGGGGGAAATGATACTTCATTGTAGTGCAGATTTCCTTTGCAAGCTTGCTTGGTTGGCCAAAAAGGGCGTATGCGTTTTTTCCTGAATATATTCAGGAAAAAACGCATACGCCCTTTTTGGCCAAGTGCATCATTGTGGACGTTCTGCCTCCTTTCCTATGCTTTAAATGCAATTCCAGTCTACCTCCTGAAATCGGTTTCCTGCAATTCTGCCCCGCTTTCAAGTCCTCTTGGCAGCCTTACTTCAGTATATTTTTGGACGATAGCTGTCATTTATAACTCTGCAGGTTTGTGAATTACAGTGCCCCTGAGCTCCTTTCTTCAACTCGCTTTCTCGTGAGCTGGCCGCAACACCGCAGGATTGCTTCAGGCCCTAATCTGGTTCCGGCACGGCACGCTGAGCCTTTGGTTAATTCCTCTTCCTGGTGCGAAATGAGAGTTAAATTTGCCCATCCAGACACCTCCAGCTAGTCTGTCATTGGTTCTCCCTATTCCTGTTCATCTTCCACAGAAATTGCAAACTGGGCCAAACAGGAGGTTAAAGGCACTGACTCTCCAAGTCGGGAGAGTGTTAGTAAAGCGTCTGGAATGTTGCACCCGAGTACCAGGGGACGAAAACTGACACATATTGGAACACGTCTCCCGATCACACGGTTGATCATACTCTGGGTTCCACATGCATATTTTAGCTGAAGGAAGAATACCTTAAACCTGGAGAGTTGAGACCCGTGGAATGGGTACCATGCAATATGACTTCAAAGGGTCTTCATTTGCTCACCGAACCTCTCCAATCCTATCACTGCTGCGTTTATGTCCCTGCACACACGCTTGATTCTCTTTCGGAGACATAGCAATCCATAGGTTTTAAGATACTTCCTAGTCAGGTATATTCTTAGGTGTTTAATATGGGGTGTTGAATCCTTTTCGTTGAGCAAGGAGTAGCTCTTGTCTATTCCATATTTGGCTTAAGGAACTTTATCTGTGCTCATTTCAATCTCTGGTTTTATGCAGCACCCCAACTCACCTTTCCCCTTAAGCAAGCATAAGTTGGTTTTCTAAATTTGAGACCCTGTTCTGTTTTGTAATTCAGTTCCTGTGTAGCCAAGTTTCCATTCCGTGTATTAGTGATATCTTATGATGTTTCTTTTTCTGTGTGACTTATTTCAGTTAGAATCATCATACCTGAATCCACTCATTATGCTGCTACGGGCCTGATGACATAGATTTCATTGCTGAGTGATACTGCATTGTACGTAAGTACCACAACTTCTTTATCCGTTTTTCACTTTCTGCGATATTGAACTTGTACCGTAAACCAGGTTCTTGTAAACAGAGCCGTCCCAACCTTTGGGGTGGCTGTGTCTTTTGATTTTAATTTCCCTAAGCTATAGGACCATAAGTGGAAGTGCCCTAGGCTCTGTTGCTTTGTTTTTTAGATGTTTCAGGAAACACCATACACTTCTCCCGAGTGGCTGTTGGCAATTTACATCCCGCCCATCAGCATAACAAGGCTCCCAGTTCTCCATGGCCTGTCCTGCCTTTCTGGATTTTACACTTTTTTCAGATGGCCCTTTTCACCGGAGGGAAGTGAGACTTCATTGTAGTGCAGATTTCCTTTGCAAGCTTGCTTGGTTGGCCAAAAAGAGCGTATGCGTTTTTTCCTGAATATATTCAGGAAAAAACGCATACGCCCTTTTTGGCCAAGTGCATCATTGTGGACGTTCTGCCTCTTTTCCTATGCTTTAAATGCAATTCCAGTCTACCTCCTGAAATCGGTTTCCTGCAATTCTGCCCCGCTTTCAAGTCCTCTTGGCAGCCTTACTTCAGTATATTTTTGGACGATAGCTGTCATTTATAACTCTGCAGGTTTGTGAATTACAGTGCCACTGAGCTCCTTTCTTCAACTCGCTTTCTCGTGAGATGGCCGCAACACCGAAGGATTGCTTCAGGCCCTAATCTGGTTCCGGCACGGCACGCTGAGCCTTTGGTTAATTCCTCTTCCTGTTGCGAAATGAGAGTTAAATTTGCCCATCCAGACACCTCCATCTAGTCTGTCATTGGTTCTCCCTATTCCTGTTCATCTTCCGCAGAAATTGCAAACTGGGCCTAACAGGAGGTTAAAGGCACTGACTCTCCAAGTCGGGAGAGTGTTAGTAAAGCGTCTGGAATGTTGCACCCGAGTACCAGGGGACGAAAACTGACACATATTGGAACACGTCTCCCGATCACATGGTTGATCATACTCTGGGTTCCACATGTATGTTTTAGCTGAAGGAAGAATACCTTAAACCTGGAGAGTTGAGACCCGTGGAATGGGTACCATGCAATATGACTTCAAAGGGTCTTCATTTGCTCACCGAACCTCTCCAATCCTATCACTGATGCGTTTATGCCCCTGCACACACGCTTGATTCTCTTTCGGAGACATAGCAATCCATAGGTTTTAAGAGACTTCCTAGTCAGGTATATTCTTAGGTGTTTAATATGGGGTGTTGAGTCCTTTTCGTTGAGCAAGGAGTAGCTCTTGTCTATTCCATATTTGGCTTAAGGAACTTTATCTGTGCTCATTTCAATCTCTGGTTTTATGCAGCACCCCAACTCACCTTTCCCCTTAAGCAAGCATAAGTTGGTTTTCTAAATTTGAGACCCTGTTCTGTTTTGTAATTCAGTTCCTGTGTAGCCAAGTTTACATTCCGTGTATTAGTGATAACTTATGATGTTTCTTTTTCTGTGTGACTTATTTCAGTTAGAATCATCGTACATGAATCCACTCATTATGCTGCTACGGGCCTGATGACATAGATTTCATTGCTGAGTGATACTGCATTGTACGTAAGTACCACAACTTCTTTATCCATTTTTCACTTTCTGCGATATTGAACTTGTACCATAAACCAGGTTCTTGTAAACAGAGCCGTCCCAACTTTTGGGGTGGCTGTGTCTTTTTGATTTTAATTTCCCTAAGCTATAGGACCATAAGTGGAAGTGCCCTAGGCTCTGTTGCTTTGTTTTTTAGATGTTTCAGGAAACACCATACACTTCTCCCGAGTGGCTGTTGGCAATTTACATCCCGCCCATCAGCATAACAAGGCTCCCAGTTCTCCATGGCCTGTCCTGTCTTTCTGGATTTTACACTTTTTTCAGATGGCCCTTTTGACCGGGGGAAATGATACTTCATTGTAGTGCAGATTTCCTTTGCAAGCTTGCTTGGTTGGCCAAAAAGGGCGTATGCGTTTTTTCCTGAATATATTCAGGAAAAAACGCATACGCCCTTTTTGGCCAAGTGCATCATTGTGGACGTTCTGCCTCCTTTCCTATGCTTTAAATGCAATTCCAGTCTACCTCCTGAAATCGGTTTCCTGCAATTCTGCCCCGCTTTCAAGTCCTCTTGGCAGCCTTACTTCAGTATATTTTTGGACGATAGCTGTCATTTATAACTCTGCAGGTTTGTGAATTACAGTGCCCCTGAGCTCCTTTCTTCAACTCGCTTTCTCGTGAGCTGGCCGCAACACCGCAGGATTGCTTCAGGCCCTAATCTGGTTCCGGCACGGCACGCTGAGCCTTTGGTTAATTCCTCTTCCTGGTGCGAAATGAGAGTTAAATTTGCCCATCCAGACACCTCCAGCTAGTCTGTCATTGGTTCTCCCTATTCCTGTTCATCTTCCACAGAAATTGCAAACTGGGCCAAACAGGAGGTTAAAGGCACTGACTCTCCAAGTCGGGAGAGTGTTAGTAAAGCGTCTGGAATGTTGCACCCGAGTACCAGGGGACGAAAACTGACACATATTGGAACACGTCTCCCGATCACACGGTTGATCATACTCTGGGTTCCACATGCATATTTTAGCTGAAGGAAGAATACCTTAAACCTGGAGAGTTGAGACCCGTGGAATGGGTACCATGCAATATGACTTCAAAGGGTCTTCATTTGCTCACCGAACCTCTCCAATCCTATCACTGCTGCGTTTATGTCCCTGCACACACGCTTGATTCTCTTTCGGAGACATAGCAATCCATAGGTTTTAAGATACTTCCTAGTCAGGTATATTCTTAGGTGTTTAATATGGGGTGTTGAATCCTTTTCGTTGAGCAAGGAGTAGCTCTTGTCTATTCCATATTTGGCTTAAGGAACTTTATCTGTGCTCATTTCAATCTCTGGTTTTATGCAGCACCCCAACTCACCTTTCCCCTTAAGCAAGCATAAGTTGGTTTTCTAAATTTGAGACCCTGTTCTGTTTTGTAATTCAGTTCCTGTGTAGCCAAGTTTCCATTCCGTGTATTAGTGATATCTTATGATGTTTCTTTTTCTGTGTGACTTATTTCAGTTAGAATCATCATACCTGAATCCACTCATTATGCTGCTACGGGCCTGATGACATAGATTTCATTGCTGAGTGATACTGCATTGTACGTAAGTACCACAACTTCTTTATCCGTTTTTCACTTTCTGCGATATTGAACTTGTACCGTAAACCAGGTTCTTGTAAACAGAGCCGTCCCAACCTTTGGGGTGGCTGTGTCTTTTGATTTTAATTTCCCTAAGCTATAGGACCATAAGTGGAAGTGCCCTAGGCTCTGTTGCTTTGTTTTTTAGATGTTTCAGGAAACACCATACACTTCTCCCGAGTGGCTGTTGGCAATTTACATCCCGCCCATCAGCATAACAAGGCTCCCACTTCTCCATGGCCTGTCCTGCCTTTCTGGATTTTACACTTTTTTCAGATGGCCCTTTTGACCGGGGGGAAGTGAGACTTCATTGTAGTGCAGATTTCCTTTGCAAGCTTGCTTGGTTGGCCAAAAAGGGCGTATGCGTTTTTTCCTGAATATATTCAGGAAAAAACGCATACGCCCTTTTTGGCCAAGTGCATCATTGTGGACGTTCTGCCTCTTTTCCTATGCTTTAAATGCAATTCCAGTCTACCTCCTGAAATCGGTTTCCTGCAATTCTGTCCCGCTTTCAAGTCCTCTTGGCAGCCTTACTTCAGTATATTTTTGGACGATAGCTGTCATTTATAACTCTGCAGGTTTGTGAATTACAGTGCCCCTGAGCTCCTTTCTTCAACTCGCTTTCTCGTGAGCTGGCCGCAACACCGCAGGATGGCTTCAGGCTTCCGGCACGGCACGCTGAGCCTTTGGTTAATTCCTCTTCCTGGTGGGAAATGAGAGTTAAATTTGCCCGTCCAGACACCTGCAGCTAGTCTCTCATTGGTTCTCCCTATTCCTGTTCATCTTCCTCACAAATTGCAAACTGGGCCAAACAGGAGGTTAAAGGCACTGACTCTCCAAGTCAGGACAGTGTTAGTAAAGCGTCTGGAATGTTGCACCCGAGTACCAGGGGACGAAAACTGACACATTTTGGAACACGTCTCCCGATCACACGGTTGATCATACTCTGGGTTCCACATGCATGTTTTAGCTGAAGGAAGAATACCTTAAACCTGGAGAGTTGAGACCCGTGGAATGGGTACCATGCAATATGACTTCAAAGGGTCTTCATTTGCTCACCGAACCTCTCCAATCCTATCACTGCTGCGTTTATGCCCCTGCACACACGCTTGATTGTCTTTCGGAGACATAGCAATCCATAGGTTTAAGATACTTCCTAGTCAGGTATATTCTTAGGCGTTTAATATGGGGTGTTGAATCCATTTCGATGAGCAAGGAGTAGCTCTTGTCTATTACATATTTGGCTTAAGGAACTTTATCTGTGCTCATTTCAATCTCTGGTTTTATGCAGCACCCCAACTCACCTTTCCCCTTAAGCAAACATAAGTTGGTTTTCTAAATTTGAGACACTGTTGTGTTTGTAATTCACTTCCTGGGTAGCCAAGTTTACATTCCGTGTATTAGTGATATCTTATGATGTTTCTTTTTCTGTGTGACCTATTTCAGTTAGAATCATCATACCTGAATCCACTCATTATGCTGCTACGGGCCTGATGACATAGATGTCATTGCTGAGTGATATTGCATTGTACGTAAGTACCACAACTTCTTTATCCATTTTTCACTTTCTGCGATATTGAACTTGTACTGTAAACGAGGTTCTTGTAAACAGAGCCCTCCCAAACTTTGGGGTGGCTGTGTCTTTTTGATTTTAATTTCCCTAAGCTATAGGACCGTAAGTGGAAGTGCCCTAGGCTCTGTTGCTTTGTTTTTTAGATGTTTCAGGAAACACCATACACTTCTCCCGAGTGGCTGTTGGCAATTTACATCCCGCCCATCAGCATAACAAGGCTCCCACTTCTCCATGGCCTGTCCTGCCTTTCTGGATTTTACACTTTTTTCAGATGCCCCTTTTGACCGGGGGGAGGTGAGACTTCATTGTAGTGCAGATTTCCTTTGCAAGCTTGCTTGGTTGGCCAAAAAGGGCGTATGCGTTTTTTCCTGAATATATTCAGGAAAAAACGCATATGCCCTTTTTGGCCAAGTGCATCATTGTGGACGTTCTGCCTCTTTTCCTATGCTTTAAATGCAATTCCAGTCTACCTCCTGAAATCGGTTTCCTGCAATTCTGTCCCGCTTTCAAGTCCTCTTGGCAGCCTTACTTCAGTATATTTTTGGACGATAGTTGTCATTTATAACTGTGCAGGTTTGTGAATTACAGTGCCCCTGAGCTCCTTTCTTCAACTCGCTTTCTTGTGAGCTGGCCACAACACCGCAGGATTGCTTCAGGCCCTAATCTGGTTCCGGCACGGCACGCTGAGCCTTTGTTTAAATCCTCTTCCTGGTGGGAAATGAGAGTTAAATTTGCCCGTCCAGACACCTCCAGCTAGTGTCTCATTGGTTCTCCCTATTCCTGTTCATCTTCCGCAGAAATTGCAAACTGGGCCAAACAGGAGGTTAAAGGCACTGACTCTCCAAGTCGGGAGAGTGTTAGTAAAGCATCTGGAATGTTGCACCTGAGTACCAGGGTCGAGAACGGAGACATATTTGAACACGTCTCCCGATTACACGGCTGATCATACTCTGCGTTCCACATGCATGTTTTAGCTGAAGGAAGAAACCCTTCAACCTGGAGAGTTGAGACCCGTGGAATGGGTACCATGCAATATGACTTCAAAGGGTCTTCATTTGCTCACCGAACCTCTCTAATCCTATCACTGCTGCGTTTATGTCCCTGTACACACGCTTGATTCTCTTTCGGAGACATAGCAGTCCATAGGTTTTAAGATACTTACTAGTCAGGTACATTCTTAGGCGTTTAATATGGGGTGTTGAGTCCATTTCATTGAGCAAGGAGTAGCTCTTGTCTATTACATATTTGGCTTAAGGAACTTTATCTGTGCTCATTTCAATCTCTGGTTTTATGCAGCACCCCAACTCACCTTTCCCCTTAAGCAAACATAAGTTGGTTTTCTAAATTTGAGACCCTGTTGTGTTTGTAATTCATTTCCTGGGTAGCCAAGTTTACATTCCGTGTATTAGTGATATCTTATGATGTTTCTTTTTCTGTGTGACCTATTTCAGTTAGAATCATCATACCTGAATCCACTCATTATGCTGCTACTGGCCTGATGACATAGATTTCCTTGCTGAGTGATATTGCATTGTACGTAAGTACCACAACTTCTTTATCCATTTTTCACTTTCTGCGATATTGAACTTGTACCGTAAACCAGGTTCTTGTAAACAGAGCCGTCCCAACTTTTGGGGTGGCTGTGTCTTTTTGATTTTAGTTTCCCTAAGCTATAGGACCATAAGTGGAAGTGCCCTAGGCTCTGTTGCTTTGTTTTTTAGATGTTTCAGGAAACACCATACACTTCTCCCGAGTGGCTGTTGGCAATTTACATCCCGCCCATCAGCATAACAAGGCTCCCAGTTCTCCATGGCCTGTCCTGCCTTTCTGGATTTTACACTTTTTTCAGATGGCCCTTTTGACCGGGGGGAAGTGAGACTTCATTGTAGTGCAGATTTCCTTTGCAAGCTTGCTTGGTTGGCCAAAAAGGGCGTATGCGTTTTTTCCTGAATATATTCAGGAAAAAACGCATACGCCCTTTTTGGCCAAGTGCATCATTGTGGACGTTCTGCCTCTTTTCCTATGCTTTAAATGCAATTCCAGTCTACCTCCTGAAATCGGTTTCCTGCAATTCTGCCCCGCTTTCAAGTCCTCTTGGCAGCCTTACTTCAGTATATTTTTGGACGATAGCTGTCATTTATAACTCTGCAGGTTTGTGAATTACAGTGCCACTGAGCTCCTTTCTTCAACTCGCTTTCTCGTGAGATGGCCGCAACACCGAAGGATTGCTTCAGGCCCTAATCTGGTTCCGGCACGGCACGCTGAGCCTTTGGTTAATTCCTCTTCCTGTTGCGAAATGAGAGTTAAATTTGCCCATCCAGACACCTCCATCTAGTCTGTCATTGGTTCTCCCTATTCCTGTTCATCTTCCGCAGAAATTGCAAACTGGGCCTAACAGGAGGTTAAAGGCACTGACTCTCCAAGTCGGGAGAGTGTTAGTAAAGCGTCTGGAATGTTGCACCCGAGTACCAGGGGACGAAAACTGACACATATTGGAACACGTCTCCCGATCACATGGTTGATCATACTCTGGGTTCCACATGTATGTTTTAGCTGAAGGAAGAATACCTTAAACCTGGAGAGTTGAGACCCGTGGAATGGGTACCATGCAATATGACTTCAAAGGGTCTTCATTTGCTCACCGAACCTCTCCAATCCTATCACTGATGCGTTTATGCCCCTGCACACACGCTTGATTCTCTTTCGGAGACATAGCAATCCATAGGTTTTAAGAGACTTCCTAGTCAGGTATATTCTTAGGTGTTTAATATGGGGTGTTGAGTCCTTTTCGTTGAGCAAGGAGTAGCTCTTGTCTATTCCATATTTGGCTTAAGGAACTTTATCTGTGCTCATTTCAATCTCTGGTTTTATGCAGCACCCCAACTCACCTTTCCCCTTAAGCAAGCATAAGTTGGTTTTCTAAATTTGAGACCCTGTTCTGTTTTGTAATTCAGTTCCTGTGTAGCCAAGTTTACATTCCGTGTATTAGTGATAACTTATGATGTTTCTTTTTCTGTGTGACTTATTTCAGTTAGAATCATCGTACATGAATCCACTCATTATGCTGCTACGGGCCTGATGACATAGATTTCATTGCTGAGTGATACTGCATTGTACGTAAGTACCACAACTTCTTTATCCATTTTTCACTTTCTGCGATATTGAACTTGTACCATAAACCAGGTTCTTGTAAACAGAGCCGTCCCAACTTTTGGGGTGGCTGTGTCTTTTTGATTTTAATTTCCCTAAGCTATAGGACCATAAGTGGAAGTGCCCTAGGCTCTGTTGCTTTGTTTTTTAGATGTTTCAGGAAACACCATACACTTCTCCCGAGTGGCTGTTGGCAATTTACATCCCGCCCATCAGCATAACAAGGCTCCCAGTTCTCCATGGCCTGTCCTGTCTTTCTGGATTTTACACTTTTTTCAGATGGCCCTTTTGACCGGGGGAAATGATACTTCATTGTAGTGCAGATTTCCTTTGCAAGCTTGCTTGGTTGGCCAAAAAGGGCGTATGCGTTTTTTCCTGAATATATTCAGGAAAAAACGCATACGCCCTTTTTGGCCAAGTGCATCATTGTGGACGTTCTGCCTCCTTTCCTATGCTTTAAATGCAATTCCAGTCTACCTCCTGAAATCGGTTTCCTGCAATTCTGCCCCGCTTTCAAGTCCTCTTGGCAGCCTTACTTCAGTATATTTTTGGACGATAGCTGTCATTTATAACTCTGCAGGTTTGTGAATTACAGTGCCCCTGAGCTCCTTTCTTCAACTCGCTTTCTCGTGAGCTGGCCGCAACACCGCAGGATTGCTTCAGGCCCTAATCTGGTTCCGGCACGGCACGCTGAGCCTTTGGTTAATTCCTCTTCCTGGTGCGAAATGAGAGTTAAATTTGCCCATCCAGACACCTCCAGCTAGTCTGTCATTGGTTCTCCCTATTCCTGTTCATCTTCCACAGAAATTGCAAACTGGGCCAAACAGGAGGTTAAAGGCACTGACTCTCCAAGTCGGGAGAGTGTTAGTAAAGCGTCTGGAATGTTGCACCCGAGTACCAGGGGACGAAAACTGACACATATTGGAACACGTCTCCCGATCACACGGTTGATCATACTCTGGGTTCCACATGCATATTTTAGCTGAAGGAAGAATACCTTAAACCTGGAGAGTTGAGACCCGTGGAATGGGTACCATGCAATATGACTTCAAAGGGTCTTCATTTGCTCACCGAACCTCTCCAATCCTATCACTGCTGCGTTTATGTCCCTGCACACACGCTTGATTCTCTTTCGGAGACATAGCAATCCATAGGTTTTAAGATACTTCCTAGTCAGGTATATTCTTAGGTGTTTAATATGGGGTGTTGAATCCTTTTCGTTGAGCAAGGAGTAGCTCTTGTCTATTCCATATTTGGCTTAAGGAACTTTATCTGTGCTCATTTCAATCTCTGGTTTTATGCAGCACCCCAACTCACCTTTCCCCTTAAGCAAGCATAAGTTGGTTTTCTAAATTTGAGACCCTGTTCTGTTTTGTAATTCAGTTCCTGTGTAGCCAAGTTTCCATTCCGTGTATTAGTGATATCTTATGATGTTTCTTTTTCTGTGTGACTTATTTCAGTTAGAATCATCATACCTGAATCCACTCATTATGCTGCTACGGGCCTGATGACATAGATTTCATTGCTGAGTGATACTGCATTGTACGTAAGTACCACAACTTCTTTATCCGTTTTTCACTTTCTGCGATATTGAACTTGTACCGTAAACCAGGTTCTTGTAAACAGAGCCGTCCCAACCTTTGGGGTGGCTGTGTCTTTTGATTTTAATTTCCCTAAGCTATAGGACCATAAGTGGAAGTGCCCTAGGCTCTGTTGCTTTGTTTTTTAGATGTTTCAGGAAACACCATACACTTCTCCCGAGTGGCTGTTGGCAATTTACATCCCGCCCATCAGCATAACAAGGCTCCCAGTTCTCCATGGCCTGTCCTGCCTTTCTGGATTTTACACTTTTTTCAGATGGCCCTTTTCACCGGAGGGAAGTGAGACTTCATTGTAGTGCAGATTTCCTTTGCAAGCTTGCTTGGTTGGCCAAAAAGGGCGTATGCGTTTTTTCCTGAATATATTCAGGAAAAAACGCATACGCCCTTTTTGGCCAAGTGCATCATTGTGGACGTTCTGCCTCTTTTCCTATGCTTTAAATGCAATTCCAGTCTACCTCCTGAAATCGGTTTCCTGCAATTCTGCCCCGCTTTCACGTCCTCTAGGAAGCCTTACTTCAGTATATTTTTGGATGATAGCTGTCATTTATAACTCTGCAGGTTTGTGAATTACAGTGCCCCTGAGCTCCTTTCTTCAACTCGCTTTCTCGTGAGCTGGCCGCAACACCGCAGGATGGCTTCAGGCCCTAATCTGGTTCCGGCATGGCACGCTGAGCCTTTGGTTAATTCCTCTTCCTGGTGGGAAATGAGAGTTAAATTTGCCCGTCCAGACACCTCCATCTACTCTCTCATTGGTTCTCCCTATTCCTGTTCATCTTCCGCAGAAATTGCAAACTGGGCCAAAGAGGAGGTTAAAGGCACTGACTCTCCAAGTCGGGAGAGTGTTAGTAAAGCGTCTGGAATGTTGCACCCGAGTACCAGGGGACGAAAACTGACACATATTGGAACACGTCTCCCGATCACACGGTTGATCATACTCTGGGTTCCACATGCATGTTTTAGCTGAGGGAAGAATACCTTAAACCTGGAGTGCTGAGACCCGTGGAATGGGTACCATGCAATATGACTTCAAAGGGTCTTCATTTGCTCACCGAACTTCTCCAATCCTATCACTGCTGCGTTTATGCCCCTGTACACACGCTTGATTCTCTTTCGGAGACATAGCAATCCATAGGTTTTAAGATACTTCCTAGTCAGGTACATTCTTAGGTGTTTAATATGGGGTGTTGAGTCCATTTCGTTGAGCAAGGAGTAGCTCTTGTCTATTCCATATTTGGCTTAAGGAACTTTATCTGTGCTCATTTCAATCTCTGGTTTTATGCAGCACCCCAACTCACCTTTTCCGTTAAGAAAGCATAAGTTGGTTTTCTAAATTTGAGACCCTGTTCTGTTTTGTAATTCAGTTCCTGTGTAGCCAAGTTTATATTCCGTGTATTAGTGATATCTTATGATGTTTCTTTTTCTGTGTGACTTAATTCAGTTAGAATCATCGTACCTGAATCCACTCATTATGCTGCTACGGGCCTGATGACATAGATTTCATTGCTGAGTGATACTGCATTGTACGTAAGTACCACAACTTCTTTATCTATTTTTCACTTTCTGCGATATTGAACTTGTACCGTAAACCAGGTTCTTGTAAACAGAGCGGTCCCAACCTTTGGGGTGGCTGTGTCTTTTTGATTTTAATTTCCCTAAGCTATAGGACCATAAGTGGAAGTGCCCTAGGCTCTGTTGCTTTGTTTTTTAGATGTTTCAGGAAACACCATACACTTCTCCCAAGTGGCTGTTGGCAATTTACATCCCGCCCATCAGCATAACAAGGCTCCCAGTTCTCCATGGCCTGTCCTGCCTTTCTGGATTTTACACTTTTTTCAGATGGCCCTTTTGACCGGGGGGAAGTGAGACTTCATTGTAGTGCAGATTTCCTTTGCAAGCTTGCTTGGTTGGCCAAAAAGGGCGTATGCGTTTTTTCCTGAATATATTCAGGAAAAACACATACGCCCTTTTTGGCCAAGTGCATCATTGTGGACGTTCTGCCTCTTTTCCTATGCTTTAAATGCAATTCCAGTCTACCTCCTGAAATCGGTTTCCTGCAATTCTGCCCCGCTTTCAAGTCCTCTTGGCAGCCTTACTTCAGTATATTTTTGGACGATAGCTGTCATTTATAACTCTGCAGGTTTGTGAATTACAGTGCCCCTGAGCTCCTTTCTTCAACTCGCTTTCTCGTGAGCTGGCCGCAACACCGCAGGATGGCTTCAGGCTTCCGGCACGGCACGCTGAGCCTTTGGTTAATTCCTCTTCCTGGTGGGAAATGAGAGTTAAATTTGCCCGTCCAGACACCTGCAGCTAGTCTCTCATTGGTTCTCCCTATTCCTGTTCATCTTCCTCACAAATTGCAAACTGGGCCAAACAGGAGGTTAAAGGCACTGACTCTCCAAGTCAGGACAGTGTTAGTAAAGCGTCTGGAATGTTGCACCCGAGTACCAGGGGACGAAAACTGACACATATTGGAACACGTCTCCCGATCACACGGTTGATCATACTCTGGGTTCCACATGCATGTTTTAGCTGAAGGAAGAATACCTTAAACCTGGAGAGTTGAGACCCGTGGAATGGGTACCATGCAATATGACTTCAAAGGGTCTTCATTTGCTCACCGAACCTCTCCAATCCTATCACTGCTGCGTTTATGCCCCTGCACACACGCTTGATTGTCTTTCGGAGACATAGCAATCCATAGGTTTAAGATACTTCCTAGTCAGGTATATTCTTAGGCGTTTAATATGGGGTGTTGAATCCATTTCGATGAGCAAGGAGTACCTCTTGTCTATTACATATTTGGCTTAAGGAACTTTATCTGTGCTCATTTCAATCTCTGGTTTTATGCAGCACCCCAACTCACCTTTCCCCTTAAGCAAACATAAGTTGGTTTTCTAAATTTGAGACACTGTTGTGTTTGTAATTCACTTCCTGGGTAGCCAAGTTTACATTCCGTGTATTAGTGATATCTTATGATGTTTCTTTATCTGTGTGACCTATTTCAGTTAGAATCATCATACCTGAATCCACTCATTATGCTGCTACGGGCCTGATGACATAGATGTCATTGCTGAGTGATATTGCATTGTACGTAAGTACCACAACTTCTTTATCCATTTTTCACTTTCTGCGATATTGAACTTGTAATGTAAACCAGGTTCTTGTAAACAGAGCCGTCCCAAACTTTGGGGTGGCTGTGTCTTTTTGATTTTAATTTCCCTAAGCTATAGGACCATAAGTGGAAGTGCCCTAGGCTCTGTTGCTTTGTTTTTTAGATGTTTCAGGAAACACCATACACTTCTCCCGAGTGGCTGTTGGCAATTTACATCCCGCCCATCAGCATAACAAGGCTCCCAGTTCTCCATGGCCGGTCCTGCCTTTCTGGATTTTACACTTTGTTCAGATGGCCCTTTTGACCGGGGGGAGGTGAGACTTCATTGTAGTGCAGATTTCCTTTGCAAGCTTGCTTGGTTGGCCAAAAAGGGCGTATGCGTTTTTTCCTGAATATATTCAGGAAAAAACGCATATGCCCTTTTTGGCCAAGTGCATCATTGTGGACGTTCTGCCTCTTTTCCTATGCTTTAAATGCAATTCCAGTCTACCTCCTGAAATCGGTTTCCTGCAATTCTGCCCCGCTTTCAAGTCCTCTTGGCAGCCTTACTTCAGTATATTTTTGGACGATAGTTGTCATTTATAACTGTGCAGGTTTGTGAATTACAGTGCCCCTGAGCTCCTTTCTTCAACTCGCTTTCTTGTGAGCTGGCCACAAAACCGCAGGATTGCTTCAGGCCCTAATCTGGTTCCGGCACGGCACGCTGAGCCTTTGTTTAAATCCTCTTCCTGGTGGGAAATGAGAGTTAAATTTGCCCGTCCAGACACCTCCAGCTAGTGTCTCATTGGTTCTCCCTATTCCTGTTCATCTTCCGCAGAAATTGCAAACTGGGCCAAACAGGAGGTTAAAGGCACTGACTCTCCAAGTCGGGAGAGTGTTAGTAAAGCATCTGGAATGTTGCACCTGAGTACCAGGGTCGAGAACGGAGACATATTTGAACACGTCTCCCGATTACACGGCTGATCATACTCTGCGTTCCACATGCATGTTTTAGCTGAAGGAAGAAACCCTTCAACCTGGAGAGTTGAGACCCGTGGAATGGGTACCATGCAATATGACTTCAAAGGGTCTTCATTTGCTCACCGAACCTCTCTAATCCTATCACTGCTGCGTTTATGTCCCTGTACACACGCTTGATTCTCTTTCGGAGACATAGCAGTCCATAGGTTTTAAGATACTTACTAGTCAGGTACATTCTTAGGCGTTTAATATGGGGTGTTGAGTCCATTTCATTGAGCAAGGAGTAGCTCTTGTCTATTACATATTTGGCTTAAGGAACTTTATCTGTGCTCATTTCAATCTCTGGTTTTATGCAGCACCCCAACTCACCTTTCCCCTTAAGCAAACATAAGTTGGTTTTCTAAATTTGAGACCCTGTTGTGTTTGTAATTCATTTCCTGGGTAGCCAAGTTTACATTCCGTGTATTAGTGATATCTTATGATGTTTCTTTTTCTGTGTGACCTATTTCAGTTAGAATCATCATACCTGAATCCACTCATTATGCTGCTACGGGCCTGATGACATAGATGTCATTGCTGAGTGATACTGCATTGTACGTAAGTACCACAACTTCTTTATCCATTTTTCACTTTCTGCGATATTGAACTTGTACCGTTAACGAGGTTCTTGTAAACAGAGCCGTCCCAAACTTTGGGGTGGCTGTGTCTTTTTGATTTTAATTTCCCTATGCTATAGGACCATAAGTGGAAGTGCCCTAGGCTCTGTTGCTTTGTTTTTTAGATGTTTCAGGAAACACCATACACTTCTCCCGAGTGGCTGTTGGCAGTTTACATCCCGCCCATGAGCATAACAAGGCTCCCAGTTCTCCATGGCCTGTCCTGCCTTTCTGGATTTTACACTTTTTTCAGATGGCCCTTTTGACCGGGGGGAAGTGAGACTTCATTGTAGTGCAGATTTCCTTTGCAAGCTTGCTTGGTTGGCCAAAAAGGGCGTATGCGTGTTTTCCTGAATATATTCCAGAAAAAACGCATACGCCCTTTTTGGCCAAGTGCATCATTGTCGACGTTCTGCCTCTTTTCCTATGCTTTAAATGCAATTCCAGTCTACCTCCTGAAATCGGTTTCCTGCAATTCTGCCCCGCTTTCAAGTCCTCTTGGCAGCCTTCCTTCAGTATATTTTTGGACGATAGCTGTCATTTATAACTCTGCAGGTTTTTGAATTACAGTTCCACTGAGCTCCTTTCTTCAACTCGCTTTCTTGTGAGCTGGCCGCAACACCGCAGGATTGCTTCAGGCACTAATCTGGTTCCGGCACGGCACGCTGAGCCTTTGGTTAATTCCTCTTCGTGGTGGGAAATGAAAGTTAAATTTGCCCGTCCAGACACCTCCAGCTAGTGTCTCATTGGTTCTCCCTATTCCTGTTCATCTTCCGCAGAAATTGCAAACTGGGCCAAACAGGAGGTTAAAGGCACTGACTCTCCAAGTCGCGAGAGTGTTAGTAAAGCATCTGGAATGTTACACCCGAGTACCAGGGGACGACCACTGATACATATTTGAACACGTCTCCCGATCACAAGGTTGATCATACTCTGGGTTCCACATGCATGTTTTAGCTGAAGGAAGAATACCTTAAACCTGGAGAGTTGAGACCCGTGGAATGGGTACCATACAATATGACTTCAAAAGGGATTCATTTGCTCACCAAACCTCTCCAATCCTATCACTGCTGCGTTTATGCCCCTGTACACACGCTTGATTCTCTTTCGGAGACATAGCAATCCATAGGTTTTAAGATACTTACAAGTCAGGTACATTCGTAGGCGTTTAATATGGGGTGTTGAGCCCATTTCGTTGAGCAAGGAGTAGCTCTTGTATACTTCATATTTGGCTTAAGGAACTTTATCTGTGCTCATTTCAATCTCTGGTTTTATGCAGCACCCCAACTCACCTTTCCCCTTAAGCAAGCATAAGTTGGGTTTCTAAATTTGAGACCCTGTTCTGTTTTGTAATCCAGTTCCTGTGTAGCCAAGTTTACATTCCGTGTATTAGTGATATCTTATGATGTTTCTTTTTCTGTGTGACTTATTTCAGTTAGAAGCATCATACCTGAATCCACTCATTATGCTGCTACGGGCCTGATGACATAGATGTCATGGCTGAGTGATATTGCATTGTACGTAAGTACCACAACTTCTTTATCCATTTTTTGCTTTCTGCGATATTGAACTTGTACCGTAAACGAGGTTCTTGTAAACAGAGCCGTCCCAAACTGTGGGGGTGGCTGTGTCTTTTTGATTTTAATTTCCCTAAGCTATAGGACCATAAGTGGAAGTGCCCTAGGCTCTGTTGCTTTGTTTTTTAGATGTTTCAGGAAACACCATACACTTCTCCCGAGTGGCTGTTGGCAGTTTACATCCCGCCCATGAGCATAACAAGGCTCCCAGTTCTCCATGGCCTGTCCTGCCTTTCTGGATTTTACACTTTTTTCAGATGGCCCTTTTGACCGGAGGGAAGTGAGACTTCATTGTAGTGCAGATTTCCTTTGCAAGCTTGCTTGGTTGGCCAAAAAGGGCGTATGCGTTTTTTCCTGAATATATTCAGGAAAAAACGCATACGCACTTTTTGGCCAAGTGCATCATTGTCGACGTTCTGCCTCTATTCCTATGCTTTAAATGCAATTCCAGTCTACCTCCTGAAATCGGTTTCCTGCAATTCTGCCCCGCTTTCAAGTCCTCTTGGCAGCCTTACTTCAGTATATTTTTGGACGATAGCTGTCATTTATAACTCTGCAGCTTTGTGAATTACAGTGCCCCTGAGCTCCTTTCTTCAACTCGCTTTCCTGTGAACTGGCCGCAACACCACAGGATTGCTTCAGGCCCTAATCTGGTTGCGGCACGGCACGCTGAGCCTTTGGTTAATTCCTCTTCCTGGTGGGAAATGAGAGTTAAATATGCCCGTCCAGACACCTCCAGCTAGTCTGTCATTGGTTCTCCCTATTCCTGTTCATCTTCCGCAGAAATTGCAAACTGGGCCAAACAGGAGGTTAAAGGCACTGACTCTCCTAGTTGGGAGAGTGTTAGTAAAGCATCTGGAATGTTGCACCTGAGTACCAGGGTCGAGAACGGAGACTTATTTGAACACGTCTCCCGATCAGACGGTTGATCATACTCTGGGTTCCACATGCATGTTTTTGCTGAAGGAAGATTCCCTTAAACCTGGAGAGTTGAAACCCGTGGAATGGGTACCATGCAATACGACTTCAAAGGGTCTTCATTTGCTCACCGAACCTCTCCAATCCTATCACTGCTGCGTTTATGCCCCTGTACACACGCTTGATTCTCTTTCAGAGACATAGCAATCAATAGCTTTTAAGATACTTACTAGTCAGGTACATACTTAGGCATTTAATATGGGGTGTTGAGTCCATTTCGTTGAGCAAGGAGTAGCTCTTGTCTATTACATATTTGGCTTAAGGAACTTTATCTGTGCTCATTTCAATCTCTGGTTTTATGCAGGACCCCAACTCACCTTTCCCCTTAAGCAAACATAAGTTGGTTTTCTAAATTTGAGACACTGTTGTGTTTGTAATTCACTTCCTGGGTAGCCAAGTTTACATTCCGTGTATTAGTGATATCTTATGATGTTTCTTTTTCTCTGTGACTTATTTCAGTTAGAATCATCATACCTCAATCCACTCATTACGCTTCTACGGGCCTGATGACATAGATGTCATTGCTGAGTGATATTGCATTGTACGTAAGTACCACAACTTCTTTATCCATTTTTCACTTTCTGCAATATTGAACTTGTACCGTAAACGAGGTTCTTGTAAACAGAGCCGTCCCAAACTTTGGGGTGGCTGTGTCTTTTTGATTTTAATTTCCCTAAGCTATAGGACCATAAGTGGAAGTGCCCTAGGCTCTGTTGCTTTGTTTTTTAGATGTTTCAGGAAACACCATACACTTCTCCCGAGTGGCTGTTGGCAATTTACATCCCGCCCATCAGCATAACAAGGCTCCCAGTTCTCCATGGCCTGTCCTGCCTTTCTGGATTTTACACTTTGTTCAGATGGCCCGTTTGACCGGGGGGAAGTGAGACTTCATTGTAGTGCAGATTTCCTTTGCAAGCTTGCTTGGTTGGCCAAAAAGAGCGTATGCGTTTTTTCCTGAATATATTCAGGAAAAAACGCATACGCCCTTTTTGGCCGAGTGCATCATTGCCGACGTTCTGCCTCTTTTCCTATGCTTTAAATGCAATTCCAGTCTACCTCCTGAAATCGGTTTCCTGCAATTCTGCCCCGCTTTCAAGTCCTCTTGGCAGCCTTACATCAGTATATTTTTGGACGATAGCTGTCATTAATAGCTCTGCAGGTTTGTGAATTACAGTGCCACTGAGCTCCTTTCTTCAACTCGCTTTCTTGTGAGCTGGCCGGAACATCTCAGGATTGTTTCAGGCCCTAATCTGGTTCCGGCACGGCACGCTGAGCCTTTGGTTAATTCCTCTTCCTGGTGGGAAATGAGAGTTAAATTTGCCCGTCCAGACACCTCCAGCTAGTCTCTCATTGGTGCTCCCTATTCCTGTTCATCTTCCGCAGAAATTGCAAACTGGGCCAAACAGGAGGTTAAAGGCACTGACTCTCCAAGTCGGGAGAGTGTTAGTAAAGCGTCTGGAATGTTGCACCCGAGTACCAGGGGACGACAACGGAGACATATTGGAACACGTCTCCCGATCACACGGTTGATCATACTCTGGGTTCCACATGCATGTTTTAGCTGAAGGAAGAATCCCTTAAAACTGGAGAGTTGAGACCCGTGGAATGGGTACCATGCAATATGACTTAAAGGTCTTCATTTGCTCACCGAACCTCTCCAATCCTATCACTGCTGCGTTTATGCCCCTGCACACACGCTTGATTCTCTTTCAGAGACATAGCAATCCATAGCTTTTAAGATACTTACCAGTCAGTTACATACTTAGGCATTTAATATGGGGTGTTGAGTCCATTTCGTTGAGCAAGGAGTAGATCTTGTCTATTACATATTTGGATTAAGGAACTTTATCTGTGCTCATTTCAATCTCTGGTTTTATGCAGCACCCCAACTCACCTTTCCCCTTAAGCAAACATAAGTTGGTTTTCTAAATTTGAGACCCTGTTGTGTTTGTAATTCACTTCCTGGGTAGCCAAGTTTACATTCCGTGTATTAGTGATATCTTATGATGTTTCTTTTTCTGTGTGACTTATTTCAGTTAGAATCATCATACCTCAATCCACTCATTACGCTTCTACCGGCCTGATGACATAGATGTCATTGCTGAGTGATATTGCATTGTACGTAAGTACCACAACTTCTTTATCCATTTTTCACTTTCTGCGATATTGAACTTGTACCGTAAACGAGGTTCTTGTAAACAGAGCCGTCCCAAACTTTGGGGTGGCTGTGTCTTTTTGATATTAATTTCCCTAAGCTATAGGACCATAAGTGGAAGTGCCCTAGGCTCTGTTGCTTTGTTTTTTAGATGTTTCAGGAAACACCATACACTTCTCCCGAGTGGCTGTTGGCAGTTTACATCCCGCCCATGAGCATAACAAGGCTCCCAGTTCTCCATGGCCTGTCCTGCCTTTCTGGATTTTACACTTTTTTCAGATGGCCCTTTTGACCGGAGGGAAGTGAGACTTCATTGTAGTGCAGATTTCCTTTGCAAGCTTGCTTGGTTGGCCAAAAAGGGCGTATGCGTTTTTTCCTGAATATATTCAGGAAAAAACGCATACGCACTTTTTGGCCAAGTGCATCATTGTCGACGTTCTGCCTCTATTCCTATGCTTTAAATGCAATTCCAGTCTACCTCCTGAAATCGGTTTCCTGCAATTCTGCCCCGCTTTCAAGTCCTCTTGGCAGCCTTACTTCAGTATATTTTTGGACGATAGCTGTCATTTATAACTCTGCAGCTTTGTGAATTACAGTGCCCCTGAGCTCCTTTCTTCAACTCGCTTTCCTGTGAACTGGCCGCAACACCACAGGATTGCTTCAGGCCCTAATCTGGTTGCGGCACGGCACGCTGAGCCTTTGGTTAATTCCTCTTCCTGGTGGGAAATGAGAGTTAAATTTGCCCGTCCAGACACCTCCAGCTAGTCTGTCATTGGTTCTCCCTATTCCTGTTCATCTTCCGCAGAAATTGCAAACTGGGCCAAACAGGAGGTTAAAGGCACTGACTCTCCTAGTCGGGAGAGTGTTAGTAAAGCATCTGGAATGTTGCACCTGAGTACCAGGGTCGAGAACGGAGACTTATTTGAACACGTCTCCCGATCAGACGGTTGATCATACTGTGGGTTCCACATGCATGTTTTTGCTGAAGGAAGATTTCCTTAAACCTGGAGAGTTGAGACCCATGGAATGGGTACCATGCAATACGACTTCAAAGGGTCTTCATTTGCTCACCGAACCTCTCCAATCCTATCACTGCTGCGTTTATGCCCCTGTACACACGCTTGATTCTCTTTCAGAGACATAGCAATCCATAGCTTTTAAGATACTTACTAGTCAGGTACATACTTAGGCATTTAATATGGTGTGTTGAGTCCATTTCGTTGAGCAAGGAGTAGCTCTTGTCTATTCCATATTTGGCTTAAGGAACTTTATCTGTGCTCATTTCAATCTCTGGTTTTATGCAGCACCCCAACTCACCTTTCCCCTTAAGCAAACATAAGTTGGTTTTCTAAATTTGAGACACTGTTGTGTTTGTAATTCACTTCCTGGGTAGCCAAGTTTACATTCCGTGTATTAGTGATATCTTATGATGTTTCTTTTTCTGTGTGACTTATTTCAGTTAGAATCATCATACCTCAATCCACTCATTACGCTTCTACGGGCCTGATGACATAGATGTCATTGCTGAGTGATATTGCATTGTACGTAAGTACCACAACTTCTTTATCCATTTTTCACTTTCTGCGATATTGAACTTGTACCGTAAACGAGGTTCTTGTAAACAGAGCCGTCCCAAACTTTGGGGTGGCTGTGTCTTTTTGATTTTAATTTCCCTAAGCTATAGGACCATAAGTGGAAGTGCCCTAGGCTCTGTTGCTTTGTTTTTTAGATGTTTCAGGAAACACCATACACTTCTCCCGAGTGGCTGTTGGCAATTGACATCCCGCCCATCAGCATAACAAGGCTGCCAGTTCTCCATGGCCTGTCCTGCCTTTCTGGATTTTACACTTTGTTCAGATGGCCCTTTTGACCGGAGGGAAGTGAGACTTCATTGTAGTGCAGATTTCCTTTGCAAGCTTGCTTGGTTGGCCAAAAAGGGCGTATGCGTTTTTTCCTGAATATATTCAGGAAAAAACGCATACGCCCTTTTTGGCCAAGTGCATCATTGTCGACGTTCTGCCTCTATTCCTATGGTTTAAATGCAATTCCAGTCTACCTCCTGAAATCGGTTTCCTGCAATTCTGCCCCGCTTTCAAGTCCTCTTGGCAGCCTTACATCAGTATATTTTTGGACGATAGCTGTCATTAATAACTCTGCAGGTTTGTGAATTACAGTGCCACTGAGCTCCTTTCTTCAACTCGCTTTCTTGTGAGCTGGCCGGAACACCTCAGGATTGTTTCAGGCCCTAATCTGGTTCCGGCACGGCACGCTGAGCCTTTGGTTAATTCCTCTTCCTGGTGGGAAATGAGAGTTAAATTTGCCCGTCCAGACACCTCCAGCTAGTCTCTCATTGGTGCTCCCTATTCCTGTTCATCTTCCACAGAAATTGCAAACTGGGCCAAACAGGAGGTTAAAGGCACTGACTCTCCAAGTCGCGAGAGTGTTAGTAAAGCATCTGGAATGTTACACCCGAGTACCAGGGGACGACCACTGATACATATTTGAACACGTCTCCCGATCACACGGTTGATCATACTCTGGGTTCCACATGCATGTTTTAGCTGAAGGAAGAATACCTTAAACCTGGAGAGTTGAGACCCGTGGAATGGGTACCATACAATATGACTTCAAAAGGGATTCATTTGCTCACCAAACCTCTCCAATCCTATCACTGCTGCGTTTATGCCCCTGTACACACGCTTGATTCTCTTTCGGAGACATAGCAATCCATAGGTTTTAAGATACTTACAAGTCAGGTACATTCGTAGGCGTTTAATATGGGGTGTTGAGCCCATTTCGTTGAGCAAGGAGTAGCTCTTGTATACTTCATATTTGGCTTAAGGAACTTTATCTGTGCTCATTTCAATCTCTGGTTTTATGCAGCACCCCAACTCACCTTTCCCCTTAAGCAAGCATAAGTTGGTTTTCTAAATTTGAGACCCTGTTCTGTTTTGTAATCCAGTTCCTGTGTAGCCAAGTTTACATTCCGTGTATTAGTGATATCTTATGATGTTTCTTTTTCTGTGTGACTTATTTCAGTTAGAAGCATCATACCTGAATCCACTCATTATGCTGCTACGGGCCTGATGACATAGATGTCATGGCTGAGTGATATTGCATTGTACGTAAGTACCACAACTTCTTTATCCATTTTTTGCTTTCTGCGATATTGAACTTGTACCGTAAACGAGGTTCTTGTAAACAGAGCCGTCCCAAACTTTGGGGTGGCTGTGTCTTTTTGATTTTAATTTCCCTAAGCTATAGGACCATAAGTGGAAGTGCCCTAGGCTCTGTTGCTTTGTTTTTTAGATGTTTCAGGAAACACCATACACTTCTCCCGAGTGGCTGTTGGCAATTTACATCCCGCCCATCAGCATAACAAGGCTGCCAGTTCTCCATGGCCGGTCCTGCCTTTCTGGATTTTACACTTTGTTCAGATGGCCCTTTTGACCGGAGGGAAGTGAGACTTCATTGTAGTGCAGATTTCCTTTGCAAGCTTGCTTGGTTGGCCAAAAAGGGCGTATGCGTTTTTTCCTGAATATATTCAGGAAAAAACGCATACGCACTTTTTGGCCAAGTGCATCATTGTCGACGTTCTGCCTCTATTCCTATGGTTTAAATGCAATTCCAGTCTACCTCCTGAAATCGGTTTCCTGCAATTCTGCCCCGCTTTCAAGTCCTCTTGGCAGCCTTACTTCAGTATATTTTTGGACGATAGCTGTCATTTATAACTCTGCAGGTTTGTGAATTACAGTGCCCCTGAGCTCCTTTCTTCAACTCGCTTTCTTGTGAACTGGCCGCAACACCGCAGGATTGCTTCAGGCCCTAATCTGGTTGCGGCACGGCACGCTGAGCCTTTGGTTAATTCCTCTTCCTGGTGGGAAATGAGAGTTAAATTTGCCCGTCCAGACACCTCCAGCTAGTCTGTCATTGGTTCTCCCTATTCCTGTTCATCTTCCGCAGAAATTGCAAACTGGGCCAAACAGGAGGTTAAAGGCACTGACTCTCCAAGTCGGGAGAGTGTTAGTAAAGCATCTGGAATGTTGCACCCGAGTACCAGGGTCGAGAACGGAGACTTATTTGAACACGTCTCCCGATCACACGGTTGATCATACTCTGGGTTCCACATGCATGTTTTTGCTGAAGGAAGATTCCCTTAAACCTGGAGAGTTGAAACCCGTGGAATGGGTACCATGCAATACGACTTCAAAGGGTCTTCATTTGCTCACCGAACCTCTCCAATCCTATCACTGCTGCGTTTATGCCCCTGTACACACGCTTGATTCTCTTTCAGAGACATAGCAATCAATAGCTTTTAAGATACTTACTAGTCAGGTACATACTTAGGCATTTAATATGGGGTGTTGAGTCCATTTCGTTGAGCAAGGAGTAGCTCTTGTCTATTACATATTTGGCTTAAGGAACTTTATCTGTGCTCATTTCAATCTCTGGTTTTATGCAGGACCCCAACTCACCTTTCCCCTTAAGCAAACATAAGTTGGTTTTCTAAATTTGAGACACTGTTGTGTTTGTAATTCACTTCCTGGGTAGCCAAGTTTACATTCCGTGTATTAGTGATATCTTATGATGTTTCTTTTTCTGTGTGACTTATTTCAGTTAGAATCATCATACCTCAATCCACTCATTACGCTTCTACGGGCCTGATGACATAGATGTCATTGCTGAGTGATATTGCATTGTACGTAAGTACCACAACTTCTTTATCCATTTTTCACTTTCTGCAATATTGAACTTGTACCGTAAACGAGGTTCTTGTAAACAGAGCCGTCCCAAACTTTGGGGTGGCTGTGTCTTTTTGATTTTAATTTCCCTAAGCTATAGGACCATAAGTGGAAGTGCCCTAGGCTCTGTTGCTTTGTTTTTTAGATGTTTCAGGAAACACCATACACTTCTCCCGAGTGGCTGTTGGCAATTTACATCCCGCCCATCAGCATAACAAGGCTCCCAGTTCTCCATGGCCTGTCCTGCCTTTCTGGATTTTACACTTTGTTCAGATGGCCCGTTTGACCGGGGGGAAGTGAGACTTCATTGTAGTGCAGATTTCCTTTGCAAGCTTGCTTGGTTGGCCAAAAAGAGCGTATGCGTTTTTTCCTGAATATATTCAGGAAAAAACGCATACGCCCTTTTTGGCCGAGTGCATCATTGCCGACGTTCTGCCTCTTTTCCTATGCTTTAAATGCAATTCCAGTCTACCTCCTGAAATCGGTTTCCTGCAATTCTGCCCCGCTTTCAAGTCCTCTTGGCAGCCTTACATCAGTATATTTTTGGACGATAGCTGTCATTAATAACTCTGCAGGTTTGTGAATTACAGTGCCACTGAGCTCCTTTCTTCAACTCGCTTTCTTGTGAGCTGGCCGGAACATCTCAGGATTGTTTCAGGCCCTAATCTGGTTCCGGCACGGCACGCTGAGCCTTTGGTTAATTCCTCTTCCTGGTGGGAAATGAGAGTTAAATTTGCCCGTCCAGACACCTCCAGCTAGTCTCTCATTGGTGCTCCCTATTCCTGTTCATCTTCCGCAGAAATTGCAAACTGGGCCAAACAGGAGGTTAAAGGCACTGACTCTCCAAGTCGGGAGAGTGTTAGTAAAGCGTCTGGAATGTGGCACCCGAGTACCAGGGGACGACAACGGAGACATATTGGAACACGTCTCCCGATCACACGGTTGATCATACTCTGGGTTCCACATGCATGTTTTAGCTGAAGGAAGAATCCCTTAAAACTGGAGAGTTGAGACCCGTGGAATGGGTACCATGCAATATGACTTAAAGGTCTTCATTTGCTCACCGAACTTCTCCAATCCTATCACTGCTGCGTTTATGCCCCTGCACACACGCTTGATTCTCTTTCAGAGACATAGCAATCCATAGCTTTTAAGATACTTACCAGTCAGTTACATACTTAGGCATTTAATATGGGGTGTTGAGTCCATTTCATTGAGCAAGGAGTAGCTCTTGTCTATTACATATTTGGATTAAGGAACTTTATCTGTGCTCATTTCAATCTCTGGTTTTATGCAGCACCCCAACTCACCTTTCCCCTTAAGCAAACATAAGTTGGTTTTCTAAATTTGAGACCCTGTTGTGTTTGTAATTCACTTCCTGGGTAGCCAAGTTTACATTCCGTGTATTAGTGATATCTTATGATGTTTCTTTTTCTGTGTGACTTATTTCAGTTAGAATCATCATACCTCAATCCACTCATTACGCTTCTACGGGCCTGATGACATAGATGTCATTGCTGAGTGATATTGCATTGTACGTAAGTACCACAACTTCTTTATCCATTTTTCACTTTCTGCGATATTGAACTTGTACCGTAAACGAGGTTCTTGTAAACAGAGCCGTCCCAAACTTTGGGGTGGCTGTGTCTTTTTGATATTAATTTCCCTAAGCTATAGGACCATAAGTGGAAGTGCCCTAGGCTCTGTTGCTTTGTTTTTTAGATGTTTCAGGAAACACCATACACTTCTCCCGAGTGGCTGTTGGCAATTTACATCCCGCCCATCAGCATAACAAGGCTCCCACTTCTCCATGGTCTGTCCTGCCTTTCTGGATTTTACACTTTGTTCAGATGGCCCTTTTGACCGGGGGGAAGTGAGACTTCATTGTAGTGCAGATTTCCTTTGCAAGCTTGCTTGGTTGGCCAAAAAGGGCGTATGCGTTTTTTCCTGAATATATTCAGGAAAAAACGCATACGCCCTTTTTGGCCAAGTGCATCATTGCCGACGTTCTGCCTCTTTTCCTATGCTTTAAATGCAATTCCAGTCTACCTCCTGAAATCGGTTTCCTGCAATTCTGCCCCGCTTTCAAGTCCTCTTGGCAGCCTTACATCAGTATATTTTTGGACGATAGCTGTCATTAATAACTCTGCAGGTTTGTGAATTACAGTGCCACTGAGCTCCTTTCTTCAACTCGCTTTCTTGTGAGCTGGCCGGAACACCTCAGGATTGTTTCAGGCCCTAATCTGGTTCCGGCACGGCACGCTGAGCCTTTGGTTAATTCCTCTTCCTGGTGGGAAATGAGAGTTAAATTTGCCCGTCCAGACACCTCCAGCTAGTGTCTCATTGGTTCTCCCTATTCCTGTTCATCTTCCGCAGAAATTGCAAACTGGGCCAAACAGGAGGTTAAAGGCACTGACTCTCCAAGTCGCGAGAGTGTTAGTAAAGGGTCTGGAATGTTACACCCGAGTACCAGGGGACGACCACTGATACATATTTGAACACGTCTCCCGATCACACGGTTGATCATACTCTGGGTTCCACATGCATGTTTTAGCTGAAGGAAGAATACCTTAAACCTGGAGAGTTGAGACCCGTGGAATGGGTACCATACAATATGACTTCAAAAGGGATTCATTTGCTCACCAAACCTCTCCAATCCTATCACTGCTGCGTTTATGCCCCTGTACACACGCTTGATTCTCTTTCGGAGACATAGCAATCCATAGGTTTTAAGATACTTACAAGTCAGGTACATTCGTAGGCGTTTAATATGGGGTGTTGAGCCCATTTCGTTGAGCAAGGAGTAGCTCTTGTATACTTCATATTTGGCTTAAGGAACTTTATCTGAGCTCATTTCAATCTCTGGTTTTATGCAGCACCCCAACTCACCTTTCCCCTTAAGCAAGCATAAGTTGGTTTTCTAAATTTGAGACCCTGTTCTGTTTTGTAATCCAGTTCCTGTGTAGCCAAGTTTACATTCCGTGTATTAGTGATATCTTATGATGTTTCTTTTTCTGTGTGACTTATTTCAGTTAGAAGCATCATACCTGAATCCACTCATTATGCTGCTACGGGCCTGATGACATAGATGTCATGGCTGAGTGATATTGCATTGTACGTAAGTACCACAACTTCTTTATCCATTTTTTGCTTTCTGCGATATTGAACTTGTACCGTAAACCAGGTTCTTGTAAACAGAGCCGTCCCAACCTTTGGGGTGGCTGTGTCTTTTTGATTTTAATTTCCCTAAGCTATAGGACCATAAGTGGAAGTGCCCTAGGCTCTGTTGCTTTGTTTTTTAGATGTTTCAGGAAACACCATACACTTCTCCCCAGTGGCTGTTGGCAATTTACATCCCGCCCATCAGCATAACAAGGCTCCCAGTTCTCTATGGCCTGTCCTGCCTTTCTGGATTTTACACTTTGTTCAGATGGCCCTTTTGACCGGGGGGAAGTGAGACTTCATTGTAGTGCAGATTTCCTTTGCAAGCTTGCTTGGTTGGCCAAAAAGGGCGTATGCGTTTTTTCCTGACTCTCCAAGTCGGGAGAGTGTTAGTAAAGCGTCTGGAATGTTGCACCCGAGTACCTGGGACGAAAACTGAGACATATTGGAACACGTCTCCCGATCACACGGTTGATCATACTCTGGGTTCCACATGCATGTTTTAGCTGAAGGAAGAATACCTTAAACCTGGAGAGTTGAGACCCGTGGAATGGGTACCATGCAATATGACTTCAAAGGGTCTTCATTTGCTCACCGAACCTCTCCAATCCTATCACTGCTGCGTTTATGCCCCTGTACACACACTTGATTCTCTTTCAGAGACATAGCAATCCATAGGTTTTAAGATACTTCCTAGTCAGGTACACTCTTAGGCATTTAATATGGGGTGTTGAGTCCATTTCGTTGAGCAAGGAGTAGCTCTTGTCTATTCCATATTTGGCTTAAGGAACTTTATCTGTGCTCATTTCAATCTCTGGTTTTATGCAGCACCCCAACTCACCTTTCCCCTTAAGCAAGCATAAGTTGGGTTTCTAAATTTGAGACCCTGTTCTGTTTTCGAATTCAGTTCCTGTGTAGCCAAGTTTACATTCCGTGTATTAGTGATATCTTATGATGTTTCTTTTTCTGTGTGACTTATTTCAGTTAGAATCATCGTACCTGAATCCACTCATTATGCTGCTACGGGCCTGATGACATAGATTTCATTACTGAGTGATACTGCATTGTACGTAAGTACCACAACTTCTTTATCCATTTTTCACTTTCTGCGATATTGAACTTGTACCGTAAACCAGGTTCTTGTAAACAGAGCCGTCCCAACCTTTGGGGTGGCTGTGTCTTTTGATTTTAATTTCCCTAAGCTATAGGACCATAAGTGGAAGTGCCCTAGGCTCTGTTGCTTTGTTTTTTAGATGTTTCAGGAAACACCATACACTTCTCCCGAGTGGCTGTTGGCAATTGACATCCCGCCCATCAGCATAACAAGGCTCCCAGTTCTCCATGGCCTGTCCTGCCTTTCTGGATTTTACACTTTTTTCAGATGGCCCTTTTGACCGGGGGGAAGTGAGACTTCATTGTAGTGCAGATTTCCTTTGCAAGCTTGCTTGGTTGGCCAAAAAGGGCGTATGCGTTTTTTCCTGAATATATTCAGGAAAAAACGCATACGCCCTTTTTGGCCAAGTGCATCATTGTGGACGTTCTGCCTCTTTTCCTATGCTTTAAATGCAATTCCAGTCTACCTCCTGAAATCGGTTTCCTGCAATTCTGCCCCGCTTTCAAGTCCTCTTGGCAGCCTTACTTCAGTATATTTTTGGACGATAGCTGTCATTTATAACTCTGCAGGTTTGTGAATTACAGTGCCCCTGAGCTCCTTTCTTCAACTCGCTTTCTCGTGAGCTGGCCGCAACACCGCAGGATGGCTTCAGGCCCTAATCTGGTTCCGGCACGGCACGCTGAGCCTTTGGTTAATTCCTCTTCCTGGTGGGAAATGAGAGTTAAATTTGCCCGTCCAGACACCTCCAGCTAGTCTGTCATTGGTTCTCCCTATTCCTGTTCATCTTCCGCAGAAATTGCAAACTGGGCCAAACAGGAGGTTAAAGGCACTGACTCTCCAAGTCGGGAGAGTGTTAGTAAAGCGTCTGGCATGTTGCACCCGAGTACCAGGGGACGAAAACTGAGACATATTGGAACACGTCTCCCGATCACACGGTTGATCATACTCTGGGTTCCACATGCATGTTTTAGCTGAAGGAAGAATACCTTAAACCTGGAGAGTTGAGACCCGTGGAATGGGTACCATGCAATATGACTTCAAAGGGTCTTCATTTGCTCACCGAACCTCTCCAATCCTATCACTGCTGCGTTTATGCCCCTGTACACACGCTTGATTCTCTTTCAGAGACATAGCAATCCATAGGTTTTAAGATACTTCCTAGTCAGGTACACTCTTAGGCATTTAATATGGGGTGTTGAGTCCATTTCGTTGAGCAAGGAGTAGCTCTTGTCTATTCCATATTTGGCTTAAGGAACTTTATCTGTGCTCATTTCAATCTCTGGTTTTATGCAGCACCCCAACTCACCTTTCCCCTTAAGCAAGCATAAGTTGGGTTTCTAAATTTGAGACCCTGTTCTGTTTTCGAATTCAGTTCCTGTGTAGCCAAGTTTACATTCCGTGTATTAGTGATATCTTATGATGTTTCTTTTTCTGTGTGACTTATTTCAGTTAGAATCATCGTACCTGAATCCACTCATTATGCTGCTACGGGCCTGATGACATAGATTTCATTGCTGAGTGATACTGCATTGTACGTAAGTACCACAACTTCTTTATCCATTTTTCACTTTCTGCGATATTGAACTTGTACCGTAAACCAGGTTCTTGTAAACAGAGCCGTCCCAACCTTTGGGGTGGCTGTGTCTTTTGATTTTAATTTCCCTAAGCTATGGGACCATAAGTGGAAGTGCCCTAGGCTCTGTTGCTTTGTTTTTTAGATGTTTCAGGAAACACCATACACTTCTCCCGAGTGGCTGTTGGCAATTGACATCCCGCCCATCAGCATAACAAGGCTCCCAGTTCTCCATGGCCTGTCCTGCCTTTCTGGATTTTGACACTTTTTTCAGATGGCCCTTTTGACCGGGGGGAAGTGAGACTTCATTGTAGTGCAGATTTCCTTTGCAAGCTTGCTTGGTTGGCCAAAAAGGGCGTATGCGTTTTTTCCTGAATATATTCAGGAAAAAACGCATACGCCCTTTTTGGCCAAGTGCATCATTGTGGACGTTCTGCCTCTTTTCCTATGCTTTAAATGCAATTCCAGTCTACCTCCTGAAATCGGTTTCCTGCAATTCTGCCCCGCTTTCAAGTCCTCTTGGCAGCCTTACTTCAGTATATTTTTGGACGATAGCTGTCATTTATAACTCTGCAGGTTTGTGAATTACAGTGCCCCTGAGCTCCTTTCTTCAACTCGCTTTCTCGTGAGCTGGCCGCAACACCGCAGGATGGCTTCAGGCCCTAATCTGGTTGCGGCACGGCACGCTGAGCCTTTGGTTAATTCCTCTTCCTGGTGGGAAATGAGAGTTAAATTTGCCCGTCCAGACACCTCCAGCTAGTCTGTCATTGGTTCTCCCTATTCCTGTTCATCTTCCGCAGAAATTGCAAACTGGGCCAAACAGGAGGTTAAAGGCACTGACTCTCCAAGTCGGGAGAGTGTTAGTAAAGCGTCTGGAATGTTGCACCCGAGTACCAGGGGACGAAAACTGAGACATATTGGAACACGTCTCCCGATCACACGGTTGATCATACTCTGGGTTCCACATGCATGTTTTAGCTGAAGGAAGAATACCTTAAACCTGGAGAGTTGAGACCCGTGGAATGGGTACCATGCAATATGACTTCAAAGGGTCTTCATTTGCTCACCGAACCTCTCCAATCCTATCACTGCTGCGTTTATGCCCCTGTACACACGCTTGATTCTCTTTCAGAGACATAGCAATCCATAGGTTTTAAGATACTTCCTAGTCAGGTACACTCTTAGGCATTTAATATGGGGTGTTGAGTCCATTTCGTTGAGCAAGGAGTAGCTCTTGTCTATTCCATATTTGGCTTAAGGAACTTTATCTGTGCTCATTTCAATCTCTGGCTTTATGCAGCACCCCAACTCACCTTTCCCCTTAAGCAAGCATAAGTTGGGTTTCTAAATTTGAGACCCTGTTCTGTTTTGTAATTCAGTTCCTGTGTAGCCAAGGTTACATTCCGTGTATTAGTGATATCTTATGATGTTTCTATTTCTGTGTGACTTATTTCAGTTAGAATCATCGTACCTGAATCCACTCATTATGCTGCTACGGGCCTGATGACATAGATTTCCTTGCTGAGTGATACTGCATTGTACATAAGTACCACAACTTCTTTATCCATTTTTCACTTTCTGCGATATTGAACTTGTACCGTAAACCAGGTTCTTGTAAACAGAGCCGTCCCAACCTTTGGGGTGGCTGTGTCTTTTGATTTTAATTTCCCTAAGCTATAGGACCATAAGTGGAAGTGCCCTAGGCTCTGTTGCTTTGTTATTTAAATGTTTCAGGAAACACCATACACTTCTCCCGAGTGGCTGTTGGCAATTTACATCCCGCCCATCAGCATAACAAGGCTCCCAGTTCTCCATGGCCTGTCCTGCCTTTCTGGATTTTACACTTTTTTCAGATGGCCCTTTTGACCGGGGGGAAGTGAGACTTCATTGTAGTGCAGATTTCCTTTGCAAGCTTGCTTGGTTGGCCAAAAAGGGCGTATGCCTTTTTTCCTGAATATATTCAGGAAAAAACGCATACGCCCTTTTTGGCCAAGTGCATCATTGTGGACGTTCTGCCTCTTTTCCTATGCTTTAAATGCAATTCCAGTCTACCTCCTGAAATCGGTTTCCTGCAATTCTGCCCCGCTTTCAAGTCCTCTTGGCAGCCTTACTTCAGTATATTTTTGGACCATAGCTGTCATTTATAACTCTGCAGGTTTGTGAATTACAGTGCCCCTGAGCTCCTTTCTTCAACTCGCTTTCTCGTGAGCTGGCCGCAACACCGCAGGATGGCTTCAGGCCCTAATCTGGTTCCGGCACGGCACGCTGAGCCTTTGGTTAATTCCTCTTCCTGGTGGGAAATGAGAGTTAAATTTGCCCGTCCAGACACCTCCAGCTAGTCTGTCATTGGTTCTCCTTATTCCTATTCATCTTCCGCAGAAATTGCAAACTGGGCCAAACAGGAGGTTAAAGGCACTGACTCTCCAAGTCGGGAGAGTGTTAGTAAAGCATCTGGAATGTTGCACCCGAGTACCAGGGGACGAAAACTGAGACATATTGGAACACGTCTCCCGATCACACGGTTGATCATACTCTGGGTTCCACATGCATGTTTTAGCTGAAGGAAGAATACCTTAAACCTGGAGAGTTGAGACCCGTGGAATGGGTACCATGCAATATGACTTCAAAGGGTCTTCATTTGCTCACCGAACCTCTCCAATCCTATCACTGCTGCGTTTATGCCCCTGTACACACGCTTGATTCTCTTTCAGAGACATAGCAATCCATAGGTTTTAAGATACTTCCTAGTCAGGTACACTCTTAGGCATTTAATATGGGGTGTTGAGTCCATTTCGTTGAGCAAGGAGTAGCTCTTGTCTATTCCATATTTGGCTTAAGGAACTTTATCTGTGCTCATTTCAATCTCTGGTTTTATGCAGCACCCCAACTCACCTTTCCCCTTAAGCAAGCATAAGTTGGGTTTCTAAATTTGAGACCCTGTTCTGTTTTGTAATTCAGTTCCTGTGTAGCCAAGTTTACATTCCGTGTATTAGTGATATCTTATGATGTTTCTATTTCTGTGTGACTTATTTCAGTTAGAATCATCGTACCTGAATCCACTCATTATGCTGCTACGGGCCTGATGACATAGATTTCATTGCTGAGTGATATTGCATTGTACGTAAGTACCACAACTTCTTTATCCATTTTTCACTTTCTGCGATATTGAACTTGTACCGTAAACCAGGTTCTTGTAAACAGAGCCGTCCCAACCTTTCGGGTGGCTGTGTCTTTTGATTTTAATTTCCCTAAGCTATAGGACCATAAGTGGAAGTGCCCTAGGCTCTGTTGCTTTGTTTTTTAGATGTTTCAGGAAACACCATACACTTCTCCCGAGTGGCTGTTGGCAATTTACATCCCGCCCATGAGCATAACAAGGCTCCCAGTTCTCCATGGCCTGTCCTGCCTTTCTGGATTTTACACTTTTTTCTGATGGCCCTTTTGACCGGGGGGAAGTGAGACTTCATTGTAGTGCAGATTTCCTTTGCAAGCTTGCTTGGTTGGCCAAAAAGGGCGTATGCGTTTTTTCCTGAATATATTCAGGAAAAAACGCATACGCCCTTTTTGGCCAAGTGCATCATTGTGGACGTTCTGCCTCTTTTCCTATGCTTTCAATGCAATTCCAGTCTACCTCCTGAAATCGGTTTCCTGCAATTCTGCCCCGCTTTCAAGTCCTCTTGGCAGCCTTACTTCAGTATATTTTTGGACGATAGCTGTCATTTATAACTCTGCAGGTTTGTGAATTACAGTGCCCCTGAGCTCCTTTCTTCAACTCGCTTTCTCGTGAGCTGGCCGCAACACCGCAGGATGGCTTCAGGCCCTAATCTGGTTCCGGCACGGCACGCTGAGCCTTTGGTTAATTCCTCTTCCTGGTGGGAAATGAGAGTTAAATTTGCCCGTCCAGACACCTCCAGCTAGTCTGTCATTGGTTCTCCCTATTCCTGTTCATCTTCCGCAGAAATTGCAAACTGGGCCAAACAGGAGGTTAAAGGCACTGACTCTCCAAGTCGGGAGAGTGTTAGTAAAGCGTCTGGAATGTTGCACCCGAGTACCAGGGGACGAAAACTGACACATATTGGAACACGTCTCCCGATCACACGGTTGATCATACTCTGGGTTCCACATGCATGTTTTAGCTGAAGGAAGAATACCTTAAACCTGGAGAGTTGAGACCCGTGGAATGGGTACCATGCAATATGACTTCAAAGGGTCTTCATTTGCTCACCGAACCTCTCCAATCCTATCACTGCTGCGTTTATGCCCCTGTACACACACTTGATTCTCTTTCAGAGACATAGCAATCCATAGGTTTTAAGATACTTCCTAGTCAGGTACACTCTTAGGCATTTAACATGGGGTGTTGAGTCCATTTCGTTGAGCAAGGAGTAGCTCTTGTCTATTCCATATTTGGCTTAAGGAACTTTATCTGTGCTCATTTCAATCTCTGGTTTTATGCAGCACCCCAACTCACCTTTCCCCTTAAGCAAGCATAAGTTGGGTTTCTAAATTTGAGACCCTGTTCTGTTTTGTAATTCAGTTCCTGTGTAGCCAAGTTTACATTCCGTGTATTAGTGATATCTTATGATGTTTCTTTTCCTGTGTGACTTATTTTAGTTAGAATCATCATACCTGAATCCACTCATTATGTTGCTACGGGCCTGATGACATAGATTTCATTGCTGAGTGATACTGCATTGTACGTAAGTACCACAACTTCTTTATCCATTTTTCACTTTCTGCGATATTGAACTTGTACCGTAAACCAGGTTCTTGTAAACAGAGCCGTCCCAACCTTTGGGGTGGCTGTGTCTTTTTGATTTTAATTTCCCTAAGCTATAGGACCATAAGTGGAAGTGCCCTAGGCTCTGTTGCTTTGTTTTTTAGATGTTTCAGGAAACACCATACACTTCTCCCGAGTGGCTGTTGGCAATTTACATCCCGCCCATCAGCATAACAAGGCTCCCAGTTCTCCATGGCCTGTCCTGCCTTTCTGGATTTTACACTTTTTTCAGATGGCCCTTTTGACCGGGGGGAAGTGAGACTTCATTGTAGTGCAGATTTCCTTTGCAAGCTTGCTTGGTTGGCCAAAAAGGGCGTATGCGTTTTTTCCTGAATAGGAAAAAACGCATACGCCCTTTTTGGCCAAGTGCATCATTGTGGACGTTCTGCCTCTTTTCCTATGCTTTAAATGCAATTCCAGTCTACCTCCTGAAATCGGTTTCCTGCAATTCTGCCCCGCTTTCAAGTCCTCTTGGCAGCCTTACTTCAGTATATTTTTGGACGATAGCTGTCATTTATAACTCTGCAGGTTTGTGAATTACAATGCCCCTGAGCTCCTTTCTTCAACTCGCTTTCTCGTGAGCTGGCCGCAACACCGCAGGATGGCTTCAGGCCCTAATCTGGTTCCGGCACGGCACGCTGAGCCTTTGGTTAATTCCTCTTCCTGGTGGGAAATGAGAGTTAAATTTGCCCGTCCAGACACCTCCAGCTAGTCTGTCATTGGTTCTCCCTATTCCTGTTCATCTTCCGCAGAAATTGCAAACTGGGCCAAACAGGAGGTTAAAGGCACTGACTCTCCAAGTCGGGAGAGTGTTAGTAAAGCGTCTGGAATGTTGCACCCGAGTACCAGGGGACGAAAACTGACACATATTGGAACACGTCTCCCGATCACACGGTTGATCATACTCTGGGTTCCACATGCATGTTTTAGCTGAAGGAAGAATACCTTAAACCTGGAGAGTTGAGACCCGTGGAATGGGTACCATGCAATATGACTTCAAAGGGTCTTCATTTGCTCACCGAACCTCTCCAATCCTATCACTGCTGCGTTTATGCCCCTGTACACACGCTTGATTCTGTTTCAGAGACATAGCAATCCATAGGTTTTAAGATACTTCCTAGTCAGGTACACTCTTAGGCATTTAATATGGGGTGTTGAGTCCATTTCGTTGAGCAAGGAGTAGCTCTTGTCTATTCCATATTTGGCTTAAGGAACTTTATCTGTGCTCATTTCAATCTCTGGTTTTATGCAGCACCCCAACTCACCTTTCCCCTTAAGCAAGCATAAGTTGGGTTTCTAAATTTGAGACCCTGTTCTGTTTTGTAATTCAGTTCCTGTGTAGCCAAGGTTACATTCCGTGTATTAGTGATATCTTATGATGTTTCTTTTCCTGTGTGACTTATTTCAGTTAGAATCATCGTACCTGAATCCACTCATTATGCTGCTACGGGCCTGATGACATAGATTTCATTGCTGAGTGATACTGCATTGTACGTAAGTACCACAACTTCTTTATCCAGTTTTCACTTTCTGCGATATTGAACTTGTACCGTAAACCAGGTTCTTGTAAACAGAGCCGTCCCAACCTTTGGGGTGGCTGTGTCTTTTTGATTTTAATTTCCCTAAGCTATAGGACCATAAGTGGAAGTGCCCTAGGCTCTGTTGCTTTGTTTTTTAGATGTTTCAGGAAACACCATACACTTCTCCCGAGTGGCTGTTGGCAATTGACATCCCGCCCATCAGCATAACAAGGCTCCCAGTTCTCCATGGCCTGTCCTGCCTTTCTGGATTTTACACTTTTTTCAGATGGCCCTTTTGACCGGGGGGAAGTGAGACTTCATTGTAGTGCAGATTTCCTTTGCAAGCTTGCTTGGTTGGCCAAAAAGGGCGTATGCGTTTTTTCCTGAATATATTCAGGAAAAAACGCATACGCCCTTTTTGGCCAAGTGCATCATTGTGGACGTTCTGCCTCTTTTCCTATGCTTTAAATGCAATTCCAGTCTACCTCCTGAAATCGGTTTCCTGCAATTCTGCCCCGCTTTCAAGTCCTCTTGGCAGCCTTACTTCAGTATATTTTTGGACGATAGCTGTCATTTATAACTCTGCAGGTTTGTGAATTACAGTGCCCCTGAGCTCCTTTCTTCAACTCGCTTTCTCGTGAGCTGGCCGCAACACCGCAGGATGGCTTCAGGCCCTAATCTGGTTGCGGCACGGCACGCTGAGCCTTTGGTTAATTCCTCTTCCTGGTGGGAAATGAGAGTTAAATTTGCCCGTCCAGACACCTCCAGCTAGTCTGTCATTGGTTCTCCCTATTCCTGTTCATCTTCCGCAGAAATTGCAAACTGGGCCAAACAGGAGGTTAAAGGCACTGACTCTCCAAGTCGGGAGAGTGTTAGTAAAGCGTCTGGAATGTTGCACCCGAGTACCAGGGGACGAAAACTGACACATATTGGAACACGTCTCCCGATCACACGGTTGATCATACTCTGGGTTCCACATGCATGTTTTAGCTGAAGGAAGAATACCTTAAACCTGGAGAGTTGAGACCCGTGGAATGGGTACCATGCAATATGACTTCAAAGGGTCTTCATTTGCTCACCGAACCTCTCCAATCCTATCACTGCTGCGTTTATGCCCCTGTACACACACTTGATTCTCTTTCAGAGACATAGCAATCCATAGGTTTTAAGATACTTCCTAGTCAGGTACACTCTTAGGCATTTAATATGGGGTGTTGAGTCCATTTCGTTGAGCAAGGAGTAGCTCTTGTCTATTCCATATTTGGCTTAAGGAACTTTATCTGTGCTCATTTCAATCTCTGGTTTTATGCAGCACCCCAACTCACCTTTCCCCTTAAGCAAGCATAAGTTGGGTTTCTAAATTTGAGACCCTGTTCTGTTTTGTAATTCAGTTCCTGTGTAGCCAAGGTTACATTCCGTGTATTAGTGATATCTTATGATGTTTCTTTTCCTGTGTGACTTATTTCAGTTAGAATCATCGTACCTGAATCCACTCATTATGCTGCTACGGGCCTGATGACATAGATTTCATTGCTGAGTGATACTGCATTGTACGTAAGTACCACAACTTCTTTATCCATTTTTCACTTTCTGCGATATTGAACTTGTACCGTAAACCAGGTTCTTGTAAACAGAGCCGTCCCAACCTTTGGGGTGGCTGTGTCTTTTTCATTTTAATTTCCCTAAGCTATAGGACCATAAGTGGAAGTGCCCTAGGCTCTGTTGCTTTGTTTTTTAGATGTTTCAGGAAACACCATACACTTCTCCCGAGTGGCTGTTGGCAATTGACATCCCGCCCATCAGCATAACAAGGCTCCCAGTTCTCCATGGCCTGTCCTGCCTTTCTGGATTTTACACTTTTTTCAGATGGCCCTTTTGACCGGGGGGAAGTGAGACTTCATTGTAGTGCAGATTTCCTTTGCAAGCTTGCTTGGTTGGCCAAAAAGGGCGTATGCGTTTTTTCCTGAATATATTCAGGAGAAAACGCATACGCCCTTTTTGGCCAAGTGCATCATTGTGGACGTTCTGCCTCTTTTCCTATGCTTTAAATGCAATTCCAGTCTACCTCCTGAAATCGGTTTCCTGCAATTCTGCCCCGCTTTCAAGTCCTCTTGGCAGCCTTACTTCAGTATATTTTTGGACGATAGCTGTCATTTATAACTCTGCAGGTTTGTGAATTACAGTGCCCCTGAGCTCCTTTCTTCAACTCGCTTTCTCGTGAGCTGGCCGCAACACCGCAGGATGGCTTCAGGCCCTAATCTGGTTCCGGCACGGCACGCTGAGCCTTTGGTTAATTCCTCTTCCTGGTGGGAAATGAGAGTTAAATTTGCCCGTCCAGACACCTCCAGCTAGTCTGTCATTGGTTCTCCCTATTCCTGTTCATCTTCCGCAGAAATTGCAAACTGGGCCAAACACGAGGTTAAAGGCACTGACTCTCCAAGTCGGGAGAGTGTTAGTAAAGCGTCTGGCATGTTGCACCCGAGTACCAGGGGACGAAAACTGAGACATATTGGAACACGTCTCCCGAACACACGGTTGATCATACTCTGGGTTCCACATGCATGTTTTAGCTGAAGGAAGAATACCTTAAACCTGGAGAGTTGAGACCCGTGGAATGGGTACCATGCAATATGACTTCAAAGGGTCTTCATTTGCTCACCGAACCTCTCCAATCCTATCACTGCTGCGTTTATGCCCCTGTACACACACTTGATTCTCTTTCAGAGACATAGCAATCCATAGGTTTTAAGATACTTCCTAGTCAGGTACACTCTTAGGCATTTAATATGGGGTGTTGAGTCCATTTCGTTGAGCAAGGAGTAGCTCTTGTCTATTCCATATTTGGCTTAAGGAACTTTATCTGTGCTCATTTCAATCTCTGGTTTTATGCAGCACCCCAACTCACCTTTCCCCTTAAGCAAGCATAAGTTGGGTTTCTAAATTTGAGACCCTGTTCTGTTTTGTAATTCAGTTCCTGTGTAGCCAAGTTTACATTCCGTGTATTAGTGATATCTTATGATGTTTCTTTTCCTGTGTGACTTATTTCAGTTAGAATCATCATACCTGAATCCACTCATTATGGTGCTACGGGCCTGATGACATAGATTTCATTGCTGAGTGATACTGCATTGTACGTAAGTACCACAACTTCTTTATCCATTTTTCACTTTCTGCGATATTGAACTTGTACCGTAAACCAGGTTCTTGTAAGCAGAGCCGTCCCAACCTTTGGGGTGGCTGTGTCTTTTTGATTTTAATTTCCCTAAGCTATAGGACCATAAGTGGAAGTGCCCTAGGCTCTGTTGCTTTGTTTTTTAGATGTTTCAGGAAACACCATACACTTCTCCCGAGTGGCTGTTGGCAATTTACATCCCGCCCATCAGCATAACAAGGCTCCCAGTTCTCCATGGCCTGTCCTGCCTTTCTGGATTTTACACTTTTTTCAGATGGCCCTTTTGACCGGGGGGAAGTGAGACTTCATTGTAGTGCAGAGATCCTTTGCAAGCTTGCTTGGTTGGCCAAAAAGGGCGTATGCGTTTTTTCCTGAATATATTCAGGAAAAAACGCATACGCCCTTTTTGGCCAAGTGCATCATTGTGGACGTTCTGCCTCTTTTCCTATGCTTTAAATGCAATTCCAGTCTACCTCCTGAAATCAGTTTCCTGCAATTCTGCCCCGCTTTCAAGTCCTCTTGGCAGCCTTACTTCAGTATATTTTTGGACGATAGCTGTCATTTATAACTCTGCAGGTTTGTGAATTACAGTGCCCCTGAGCTCCTTTCTTCAACTCGCTTTCTCGTGAGCTGGCCGCAACACCACAGGATGGCTTCAGGCCCTAATCTGGTTCCGGCACGGCACGCTGAGCCTTTGGTTAATTCCTCTTCCTGGTGGGAAATGAGAGTTAAATTTGCCCGTCCAGACACCTCCAGCTAGTCTGTCATTGGTTCTCCCTATTCCTGTTCATCTTCCGCAGAAATTGCAAACTGGGCCAAACAGGAGGTTAAAGGCACTGACTCTCCAAGTCGGGAGAGTGTTAGTAAAGCGTCTGGAATGTTGCACCCGAGTACCAGGGGACGAAAACTGACACATATTGGAACACGTCTCCCGATCACACGGTTGATCATACTCTGGGTTCCACATGCATGTTTTAGCTGAAGGAAGAATACCTTAAACCTGGAGAGTTGAGACCCGTGGAATGGGTACCATGCAATATGACTTCAAAGGGTCTTCATTTGCTCACCGAACCTCTCCAATCCTATCACTGCTGTGTTTATGCCCCTGTACACACACTTGATTCTCTTTCAGAGACATAGCAATCCATAGGTTTTAAGATACTTCCTAGTCAGGTACACTCTTAGGCATTTAATATGGGGTGTTGAGTCCATTTCGTTGAGCAAGGAGTAGCTCTTGTCTATTCCATATTTGGCTTAAGGAACTTTATCTGTGCTCATTTCAATCTCTGGTTTTATGCAGCACCCCAACTCACCTTTCCCCTTAAGCAAGCATAAGTTGGGTTTCTAAATTTGAGACCCTGTTCTGTTTTGTAATTCAGTTCCTGTGTAGCCAAGTTTACATTCCGTGTATTAGTGATATCTTATGATGTTTCTTTTCCTGTGTGACTTATTTCAGTTAGAATCATCATACCTGAATCCACTCATTATGGTGCTACGGGCCTGATGACATAGATTTCATTGCTGAGTGATACTGCATTGTACGTAAGTACCACAACTTCTTTATCCATTTTTCACTTTCTGCGATATTGAACTTGTACCGTAAACCAGGTTCTTGTAAACAGAGCCGTCCCAACCTTTGGGGTGGCTGTGTCTTTTTGATTTTAATTTCCCTAAGCTATAGGACCATAAGTGGAAGTGCCCTAGGCTCTGTTGCTTTGTTTTTTAGATGTTTCAGGAAACACCATACACTTCTCCCGAGTGGCTGTTGGCAGTTGACATCCCGCCCATCAGCATAACAAGGCTCCCAGTTCTCCATGGCCTGTCCTGCCTTGCTGGATTTTACACTTTTTTCAGATGGCCCTTTTGACCGGGGGGAAGTGAGACTTCATTGTAGTGCAGATTTCCTTTGCAAGCTTGCTTGGTTGGCCAAAAAGGGCGTATGCCTTTTTTCCTGAATATATTCAGGAAAAAACGCATACGCCCTTTTTGGCCAAGTGCATCATTGTGGACGTTCTGCCTCTTTTCCTATGCTTTCAATGCAATTCCAGTCTACCTCCTGAAATCGGTTTCCTGCAATTCTGCCCCGCTTTCAAGTCCTCTTGGCAGCCTTACTTCAGTATATTTTTGGACGATAGCTGTCATTTATAACTCTGCAGGTTTGTGAATTACAGTGCCCCTGAGCTCCTTTCTTCAACTCGCTTTCTCGTGAGCTGGCCGCAACACCGCAGGATGGCTTCAGGCCCTAATCTGGTTGCGGCACGGCACGCTGAGCCTTTGGTTAATTCCTCTTCCTGGTGGGAAATGAGAGTTAAATTTGCCCGTCCAGACACCTCCAGCTAGTCTGTCATTGGTTCTCCCTATTCCTGTTCATCTTCCGCAGAAATTGCAAACTGGGCCAAACAGGAGGTTAAAGGCACTGACTCTCCAAGTCGGGAGAGTGTTAGTAAAGCGTCTGGAATGTTGCACCCGAGTACCAGGGGACGAAAACTGAGACATATTGGAACACGTCTCCCGATCACACGGTTGATCATACTCTGGGTTCCACATGCATGTTTTAGCTGAAGGAAGAATACCTTAAACCTGGAGAGTTGAGACCCGTGGAATGGGTACCATGCAATATGACTTCAAAGGGTCTTCATTTGCTCACCGAACCTCTCCAATCCTATCACTGCTGCGTTTATGCCCCTGTACACACACTTGATTCTCTTTCAGAGACATAGCAATCCATAGGTTTTAAGATACTTCCTAGTCAGGTACACTCTTAGGCATTTAATATGGGGTGTTGAGTCCATTTCGTTGAGCAAGGAGTAGCTCTTGTCTATTCCATATTTGGCTTAAGGAACTTTATCTGTGCTCATTTCAGTCTCTGGTTTTATGCAGCACCCCAACTCACCTTTCCCCTTAAGCAAGCATAAGTTGGTTTTCTAAATTTGAGACCCTGTTCTGTTTTGTAATTCAGTTCCTGTGTAGCCAAGTGTACATTCCGTGTATTAGTGATATCTTATGATGTTTCTTTTCCTGTGTGACTTATTTCAGTTAGAATCATCATACCTGAATCCACTCATTATGGTGCTACGGGCCTGATGACATAGATTTCATTGCTGAGTGATACTGCATTGTACGTAAGTACCACAACTTCTTTATCCATTTTTCACTTTCTGCGATATTGAACTTGTACCGTAAACCAGGTTCTTGTAAACAGAGCCGTCCCAACCTTTGGGGTGGCTGTGTCTTTTTGATTTTAATTTCCCTAAGCTATAGGACCATAAGTGGAAGTGCCCTAGGCTCTGTTGCTTTGTTTTTTAGATGTTTCAGGAAACACCATACACTTCTCCCGAGTGGCTGTTGGCAATTTACATCCCGCCCATCAGCATAACAAGGCTCCCAGTTCTCCATGGCCTGTCCTGCCTTTCTGGATTTTACACTTTTTTCAGATGGCCCTTTTGACCGGGGGGAAGTGAGACTTCATTGTAGTGCAGATTTCCTTTGCAAGCTTGCTTGGTTGGCCAAAAAGGGCGTATGCGTTTTTTCCTGAATATATTCAGGAAAAAACGCATACGCCCTTTTTGGCCAAGTGCATCATTGTGGACGTTCTGCCTCTTTTCCTATGCTTTAAATGCAATTCCAGTCTACCTCCTGAAATCGGTTTCCTGCAATTCTGCCCCGCTTTCAAGTCCTCTTGGCAGCCTTACTTCAGTATATTTTTGGACGATAGCTGTCATTTATAACTCTGCAGGTTTGTGAATTACAGTGCCCCTGAGCTCCTTTCTTCAACTCGCTTTCTCGTGAGCTGGCCACAACACCGCAGGATGGCTTCAGGCCCTAATCTGGTTCCGGCACGGCATGCTGAGCCTTTGGTTAATTCCTCTTCCTGGTGGGAAATGAGAGTTAAATTTGCCCGTCCAGACACCTCCAGCTAGTCTGTCATTGGTTCTCCCTATTCCTGTTCATCTTCCGCAGAAATTGCAAACTGGGCCAAACAGGAGGTTAAAGGCACTGACTCTCCAAGTCGGGAGAGTGTTAGTAATGCGTCTGGCATGTTGCACCCGAGAACCAGGGGACGAAAACTGAGACATATTGGAACACGTCTCCCGATCACACGGTTGATCATACTCTGGGTTCCACATGCATGTTTTAGTTGAAGGAAGAATACCTTAAACCTGGAGAGTTGAGACCCGTGGAATGGGTACCATGCAATATGACTTCAAAGGGTCTTCATTTGCTCACCGAACCTCTCCAATCCTATCACTGCTGCGTTTATGCCCCTGTACACACGCTTGATTCTCTTTCAGAGACATAGCAATCCATAGGTTTTAAGATACTTCCTAGTCAGGTACACTCTTAGGCATTTAATATGGGGTGTTGAGTCCATTTCGTTGAGCAAGGAGTAGCTCTTGTCTATTCCATATTTGGCTTAAGGAACTTTATCTGTGCTCATTTCAATCTCTGGTTTTATGCAGCACCCCAACTCACCTTTCCCCTTAAGCAAGCATAAGTTGGGTTTCTAAATTTGAGACCCTGTTCTGTTTTGTAATTCAGTTCCTGTGTAGCCAAGGTTACATTCCGTGTATTAGTGATATCTTATGATGTTTCTTTTCCTGTGTGACTTATTTCAGTTAGAATCATCGTACCTGAATCCACTCATTATGCTGCTACGGGCCTGATGACATAGATTTCATTGCTGAGTGATACTGCATTGTACGTAAGTACCACAACTTCTTTATCCATTTTTCAATTTCTGCGATATTGAACTTGTACCGTAAACCAGGTTCTTGTAAACAGAGCCGTCCCAACCTTTGGGGTGGCTGTGTCTTTTTGATTTTAATTTCCCTAAGCTATAGGACCATAAGTGGAAGTGCCCTAGGCTCTGTTGCTTTGTTTTTTAGATGTTTCAGGAAACACCATACACTTCTCCCGAGTGGCTGTTGGCAATTGACATCCCGCCCATCAGCATAACAAGGCTCCCAGTTCTCCATGGCCTGTCCTGCCTTTCTGGATTTTACACTTTTTTCAGATGGCCCTTTTGACCGGGGGGAAGTGAGACTTCATTGTAGTGCAGATTTCCTTTGCAAGCTTGCTTGGTTGGCCAAAAAGGGCGTATGCGTTTTTTCCTGAATATATTCAGGAAAAAACGCATACGCCCTTTTTGGCCAAGTGCATCATTGTGGACGTTCTGCCTCTTTTCCTATGCTTTAAATGCAATTCCAGTCTACCTCCTGAAATCGGTTTCCTGCAATTCTGCCCCGCTTTCAAGTCCTCTTGGCAGCCTTACTTCAGTATATTTTTGGACGATAGCTGTCATTTATAACTCTGCAGGTTTCTGAATTACAGTGCCCCTGAGCTCCTTTCTTCAACTCGCTTTCTCGTGAGCTGGCCGCAACACCGCAGGATGGCTTCAGGCCCTAATCTGGTTCCGGCACGGCACGCTGAGCCTTTGGTTAATTCCTCTTCCTGGTGGGAAATGAGAGTTAAATTTGCCCGTCCAGACACCTCCAGCTAGTCTGTCATTGGTTCTCCCTATTCCTGTTCATCTTCCGCAGAAATTGCAAACTGGGCCAAACAGGAGGTTAAAGGCACTGACTCTCCAAGTCGGGAGAGTGTTAGTAAAGCGTCTGGAATGTTGCACCCGAGTACCAGGGGACGAAAACTGACACATATTGGAACACGTCTCCCGATCACACGGTTGATCATACTCTGGGTTCCACATGCATGTTTTAGCTGAAGGAAGAATACCTTAAACCTGGAGAGTTGAGACCCGTGGAATGGGTACCATGCAATATGACTTCAAAGGGTCTTCATTTGCTCACCGAACCTCTCCAATCCTATCACTGCTGCGTTTATGCCCCTGTACACACACTTGATTCTCTTTCAGAGACATAGCAATCCATAGGTTTTAAGATACTTCCTAGTCAGGTACACTCTTAGGCATTTAATATGGGGTGTTGAGTCCATTTCGTTGAGCAAGGAGTAGCTCTTGTCTATTCCATATTTGGCTTAAGGAACTTTATCTGTGCTCATTTCAATCTCTGGTTTTATGCAGCACCCCAACTCACCTTTCCCCTTAAGCAAGCATAAGTTGGGTTTCTAAATTTGAGACCCTGTTCTGTTTTGTAATTCAGTTCCTGTGTAGCCAAGGTTACATTCCGTGTATTAGTGATATCTTATGATGTTTCTTTTCCTGTGTGACTTATTTCAGTTAGAATCATCGTACCTGAATCCACTCATTATGCTGCTACGGGCCTGATGACATAGATTTCATTGCTGAGTGATACTGCATTGTACGTAAGTACCACAACTTCTTTATCCATTTTTCACTTTCTTCGATATTGAACTTGTACCGTAAACCAGGTTCTTGTAAACAGAGCCGTCCCAACCTTTGGGGTGGCTGTGTCTTTTTGATTTTAATTTCCCTAAGCTATAGGACCATAAGTGGAATTGCCCTAGGCTCTGTTGCTTTGTTTTTTAGATGTTTCAGGAAACACCATACACTTCTCCCGAGTGGCTGTTGGCAATTTACATCCCGCCCATCAGCATAACAAGGCTCCCAGTTCTCCATGGCCTGTCCTGCCTTTCTGGATTTTACACTTTTTTCAGATGGCCCTTTTGACCGGGGGGAAGTGAGACTTCATTGTAGTGCAGATTTCCTTTGCAAGCTTGCTTGGTTGGCCAAAAAGGGCGTATGCGTTTTTTCCTGAATATATTCAGGAAAAAACGCATACGCCCTTTTTGGCCAAGTGCATCATTGTGGACGTTCTGCCTCTTTTCCTATGCTTTAAATGCAATTCCAGTCTACCTCCTGAAATCGGTTTCCTGCAATTCTGCCCCGCTTTCAAGTCCTCTTGGCAGCCTTACTTCAGTATATTTTTGGACGATAGCTGTCATTTATAACTCTGCAGGTTTGTGAATTACAGTGCCCCTGAGCTCCTTTCTTCAACTCGCTTTCTCGTGAGCTGGCCGCAACACCGCAGGATGGCTTCAGGCCCTAATCTGGTTCCGGCACGGCACGCTGAGCCTTTGGTTAATTCCTCTTCCTGGTGCGAAATGAGAGTTAAATTTGCCCGTCCAGACACCTCCAGCTAGTCTGTCATTGGTTCTCCCTATTCCTGTTCATCTTCCGCAGAAATTGCAAACTGGGCCAAACAGGAGGTTAAAGGCACTGACTCTCCAAGTCGGGAGAGTGTTAGTAAAGCGTCTGGAATGTTGCACCCGAGTACCAGGGGACGAAAACTGACACATATTGGAACACGTCTCCCGATCACACGGTTGATCATACTCTGGGTTCCACATGCATGTTTTAGCTGAAGGAAGAATACCTTAAACCTGGAGAGTTGAGACCCGTGGAATGGGTACCATGCAATATGACTTCAAAGGGTCTTCATTTGCTCACCGAACCTCTCCAATCCTATCACTGCTGCGTTTATGCCCCTGTACACACGCTTGATTCTCTTTCAGAGACATAGCAATCCATAGGTTTTAAGATACTTCCTAGTCAGGTACACTCTTAGGCATTTAATATGGGGTGTTGAGTCCATTTCGTTGAGCAAGGAGTAGCTCTTGTCTATTCCATATTTGGCTTAAGGAACTTTATCTGTGCTCATTTCAATCTCTGGTTTTATGCAGCACCCCAACTCACCTTTCCCCTTAAGCAAGCATAAGTTGGGTTTCTAAATTTGAGACCCTGTTCTGTTTTGTAATTCAGTTCCTGTGTAGCCAAGGTTACATTCCGTGTATTAGTGATATCTTATGATGTTTCTTTTCCTGTGTGACTTATTTCAGTTAGAATCATCGTACCTGAATCCACTCATTATGCTGCTACGGGCCTGATGACATAGATTTCATTGCTGAGTGATACTGCATTGTACGTAAGTACCACAACTTCTTTATCCATTTTTCACTTTCTGCGATATTGAACTTGTACCGTAAACCAGGTTCTTGTAAACAGAGCCGTCCCAACCTTTGGGGTGGCTGTGTCTTTTGATTTTAATTTCCCTAAGCTATAGGACCATAAGTGGAAGTGCCCTAGGCTCTGTTGCTTTGTTTTTTAGATGTTTCAGGAAACACCATACACTTCTCCCGAGTGGCTGTTGGCAATTGACATCCCGCCCATCAGCATAACAAGGCTCCCAGTTCTCCATGGCCTGTCCTGCCTTTCTGGATTTTACACTTTTTTCAGATGGCCCTTTTGACCGGGGGGAAGTGAGACTTCATTGTAGTGCAGATTTCCTTTGCAAGCTTGCTTGGTTGGCCAAAAAGGGCGTATGCGTTTTTTCCTGAATATATTCAGGAAAAAACGCATACGCCCTTTTTGGCCAAGTGCATCATTGTGGACGTTCTACCTCTTTTCCTATGCTTTAAATGCAATTCCAGTCTACCTCCTGAAATCGGTTTCCTGCAATTCTGTCCCGCTTTCAAGTCCTCTTGGCAGCCTTACTTCAGTATATTTTTGGACGATAGCTGTCATTTATAACTCTGCAGGTTTGTGAATTACAGTGCCCCTGAGCTCCTTTCTTCAACTCGCTTTCTCGTGAGCTGGCCGCAACACCGCAGGATGGCTTCAGGCCCTAATCTGGTTCCGGCACGGCACGCTGAGCCTTTGGTTAATTCCTCTTCCTGGTGGGAAATGAGAGTTAAATTTGCCCGTCCAGACACCTCCAGCTAGTCTGTCATTGGTTCTCCCTATTCCTGTTCATCTTCCGCAGAAATTGCAAACTGGGCCAAACAGGAGGTTAAAGGCACTGACTCTCCAAGTCGGGAGAGTGTTAGTAAAGCGTCTGGAATGTTGCACCCGAGTACCAGGGGACGAAAACTGACACATATTGGAACACGTCTCCCGATCACATGGTTGATCATACTCTGGGTTCCACATGCATGTTTTAGCTGAAGGAAGAATACCTTAAACCTGGAGAGTTGAGACCCGTGGAATGGGTACCATGCAATATGACTTCAAAGGGTCTTCATTTGCTCACCGAACCTCTCCAATCCTATCACTGCTGTGTTTATGCCCCTGTACACACACTTGATTCTCTTTCAGAGACATAGCAATCCATAGGTTTTAAGATACTTCCTAGTCAGGTACACTCTTAGGCATTTAATATGGGGTGTTGAGTCCATTTCGTTGAGCAAGGAGTAGCTCTTGTCTATTCCATATTTGGCTTAAGGAACTTTATCTGTGCTCATTTCAATCTCTGGTTTTATGCAGCACCCCAACTCACCTTTCCCCTTAAGCAAGCATAAGTTGGGTTTCTAAATTTGAGACCCTGTTCTGTTTTGTAATTCAGTTCCTGTGTAGCCAAGTTTACATTCCGTGTATTAGTGATATCTTATGATGTTTCTTTTCCTGTGTGACTTATTTCAGTTAGAATCATCATACCTGAATCCACTCATTATGTTGCTACGGGCCTGATGACATAGATTTCATTGCTGAGTGATACTGCATTGTACGTAAGTACCACAACTTCTTTATCCATTTTTCACTTTCTGCGATATTGAACTTGTACCGTAAACCAGGTTCTTGTAAACAGAGCCGTCCCAACCTTTGGGGTGGCTGTGTCTTTTTGATTTTAATTTCCCTAAGCTATAGGACCATAAGTGGAAGTGCCCTAGGCTCTGTTGCTTTGTTTTTTAGATGTTTCAGGAAACACCATACACTTCTCCCGAGTGGCTGTTGGCAGTTGACATCCCGCCCATCAGCATAACAAGGCTCCCAGTTCTCCATGGCCTGTCCTGCCTTGCTGGATTTTACACTTTTTTCAGATGGCCCTTTTGACCGGGGGGAAGTGAGACTTCATTGTAGTGCAGATTTCCTTTGCAAGCTTGCTTGGTTGGCCAAAAAGGGCGTATGCCTTTTTTCCTGAATATATTCAGGAAAAAACGCATACGCCCTTTTTGGCCAAGTGCATCATTGTGGACGTTCTGCCTCTTTTCCTATGCTTTAAATGCAATTCCAGTCTACCTCCTGAAATCGGTTTCCTGCAATTCTGCCCCGCTTTCAAGTCCTCTTGGCAGCCTTACTTCAGTATATTTTTGGACGATAGCTGTCATTTATAACTCTGCAGGTTTGTGAATTACAGTGCCCCTGAGCTCCTTTCTTCAACTCGCTTTCTCGTGAGCTGGCCGCAACACCGCAGGATGGCTTCAGGCCCTAATCTGGTTCCGGCACGGCACGCTGAGCCTTTGGTTAATTCCTCTTCCTGGTGGGAAATGAGAGTTAAATTTGCCCGTCCAGACACCTCCAGCTAGTCTGTCATTGGTTCTCCCTATTCCTGTTCATCTTCCGCAGAAATTGCAAACTGGGCCAAACAGGAGGTTAAAGGCACTGACTCTCCAAGTCGGGAGAGTGTTAGTAAAGCGTCTGGAATGTTGCACCCGAGTACCAGGGGACGAAAACTGAGACATATTGGAACACGTCTCCCGATCACACGGTTGATCATACTCTGGGTTCCACATGCATGTTTTAGCTGAAGGAAGAATACCTTAAACCTGGAGAGTTGAGACCCGTGGAATGGGTACCATGCAATATGACTTCAAAGGGTCTTCATTTGCTCACCGAACCTCTCCAATCCTATCACTGCTGCGTTTATGCCCCTGTACACACACTTGATTCTCTTTCAGAGACATAGCAATCCATAGGTTTTAAGATACTTCCTAGTCAGGTACACTCTTAGGCATTTAATATGGGGTGTTGAGTCCATTTCGTTGAGCAAGGAGTAGCTCTTGTCTATTCCATATTTGGCTTAAGGAACTTTATCTGTGCTCATTTCAGTCTCTGGTTTTATGCAGCACCCCAACTCACCTTTCCCCTTAAGCAAGCATAAGTTGGTTTTCTAAATTTGAGACCCTGTTCTGTTTTGTAATTCAGTTCCTGTGTAGCCAAGTGTACATTCCGTGTATTAGTGATATCTTATGATGTTTCTTTTCCTGTGTGACTTATTTCAGTTAGAATCATCATACCTGAATCCACTCATTATGGTGCTACGGGCCTGATGACATAGATTTCATTGCTGAGTGATACTGCATTGTACGTAAGTACCACAACTTCTTTATCCATTTTTCACTTTCTGCGATATTGAACTTGTACCGTAAACCAGGTTCTTGTAAACAGAGCCGTCCCAACCTTTGGGGTGGCTGTGTCTTTTTGATTTTAATTTCCCTAAGCTATAGGACCATAAGTGGAAGTGCCCTAGGCTCTGTTGCTTTGTTTTTTAGATGTTTCAGGAAACACCATACACTTCTCCCGAGTGGCTGTTGGCAGTTGACATCCCGCCCATCAGCATAACAAGGCTCCCAGTTCTCCATGGCCTGTCCTGCCTTGCTGGATTTTACACTTTTTTCAGATGGCCCTTTTGACCGGGGGGAAGTGAGACTTCATTGTAGTGCAGATTTCCTTTGCAAGCTTGCTTGGTTGGCCAAAAAGGGCGTATGCGTTTTTTCCTGAATATATTCAGGAAAAAACGCATACGCCCTTTTTGGCCAAGTGCATCATTGTGGACGTTCTGCCTCTTTTCCTATGCTTTAAATGCAATTCCAGTCTACCTCCTGAAATCGGTTTCCTGCAATTCTGCCCCGCTTTCAAGTCCTCTTGGCAGCCTTACTTCAGTATATTTTTGGACGATAGCTGTCATTTATAACTCTGCAGGTTTGTGAATTACAGTGCCCCTGAGCTCCTTTCTTCAACTCGCTTTCTCGTGAGCTGGCCGCAACACCGCAGGATGGCTTCAGGCCCTAATCTGGTTCCGGCACGGCATGCTGAGCCTTTGGTTAATTCCTCTTCCTGGTGGGAAATGAGAGTTAAATTTGCCCGTCCAGACACCTCCAGCTAGTCTGTCATTGGTTCTCCCTATTCCTGTTCATCTTCCGCAGAAATTGCAAACTGGGCCAAACAGGAGGTTAAAGGCACTGACTCTCCAAGTCGGGAGAGTGTTAGTAAAGCGTCTGGCATGTTGCACCCGAGTACCAGGGGACGAAAACTGAGACATATTGGAACACGTCTCCCGATCACACGGTTGATCATACTCTGGGTTCCACATGCATGTTTTAGCTGAAGGAAGAATACCTTAAACCTGGAGAGTTGAGACCCGTGGAATGGGTACCATGCAATATGACTTCAAAGGGTCTTCATTTGCTCACCGAACCTCTCCAATCCTATCACTGCTGCGTTTATGCCCCTGTACACACGCTTGATTCTCTTTCAGAGACATAGCAATCCATAGGTTTTAAGATACTTCCTAGTCAGGTACACTCTTAGGCATTTAATATGGGGTGTTGAGTCCATTTCGTTGAGCAAGGAGTAGCTCTTGTCTATTCCATATTTGGCTTAAGGAACTTTATCTGTGCTCATTTCAATCTCTGGTTTTATGCAGCACCCCAACTCACCTTTCCCCTTAAGCAAGCATAAGTTGGGTTTCTAAATTTGAGACCCTGTTCTGTTTTGTAATTCAGTTCCTGTGTAGCCAAGGTTACATTCCGTGTATTAGTGATATCTTATGATGTTTCTTTTCCTGTGTGACTTATTTCAGTTAGAATCATCGTACCTGAATCCACTCATTATGCTGCTACGGGCCTGATGACATAGATTTCATTGCTGAGTGATACTGCATTGTACGTAAGTACCACAACTTCTTTATCCATTTTTCACTTTCTGCGATATTGAACTTGTACCGTAAACCAGGTTCTTGTAAACAGAGCCGTCCCAACCTTTGGGGTGGCTGTGTCTTTTTGATTTTAATTTCCCTAAGCTATAGGACCATAAGTGGAAGTGCCCTAGGCTCTGTTGCTTTGTTTTTTAGATGTTTCAGGAAACACCATACACTTCTCCCGAGTGGCTGTTGGCAATTGACATCCCGCCCATCAGCATAACAAGGCTCCCAGTTCTCCATGGCCTGTCCTGCCTTTCTGGATTTTACACTTTTTTCAGATGGCCCTTTTGACCGGGGGGAAGTGAGACTTCATTGTAGTGCAGATTTCCTTTGCAAGCTTGCTTGGTTGGCCAAAAAGGGCGTATGCGTTTTTTCCTGAATATATTCAGGAAAAAACGCATACGCCCTTTTTGGCCAAGTGCATCATTGTGGACGTTCTGCCTCTTTTCCTATGCTTTAAATGCAATTCCAGTCTACCTCCTGAAATCGGTTTCCTGCAATTCTGCCCCGCTTTCAAGTCCTCTTGGCAGCCTTACTTCAGTATATTTTTGGACGATAGCTGTCATTTATAACTCTGCAGGTTTGTGAATTACAGTGCCCCTGAGCTCCTTTCTTCAACTCGCTTTCTCGTGAGCTGGCCGCAACACCGCAGGATGGCTTCAGGCCCTAATCTGGTTGCGGCACGGCACGCTGAGCCTTTGGTTAATTCCTCTTCCTGGTGGGAAATGAGAGTTAAATTTGCCCGTCCAGACACCTCCAGCTAGTCTGTCATTGGTTCTCCCTATTCCTGTTCATCTTCCGCAGAAATTGCAAACTGGGCCAAACAGGAGGTTAAAGGCACTGACTCTCCAAGTCGGGAGAGTGTTAGTAAAGCGTCTGGAATGTTGCACCCGAGTACCAGGGGACGAAAACTGACACATATTGGAACACGTCTCCCGATCACACGGTTGATCATACTCTGGGTTCCACATGCATGTTTTAGCTGAAGGAAGAATACCTTAAACCTGGAGAGTTGAGACCCGTGGAATGGGTACCATGCAATATGACTTCAAAGGGTCTTCATTTGCTCACCGAACCTCTCCAATCCTATCACTGCTGCGTTTATGCCCCTGTACACACACTTGATTCTCTTTCAGAGACATAGCAATCCATAGGTTTTAAGATACTTCCTAGTCAGGTACACTCTTAGGCATTTAATATGGGGTGTTGAGTCCATTTCGTTGAGCAAGGAGTAGCTCTTGTCTATTCCATATTTGGCTTAAGGAACTTTATCTGTGCTCATTTCAATCTCTGGTTTTATGCAGCACCCCAACTCACCTTTCCCCTTAAGCAAGCATAAGTTGGGTTTCTAAATTTGAGACCCTGTTCTGTTTTGTAATTCAGTTCCTGTGTAGCCAAGGTTACATTCCGTGTATTAGTGATATCTTATGATGTTTCTTTTCCTGTGTGACTTATTTCAGTTAGAATCATCGTACCTGAATCCACTCATTATGCTGCTACGGGCCTGATGACATAGATTTCATTGCTGAGTGATACTGCATTGTACGTAAGTACCACAACTTCTTTATCCATTTTTCACTTTCTTCGATATTGAACTTGTACCGTAAACCAGGTTCTTGTAAACAGAGCCGTCCCAACCTTTGGGGTGGCTGTGTCTTTTTGATTTTAATTTCCCTAAGCTATAGGACCATAAGTGGAATTGCCCTAGGCTCTGTTGCTTTGTTTTTTAGATGTTTCAGGAAACACCATACACTTCTCCCGAGTGGCTGTTGGCAATTTACATCCCGCCCATCAGCATAACAAGGCTCCCAGTTCTCCATGGCCTGTCCTGCCTTTCTGGATTTTACACTTTTTTCAGATGGCCCTTTTGACCGGGGGGAAGTGAGACTTCATTGTAGTGCAGATTTCCTTTGCAAGCTTGCTTGGTTGGCCAAAAAGGGCGTATGCGTTTTTTCCTGAATATATTCAGGAAAAAACGCATACGCCCTTTTTGGCCAAGTGCATCATTGTGGACGTTCTGCCTCTTTTCCTATGCTTTAAATGCAATTCCAGTCTACCTCCTGAAATCGGTTTCCTGCAATTCTGCCCCGCTTTCAAGTCCTCTTGGCAGCCTTACTTCAGTATATTTTTGGACGATAGCTGTCATTTATAACTCTGCAGGTTTGTGAATTACAGTGCCCCTGAGCTCCTTTCTTCAACTCGCTTTCTCGTGAGCTGGCCGCAACACCGCAGGATGGCTTCAGGCCCTAATCTGGTTGCGGCACGGCACGCTGAGCCTTTGGTTAATTCCTCTTCCTGGTGGGAAATGAGAGTTAAATTTGCCCGTCCAGACACCTCCAGCTAGTCTGTCATTGGTTCTCCCTATTCCTGTTCATCTTCCACAGAAATTGCAAACTGGGCCAAACAGGAGGTTAAAGGCACTGACTCTCCAAGTCGGGAGAGTGTTAGTAAAGCGTCTGGCATGTTGCACCCGAGTACCAGGGGACGAAAACTGAGACATATTGGAACACGTCTCCCGATCACACGGTTGATCATACTCTGGGTTCCACATGCATGTTTTAGCTGAAGGAAGAATACCTTAAACCTGGAGAGTTGAGACCCGTGGAATGGGTACCATGCAATATGACTTCAAAGGGTCTTCATTTGCTCACCGAACCTCTCCAATCCTATCACTGCTGCGTTTATGCCCCTGTACACACGCTTGATTCTCTTTCAGAGACATAGCAATCCATAGGTTTTAAGATACTTCCTAGTCAGGTACACTCTTAGGCATTTAATATGGGGTGTTGAGTCCATTTCGTTGAGCAAGGAGTAGCTCTTGTCTATTCCATATTTGGCTTAAGGAACTTTATCTGTGCTCATTTCAATCTCTGGTTTTATGCAGCACCCCAACTCACCTTTCCCCTTAAGCAAGCATAAGTTGTGTTTCTAAATTTGAGACCATGTTCTGTTTTGTAATTCAGTTCCTGTGTAGCCAAGGTTACATTCCGTGTATTAGTGATATCTTATGATGTTTCTTTTCCTGTGTGACTTATTTCAGTTAGAATCATCGTACCTGAATCCACTCATTATGCTGCTACGGGCCTGATGACATAGATTTCATTGCTGAGTGATACTGCATTGTACGTAAGTACCACAACTTCTTTATCCATTTTTCACTTTCTGCGATATTGAACTTGTACCGTAAACCAGGTTCTTGTAAACAGAGCCGTCCCAACCTTTGGGGTGGCTGTGTCTTTTTGATTTTAATTTCCCTAAGCTATAGGACCATAAGTGGAAGTGCCCTAGGCTCTGTTGCTTTGTTTTTTAGATGTTTCAGGAAACACCATACACTTCTCCCGAGTGGCTGTTGGCAATTGACATCCCGCCCATCAGCATAACAAGGCTCCCAGTTCTCCATGGCCTGTCCTGCCTTTCTGGATTTTACACTTTTTTCAGATGGCCCTTTTGACCGGGGGGAAGTGAGACTTCATTGTAGTGCAGATTTCCTTTGCAAGCTTGCTTGGTTGGCCAAAAAGGGCGTATGCGTTTTTTCCTGAATATATTCAGGAAAAAACGCATACGCCCTTTTTGGCCAAGTGCATCATTGTGGACGTTCTGCCTCTTTTCCTATGCTTTAAATGCAATTCCAGTCTACCTCCTGAAATCGGTTTCCTGCAATTCTGCCCCGCTTTCAAGTCCTCTTGGCAGCCTTACTTCAGTATATTTTTGGACGATAGCTGTCATTTATAACTCTGCAGGTTTCTGAATTACAGTGCCCCTGAGCTCCTTTCTTCAACTCGCTTTCTCGTGAGCTGGCCGCAACACCGCAGGATGGCTTCAGGCCCTAATCTGGTTCCGGCACGGCACGCTGAGCCTTTGGTTAATTCCTCTTCCTGGTGGGAAATGAGAGTTAAATTTGCCCGTCCAGACACCTCCAGCTAGTCTGTCATTGGTTCTCCCTATTCCTGTTCATCTTCCGCAGAAATTGCAAACTGGGCCAAACAGGAGGTTAAAGGCACTGACTCTCCAAGTCGGGAGAGTGTTAGTAAAACGTCTGGCATGTTGCACCCGAGTACCAGGGGACGAAAACTGAGACATATTGGAACACGTCTCCCGATCACACGGTTGATCATACTCTGGGTTCCACATGCATGTTTTAGCTGAAGGAAGAATACCTTAAACCTGGAGAGTTGAGACCCGTGGAATGGGTACCATGCAATATGACTTCAAAGGGTCTTCATTTGCTCACCGAACCTCTCCAATCCTATCACTGCTGCGTTTATGCCCCTGTACACACACTTGATTCTCTTTCAGAGACATAGCAATCCATAGGTTTTAAGATACTTCCTAGTCAGGTACACTCTTAGGCATTTAATATGGGGTGTTGAGTCCATTTCGTTGAGCAAGGAGTAGCTCTTGTCTATTCCATATTTGGCTTAAGGAACTTTATCTGTGCTCATTTCAATCTCTGGTTTTATGCAGCACCCCAACTCACCTTTCCCCTTAAGCAAGCATAAGTTGGGTTTCTAAATTTGAGACCCTGTTCTGTTTTGTAATTCAGTTCCTGTGTAGCCAAGGTTACATTCCGTGTATTAGTGATATCTTATGATGTTTCTTTTCCTGTGTGACTTATTTCAGTTAGAATCATCGTACCTGAATCCACTCATTATGCTGCTACGGGCCTGATGACATAGATTTCATTGCTGAGTGATATTGCATTGTACGTAAGTACCACAACTTCTTTATCCATTTTTCACTTTCTGCGATATTGAACTTGTACCGTAAACCAGGTTCTTGTAAACAGAGCCCTCCCAACCTTTGGGGTGGCTGTGTCTTTTGATTTTAATTTCCCTAAGCTATAGGACCATAAGTGGAAGTGCCCTAGGCTCTGTTGCTTTGTTTTTTAGATGTTTCAGGAAACACCATACACTTCTCCCGAGTGGCTGTTGGCAATTGACATCCCGCCCATCAGCATAACAAGGCTCCCAGTTCTCCATGGCCTGTCCTGCCTTTCTGGATTTTACACTTTTTTCAGATGGCCCTTTTGACCGGGGGGAAGTGAGACTTCATTGTAGTGCAGATTTCCTTTGCAAGCTTGCTTGGTTGGCCAAAAAGGGCGTATGCGTTTTTTCCTGAATATATTCAGGAAAAAACGCATACGCCCTTTTTGGCCAAGTGCATCATTGTGGACGTTCTGCCTCTTTTCCTATGCTTTAAATGCAATTCCAGTCTACCTCCTGAAATCGGTTTCCTGCAATTCTGCCCCGCTTTCAAGTCCTCTTGGCAGCCTTACTTCAGTATATTTTTGGACGATAGCTGTCATTTATATCTCTGCAGGTTTCTGAATTACAGTGCCCCTGAGCTCCTTTCTTCAACTCGCTTTCTCGTGAGCTGGCCGCAACACCGCAGGATGGCTTCAGGCCCTAATCTGGTTCCGGCACGGCACGCTGAGCCTTTGGTTAATTCCTCTTCCTGGTGGGAAATGAGAGTTAAATTTGCCCGTCCAGACACCTCCAGCTAGTCTGTCATTGGTTCTCCCTATTCCTGTTCATCTTCCGCAGAAATTGCAAACTGGGCCAAACAGGAGGTTAAAGGCACTGACTCTCCAAGTCGGGAGAGTGTTAGTAAAGCGTCTGGCATGTTGCACCCGAGTACCAGGGGACGAAAACTGAGACATATTGGAACACGTCTCCCGATCACACGGTTGATCATACTCTGGGTTCCACATGCATGTTTTAGCTGAAGGAAGAATACCTTAAACCTGGAGAGTTGAGACCCGTGGAATGGGTACCATGCAATATGACTTCAAAGGGTCTTCATTTGCTCACCGAACCTCTCCAATCCTATCACTGCTGCGTTTATGCCCCTGTACACACACTTGATTCTCTTTCAGAGACATAGCAATCCATAGGTTTTAAGATACTTCCTAGTCAGGTACACTCTTAGGCATTTAATATGGGGTGTTGAGTCCATTTCGTTGAGCAAGGAGTAGCTCTTGTCTATTCCATATTTGGCTTAAGGAACTTTATCTGTGCTCATTTCAATCTCTGGTTTTATGCAGCACCCCAACTCACCTTTCCCCTTAAGCAAGCATAAGTTGGGTTTCTAAATTTGAGACCCTGTTCTGTTTTGTAATTCAGTTCCTGTGTAGCCAAGGTTACATTCCGTGTATTAGTGATATCTTATGATGTTTCTTTTCCTGTGTGACTTATTTCAGTTAGAATCATCATACCTGAATCCACTCATTATGTTGCTACGGGCCTGATGACATAGATTTCATTGCTGAGTGATATTGCATTGTACGTAAGTACCACAACTTCTTTATCCATTTTTCACTTTCTGTGATATTGAACTTGTACCGTAAACCAGGTTCTTGCAAACAGAGCCGTCCCAACCTTTGGGGTGGCTGTGTCTTTTGATTTTAATTTCCCAAAGCTATAGGACCATAAGTGGAAGTGCCCTAGGCTCTGTTGCTTTGTTTTTTAGATGTTTCAGGAAACACCATACACTTCTCCCGAGTGGCTGTTGGCAATTTACATCCCACCCATCAGCATAACATTCTCCCAGTCCTCCATGGCCTGTCCTGCCTTTCTGGATTTTACACTTTTTTCAGATGGCCCTTTTGACCGGGGGGAAGTGAGACTTCATTGTAGTGCATATTTCCTTTGCAAGCTTGCTTGGTTGGCCAAAAAGGGCGTATGCGTTTTTTCCTGAATATATTCAGGAAAAAACGCATACGCCCTTTTTGGCCAAGTGCATCATTGTGGACGTTCTGCCTCTTTTCCTATGCTTTAAATGCAATTCCAGTCTACCTCCTGAAATCGGTTTCCTGCAAGTCTGCCCCAAGTTCAAGTCCTCTTGGCAGCCTTACTTCAGTATATTTTTGGACGATAGCTGTCATTTATAACTCTGCAGGTTTGTGAATTACAGTGCCCCTGAGCTCCTTTCTTCAACTCGCTTTCTCGTGAGCTGGCCGCAACACCGCAGGATGGCTTCAGGCCCTAATCTGGTTCCGGCACGGCACGCTGAGCCTTTGGTTAATTCCTCTTCCTGGTGGGAAATGAGAGTTAAATTTGCCCGTCCAGACACCTCCAGCTAGTCTCTCATTCGTTCTCCCTATTCCTGTTCATCTTCCGCAGAAATTGCAAACTGGGCCATCAGGAGGTTAAAGGCGCTGACTCTCCAAGTCGGGAGAGTGTTAGTAAAGCGTCTGGAATGTTGCACCCGAGTACCAGGGGACGAAAACTGAGACATATTGGAACACGTCTCCCGATCACACGGTTGATCATACTCTGGGTTCCACATGCATGTTTTAGCTGAAGGAAGAATACCTTAAACCTGGAGAGTTGAGACCCGTGGAATGGGTACCATGCAATATGACTTCAAAGGGTCTTCATTTGCTCACCGAACCTCTCCAATCCTATCACTGCTGCGTTTATGCCCCTGTACACACACTTGATTCTCTTTCAGAGACATAGCAATCCATAGGTTTTAAGATACTTCCTAGTCAGGTACACTCTTAGGCATTTAATATGGGGTGTTGAGTCCATTTCGTTGAGCAAGGAGTAGCTCTTGTCTATTCCATATTTGGCTTAAGGAACTTTATCTGTGCTCATTTCAATCTCTGGTTTTATGCAGCACCCCAACTCACCTTTCCCCTTAAGCAAGCATAAGTTGGGTTTCTAAATTTGAGACCCTGTTCTGTTTTGTAATTCAGTTCCTGTGTAGCCAAGGTTACATTCCGTGTATTAGTGATATCTTATGATGTTTCTTTTCCTGTGTGACTTATTTCAGTTAGAATCATCGTACCTGAATCCACTCATTATGCTGCTACGGGCCTGATGACATAGATTTCATTGCTGAGTGATATTGCATTGTACGTAAGTACCACAACTTCTTTATCCATTTTTCACTTTCTGCGATATTGAACTTGTACCGTAAACCAGGTTCTTGTAAACAGAGCCGTCCCAACCTTTGGGGTGGCTGTGTCTTTTGATTTTAATTTCCCTAAGCTATAGGACCATAAGTGGAAGTGCCCTAGGCTCTGTTGCTTTGTTTTTTAGATGTTTCAGGAAACACCATACACTTCTCCCGAGTGGCTGTTGGCAATTTACATCCCGCCCATCAGCATAACAAGGCTCCCAGTTCTCCATGGCCTGTCCTGCCTTTCTGGATTTTACACTTTTTTCAGATGGCCCTTTTGACCGGGGGGAAGTGAGACTTCATTGTAGTGCAGATTTCCTTTGCAAGCTTGCTTGGTTGGCCAAAAAGGGCGTATGCGTTTTTTCCTGAATATATTCAGGAAAAAACGCATACGCCCTTTTTGGCCAAGTGCATCATTGTGGACGTTCTGCCTCTTTTCCTATGCTTTAAATGCAATTCCAGTCTACCTCCTGAAATCGGTTTCCTGCAATTCTGCCCCGCTTTCAAGTCCTCTTGGCAGCCTTACTTCAGTATATTTTTGGACGATAGCTGTCATTTATAACTCTGCAGGTTTCTGAATTACAGTGCCCCTGAGCTCCTTTCTTCAACTCGCTTTCTCGTGAGCTGGCCGCAACACCGCAGGATGGCTTCAGGCCCTAATCTGGTTCCGGCACGGCACGCTGAGCCTTTGGTTAATTCCTCTTCCTGGTGGGAAATGAGAGTTAAATTTGCCTGTCCAGACACCTCCAGCTAGTCTGTCATTGGTTCTCCCTATTCCTGTTCATCTTCCGCAGAAATTGCAAACTGGGCCAAACAGGAGGTTAAAGGCACTGACTCTCCAAGTCGGGAGAGTGTTAGTAAAGCGTCTGGCATGTTGCACCCGAGTACCAGGGGACGAAAACTGAGACATATTGGAACACGTCTCCCGATCACACGGTTGATCATACTCTGGGTTCCACATGCATGTTTTAGCTGAAGGAAGAATACCTTAAACCTGGAGAGTTGAGACCCGTGGAATGGGTACCATGCAATATGACTTCAAAGGGTCTTCATTTGCTCACCGAACCTCTCCAATCCTATCACTGCTGCGTTTATGCCCCTGTACACACACTTGATTCTCTTTCAGAGACATAGCAATCCATAGGTTTTAAGATACTTCCTAGTCAGGTACACTCTTAGGCATTTAATATGGGGTGTTGAGTCCATTTCGTTGAGCAAGGAGTAGCTCTTGTCTATTCCATATTTGGCTTAAGGAACTTTATCTGTGCTCATTTCAATCTCTGGTTTTATGCAGCACCCCAACTCACCTTTCCCCTTAAGCAAGCATAAGTTGGGTTTCTAAATTTGAGACCCTGTTCTGTTTTGTAATTCAGTTCCTGTGTAGCCAAGGTTACATTCCGTGTATTAGTGATATCTTATGATGTTTCTTTTCCTGTGTGACTTATTTCAGTTAGAATCATCGTACCTGAATCCACTCATTATGCTGCTACGGGCCTGATGACATAGATTTCATTGCTGAGTGATATTGCATTGTACGTAAGTACCACAACTTCTTTATCCATTTTTTGCTTTCTGCGATATTGAACTTGTACCGTAAACCAGGTTCTTGTAAACAGAGCCGTCCCAACCTTTGGGGTGGCTGTGTCTTTTGATTTTAATTTCCCTAAGCTATAGGACCATAAGTGGAAGTGCCCTAGGCTCTGTTGCTTTGTTTTTTAGATGTTTCAGGAAACACCATACACTTCTCCCGAGTGGCTGTTGGCAATTGACATCCCGCCCATCAGCATAACAAGGCTCCCAGTCCTCCATGGCCTGTCCTGCCTTTCTGGATTTTACACTTTTTTCAGATGGCCCTTTTGACCGGGGGGAAGTGAGACTTCATTGTAGTGCAGATTTCCTTTGCAAGCTTGCTTGGTTGGCCAAAAAGGGCGTATGCGTTTTTTCCTGAATATATTCAGGAAAAAACGCATACGCCCTTTTTGGCCAAGTGCATCATTGTGGACGTTCTGCCTCTTTTCCTATGCTTTAAATGCAATTCCAGTCTACCTCCTGAAATCGGTTTCCTGCAATTCTGCCCCGCTTTCAAGTCCTCTTGGCAGCCTGACTTCAGTATATTTTTGGACGATAGCTGTCATTTATAACTCTGCAGGTTTGTGAATTACAGTGCCCCTCAGCTCCTTTCTTCAACTCGCTTTCTTGTTAGCTGGCCGCAACACCGCAGGATTGCTTCAGGCCCTAATCTGGTTCCGGCACGGCACGCTGAGCCTTTGGTTAATTCCTCTTCCTGGTGGGAAATGAGAGTTAAATTTGCCCGTCCAGACACCTCCAGCTAGTCTGTCATTGGTTCTCCCTATTCCTGTTCATCTTCCGCAGAAATTGCAAACTGGGCCAAACAGGAGGTTAAAGGCACTGACTCTCCAAGTCGGGAGAGTGTTAGTAAAGCGTCTGGAATGTTGCACCCGAGTACCAGGGGACGAAAACTGAGACATATTGGAACACGTCTCCCGATCACACGGTTGATCATACTCTGGGTTCCACATGCATGTTTTAGCTGAAGGAAGAATACCTTAAACCTGGAGAGTTGAGACCCGTGGAATGGGTACCATGCAATATGACTTCAAAGGGTCTTCATTTGCTCACCAAACCTCTCCAATCCTATCACTGCTGCGTTTATGCCCCTGTACACACACTTGATTCTCTTTCAGAGACATAGCAATCCATAGGTTTTAAGATACTTCCTAGTCAGGTACACTCTTAGGCATTTAATATGGGGTGTTGAGTCCATTTCGTTGAGCAAGGAGTAGCTCTTGTCTATTCCATATTTGGCTTAAGGAACTTTATCTGTGCTCATTTCAATCTCTGGTTTTATGCAGCACCCCAACTCACCTTTCCCCTTAAGCAAGCATAAGTTGGGTTTCTAAATTTGAGACCCTGTTCTGTTTTGTAATTCAGTTCCTGTGTAGCCAAGGTTACATTCCGTGTATTAGTGATATCTTATGATGTTTCTTTTCCTGTGTGACTTATTTCAGTTAGAATCATCATACCTGAATCCACTCATTATGTTGCTACGGGCCTGATGACATAGATTTCATTGCTGAGTGATACTGCATTGTACGTAAGTACCACAACTTCTTTATCCATTTTTCACTTTCTGTGATATTGAACTTGTACCGTAAACCAGGTTCTTGCAAACAGAGCCGTCCCAACCTTTGGGGTGGCTGTGTCTTTTGATTTTAATTTCCCAAAGCTATAGGACCATAAGTGGAAGTGCCCTAGGCTCTGTTGCTTTGTTTTTTAGATGTTTCAGGAAACACCATACACTTCTCCCGAGTGGCTTTGGCAATTTACATCCCACCCATCAGCATAACATTCTCCCAGTCCTCCATGGCCTGTCCTGCCTTTCTGGATTTTACACTTTTTTCAGATGGCCCTTTTGACCGGGGGGAAGTGAGACTTCATTGTAGTGCAGATTTCCTTTGCAAGCTTGCTTGGTGGCCAAAAAGGGCGTATGCGTTTTTTCCTGAATATATTCAGGAAAAAACGCATACGCCCTTTTTGGCCAAGTGCATCATTGTGGACGTTCTGCCTCTTTTCCTATGCTTTAAATGCAATTCCAGTCTACCTCCTGAAATCGGTTTCCTGCAATTCTGCCCCAAGTTCAAGTCCTCTTGGCAGCCTTACTTCAGTATATTTTTGGACGATAGCTGTCATTTATAACTCTGCAGGTTTGTGAATTACAGTGCCCCTGAGCTCCTTTCTTCAACTCGCTTTCTCGTGAGCTGGCCGCAACACCGCAGGATGGCTTCAGGCCCTAATCTGGTTCCGGCACGGCATGCTGAGCCTTTGGTTAATTCCTCTTCCTGGTGGGAAATGAGAGTTAAATTTGCCCGTCCAGACACCTCCAGCTAGTCTCTCATTGGTTCTCCCTATTCCTGTTCATCTTCCGCAGAAATTGCAAACTGGGCCATCAGGAGGTTAAAGGCGCTGACTCTCCAAGTCGGGAGAGTGTTAGTAAAGCGTCTGGAATGTTGCACCCGAGTACCAGGGGACGAAAACTGAGACATATTGGAACACGTCTCCCGATCACACGGTTGATCATACTCTGGGTTCCACATGCATGTTTTAGCTGAAGGAAGAATACCTTAAACCTGGAGAGTTGAGACCCGTGGAATGGGTACCATGCAATATGACTTCAAAGGGTCTTCATTTGCTCACCGAACCTCTCCAATCCTATCACTGCTGCGTTTATGCCCCTGTACACACACTTGATTCTCTTTCAGAGACATAGCAATCCATAGGTTTTAAGATACTTCCTAGTCAGGTACACTCTTAGGCATTTAATATGGGGTGTTGAGTCCATTTCGTTGAGCAAGGAGTAGCTCTTGTCTATTCCATATTTGGCTTAAGGAACTTTATCTGTGCTCATTTCAATCTCTGGTTTTATGCAGCACCCCAACTCACCTTTCCCCTTAAGCAAGCATAAGTTGGGTTTCTAAATTTGAGACCCTGTTCTGTTTTGTAATTCAGTTCCTGTGTAGCCAAGGTTACATTCCGTGTATTAGTGATATCTTATGATGTTTCTTTTCCTGTGTGACTTATTTCAGTTAGAATCATCATACCTGAATCCACTCATTATGCTGCTACGGGCCTGATGACATAGATTTCATTGCTGAGTGATATTGCATTGTACGTAAGTACCACAACTTCTTTATCCATTTTTCACTTTCTGCGATATTGAACTTGTACCGTAAACCAGGTTCTTGTAAACAGAGCCGTCCCAACCTTTGGGGTGGCTGTGTCTTTTGATTTTAATTTCCCTAAGCTATAGGACCATAAGTGGAAGTGCCCTAGGCTCTGTTGCTTTGTTTTTTAGATGTTTCAGGAAACACCATACACTTCTCCCGAGTGGCTGTTGGCAATTGACATCCCGCCCATCAGCATAACAAGGCTCCCAGTTCTCCATGGCCTGTCCTGCCTTTCTGGATTTTACACTTTTTTCAGATGGCCCTTTTGACCGGGGGGAAGTGAGACTTCATTGTAGTGCAGATTTCCTTTGCAAGCTTGCTTGGTTGGCCAAAAAGGGCGTATGCGTTTTTTCCTGAATATATTCAGGAAAAAACGCATACGCCCTTTTTGGCCAAGTGCATCATTGTGGACGTTCTGCCTCTTTTCCTATGCTTTCAATGCAATTCCAGTCTACCTCCTGAAATCGGTTTCCTGCAATTCTGCCCCGCTTTCAAGTCCTCTTGGCAGCCTTACTTCAGTATATTTTTGGACGATAGCTGTCATTTATAACTCTGCAGGTTTGTGAATTACAGTGCCCCTGAGCTCCTTTCTTCAAGTCGCTTTCTCGTGAGCTGACCGCAACACCGCAGGATGGCTTCAGGCCCTAATCTGGTTCCGGCACGGCACGCTGAGCCTTTGGTTAATTCCTCTTCCTGGTGGGAAATGAGAGTTAAATTTGCCCGTCCAGACACCTCCAGCTAGCCTGTCATTGGATCTCCCTATTCCTGTTCATCTTCCGCAGAAATTGCAAACTGGGCCAAACAGGAGGTTAAAAGCACTGACTCTCCAAGTCGGGAGAGTGTTAGTAAAGCGTCTGGAATGTTGCACCCGAGTACCAGGGGACGAAAACTGAGACATATTGGAACACGTCTCCCGATCACACGGTTGATCATACTCTGGGTTCCACATGCATGTTTTAGCTGAAGGAAGAATACCTTAAACCTGGAGAGTTGAGACCCGTGGAATGGGTACCATGCAATATGACTTCAAAGGGTCTTCATTTGCTCACCGAACCTCTCCAATCCTATCACTGCTGCGTTTATGCCCCTGTACACACACTTGATTCTCTTTCAGAGACATAGCAATCCATAGGTTTTAAGATACTTCCTAGTCAGGTACACTCTTAGGCATTTAATATGGGGTGTTGAGTCCATTTCGTTGAGCAAGGAGTAGCTCTTGTCTATTCCATATTTGGCTTAAGGAACTTTATCTGTGCTCATTTCAATCTCTGGTTTTATGCAACACCCCAACTCACCTTTCCCCTTAAGCAAGCATAAGTTGGGTTTCTAAATTTGAGACCCTGTTCTGTTTTGTAATTCAGTTCCTGTGTAGCCAAGGTTACATTCCGTGTATTAGTGATATCTTATGATGTTTCTTTTCCTGTGTGACTTATTTCAGTTAGAATCATCGTACCTGAATCCACTCATTATGCTGCTACGGGCCTGATGACATAGATTTCATTGCTGAGTGATATTGCATTGTACGTAAGTACCACAACTTCTTTATCCATTTTTCACTTTCTGCGATATTGAACTTGTACTGTAAACCAGGTTCTTGTAAACAGAGCCGTCCCAACCTTTGGGGTGGCTGTGTCTTTTGATTTTAATTTCCCTAAGCTATAGGACCATAAGTGGAAGTGCCCTAGGCTCTGTTGCTTTGTTTTTTAGATGTTTCAGGAAACACCATACACTTCTCCCGAGTGGCTGTTGGCAATTGACATCCCGCCCATCAGCATAACAAGGCTCCCAGTTCTCCATGGCCTGTCCTGCCTTTCTGGATTTTACACTTTTTTCAGATGGCCCTTTTGACCGGGGGGAAGTGAGACTTCATTGTAGTGCAGATTTCCTTTGCAAGCTTGCTTGGTTGGCCAAAAAGGGCGTATGCGTTTTTTCCTGAATATATTCAGGAAAAAACGCATACGCCCTTTTTGACCAAGTGCATTATTGTGGACGTTCTGCCTCTTTTCCTATGCTTTAAATGCAATTCCAGTCTACCTCCTGAAATCGGTTTCCTGCAATTCTGCCCCGCTTTCAAGTCCTCTTGGCAGCCTTACTTCAGTATATTTTTGGACGATAGCTGTCATTTATAACTCTGCAGGTTTGTGAATTACAGTGCCCCTGAGCTCCTTTCTTCAACTCGCTTTCTCGTGAGCTGGCCGCAACACCGCAGGATGGCTTCAGGCCCTAATCTGGTTCCGGCACGGCACGCTGAGCCTTTGGTTAATTCCTCTTCCTGGTGGGAAATGAGAGTTAAATTTGCCCGTCCAGACACCTCCAGCTAGCCTGTCATTGGTTCTCCCTATTCCTGTTCATCTTCCGCAGAAATTGCAAACTGGGCCAAACAGGAGGTTAAAAGCACTGACTCTCCAAGTCGGGAGAGTGTTAGTAAAGCGTCTGGAATGTTGCACCCGAGTACCAGGGGACGAAAACTGAGACATATTGGAACACGTCTCCCGATCACACGGTTGATCATACTCTGGGTTCCACATGCATGTTTTAGCTGAAGGAAGAATACCTTAAACCTGGAGAGTTGAGACCCGTGGAATGGGTACCATGCAATATGACTTCAAAGGGTCTTCATTTGCTCACCGAACCTCTCCAATCCTATCACTGCTGCGTTTATGCCCCTGTACACACACTTGATTCTCTTTCAGAGACATAGCAATCCATAGGTTTTAAGATACTTCCTAGTCAGGTACACTCTTAGGCATTTAATATGGGGTGTTGAGTCCATTTCGTTGAGCAAGGAGTAGCTCTTGTCTATTCCATATTTGGCTTAAGGAACTTTATCTGTGCTCATTTCAATCTCTGGTTTTATGCAGCACCCCAACTCACCTTTCCCCTTAAGCAAGCATAAGTTGGGTTTCTAAATTTGAGACCCTGTTCTGTTTTGTAATTCAGTTCCTGTGTAGCCAAGGTTACATTCCGTGTATTAGTGATATCTTATGATGTTTCTTTTCCTGTGTGACTTATTTCAGTTAGAATCATCGTACCTGAATCCACTCATTATGCTGCTACGGGCCTGATGACATAGATTTCATTGCTGAGTGATATTGCATTGTACGTAAGTACCACAACTTCTTTATCCATTTTTCACTTTCTGCGATATTGAACTTGTACCGTAAACCAGGTTCTTGTAAACAGAGCCGTCCCAACCTTTGGGGTGGCTGTGTCTTTTGATTTTAATTTCCCTAAGCTATAGGACCATAAGTGGAAGTGCCCTAGGCTCTGTTGCTTTGTTTTTTAGATGTTTCAGGAAACACCATACACTTCTCCCGAGTGGCTGTTGGCAATTGACATCCCGCCCATCAGCATAACAAGGCTCCCAGTTCTCCATGGCCTGTCCTGCCTTTCTGGATTTTACACTTTTTTCAGATGGCCCTTTTGACCGGGGGGAAGTGAGACTTCATTGTAGTGCAGATTTCCTTTGCAAGCTTGCTTGGTTGGCCAAAAAGGGCGTATGCGTTTTTTCCTGAATATATTCAGGAAAAAACGCATACGCACTTTTTGACCAAGTGCATTATTGTGGACGTTCTGCCTCTTTTCCTATGCTTTAAATGCAATTCCAGTCTACCTCCTGAAATCGGTTTCCTGCAATTCTGCCCCGCTTTCAAGTCCTCTTGGCAGCCTTACTTCAGTATATTTTTGGACGATAGCTGTCATTTATAACTCTGCAGGTTTGTGAATTACAGTGCCCCTGAGCTCCTTTCTTCAACTCGCTTTCTCGTGAGCTGGCCGCAACACCGCAGGATGGCTTCAGGCCCTAATCTGGTTCCGGCACGGCACGCTGAGCCTTTGGTTAATTCCTCTTCCTGGTGGGAAATGAGAGTTAAATTTGCCCGTCCAGACACCTCCAGCTAGTCTGTCATTGGTTCTCCCTATTCCTGTTCATCTTCCGCAGAAATTGCAAACTGGGCCATCAGGAGGTTAAAGGCGCTGACTCTCCAAGTCGGGAGAGTGTTAGTAAAGCGTCTGGAATGTTGCACCCGAGTACCAGGGGACGAAAACTGAGACATATTGGAACACGTCTCCCGATCACACGGTTGATCATACTCTGGGTTCCACATGCATGTTTTAGCTGAAGGAAGAATACCTTAAACCTGGAGAGTTGAGACCCGTGGAATGGGTACCATGCAATATGACTTCAAAGGGTCTTCATTTGCTCACCAAACCTCTCCAATCCTATCACTGCTGCGTTTATGCCCCTGTACACACACTTGATTCTCTTTCAGAGACATAGCAATCCATAGGTTTTAAGATACTTCCTAGTCAGGTACACTCTTAGGCATTTAATATGGGGTGTTGAGTCCATTTCGTTGAGCAAGGAGTAGCTCTTGTCTATTCCATATTTGGCTTAAGGAACTTTATCTGTGCTCATTTCAATCTCTGGTTTTATGCAGCACCCCAACTCACCTTTCCCCTTAAGCAAGCATAAGTTGGGTTTCTAAATTTGAGACCCTGTTCTGTTTTGTAATTCAGTTCCTGTGTAGCCAAGGTTACATTCCGTGTATTAGTGATATCTTATGATGTTTCTTTTCCTGTGTGACTTATTTCAGTTAGAATCATCATACCTGAATCCACTCATTATGTTGCTACGGGCCTGATGACATAGATTTCATTGCTGAGTGATACTGCATTGTACGTAAGTACCACAACTTCTTTATCCATTATTCACTTTCTGCGATATTGAACTTGTACCGTAAACCAGGTTCTTGCAAACAGAGCCGTCCCAACCTTTGGGGTGGCTGTGTCTTTTGATTTTAATTTCCCAAAGCTATAGGACCATAAGTGGAAGTGCCCTAGGCTCTGTTGCTTTGTTTTTTAGATGTTTCAGGAAACACCATACACTTCTCCCGAGTGGCTGTTGGCAATTTACATCCCACCCATCAGCATAACATTCTCCCAGTCCTCCATGGCCTGTCCTGCCTTTCTGGATTTTACACTTTTTTCAGATGGCCCTTTTGACCGGGGGGAAGTGAGACTTCATTGTAGTGCAGATTTCCTTTGCAAGCTTGCTTGGTTGGCCAGAAAGGGCGTATGCGTTTTTTCCTGAATATATTCAGGAAAAAACGCATACGCCCTTTTTGGCCAAGTGCATCATTGTGGACGTTCTGCCTCTTTTCCTATGCTTTCAATGCAATTCCAGTCTACCTCCTGAAATCGGTTTCCTGCAATTCTGCCCCAAGTTCAAGTCCTCTTGGCAGCCTTACTTCAGTATATTTTTGGACGATAGCTGTCATTTATAACTCTGCAGGTTTGTGAATTACAGTGCCCCTGAGCTCCTTTCTTCAACTCGCTTTCTCGTGAGCTGGCCGCAACACCGCAGGATGGCTTCAGGCCCTAATCTGGTTCCGGCACGGCACGCTGAGCCTTTGGTTAATTCCTCTTCCTGGTGGGAAATGAGAGTTAAATTTGCCCGTCCAGACACCTCCAGCTAGTCTGTCATTGGTTCTCCCTATTCCTGTTCATCTTCCGCAGAAATTGCAAACTGGGCCAAACAGGAGGTTAAAGGCACTGACTCTCCAAGTCGGGAGAGTGTTAGTAAAGCGTCTGGAATGTTGCACCCGAGTACCAGGGGACGAAAACTGAGACATATTGGAACACGTCTCCCGATCACACGGTTGATCATACTCTGGGTTCCACATGCATGTTTTAGCTGAAGGAAGAATACCTTAAACCTGGAGAGTTGAGACCCGTGGAATGGGTACCATGCAATATGACTTCAAAGGGTCTTCATTTGCTCACCGAACCTCTCCAATCCTATCACTGCTGCGTTTATGCCCCTGTACACACACTTGATTCTCTTTCAGAGACATAGCAATCCATAGGTTTTAAGATACTTCCTAGTCAGGTACACTCTTAGGCATTTAATATGGGGTGTTGAGTCCATTTCGTTGAGCAAGGAGTAGCTCTTGTCTATTCCATATTTGGCTTAAGGAACTTTATCTGTGCTCATTTCAATCTCTGGTTTTATGCAGCACCCCAACTCACCTTTCCCCTTAAGCAAGCATAAGTTGGGTTTCTAAATTTGAGACCCTGTTCTGTTTTGTAATTCAGTTCCTGTGTAGCCAAGGTTACATTCCGTGTATTAGTGATATCTTATGATGTTTCTTTTCCTGTGTGACTTATTTCAGTTAGAATCATCGTACCTGAATCCACTCATTATGCTGCTACGGGCCTGATGACATAGATTTCATTGCTGAGTGATATTGCATTGTACGTAAGTACCACAACTTCTTTATCCATTTTTCACTTTCTGCGATATTGAACTTGTACCGTAAACCAGGTTCTTGTAAACAGAGCCGTCCCAACCTTTGGGGTGGCTGTGTCTTTTGATTTTAATTTCCCTAAGCTATAGGACCATAAGTGGAAGTGCCCTAGGCTCTGTTGCTTTGTTTTTTAGATGTTTCAGGAAACACCATACACTTCTCCCGAGTGGCTGTTGGCAATTGACATCCCGCCCATCAGCATAACAAGGCTCCCAGTTCTCCATGGCCTGTCCTGCCTTTCTGGATTTTACACTTTTTTCAGATGGCCCTTTTGACCGGGGGGAAGTGAGACTTCATTGTAGTGCAGATTTCCTTTGCAAGCTTGCTTGGTTGGCCAAAAAGGGCGTATGCGTTTTTTCCTGAATATATTCAGGAAAAAACGCATACGCACTTTTTGACCAAGTGCATTATTGTGGACGTTCTGCCTCTTTTCCTATGCTTTAAATGCAATTCCAGTCTACCTCCTGAAATCGGTTTCCTGCAATTCTGCCCCGCTTTCAAGTCCTCTTGGCAGCCTTACTTCAGTATATTTTTGGACGATAGCTGTCATTTATAACTCTGCAGGTTTGTGAATTACAGTGCCCCTGAGCTCCTTTCTTCAACTCGCTTTCTCGTGAGCTGGCCGCAACACCGCAGGATGGCTTCAGGCCCTAATCTGGTTCCGGCACGGCACGCTGAGCCTTTGGTTAATTCCTCTTCCTGGTGGGAAATGAGAGTTAAATTTGCCCGTCCAGACACCTCCAGCTAGTCTGTCATTGGTTCTCCCTATTCCTGTTCATCTTCCGCAGAAATTGCAAACTGGGCCATCAGGAGGTTAAAGGCGCTGACTCTCCAAGTCGGGAGAGTGTTAGTAAAGCGTCTGGAATGTTGCACCCGAGTACCAGGGGACGAAAACTGAGACATATTGGAACACGTCTCCCGATCACACGGTTGATCATACTCTGGGTTCCACATGCATGTTTTAGCTGAAGGAAGAATACCTTAAACCTGGAGAGTTGAGACCCGTGGAATGGGTACCATGCAATATGACTTCAAAGGGTCTTCATTTGCTCACCAAACCTCTCCAATCCTATCACTGCTGCGTTTATGCCCCTGTACACACACTTGATTCTCTTTCAGAGACATAGCAATCCATAGGTTTTAAGATACTTCCTAGTCAGGTACACTCTTAGGCATTTAATATGGGGTGTTGAGTCCATTTCGTTGAGCAAGGAGTAGCTCTTGTCTATTCCATATTTGGCTTAAGGAACTTTATCTGTGCTCATTTCAATCTCTGGTTTTATGCAGCACCCCAACTCACCTTTCCCCTTAAGCAAGCATAAGTTGGGTTTCTAAATTTGAGACCCTGTTCTGTTTTGTAATTCAGTTCCTGTGTAGCCAAGGTTACATTCCGTGTATTAGTGATATCTTATGATGTTTCTTTTCCTGTGTGACTTATTTCAGTTAGAATCATCATACCTGAATCCACTCATTATGTTGCTACGGGCCTGATGACATAGATTTCATTGCTGAGTGATACTGCATTGTACGTAAGTACCACAACTTCTTTATCCATTATTCACTTTCTGCGATATTGAACTTGTACCGTAAACCAGGTTCTTGCAAACAGAGCCGTCCCAACCTTTGGGGTGGCTGTGTCTTTTGATTTTAATTTCCCAAAGCTATAGGACCATAAGTGGAAGTGCCCTAGGCTCTGTTGCTTTGTTTTTTAGATGTTTCAGGAAACACCATACACTTCTCCCGAGTGGCTGTTGGCAATTTACATCCCACCCATCAGCATAACATTCTCCCAGTCCTCCATGGCCTGTCCTGCCTTTCTGGATTTTACACTTTTTTCAGATGGCCCTTTTGACCGGGGGGAAGTGAGACTTCATTGTAGTGCAGATTTCCTTTGCAAGCTTGCTTGGTTGGCCAGAAAGGGCGTATGCGTTTTTTCCTGAATATATTCAGGAAAAAACGCATACGCCCTTTTTGGCCAAGTGCATCATTGTGGACGTTCTGCCTCTTTTCCTATGCTTTCAATGCAATTCCAGTCTACCTCCTGAAATCGGTTTCCTGCAATTCTGCCCCAAGTTCAAGTCCTCTTGGCAGCCTTACTTCAGTATATTTTTGGACGATAGCTGTCATTTATAACTCTGCAGGTTTGTGAATTACAGTGCCCCTGAGCTCCTTTCTTCAACTCGCTTTCTCGTGAGCTGGCCGCAACACCGCAGGATGGCTTCAGGCCCTAATCTGGTTCCGGCACGGCACGCTGAGCCTTTGGTTAATTCCTCTTCCTGGTGGGAAATGAGAGTTAAATTTGCCCGTCCAGACACCTCCAGCTAGTCTGTCATTGGTTCTCCCTATTCCTGTTCATCTTCCGCAGAAATTGCAAACTGGGCCAAACAGGAGGTTAAAGGCACTGACTCTCCAAGTCGGGAGAGTGTTAGTAAAGCGTCTGGAATGTTGCACCCGAGTACCAGGGGACGAAAACTGAGACATATTGGAACACGTCTCCCGATCACACGGTTGATCATACTCTGGGTTCCACATGCATGTTTTAGCTGAAGGAAGAATACCTTAAACCTGGAGAGTTGAGACCCGTGGAATGGGTACCATGCAATATGACTTCAAAGGGTCTTCATTTGCTCACCGAACCTCTCCAATCCTATCACTGCTGCGTTTATGCCCCTGTACACACACTTGATTCTCTTTCAGAGACATAGCAATCCATAGGTTTTAAGATACTTCCTAGTCAGGTACACTCTTAGGCATTTAATATGGGGTGTTGAGTCCATTTCGTTGAGCAAGGAGTAGCTCTTGTCTATTCCATATTTGGCTTAAGGAACTTTATCTGTGCTCATTTCAATCTCTGGTTTTATGCAGCACCCCAACTCACCTTTCCCCTTAAGCAAGCATAAGTTGGGTTTCTAAATTTGAGACCCTGTTCTGTTTTGTAATTCAGTTCCTGTGTAGCCAAGGTTACATTCCGTGTATTAGTGATATCTTATGATGTTTCTTTTCCTGTGTGACTTATTTCAGTTAGAATCATCGTACCTGAATCCACTCATTATGCTGCTACGGGCCTGATGACATAGATTTCATTGCTGAGTGATATTGCATTGTACGTAAGTACCACAACTTCTTTATCCATTTTTCACTTTCTGCGATATTGAACTTGTACCGTAAACCAGGTTCTTGTAAACAGAGCCGTCCCAACCTTTGGGGTGGCTGTGTCTTTTGATTTTAATTTCCCTAAGCTATAGGACCATAAGTGGAAGTGCCCTAGGCTCTGTTGCTTTGTTTTTTAGATGTTTCAGGAAACACCATACACTTCTCCCGAGTGGCTGTTGGCAATTGACATCCCGCCCATCAGCATAACAAGGCTCCCAGTTCTCCATGGCCTGTCCTGCCTTTCTGGATTTTACACTTTTTTCAGATGGCCCTTTTGACCGGGGGGAAGTGAGACTTCATTGTAGTGCAGATTTCCTTTGCAAGCTTGCTTGGTTGGCCAGAAAGGGCGTATGCGTTTTTTCCTGAATATATTCAGGAAAAAACGCATACGCCCTTTTTGGCCAAGTGCATCATTGTGGACGTTCTGCCTCTTTTCCTATGCTTTCAATGCAATTCCAGTCTACCTCCTGAAATCGGTTTCCTGCAATTCTGCCCCAAGTTCAAGTCCTCTTGGCAGCCTTACTTCAGTATATTTTTGGACGATAGCTGTCATTTATAACTCTGCAGGTTTGTGAATTACAGTGCCCCTGAGCTCCTTTCTTCAACTCGCTTTCTCGTGAGCTGGCCGCAACACCGCAGGATGGCTTCAGGCCCTAATCTGGTTCCGGCACGGCACGCTGAGCCTTTGGTTAATTCCTCTTCCTGGTGGGAAATGAGAGTTAAATTTGCCCGTCCAGACACCTCCAGCTAGTCTCTCATTCGTTCTCCCTATTCCTGTTCATCTTCCGCAGAAATTGCAAACTGGGCCATCAGGAGGTTAAAGGCGCTGACTCTCCAAGTCGGGAGAGTGTTAGTAAAGCGTCTGGCATGTTGCACCCGAGTACCAGGGGACGAAAACTGAGACATATTGGAACACGTCTCCCGATCACACGGTTGATCATACTCTGGGTTCCACATGCATGTTTTAGCTGAAGGAAGAATACCTTAAACCTGGAGAGTTGAGACCCGTGGAATGGGTACCATGCAATATGACTTCAAAGGGTCTTCATTTGCTCACCGAACCTCTCCAATCCTATCACTGCTGCGTTTATGCCCCTGTACACACACTTGATTCTCTTTCAGAGAAATAACAATCCATAGGTTTTAAGATACTTCCTAGTCAGGTACACTCTTAGGCATTTAATATGGGGTGTTGAGTCCATTTCGTTGAGCAAGGAGTAGCTCTTGTCTATTCCATATTTGGCTTAAGGAACTTTATCTGTGCTCATTTCAATCTCTGGTTTTATGCATCACCCCAACTCACCTTTCCCCTTAAGCAAGCATAAGTTGGGTTTCTAAATTTGAGACCCTGTTCTGTTTTGTAATTCAGTTCCTGTGTAGCCAAGGTTACATTCCGTGTATTAGTGATATCTTATGATGTTTCTTTTCCTGTGTGACTTATTTCAGTTAGAATCATCATACCTGAATCCACTCATTATGCTGCTACGGGCCTGATGACATAGATTTCATTGCTGAGTGATACTGCATTGTACGTAAGTACCACAACTTCTTTATCCATTTTTCACTTTCTGCGATATTGAACTTGTACCATAAACCAGGTTCTTGTAAACAGAGCCGTCCCAACCTTTGGGGTGGCTGTGTCTTTTGATTTTAATTTCCCTAAGCTATAGGACCATAAGTGGAAGTGCCCTAGGCTCTGTTGCTTTGTTTTTTAGATGTTTCAGGAAACACCATACACTTCTCCCGAGTGGCTGTTGGCAATTGACATCCCGCCCATCAGCATAACAAGGCTCCCAGTTCTCCATGGCCTGTCCTGCCTTTCTGGATTTTACACTTTTTTCAGATGGCCCTTTTGACCGGGGGGAAGTGAGACTTCATTGTAGTGCAGATTTCCTTTGCAAGCTTGCTTGGTTGGCCAAAAAGGGCGTATGCGTTTTTTCCTGAATATATTCAGGAAAAAACGCATACGCCCTTTTTGGCCAAGTGCATTATTGTGGACGTTCTGCCTCTTTTCCTATGCTTTCAATGCAATTCCAGTCTACCTCCTGAAATCGGTTTCCTGCAATTCTGCCCCGCTTTCAAGTCCTCTTGGCAGCCTTACTTCAGTATATTTTTGGACGATAGCTGTCATTTATAACTCTGCAGGTTTGTGAATTACAGTGCCCCTGAGCTCCTTTCTTCAACTCGCTTTCTCGTGAGCTGGCCGCAACACCGCAGGATGGCTTCAGGCCCTAATCTGGTTCCGGCACGGCACGCTGAGCCTTTGGTTAATTCCTCTTCCTGGTGGGAAATGAGAGTTAAATTTGCCCGTCCAGACACCTCCAGCTAGTCTGTCATTGGTTCTCCCTATTCCTGTTCATCTTCCGCAGAAATTGCAAACTGGGCCAAACAGGAGGTTAAAGGCACTGACTCTCCAAGTCGGGAGAGTGTTAGTAAAGCGTCTGGCATGTTGCACCCGAGTACCAGGGGACGAAAACTGAGACATATTGGAACACGTCTCCCGATCACACGGTTGATCATACTCTGGGTTCCACATGCATGTTTTAGCTGAAGGAAGAATACCTTAAACCTGGAGAGTTGAGACCCGTGGAATGGGTACCATGCAATATGACTTCAAAGGGTCTTCATTTGCTCACCGAACCTCTCCAATCCTATCACTGCTGCGTTTATGCCCCTGTACACACACTTGATTCTCTTTCAGAGACATAGCAATCCATAGGTTTTAAGATACTTCCTAGTCAGGTACACTCTTAGGCATTTAATATGGGGTGTTGAGTCCATTTCGTTGAGCAAGGAGTAGCTCTTGTCTATTCCATATTTGGCTTAAGGAACTTTATCTGTGCTCATTTCAATCTCTGGTTTTATGCAGCACCCCAACTCACCTTTCCCCTTAAGCAAGCATAAGTTGGGTTTCTAAATTTGAGACCCTGTTCTGTTTTGTAATTCAGTTCCTGTGTAGCCAAGGTTACATTCCGTGTATTAGTGATATCTTATGATGTTTCTTTTCCTGTGTGACTTATTTCAGTTAGAATCATCGTACCTGAATCCACTCATTATGCTGCTACGGGCCTGATGACATAGATTTCATTGCTGAGTGATATTGCATTGTACGTAAGTACCACAACTTCTTTATCCATTTTTCACTTTCTGCGATATTGAACTTGTACCGTAAACCAGGTTCTTGTAAACAGAGCCGTCCCAACCTTTGGGGTGGCTGTGTCTTTTGATTTTAATTTCCCTAAGCTATAGGACCATAAGTGGAAGTGCCCTAGGCTCTGTTGCTTTGTTTTTTAGATGTTTCAGGAAACACCATACACTTCTCCCGAGTGGCTGTTGGCAATTGACATCCCGCCCATCAGCATAACAAGGCTCCCAGTCCTCCATGGCCTGTCCTGCCTTTCTGGATTTTACACTTTTTTCAGATGGCCCTTTTGACCGGGGGGAAGTGAGACTTCATTGTAGTGCAGATTTCCTTTGCAAGCTTGCTTGGTTGGCCAAAAAGGGCGTATGCGTTTTTTCCTGAATATATTCAGGAAAAAACGCATACGCCCTTTTTGGCCAAGTGCATCATTGTGGACGTTCTGCCTCTTTTCCTATGCTTTAAATGCAATTCCAGTCTACCTCCTGAAATCGGTTTCCTGCAATTCTGCCCCGCTTTCAAGTCCTCTTGGCAGCCTTACTTCAGTATATTTTTGGACGATAGCTGTCATTTATAACTCTGCAGGTTTGTGAATTACAGTGCCCCTGAGCTCCTTTCTTCAACTCGCTTTCTCGTGAGCTGGCCGCAACACCGCAGGATGGCTTCAGGCCCTAATCTGGTTCCGGCACGGCACGCTGAGCCTTTGGTTAATTCCTCTTCCTGGTGGGAAATGAGAGTTAAATTTGCCCGTCCAGACACCTCCAGCTAGTCTGTCATTGGTTCTCCCTATTCCTGTTCATCTTCCGCAGAAATTGCAAACTGGGCCAAACAGGAGGTTAAAGGCACTGACTCTCCAAGTCGGGAGAGTGTTAGTAAAGCGTCTGGAATGTTGCACCCGAGTACCAGGGGACGAAAACTGAGACATATTGGAACACGTCTCCCGATCACACGGTTGATCATACTCTGGGTTCCACATGCATGTTTTAGCTGAAGGAAGAATACCTTAAACCTGGAGAGTTGAGACCCGTGGAATGGGTACCATGCAATATGACTTCAAAGGGTCTTCATTTGCTCACCGAACCTCTCCAATCCTATCACTGCTGCGTTTATGCCCCTGTACACACACTTGATTCTCTTTCAGAGACATAGCAATCCATAGGTTTTAAGATACTTCCTAGTCAGGTACACTCTTAGGCATTTAATATGGGGTGTTGAGTCCATTTCCTTGAGCAAGGAGTAGCTCTTGTCTATTCCATATTTGGCTTAAGGAACTTTATCTGTGCTCATTTCAATCTCTGGTTTTATGCAGCACCCCAACTCACCTTTCCCCTTAAGCAAGCATAAGTTGGGTTTCTAAATTTGAGACCCTGTTCTGTTTTGTAATTCAGTTCCTGTGTAGCCAAGGTTACATTCCGTGTATTAGTGATATCTTATGATGTTTCTTTTCCTGTGTGACTTATTTCAGTTAGAATCATCGTACCTGAATCCACTCATTATGTTGCTACGGGCCTGATGACATAGATTTCATTGCTGAGTGATACTGCATTGTACGTAAGTACCAAAACTTCTTTATCCATTTTTCACTTTCTGCGATATTGAACTTGTACCGTAAACCAGGTTCTTGCAAACAGAGCCGTCCCAACCTTTGGGGTGGCTGTGTCTTTTGATTTTAATTTCCCTAAGCTATAGGACCATAAGTGGAAGTGCCCTAGGCTCTGTTGCTTTGTTTTTTAGATGTTTCAGGAAACACCATACACTTCTCCCGAGTGGCTGTTGGCAATTTACATCCCGCCCATCAGCATAACAAGGCTCCCAGTCCTCCATGGCCTGTCCTGCCTTTCTGGATTTTACACTTTTTTCAGATGGCCCTTTTGACCGGGGGGAAGTGAGACTTCATTGTAGTGCAGATTTCCTTTGCAAGCTTGCTTGGTTGGCCAAAAAGGGCGTATGCGTTTTTTCCTGAATATATTCAGGAAAAAACGCATACGCCCTTTTTGGCCAAGTGCATCATTGTGGACGTTCTGCCTCTTTTCCTATGCTTTCAATGCAATTCCAGTCTACCTCCTGAAATCGGTTTCCTGCAATTCTGCCCCAAGTTCAAGTCCTCTTGGCAGCCTTACTTCAGTATATTTTTGGACGATAGCTGTCATTTATAACTCTGCAGGTTTGTGAATTACAGTGCCCCTGAGCTCCTTTCTTCAACTCGCTTTCTCGTGAGCTGGCCGCAACACCGCAGGATGGCTTCAGGCCCTAATCTGGTTCCGGCACGGCACGCTGAGCCTTTGGTTAATTCCTCTTCCTGGTGGGAAATGAGAGTTAAATTTGCCCGTCCAGACACCTCCAGCTAGTCTCTCATTCGTTCTCCCTATTCCTGTTCATCTTCCGCAGAAATTGCAAACTGGGCCATCAGGAGGTTAAAGGCGCTGACTCTCCAAGTCGGGAGAGTGTTAGTAAAGCGTCTGGAATGTTGCACCCGAGTACCAGGGGACGAAAACTGACACATATTGGAACACGTCTCCCGATCACACGGTTGATCATACTCTGGGTTCCACATGCATGTTTTAGCTGAAGGAAGAATACCTTAAACCTGGAGAGTTGAGACCCGTGGAATGGGTACCATGCAATATGACTTCAAAGGGTCTTCATTTGCTCACCGAACCTCTCCAATCCTATCACTGCTGCGTTTATGCCCCTGTACACACACTTGATTCTCTTTCAGAGACATAGCAATCCATAGGTTTTAAGATACTTCCTAGTCAGGTACACTCTTAGGCATTTAATATGGGGTGTTGAGTCCATTTCCTTGAGCAAGGAGTAGCTCTTGTCTATTCCATATTTGGCTTAAGGAACTTTATCTGTGCTCATTTCAATCTCTGGTTTTATGCAGCACCCCAACTCACCTTTCCCCTTAAGCAAGCATAAGTTGGGTTTCTAAATTTGAGACCCTGTTCTGTTTTGTAATTCAGTTCCTGTGTAGCCAAGGTTACATTCCGTGTATTAGTGATATCTTATGATGTTTCTTTTCCTGTGTGACTTATTTCAGTTAGAATCATCGTACCTGAATCCACTCATTATGCTGCTACGGGCCTGATGACATAGATTTCATTGCTGAGTGATATTGCATTGTACGTAAGTACCACAACTTCTTTATCCATTTTTCACTTTCTGCGATATTGAACTTGTACCGTAAACCAGGTTCTTGTAAACAGAGCCGTCCCAACCTTTGGGGTGGCTGTGTCTTTTGATTTTAATTTCCCTAAGCTATAGGACCATAAGTGGAAGTGCCCTAGGCTCTGTTGCTTTGTTTTTTAGATGTTTCAGGAAACACCATACACTTCTCCCGAGTGGCTGTTGGCAATTGACATCCCGCCCATCAGCATAACAAGGCTCCCAGTTCTCCATGGCCTGTCCTGCCTTTCTGGATTTTACACTTTTTTCAGATGGCCCTTTTGACCGGGGGGAAGTGAGACTTCATTGTAGTGCAGATTTCCTTTGCAAGCTTGCTTGGTTGGCCAAAAAGGGCGTATGCGTTTTTTCCTGAATATATTCAGGAAAAAACGCATACGCCCTTTTTGGCCAAGTGCATTATTGTGGACGTTCTGCCTCTTTTCCTATGCTTTCAATGCAATTCCAGTCTACCTCCTGAAATCGGTTTCCTGCAATTCTGCCCCGCTTTCAAGTCCTCTTGGCAGCCTTACTTCAGTATATTTTTGGACGATAGCTGTCATTTATAACTCTGCAGGTTTGTGAATTACAGTGCCCCTGAGCTCCTTTCTTCAACTCGCTTTCTCGTGAGCTGGCCGCAACACCGCAGGATGGCTTCAGGCCCTAATCTGGTTGCGGCACGGCACGCTGAGCCTTTGGTTAATTCCTCTTCCTGGTGGGAAATGAGAGTTAAATTTGCCCGTCCAGACACCTCCAGCTAGTCTCTCATTCGTTCTCCCTATTCCTGTTCATCTTCCGCAGAAATTGCAAACTGGGCCATCAGGAGGTTAAAGGCGCTGACTCTCCAAGTCGGGAGAGTGTTAGTAAAGCGTCTGGCATGTTGCACCCGAGTACCAGGGGACGAAAACTGAGACATATTGGAACACGTCTCCCGATCACACGGTTGATCATACTCTGGGTTCCACATGCATGTTTTAGCTGAAGGAAGAATACCTTAAACCTGGAGAGTTGAGACCCGTGGAATGGGTACCATGCAATATGACTTCAAAGGGTCTTCATTTGCTCACCGAACCTCTCCAATCCTATCACTGCTGCGTTTATGCCCCTGTACACACACTTGATTCTCTTTCAGAGACATAGCAATCCATAGGTTTTAAGATACTTCCTAGTCAGGTACACTCTTAGGCATTTAATATGGGGTGTTGAGTCCATTTCGTTGAGCAAGGAGTAGCTCTTGTCTATTCCATATTTGGCTTAAGGAACTTTATCTGTGCTCATTTCAATCTCTGGTTTTATGCAGCACCCCAACTCACCTTTCCCCTTAAGCAAGCATAAGTTGGGTTTCTAAATTTGAGACCCTGTTCTGTTTTGTAATTCAGTTCCTGTGTAGCCAAGGTTACATTCCGTGTATTAGTGATATCTTATGATGTTTCTTTTCCTGTGTGACTTATTTCAGTTAGAATCATCGTACCTGAATCCACTCATTATGCTGCTACGGGCCTGATGACATAGATTTCATTGCTGAGTGATATTGCATTGTACGTAAGTACCACAACTTCTTTATCCATTTTTCACTTTCTGCGATATTGAACTTGTACCGTAAACCAGGTTCTTGTAAACAGAGCCGTCCCAACCTTTGGGGTGGCTGTGTCTTTTGATTTTAATTTCCCTAAGCTATAGGACCATAAGTGGAAGTGCCCTAGGCTCTGTTGCTTTGTTTTTTAGATGTTTCAGGAAACACCATACACTTCTCCCGAGTGGCTGTTGGCAATTGACATCCCGCCCATCAGCATAACAAGGCTCCCAGTCCTCCATGGCCTGTCCTGCCTTTCTGGATTTTACACTTTTTTCAGATGGCCCTTTTGACCGGGGGGAAGTGAGACTTCATTGTAGTGCAGATTTCCTTTGCAAGCTTGCTTGGTTGGCCAAAAAGGGCGTATGCGTTTTTTCCTGAATATATTCAGGAAAAAACGCATACGCCCTTTTTGGCCAAGTGCATCATTGTGGACGTTCTGCCTCTTTTCCTATGCTTTCAATGCAATTCCAGTCTACCTCCTGAAATCGGTTTCCTGCAATTCTGCCCCGCTTTCAAGTCCTCTTGGCAGCCTTACTTCAGTATATTTTTGGACGATAGCTGTCATTTATAACTCTGCAGGTTTGTGAATTACAGTGCCCCTGAGCTCCTTTCTTCAACTCGCTTTCTCGTGAGCTGGCCGCAACACCGCAGGATGGCTTCAGGCCCTAATCTGGTTCCGGCACGGCACGCTGAGCCTTTGGTTAATTCCTCTTCCTGGTGGGAAATGAGAGTTAAATTTGCCCGTCCAGACACCTCCAGCTAGTCTGTCATTGGTTCTCCCTATTCCTGTTCATCTTCCGCAGAAATTGCAAACTGGGCCAAACAGGAGGTTAAAGGCACTGACTCTCCAAGTCGGGAGAGTGTTAGTAAAGCGTCTGGAATGTTGCACCCGAGTACCAGGGGACGAAAACTGAGACATATTGGAACACGTCTCCCGATCACACGGTTGATCATACTCTGGGTTCCACATGCATGTTTTAGCTGAAGGAAGAATACCTTAAACCTGGAGAGTTGAGACCCGTGGAATGGGTACCATGCAATATGACTTCAAAGGGTCTTCATTTGCTCACCGAACCTCTCCAATCCTATCACTGCTGCGTTTATGCCCCTGTACACACACTTGATTCTCTTTCAGAGACATAGCAATCCATAGGTTTTAAGATACTTCCTAGTCAGGTACACTCTTAGGCATTTAATATGGGGTGTTGAGTCCATTTCCTTGAGCAAGGAGTAGCTCTTGTCTATTCCATATTTGGCTTAAGGAACTTTATCTGTGCTCATTTCAATCTCTGGTTTTATGCAGCACCCCAACTCACCTTTCCCCTTAAGCAAGCATAAGTTGGGTTTCTAAATTTGAGACCCTGTTCTGTTTTGTAATTCAGTTCCTGTGTAGCCAAGGTTACATTCCGTGTATTAGTGATATCTTATGATGTTTCTTTTCCTGTGTGACTTATTTCAGTTAGAATCATCGTACCTGAATCCACTCATTATGTTGCTACGGGCCTGATGACATAGATTTCATTGCTGAGTGATACTGCATTGTACGTAAGTACCAAAACTTCTTTATCCATTTTTCACTTTCTGCGATATTGAACTTGTACCGTAAACCAGGTTCTTGCAAACAGAGCCGTCCCAACCTTTGGGGTGGCTGTGTCTTTTGATTTTAATTTCCCTAAGCTATAGGACCATAAGTGGAAGTGCCCTAGGCTCTGTTGCTTTGTTTTTTAGATGTTTCAGGAAACACCATACACTTCTCCCGAGTGGCTGTTGGCAATTTACATCCCACCCATCAGCATAACATTCTCCCAGTCCTCCATGGCCTGTCCTGCCTTTCTGGATTTTACACTTTTTTCAGATGGCCCTTTTGACCGGGGGGAAGTGAGACTTCATTGTAGTGCAGATTTCCTTTGCAAGCTTGCTTGGTTGGCCAAAAAGGGCGTATGCGTTTTTTCCTGAATATATTCAGGAAAAAACGCATACGCCCTTTTTGGCCAAGTGCATCATTGTGGACGTTCTGCCTCTTTTCCTATGCTTTCAATGCAATTCCAGTCTACCTCCTGAAATCGGTTTCCTGCAATTCTGCCCCAAGTTCAAGTCCTCTTGGCAGCCTTACTTCAGTATATTTTTGGACGATAGCTGTCATTTATAACTCTGCAGGTTTGTGAATTACAGTGCCCCTGAGCTCCTTTCTTCAACTCGCTTTCTCGTGAGCTGGCCGCAACACCGCAGGATGGCTTCAGGCCCTAATCTGGTTCCGGCACGGCACGCTGAGCCTTTGGTTAATTCCTCTTCCTGGTGGGAAATGAGAGTTAAATTTGCCCGTCCAGACACCTCCAGCTAGTCTGTCATTGGTTCTCCCTATTCCTGTTCATCTTCCGCAGAAATTGCAAACTGGGCCAAACAGGAGGTTAAAGGCGCTGACTCTCCAAGTCGGGAGAGTGTTAGTAAAGCGTCTGGAATGTTGCACCCGAGTACCAGGGGACGAAAACTGAGACATATTGGAACACGTCTCCCGATCACACGGTTGATCATACTCTGGGTTCCACATGCATGTTTTAGCTGAAGGAAGAATACCTTAAACCTGGAGAGTTGAGACCCGTGGAATGGGTACCATGCAATATGACTTCAAAGGGTCTTCATTTGCTCACCGAACCTCTCCAATCCTATCACTGCTGCGTTTATGCCCCTGTACACACACTTGATTCTCTTTCAGAGACATAGCAATCCATAGGTTTTAAGATACTTCCTAGTCAGGTACACTCTTAGGCATTTAATATGGGGTGTTGAGTCCATTTCCTTGAGCAAGGAGTAGCTCTTGTCTATTCCATATTTGGCTTAAGGAACTTTATCTGTGCTCATTTCAATCTCTGGTTTTATGCAGCACCCCAACTCACCTTTCCCCTTAAGCAAGCATAAGTTGGGTTTCTAAATTTGAGACCCTGTTCTGTTTTGTAATTCAGTTCCTGTGTAGCCAAGGTTACATTCCGTGTATTAGTGATATCTTATGATGTTTCTTTTCCTGTGTGACTTATTTCAGTTAGAATCATCGTACCTGAATCCACTCATTATGTTGCTACGGGCCTGATGACATAGATTTCATTGCTGAGTGATACTGCATTGTACGTAAGTACCACAACTTCTTTATCCATTTTTCACTTTCTGCGATATTGAACTTGTACCGTAAACCAGGTTCTTGCAAACAGAGCCGTCCCAACCTTTGGGGTGGCTGTGTCTTTTGATTTTAATTTCCCTAAGCTATAGGACCATAAGTGGAAGTGCCCTAGGCTCTGTTGCTTTGTTTTTTAGATGTTTCAGGAAACACCATACACTTCTCCCGAGTGGCTGTTGGCAATTGACATCCCACCCATCAGCATAACATTCTCCCAGTCCTCCATGGCCTGTCATGCCTTTCTGGATTTTACACTTTTTTCAGATGGCCCTTTTGACCGGGGGGAAGTGAGACTTCATTGTAGTGCAGATTTCCTTTGCAAGCTTGCTTGGTTGGCCAAAAAGGGCGTATGCGTTTTTTCCTGAATATATTCAGGAAAAAACGCATACGCCCTTTTTGGCCAAGTGCATCATTGTGGACGTTCTGCCTCTTTTCCTATGCTTTAAATGCAATTCCAGTCTACCTCCTGAAATCGGTTTCCTGCAATTCTGCCCCAAGTTCAAGTCCTCTTGGCAGCCTTACTTCAGTATATTTTTGGACGATAGCTGTCATTTATAACTCTGCAGGTTTGTGAATTACAGTGCCCCTGAGCTCCTTTCTTCAACTCGCTTTCTCGTGAGCTGGCCGCAACACCGCAGGATGGCTTCAGGCCCTAATCTGGTTCCGGCACGGCATGCTGAGCCTTTGGTTAATTCCTCTTCCTGGTGGGAAATGAGAGTTAAATTTGCCCGTCCAGACACCTCCAGCTAGTCTCTCATTCGTTCTCCCTATTCCTGTTCATCTTCCGCAGAAATTGCAAACTGGGCCATCAGGAGGTTAAAGGCGCTGACTCTCCAAGTCGGGAGAGTGTTAGTAAAGCGTCTGGAATGTTGCACCCGAGTACCAGGGGACGAAAACTGACACATATTGGAACACGTCTCCCGATCACACGGTTGATCATACTCTGGGTTCCACATGCATGTTTTAGCTGAAGGAAGAATACCTTAAACCTGGAGAGTTGAGACCCGTGGAATGGGTACCATGCAATATGACTTCAAAGGGTCTTCATTTGCTCACTGAACCTCTCCAATCCTATCACTGCTGCGTTTATGCCCCTGTACACACACTTGATTCTCTTTCAGAGACATAGCAATCCATAGGTTTTAAGATACTTCCTAGTCAGGTACACTCTTAGGCATTTAATATGGGGTGTTGAGTCCATTTCCTTGAGCAAGGAGTAGCTCTTGTCTATTCCATATTTGGCTTAAGGAACTTTATCTGTGCTCATTTCAATCTCTGGTTTTATGCAGCACCCCAACTCACCTTTCCCCTTAAGCAAGCATAAGTTGGGTTTCTAAATTTGAGACCCTGTTCTGTTTTGTAATTCAGTTCCTGTGTAGCCAAGGTTACATTCCGTGTATTAGTGATATCTTATGATGTTTCTTTTCCTGTGTGACTTATTTCAGTTAGAATCATCGTACCTGAATCCACTCATTATGCTGCTACGGGCCTGATGACATAGATTTCATTGCTGAGTGATATTGCATTGTACGTAAGTACCACAACTTCTTTATCCATTTTTCACTTTCTGCGATATTGAACTTGTACCGTAAACCAGGTTCTTGTAAACAGAGCCGTCCCAACCTTTGGGGTGGCTGTGTCTTTTGATTTTAATTTCCCAAAGCTATAGGACCATAAGTGGAAGTGCCCTAGGCTCTGTTGCTTTGTTTTTTAGATGTTTCAGGAAACACCATACACTTCTCCCGAGTGGCTGTTGGCAATTTACATCCCACCCATCAGCATAACATTCTCCCAGTCCTCCATGGCCTGTCCTGCCTTTCTGGATTTTACACTTTTTTCAGATGGCCCTTTTGACCGGGGGGAAGTGAGACTTCATTGTAGTGCAGATTTCCTTTGCAAGCTTGCTTGGTTGGCCAAAAAGGGCGTATGCGTTTTTTCCTGAATATATTCAGGAAAAAACGCATACGCCCTTTTTGGCCAAGTGCATCATTGTGGACGTTCTGCCTCTTTTCCTATGCTTTAAATGCAATTCCAGTCTACCTCCTGAAATCGGTTTCCTGCAAGTCTGCCCCAAGTTCAAGTCCTCTTGGCAGCCTTACTTCAGTATATTTTTGGACGATAGCTGTCATTTATAACTCTGCAGGTTTGTGAATTACAGTGCCCCTGAGCTCCTTTCTTCAACTCGCTTTCTCGTGAGCTGGCCGCAACACCGCAGGATGGCTTCAGGCCCTAATCTGGTTCCGGCACGGCACGCTGAGCCTTTGGTTAATTCCTCTTCCTGGTGGGAAATGAGAGTTAAATTTGCCCGTCCAGACACCTCCAGCTAGTCTCTCATTCGTTCTCCCTATTCCTGTTCATCTTCCGCAGAAATTGCAAACTGGGCCATCAGGAGGTTAAAGGCGCTGACTCTCCAAGTCGGGAGAGTGTTAGTAAAGCGTCTGGCATGTTGCACCCGAGTACCAGGGGACGAAAACTGAGACATATTGGAACACGTCTCCCGATCACACGGTTGATCATACTCTGGGTTCCACATGCATGTTTTAGCTGAAGGAAGAATACCTTAAACCTGGAGAGTTGAGACCCGTGGAATGGGTACCATGCAATATGACTTCAAAGGGTCTTCATTTGCTCACCGAACCTCTCCAATCCTATCACTGCTGCGTTTATGCCCCTGTACACACACTTGATTCTCTTTCAGAGACATAGCAATCCATAGGTTTTAAGATACTTCCTAGTCAGGTACACTCTTAGGCATTTAATATGGGGTGTTGAGTCCATTTCGTTGAGCAAGGAGTAGCTCTTGTCTATTCCATATTTGGCTTAAGGAACTTTATCTGTGCTCATTTCAATCTCTGGTTTTATGCAGCACCCCAACTCACCTTTCCCCTTAAGCAAGCATAAGTTGGGTTTCTAAATTTGAGACCCTGTTCTGTTTTGTAATTCAGTTCCTGTGTAGCCAAGGTTACATTCCGTGTATTAGTGATATCTTATGATGTTTCTTTTCCTGTGTGACTTATTTCAGTTAGAATCATCGTACCTGAATCCACTCATTATGCTGCTACGGGCCTGATGACATAGATTTCATTGCTGAGTGATATTGCATTGTACGTAAGTACCACAACTTCTTTATCCATTTTTCACTTTCTGCGATATTGAACTTGTACCGTAAACCAGGTTCTTGTAAACAGAGCCGTCCCAACCTTTGGGGTGGCTGTGTCTTTTGATTTTAATTTCCCTAAGCTATAGGACCATAAGTGGAAGTGCCCTAGGCTCTGTTGCTTTGTTTTTTAGATGTTTCAGGAAACACCATACACTTCTCCCGAGTGGCTGTTGGCAATTGACATCCCGCCCATCAGCATAACAAGGCTCCCAGTCCTCCATGGCCTGTCCTGCCTTTCTGGATTTTACACTTTTTTCAGATGGCCCTTTTGACCGGGGGGAAGTGAGACTTCATTGTAGTGCAGATTTCCTTTGCAAGCTTGCTTGGTTGGCCAAAAAGGGCGTATGCGTTTTTTCCTGAATATATTCAGGAAAAAACGCATACGCCCTTTTTGGCCAAGTGCATCATTGTGGACGTTCTGCCTCTTTTCCTATGCTTTCAATGCAATTCCAGTCTACCTCCTGAAATCGGTTTCCTGCAATTCTGCCCCGCTTTCAAGTCCTCTTGGCAGCCTTACTTCAGTATATTTTTGGACGATAGCTGTCATTTATAACTCTGCAGGTTTGTGAATTACAGTGCCCCTGAGCTCCTTTCTTCAACTCGCTTTCTCGTGAGCTGGCCGCAACACCGCAGGATGGCTTCAGGCCCTAATCTGGTTCCGGCACGGCACGCTGAGCCTTTGGTTAATTCCTCTTCCTGGTGGGAAATGAGAGTTAAATTTGCCCGTCCAGACACCTCCAGCTAGTCTGTCATTGGTTCTCCCTATTCCTGTTCATCTTCCGCAGAAATTGCAAACTGGGCCAAACAGGAGGTTAAAGGCACTGACTCTCCAAGTCGGGAGAGTGTTAGTAAAGCGTCTGGAATGTTGCACCCGAGTACCAGGGGACGAAAACTGAGACATATTGGAACACGTCTCCCGATCACACGGTTGATCATACTCTGGGTTCCACATGCATGTTTTAGCTGAAGGAAGAATACCTTAAACCTGGAGAGTTGAGACCCGTGGAATGGGTACCATGCAATATGACTTCAAAGGGTCTTCATTTGCTCACCGAACCTCTCCAATCCTATCACTGCTGCGTTTATGCCCCTGTACACACACTTGATTCTCTTTCAGAGACATAGCAATCCATAGGTTTTAAGATACTTCCTAGTCAGGTACACTCTTAGGCATTTAATATGGGGTGTTGAGTCCATTTCCTTGAGCAAGGAGTAGCTCTTGTCTATTCCATATTTGGCTTAAGGAACTTTATCTGTGCTCATTTCAATCTCTGGTTTTATGCAGCACCCCAACTCACCTTTCCCCTTAAGCAAGCATAAGTTGGGTTTCTAAATTTGAGACCCTGTTCTGTTTTGTAATTCAGTTCCTGTGTAGCCAAGGTTACATTCCGTGTATTAGTGATATCTTATGATGTTTCTTTTCCTGTGTGACTTATTTCAGTTAGAATCATCGTACCTGAATCCACTCATTATGTTGCTACGGGCCTGATGACATAGATTTCATTGCTGAGTGATACTGCATTGTACGTAAGTACCACAACTTCTTTATCCATTTTTCACTTTCTGCGATATTGAACTTGTACCGTAAACCAGGTTCTTGCAAACAGAGCCGTCCCAACATTTGGGGTGGCTGTGTCTTTTGATTTTAATTTCCCTAAGCTATAGGACCATAAGTGGAAGTGCCCTAGGCTCTGTTGCTTTGTTTTTTAGATGTTTCAGGAAACACCATACACTTCTCCCGAGTGGCTGTTGGCAATTTACATCCCACCCATCAGCATAACATTCTCCCAGTCCTCCATGGCCTGTCATGCCTTTCTGGATTTTACACTTTTTTCAGATGGCCCTTTTGACCGGGGGGAAGTGAGACTTCATTGTAGTGCAGATTTCCTTTGCAAGCTTGCTTGGTTGGCCAAAAAGGGCGTATGCGTTTTTTCCTGAATATATTCAGGAAAAAACGCATACGCCCTTTTTGGCCAAGTGCATCATTGTGGACGTTCTGCCTCTTTTCCTATGCTTTAAATGCAATTCCAGTCTACCTCCTGAAATTGGTTTCCTGCAATTCTGCCCCAAGTTCAAGTCCTCTTGGCAGCCTTACTTCAGTATATTTTTGGACGATAGCTGTCATTTATAACTCTGCAGGTTTGTGAATTACAGTGCCCCTGAGCTCCTTTCTTCAACTCGCTTTCTCGTGAGCTGGCCGCAACACCGCAGGATGGCTTCAGGCCCTAATCTGGTTCCGGCACGGCATGCTGAGCCTTTGGTTAATTCCTCTTCCTGGTGGGAAATGAGAGTTAAATTTGCCCGTCCAGACACCTCCAGCTAGTCTCTCATTCGTTCTCCCTATTCCTGTTCATCTTCCGCAGAAATTGCAAACTGGGCCATCAGGAGGTTAAAGGCGCTGACTCTCCAAGTCGGGAGAGTGTTAGTAAAGCGTCTGGAATGTTGCACCCGAGTACCAGGGGACGAAAACTGACACATATTGGAACACGTCTCCCGATCACACGGTTGATCATACTCTGGGTTCCACATGCATGTTTTAGCTGAAGGAAGAATACCTTAAACCTGGAGAGTTGAGACCCGTGGAATGGGTACCATGCAATATGACTTCAAAGGGTCTTCATTTGCTCACCGATCCTCTCCAATCCTATCACTGCTGCGTTTATGCCCCTGTACACACACTTGATTCTCTTTCAGAGACATAGCAATCCATAGGTTTTAAGATACTTCCTAGTCAGGTACACTCTTAGGCATTTAATATGGGGTGTTGAGTCCATTTCCTTGAGCAAGGAGTAGCTCTTGTCTATTCCATATTTGGCTTAAGGAACTTTATCTGTGCTCATTTCAATCTCTGGTTTTATGCAGCACCCCAACTCACCTTTCCCCTTAAGCAAGCATAAGTTGGGTTTCTAAATTTGAGACCCTGTTCTGTTTTGTAATTCAGTTCCTGTGTAGCCAAGGTTACATTCCGTGTATTAGTGATATCTTATGATGTTTCTTTTCCTGTGTGACTTATTTCAGTTAGAATCATCGTACCTGAATCCACTCATTATGCTGCTACGGGCCTGATGACATAGATTTCATTGCTGAGTGATATTGCATTGTACGTAAGTACCACAACTTCTTTATCCATTTTTCACTTTCTGCGATATTGAACTTGTACCGTAAACCAGGTTCTTGTAAACAGAGCCGTCCCAACCTTTGGGGTGGCTGTGTCTTTTGATTTTAATTTCCCTAAGCTATAGGACCATAAGTGGAAGTGCCCTAGGCTCTGTTGCTTTGTTTTTTAGATGTTTCAGGAAACACCATACACTTCTCCCGAGTGGCTGTTGGCAATTGACATCCCGCCCATCAGCATAACAAGGCTCCCAGTCCTCCATGGCCTGTCCTGCCTTTCTGGATTTTACACTTTTTTCAGATGGCCCTTTTGACCGGGGGGAAGTGAGACTTCATTGTAGTGCAGATTTCCTTTGCAAGCTTGCTTGGTTGGCCAAAAAGGGCGTATGCGTTTTTTCCTGAATATATTCAGGAAAAAACGCATACGCCCTTTTTGGCCAAGTGCATCATTGTGGACGTTCTGCCTCTTTTCCTATGCTTTAAATGCAATTCCAGTCTACCTCCTGAAATCGGTTTCCTGCAATTCTGCCCCGCTTTCAAGTCCTCTTGGCAGCCTTACTTCAGTATATTTTTGGACGATAGCTGTCATTTATAACTCTGCAGGTTTGTGAATTACAGTGCCCCTGAGCTCCTTTCTTCAACTCGCTTTCTCGTGAGCTGGCCGCAACACCGCAGGATGGCTTCAGGCCCTAATCTGGTTCCGGCACGGCACGCTGAGCCTTTGGTTAATTCCTCTTCCTGGTGGGAAATGAGAGTTAAATTTGCCCGTCCAGACACCTCCAGCTAGTCTGTCATTGGTTCTCCCTATTCCTGTTCATCTTCCGCAGAAATTGCAAACTGGGCCAAACAGGAGGTTAAAGGCACTGACTCTCCAAGTCGGGAGAGTGTTAGTAAAGCGTCTGGAATGTTGCACCCGAGTACCAGGGGACGAAAACTGACACATATTGGAACACGTCTCCCGATCACACGGTTGATCATACTCTGGGTTCCACATGCATGTTTTAGCTGAAGGAAGAATACCTTAAACCTGGAGAGTTGAGACCCGTGGAATGGGTACCATGCAATATGACTTCAAAGGGTCTTCATTTGCTCACTGAACCTCTCCAATCCTATCACTGCTGCGTTTATGCCCCTGTACACACACTTGATTCTCTTTCAGAGACATAGCAATCCATAGGTTTTAAGATACTTCCTAGTCAGGTACACTCTTAGGCATTTAATATGGGGTGTTGAGTCCATTTCGTTGAGCAAGGAGTAGCTCTTGTCTATTCCATATTTGGCTTAAGGAACTTTATCTGTGCTCATTTCAATCTCTGGTTTTATGCAGCACCCCAACTCACCTTTCCCCTTAAGCAAGCATAAGTTGGGTTTCTAAATTTGAGACCCTGTTCTGTTTTGTAATTCAGTTCCTGTGTAGCCAAGGTTACATTCCGTGTATTAGTGATATCTTATGATGTTTCTTTTCCTGTGTGACTTATTTCAGTTAGAATCATCGTACCTGAATCCACTCATTATGCTGCTACAGGCCTGATGACATAGATTTCATTGCTGAGTGATATTGCATTGTACGTAAGTACCACAACTTCTTTATCCATTTTTCACTTTCTGCGATATTGAACTTGTACCGTAAACCAGGTTCTTGTAAACAGAGCCGTCCCAACCTTTGGGGTGGCTGTGTCTTTTGATTTTAATTTCCCAAAGCTATAGGACCATAAGTGGAAGTGCCCTAGGCTCTGTTGCTTTGTTTTTTAGATGTTTCAGGAAACACCATACACTTCTCCCGAGTGGCTGTTGGCAATTTACATCCCACCCATCAGCATAACATTCTCCCAGTCCTCCATGGCCTGTCCTGCCTTTCTGGATTTTACACTTTTTTCAGATGGCCCTTTTGACCGGGGGGAGGTGAGACTTCATTGTAGTGCAGATTTCCTTTGCAAGCTTGCTTGGTTGGCCAAAAAGGGCGTATGCGTTTTTTCCTGAATATATTCAGGAAAAAACGCATACGCCCTTTTTGGCCAAGTGCATCATTGTGGACGTTCTGCCTCTTTTCCTATGCTTTAAATGCAATTCCAGTCTACCTCCTGAAATCGGTTTCCTGCAAGTCTGCCCCAAGTTCAAGTCCTCTTGGCAGCCTTACTTCAGTATATTTTTGGACGATAGCTGTCATTTATAACTCTGCAGGTTTGTGAATTACAGTGCCCCTGAGCTCCTTTCTTCAACTCGCTTTCTCGTGAGCTGGCCGCAACACCGCAGGATGGCTTCAGGCCCTAATCTGGTTCCGGCACGGCACGCTGAGCCTTTGGTTAATTCCTCTTCCTGGTGGGAAATGAGAGTTAAATTTGCCCGTCCAGACACCTCCAGCTAGTCTCTCATTCGTTCTCCCTATTCCTGTTCATCTTCCGCAGAAATTGCAAACTGGGCCATCAGGAGGTTAAAGGCGCTGACTCTCCAAGTCGGGAGAGTGTTAGTAAAGCGTCTGGCATGTTGCACCCGAGTACCAGGGGACGAAAACTGAGACATATTGGAACACGTCTCCCGATCACACGGTTGATCATACTCTGGGTTCCACATGCATGTTTTAGCTGAAGGAAGAATACCTTAAACCTGGAGAGTTGAGACCCGTGGAATGGGTACCATGCAATATGACTTCAAAGGGTCTTCATTTGCTCACCGAACCTCTCCAATCCTATCACTGCTGCGTTTATGCCCCTGTACACACACTTGATTCTCTTTCAGAGACATAGCAATCCATAGGTTTTAAGATACTTCCTAGTCAGGTACACTCTTAGGCATTTAATATGGGGTGTTGAGTCCATTTCGTTGAGCAAGGAGTAGCTCTTGTCTATTCCATATTTGGCTTAAGGAACTTTATCTGTGCTCATTTCAGTCTCTGGTTTTATGCAGCACCCCAACTCACCTTTCCCCTTAAGCAAGCATAAGTTGGGTTTCTAAATTTGAGACCCTGTTCTGTTTTGTAATTCAGTTCCTGTGTAGCCAAGGTTACATTCCGTGTATTAGTGATATCTTATGATGTTTCTTTTTCTGTGTGACCTATTTCAGTTAGAATCATCATACCTGAATCCACTCATTATGCTGCTACGGGCCTGATGACATAGATGTCATTGCTGAGTGATATTGCATTGTACGTAAGTACCACAACTTCTTTATCCATTTTTCACTTTCTGCGATATTGAACTTGTACTGTAAACCAGCTTCTTGTAAACAGAGCCGTCCCAAACTTTGGGGTGGCTGTGTCTTTTTGATTTTAATTTCCCTAAGCTATAGGACCGTAAGTGGAAGTGCCCTAGGCTCTGTTGCTTTGTTTTTTAGATGTTTCAGGAAACACCATACACTTCTCCCGAGTGGCTGTTGGCAATTTACATCCCGCCCATCAGCATAACAAGGCTCCCAGTTCTCCATGGCCGGTCCTGCCTTTCTGGATTTTACACTTTGTTCAGATGGCCCTTTTGACCGGGGGGAGGTGAGACTTCATTGTAGTGCAGATTTCATTTGCAAGCTTGCTTGGTTGGCCAAAAAGGGCGTATGCGTTTTTTCCTGAATATATTCAGGAAAAAACGCATATGCCCTTTTTGGCCAAGTGCATCATTGTGGACGTTCTGCCTCTTTTCCTATGCTTTAAATGCAATTCCAGTCTACCTCCTGAAATCAGTTTCCTGCAATTCTGCCCCGCTTTCAAGTCCTCTTGGCAGCCTGACTTCAGTATATTTTTGGACGATAGTTGTCATTTATAACTGTGCAGGTTTGTGAATTACAGTGCCCCTGAGCTCCTTTCTTCAACTCGCTTTCTTGTGAGCTGGCCACAACACCGCAGGATTGCTTCAGGCCCTAATCTGGTTCCGGCACGGCACGCTGAGCCTTTGTTTAAATCCTCTTCCTGGTGGGAAATGAGAGTTAAATTTGCCCGTCCAGACACCTCCAGCTAGTGTCTCATTGGTTCTCCCTATTCCTGTTCATCTTCCGCAGAAATTGCAAACTGGGCCAAACAGGAGGTTAAAGGCACTGACTCTCCAAGTCGGGAGAGTGTTAGTAAAGCATCTGGAATGTTGCACCTGAGTACCAGGGTCGAGAACGGAGACATATTTGAACACGTCTCCCGATTACACGGCTGATCATACTCTGCGTTCCACATGCATGTTTTAGCTGAAGGAAGAAACCCTTCAACCTGGAGAGTTGAGACCCGTGGAATGGGTACCATGCAATATGACTTCAAAGGGTCTTCATTTGCTCACCGAACCTCTCTAATCCTATCACTGCTGCGTTTATGTCCCTGTACACACGCTTGATTCTCTTTCGGAGACATAGCAGTCCATAGGTTTTAAGATACTTACTAGTCAGGTACATTCTTAGGCGTTTAATATGGGGTGTTGAGTCCATTTCATTGAGCAAGGAGTAGCTCTTGTCTATTACATATTTGGCTTAAGGAACTTTATCTGTGCTCATTTCAATCTCTGGTTTTATGCAGCACCCCAACTCACCTTTCCCCTTAAGCAAACATAAGTTGGTTTTCTAAATTTGAGACACTGTTGTGTTTGTAATTCATTTCCTGGGTAGCCAAGTTTATATTCCGTGTATTAGTGATATCTTATGATGTTTCTTTTTCTGTGTGACCTATTTCAGTTAGAATCATCATACCTGAATCCACTCATTATGCTGCTACGGGCCTGATGACATAGATGTCATTGCTGAGTGATACTGCATTGTACGTAAGTACCACAACTTCTTTATCCATTTTTCACTTTCTGCGATATTGAACTTGTCCCGTTAACGAGTTTCTTGTAAACAGAGCCGTCCCAAACTTTGGGGTGGCTGTGTCTTTTTGATTTTAATTTCCCTATGCTATAGGACCATAAGTGGAAGTGCCCTAGGCTCTGTTGCTTTGTTTTTTAGATGTTTCAGGAAACACCATATACTTCTCCCGAGTGGCTGTTGGCAATTTACATCCCGCCCATCAGCATAACAAGGCTGCCATTTCTCCATGGCCTGTCCTGCCTTTCTGGATTTTACACTTTTTTCAGATGGCCCTTTTGACCGGGGGAAGTGAGACTTCATTGTAGTGTAGATTTCCTTTGCAAGCTTGCTTGGTTGGCCAAAAAGGGCGTATGCGTGTTTTCCTGAATATATTCCAGAAAAAATGCATACGCCCTTTTTGGCCAAGTGCATCATTGTCGACGTTCTGCCTCTTTTCCTATGCTTTAAATGCAATTCCAGTCTACCTCCTGAAATCGGTTTCCTGCAATTCTGCCCCGCTTTCAAGTCCTCTTGGCAGCCTTCCTTCAGTATATTTTTGGACGATAGCTGTCATTTATAACTCTGCAGGTTTGTGAATTACAGTGCCCCTGAGCTCCTTTCTTCAACTCGCTTTCTTGTTAGCTGGCCGCAACACCGCAGGATTGCTTCAGGCCCTAATCTGGTTCCGGCACGGCACGCTGAGCCTTTGGTTAATTCCTCTTCCTGGTGGGAAATGAGAGTTAAATTTGCCCGTCCAGACACCTCCAGCTAGTCTATCATTGGTTCTCCCTATTCCTGTTCATCTTCCGCAGAAATTGCAAACTGGGCCAAACAGGAGGTTAAAGGCACTGACTCTCCAAGTCGGGAGAGTGTTAGTAAAGCGTCTGGAATGTTGCACCCGAGTACCAGGGGACGAAAACTGACACATATTGGAACACGTCTCCCGATCACACGGTTGATCATACTCTGGGTTCCACATGCATGTTTTAGCTGAAGGAAGAATACCTTAAACCTGGAGAGTTGAGACCCGTGGAATGGGTACCATGCAATATGACTTCAAAGGGTCTTCATTTGCTCACCGAACCTCTCCAATCCTATCACTGCTGCGTTTATGCCCCTGTACACACACTTGATTCTCTTTCAGAGACATAGCAATCCATAGGTTTTAAGATACTTCCTAGTCAGGTACACTCTTAGGCATTTAATATGGGGTGTTGAGTCCATTTCGTTGAGCAAGGAGTAGCTCTTGTCTATTCCATATTTGGCTTAAGGAACTTTATCTGTGCTCATTTCAATCTCTGGTTTTATGCATCACCCCAACTCACCTTTCCCCTTAAGCAAGCATAAGTTGGGTTTCTAAATTTGAGACCCTGTTCTGTTTTGTAATTCAGTTCCTGTGTAGCCAAGGTTACATTCCGTGTATTAGTGATATCTTATGATGTTTCTTTTCCTGTGTGACTTATTTCAGTTAGAATCATCATACCTGAATCCACTCATTATGTTGCTACGGGCCTGATGACATAGATTTCATTGCTGAGTGATACTGCATTGTACGTAAATACCACAACTTGTTTATCCATTTTTCACTTTCTGTGATATTGAACTTGTACCGTAAACCAGGTTCTTGCAAACAGAGCCGTCCCAACCTTTGGGGTGGCTGTGTCTTTTGATTTTAATTTCCCAAAGCTATAGGACCATAAGTGGAAGTGCCCTAGGCTCTGTTGCTTTGTTTTTTAGATGTTTCAGGAAACACCATACACTTCTCCCGAGTGGCTTTGGCAATTTACATCCCACCCATCAGCATAACATTCTCCCAGTCCTCCATGGCCTGTCCTGCCTTTCTGGATTTTACACTTTTTTCAGATGGCCCTTTTGACTGGGGGGAAGTGAGACTTCATTGTAGTGCAGATTTCCTTTGCAAGCTTGCTTGGTGGCCAAAAAGGGCGTATGCGTTTTTTCCTGAATATATTCAGGAAAAAACGCATACGCCCTTTTTGGCCAAGTGCATCATTGTGGACGTTCTGCCTCTTTTCCTATGCTTTAAATGCAATTCCAGTCTACCTCCTGAAATCGGTTTCCTGCAATTCTGCCCCAAGTTCAACTCCTCTTGGCAGCCTTACTTCAGTATATTTTTGGACGATAGCTGTCATTTATAACTCTGCAGGTTTGTGAATTACAGTGCCCCTGAGCTCCTTTCTTCAACTCGCTTTCTCGTGAGCTGGCCGCAACACCGCAGGATGGCTTCAGGCCCTAATCTGGTTCCGGCACGGCACGCTGAGCCTTTGGTTAATTCCTCTTCCTGGTGGGAAATGAGAGTTAAATTTGCCCGTCCAGACACCTCCAGCTAGTCTGTCATTGGTTCTCCCTATTCCTGTTCATCTTCCGCAGAAATTGCAAACTGGGCCATCAGGAGGTTAAAGGCGCTGACTCTCCAAGTCGGGAGAGTGTTAGTAAAGCGTCTGGAATGTTGCACCCGAGTACCAGGGGACGAAAACTGAGACATATTGGAACACGTCTCCCGATCACACGGTTGATCATACTCTGGGTTCCACATGCATGTTTTAGCTGAAGGAAGAATACCTTAAACCTGGAGAGTTGAGACCCGTGGAATGGGTACCATGCAATATGACTTCAAAGGGTCTTCATTTGCTCACCGAACCTCTCCAATCCTATCACTGCTGCGTTTATGCCCCTGTACACACACTTGATTCTCTTTCAGAGACATAGCAATCCATAGGTTTTAAGATACTTCCTAGTCAGGTACACTCTTAGGCATTTAATATGGGGTGTTGAGTCCATTTCGTTGAGCAAGGAGTAGCTCTTGTCTATTCCATATTTGGCTTAAGGAACTTTATCTGTGCTCATTTCAATCTCTGGTTTTATGCAGCACCCCAACTCACCTTTCCCCTTAAGCAAACATAAGTTGGTTTTCTAAATTTGAGACACTGTTGTGTTTGTAATTCACTTCCTGGGTAGCCAAGTTTACATTCCGTGTATTAGTGATATCTTATGATGTTTCTTTTTCTGTGTGACCTATTTCAGTTAGAATCATCATACCTGAATCCACTCATTATGCTGCTACGGGCCTGATGACATAGATGTCATTGCTGAGTGATATTGCATTGTACGTAAGTACCACAACTTCTTTATCCATTTTTCACTTTCTGCGATATTGAACTTGTACTGTAAACCAGCTTCTTGTAAACAGAGCCGTCCCAAACTTTGGGGTGGCTGTGTCTTTTTGATTTTAATTTCCCTAAGCTATAGGACCGTAAGTGGAAGTGCCCTAGGCTCTGTTGCTTTGTTTTTTAGATGTTTCAGGAAACACCATACACTTCTCCCGAGTGGCTGTTGGCAATTTACATCCCGCCCATCAGCATAACAAGGCTCCCAGTTCTCCATGGCCGGTCCTGCCTTTCTGGATTTTACACTTTGTTCAGATGGCCCTTTTGACCGGGGGGAGGTGAGACTTCATTGTAGTGCAGATTTCATTTGCAAGCTTGCTTGGTTGGCCAAAAAGGGCGTATGCGTTTTTTCCTGAATATATTCAGGAAAAAACGCATATGCCCTTTTTGGCCAAGTGCATCATTGTGGACGTTCTGCCTCTTTTCCTATGCTTTAAATGCAATTCCAGTCTACCTCCTGAAATCAGTTTCCTGCAATTCTGCCCCGCTTTCAAGTCCTCTTGGCAGCCTGACTTCAGTATATTTTTGGACGATAGTTGTCATTTATAACTGTGCAGGTTTGTGAATTACAGTGCCCCTGAGCTCCTTTCTTCAACTCGCTTTCTTGTGAGCTGGCCACAACACCGCAGGATTGCTTCAGGCCCTAATCTGGTTCCGGCACGGCACGCTGAGCCTTTGTTTAAATCCTCTTCCTGGTGGGAAATGAGAGTTAAATTTGCCCGTCCAGACACCTCCAGCTAGTGTCTCATTGGTTCTCCCTATTCCTGTTCATCTTCCGCAGAAATTGCAAACTGGGCCAAACAGGAGGTTAAAGGCACTGACTCTCCAAGTCGGGAGAGTGTTAGTAAAGCATCTGGAATGTTGCACCTGAGTACCAGGGTCGAGAACGGAGACATATTTGAACACGTCTCCCGATTACACGGCTGATCATACTCTGCGTTCCACATGCATGTTTTAGCTGAAGGAAGAAACCCTTCAACCTGGAGAGTTGAGACCCGTGGAATGGGTACCATGCAATATGACTTCAAAGGGTCTTCATTTGCTCACCGAACCTCTCTAATCCTATCACTGCTGCGTTTATGTCCCTGTACACACGCTTGATTCTCTTTCGGAGACATAGCAGTCCATAGGTTTTAAGATACTTACTAGTCAGGTACATTCTTAGGCGTTTAATATGGGGTGTTGAGTCCATTTCATTGAGCAAGGAGTAGCTCTTGTCTATTACATATTTGGCTTAAGGAACTTTATCTGTGCTCATTTCAATCTCTGGTTTTATGCAGCACCCCAACTCACCTTTCCCCTTAAGCAAACATAAGTTGGTTTTCTAAATTTGAGACACTGTTGTGTTTGTAATTCATTTCCTGGGTAGCCAAGTTTATATTCCGTGTATTAGTGATATCTTATGATGTTTCTTTTTCTGTGTGACCTATTTCAGTTAGAATCATCATACCTGAATCCACTCATTATGCTGCTACGGGCCTGATGACATAGATGTCATTGCTGAGTGATACTGCATTGTACGTAAGTACCACAACTTCTTTATCCATTTTTCACTTTCTGCGATATTGAACTTGTCCCGTTAACGAGTTTCTTGTAAACAGAGCCGTCCCAAACTTTGGGGTGGCTGTGTCTTTTTGATTTTAATTTCCCTATGCTATAGGACCATAAGTGGAAGTGCCCTAGGCTCTGTTGCTTTGTTTTTTAGATGTTTCAGGAAACACCATATACTTCTCCCGAGTGGCTGTTGGCAATTTACATCCCGCCCATCAGCATAACAAGGCTGCCATTTCTCCATGGCCTGTCCTGCCTTTCTGGATTTTACACTTTTTTCAGATGGCCCTTTTGACCGGGGGAAGTGAGACTTCATTGTAGTGTAGATTTCCTTTGCAAGCTTGCTTGGTTGGCCAAAAAGGGCATATGCGTGTTTTCCTGAATATATTCCAGAAAAAATGCATACGCCCTTTTTGGCCAAGTGCATCATTGTCGACGTTCTGCCTCTTTTCCTATGCTTTAAATGCAATTCCAGTCTACCTCCTGAAATCGGTTTCCTGCAATTCTGCCCCGCTTTCAAGTCCTCTTGGCAGCCTTCCTTCAGTATATTTTTGGACGATAGCTGTCATTTATAACTCTGCAGGTTTTTGAATTACAGTTCCACTGAGCTCCTTTCTTCAACTCGCTTTCTTGTGAGCTGGCCGGAACACCTCAGGATTGTTTCAGGCCCTAATCTGGTTGTGGCACGGCACGCTGAGCCTTTGGTTAATTCCTCTTCCTGGTGGGAAATGAGAGTTAAATTTGCCCGTCCAGACACCTCCAGCTAGTGTCTCATTGGTTCTCCCTATTCCTGTTCATCTTCCGCAGAAATTGCAAACTGGGCAAAACAGGAGGTTAAAGGCACTGACTCTCCAAGTCGCGAGAGTGTTAGTAAAGCATCTGGAATGTTACACCCGAGTACCAGGGGACGACCACTGATACATATTTGAACACGTCTCCCGATCACACGGTTGATCATACTCTGGGTTCCACATGCATGTTTTAGCTGAAGGAAGAATACCTTAAACCTGGAGAGTTGAGACCCGTGGAATGGGTACCATACAATATGACTTCAAAAGGGATTCATTTGCTCACCAAACCTCTCCAATCCTATCACTGCTGCGTTTATGCCCCTGTACACACGCTTGATTCTCTTTCGGAGACATAGCAATCCATAGGTTTTAAGATACTTACAAGTCAGGTACATTCGTAGGCGTTTAATATGGGGTGTTGGCCCATTTCGTTGAGCAAGGAGTAGCTCTTGTATACTTCATATTTGGCTTAAGGAACTTTATCTGTGCTCATTTCAATCTCTGGTTTTATGCAGCACCCCAACTCACCTTTCCCCTTAAGCAAGCATAAGTTGGTTTTCTAAATTTGAGACCCTGTTCTGTTTTGTAATCCAGTTCCTGTGTAGCCAAGTTTACATTCCGTGTATTAGTGATATCTTATGATGTTTCTTTTTCTGTGTGACTAATTTCAGTTAGAAGCATCATACCTGAATCCACTCATTATGCTGCTACGGGCCTGATGACATAGATGTCATGGCTGAGTGATATTGCATTGTACGTAAGTACCACAACTTCTTTATCCATTTTTTGCTTTCTGCGATATTGAACTTGTACCGTAAACGAGGTTCTTGTAAACAGAGCCGTCCCAAACTTTGGGGGTGGCTGTGTCTTTTTGATTTTAATTTCCATAAGCTATAGGACCATAAGTGGAAGTGCCCTAGGCTCTGTTGCTTTGTTTTTTAGATGTTTCAGGAAACACCATACACTTCTCCCGAGTGGCTGTTGGCAATTTACATCCCGCCCATCAGCATAACAAGGCTCCCAGTTCTCCATGGCCTGTCCTGCCTTTCTGGATTTTACACTTTGTTCAGATGGCCCTTTTGACCGGAGGGAAGTGAGACTTCATTGTAGTGCAGATTTCCTTTGCAAGCTTGCTTGGTTGGCCAAAAAGGGCGTATGCGTTTTTTCCTGAATATATTCAGGAAAAAACGCATACGCACTTTTTGGCCAAGTGCATCATTGTCGACGTTCTGCCTCTATTCCTATGCTTTAAATGCAATTCCAGTCTACCTCCTGAAATCGGTTTCCTGCAATTCTGCCCCGCTTTCAAGTCCTCTTGGCAGCCTTACTTCAGTATATTTTTGGACGATAGCTGTCATTTATAACTCTGCAGGTTTGTGAATTACAGTGCCCCTGAGCTCCTTTCTTCAACTCGCTTTCTCGTGAGCTGGCCGCAACACCGCAGGATGGCTTCAGGCTTCCGGCACGGCACGCTGAGCCTTTGGTTAATTCCTCTTCCTGGTGGGAAATGAGAGTTAAATTTGCCCGTCCAGACACCTGCAGCTAGTCTCTCATTGGTTCTCCCTATTCCTGTTCATCTTCCTCACAAATTGCAAACTGGGCCAAACAGGAGGTTAAAGGCACTGACTCTCCAAGTCAGGAGAGTGTTAGTATAGCGTCTGGAATGTTGCACCCGAGTACCAGGGGACGAAAACTGACACATATTGGAACACGTCTCCCGATCACACGGTTGATCATACTCTGGGTTCCACATGCATGTTTTAGCTGAAGGAAGAATACCTTAAACCTGGAGAGTTGAGACCCGTGGAATGGGTACCATGCAATACGACTTCAAAGGGTCTTCATTTGCTCACCGAACCTCTCCAATCCTATCACTGCTGCATTTATGCCCCTGTACACACGCTTGATTCTCTTTCAGAGACATAGCAATCCATAGCTTTTAAGATACTTACTAGTCAGGTACATACTTAGGCATTTAATATGGTGTGTTGAGTCCATTTCGTTGAGCAAGGAGTAGCTCTTGTCTATTCCATATTTGGCTTAAGGAACTTTATCTGTGCTCATTTCAATCTCTGGTTTTATGCAGGACCCCAACTCACCTTTCCCCTTAAGCAAACATAAGTTGGTTTTCTAAATTTGAGACACTGTTGTGTTTGTAATTCACTTCCTGGGTAGCCAAGTTTACATTCCGTGTATTAGTGATAACTTATGATGTTTCTTTTTCTGTGTGACTTATTTCAGTTAGAATCATCATACCTCAATCCACTCATTACGCTTCTACGGGCCTGATGACATAGATGTCATTGCTGAGTGATATTGCATTGTACGTAAGTACCACAACTTCTTTATCCATTTTTCACTTTCTGCGATATTGAACTTGTACCGTAAACGAGGTTCTTGTAAACAGAGCCGTCCCAAACTTTGGGGTGGCTGTGTTTTTTTGATTTTAATTTCCCTAAGCTATAGGACCATAAGTGGAAGTGCCCTAGGCTCTGTTGCTTTGTTTTTTAGATGTTTCAGGAAACACCATACACTTCTCCCGAGTGGCTGTTGGCAATTTACATCCCGCCCATCAGCATAACAAGGCTCCCAGTTCTCCATGGCCTGTCCTGCCTTTCTGGATTTTACACTTTGTTCAGATGGCCCGTTTGACCGGGGGGAAGTGAGACTTCATTGTAGTGCAGATTTCCTTTGCAAGCTTGCTTGGTTGGCCAAAAAGGGCGTATGCGTTTTTTCCTGAATATATTCAGGAAAAAACGCATACGCCCTTTTTGGCCAAGTGCATCATTGTGGACGTTCTGCCTCTTTTCCTATGCTTTCAATGCAATTCCAGTCTACCTCCTGAAATCGGTTTCCTGCAATTCTGCCCCACTTTCAAGTCCTCTTGGCAGCCTTACATCAGTATATTTTTGGACGATAGCTGTCATTAATAACTCTGCAGGTTTGTGAATTACAGTGCCACTGAGCTCCTTTCTTCAACTCGCTTTCTTGTGAGCTGGCCGGAACACCTCAGGATTGTTTCAGGCCCTAATCTGGTTCCGGCACGGCACGCTGAGCCTTTGGTTAATTCCTCTTCCTGGTGCGAAATGAGAGTTAAATTTGCCCGTCCAGACACCTCCAGCTAGTCTCTCATTGGTGCTCCCTATTCCTGTTCATCTTCCGCAGAAATTGCAAACTGGGCCAAACAGGAGGTTAAAGGCACTGACTCTCCAAGTCGGGAGAGTGTTAGTAAAGCGTCTGGAATGTTGCACCCGAGTACCAGGGGACGACAACGGAGACATATTGGAACACGTCTCCCGATCACACGGTTGATCATACTCTGGGTTCCACATGCATGTTTTAGCTGAAGGAAGAATCCCTTAAAACTGGAGAGTTGAGACCCGTGGAATGGGTACCATGCAATATGACTTCAAAAGGTCTTCATTTGCTCACCGAACCTCTCCAATCCTATCACTGCTGCGTTTATGCCCCTGCACACACGCTTGATTCTCTTTCAGAGACATAGCAATCCATAGCTTTTAAGATACTTACCAGTCAGTTACATACTTAGGCATTTAATATGGGGTGTTGAGTCCATTTCGTTGAGCAAGGAGTAGCTCTTGTCTATTACATATTTGGATTAAGGAACTTTATCTGTGCTCATTTCAATCTCTGGTTTTATGCAGCACCCCAACTCACCTTTCCCCTTAAGCAAACATAAGTTGGTTTTCTAAATTTGAGACCCTGTTGTGTTTGTAATTCAGTTCCTGTGTAGCCAAGTTTACATTCCGTGTATTAGTGATATCTTATGATGTTTCTTTTTCTGTGTGACTTATTTCAGTTAGAATCATCATACCTCAATCCACTCATTACGCTTCTACGGGCCTGATGACATAGATGTCATTGCTGAGTGATATTGCATTGTACGTAAGTACCACAACTTCTTTATCCATTTTTCACTTTCTGCGATATTGAACTTGTACCGTAAACGAGGTTCTTGTAAACAGAGCCGTCCCAAACTTTGGGGTGGCTGTGTCTTTTTGATTTTAATTTCCCTAAGCTATAGGACCATAAGTGGAAGTGCCCTAGGCTCTGTTGCTTTGTTTTTTAGATGTTTCAGGAAACACCATACACTTCTCCCGAGTGGCTGTTGGCAATTTACATCCCGCCCATCAGCATAACAAGGCTGCCAGTTCTCCATGGCCTGTCCTGCCTTTCTGGATTTTACACTTTGTTCAGATGGCCCTTTTGACCGGAGGGAAGTGAGACTTCATTGTAGTGCAGATTTCCTTTGCAAGCTTGCTTGGTTGGCCAAAAAGGGCGTATGCGTTTTTTCCTGAATATATTCAGGAAAAAACGCATACGCACTTTTTGGCCAAGTGCATCATTGTCGACGTTCTGCCTCTATTCCTATGGTTTAAATGCAATTCCAGTCTACCTCCTGAAATCGGTTTCCTGCAATTCTGCCCCGCTTTCAAGTCCTCTTGGCAGCCTTACTTCAGTATATTTTTGGACGATAGCTGTCATTTATAACTCTGCAGGTTTGTGAATTACAGTGCCCCTGAGCTCCTTTCTTCAACTCGCTTTCTTGTGAACTGGCCGCAACACCGCAGGATTGCTTCAGGCCCTAATCTGGTTGCGGCACGGCACGCTGAGCCTTTGGTTAATTCCTCTTCCTGGTGGGAAATGAGAGTTAAATTTGCCCGTCCAGACACCTCCAGCTAGTCTGTCATTGGTTCTCCCTATTCCTGTTCATCTTCCGCAGAAATTGCAAACTGGGCCAAACAGGAGGTTAAAGGCACTGACTCTCCAAGTCGGGAGAGTGTTAGTAAAGCATCTGGAATGTTGCACCCGAGTACCAGGGTCGAGAACGGAGACTTATTTGAACACGTCTCCCGATCACACGGTTGATCATACTCTGGGTTCCACATGCATGTTTTTGCTGAAGGAAGATTCCCTTAAACCTGGAGAGTTGAGACCCGTGGAAGGGGTACCATGCAATACGACTTCAAAGGGTCTTCATTTGCTCACCGAACCTCTCCAATCCTATCACTGCTGCGTTTATGCCCCTGTACACACGCTTGATTCTCTTTCAGAGACATAGCAATCAATAGCTTTTAAGATACTTACTAGTCAGGTACATACTTAGGCATTTAATATGGGGTGTTGAGTCCATTTCGTTGAGCAAGGAGTAGCTCTTGTCTATTACATATTTGGCTTAAGGAACTTTATCTGTGCTCATTTCAATCTCTGGTTTTATGCAGGACCCCAACTCACCTTTCCCCTTAAGCAAACATAAGTTGGTTTTCTAAATTTGAGACACTGTTGTGTTTGTAATTCACTTCCTGGGTAGCCAAGGTTACATTCCGTGTATTAGTGATATCTTATGATGTTTCTTTTTCTGTGTGACTTATTTCAGTTAGAATCATCATACCTCAATCCACTCATTACGCTTCTACGGGCCTGATGACATAGATGTCATTGCTGAGTGATATTGCATTGTACGTAAGTACCACAACTTCTTTATCCATTTTTCACTTTCTGCGATATTGAACTTGTACCGTAAACGAGGTTCTTGTAAACAGAGCCGTCCCAAACTTTGGGGTGGCTGTGTCTTTTTGATTTTAATTTCCCTAAGCTATAGGACCATAAGTGGAAGTGCCCTAGGCTCTGTTGCTTTGTTTTTTAGATGTTTCAGGAAACACCATACACTTCTCCCGAGTGGCTGTTGGCAATTTACATCCCGCCCATCAGCATAACATGGCTGCCAGTTCTCCATGGCCTGTCCTGCCTTTCTGGATTTTACACTTTGTTCAGATGGCCCTTTTGACCGGAGGGAAGTGAGACTTCATTGTAGTGCAGATTTCCTTTGCAAGCTTGCTTGGTTGGCCAAAAAGGGCGTATGCGTTTTTTCCTGAATATATTCAGGAAAAAACGCATACGCACTTTTTGGCCAAGTGCATCATTGTCGACGTTCTGCCTCTATTCCTATGGTTTAAATGCAATTCCAGTCTACCTCCTGAAATCGGTTTCCTGCAATTCTGCCCCGCTTTCAAGTCCTCTTGGCAGCCTTACTTCAGTATATTTTTGGACGATAGCTGTCATTTATAACTCTGCAGGTTTGTGAATTACAGTGCCCCTGAGCTCCTTTCTTCAACTCGCTTTCTTGTGAACTGGCCGCAACACCGCAGGATTGCTTCAGGCCCTAATCTGGTTGCGGCACGGCACGCTGAGCCTTTGGTTAATTCCTCTTCCTGGTGGGAAATGAGAGTTAAATTTGCCCGTCCAGACACCTCCAGCTAGTCTGTCATTGGTTCTCCCTATTCCTGTTCATCTTCCGCAGAAATTGCAAACTGGGCCAAACAGGAGGTTAAAGGCACTGACTCTCCAAGTCGGGAGAGTGTTAGTAAAGCATCTGGAATGTTGCACCCGAGTACCAGGGTCGAGAACGGAGACTTATTTGAACACGTCTCCCGATCACACGGTTGATCATACTCTGGGTTCCACATGCATGTTTTTGCTGAAGGAAGATTCCCTTAAACCTGGAGAGTTGAGACCCGTGGAAGGGGTACCATGCAATACGACTTCAAAGGGTCTTCATTTGCTCACCGAACCTCTCCAATCCTATCACTGCTGCGTTTATGCCCCTGTACACACGCTTGATTCTCTTTCAGAGACATAGCAATCAATAGCTTTTAAGATACTTACTAGTCAGGTACATACTTAGGCATTTAATATGGGGTGTTGAGTCCATTTCGTTGAGCAAGGAGTAGCTCTTGTCTATTACATATTTGGCTTAAGGAACTTTATCTGTGCTCATTTCAATCTCTGGTTTTATGCAGGACCCCAACTCACCTTTCCCCTTAAGCAAACATAAGTTGGTTTTCTAAATTTGAGACACTGTTGTGTTTGTAATTCACTTCCTGGGTAGCCAAGGTTACATTCCGTGTATTAGTGATATCTTATGATGTTTCTTTTTCTGTGTGACTTATTTCAGTTAGAATCATCATACCTCAATCCACTCATTACGCTTCTACGGGCCTGATGACATAGATGTCATTGCTGAGTGATATTGCATTGTACGTAAGTACCACAACTTCTTTATCCATTTTTCACTTTCTGCGATATTGAACTTGTACCGTAAACGAGGTTCTTGTAAACAGAGCCGTCCCAAACTTTGGGGTGGCTGTGTCTTTTTGATTTTAATTTCCCTAAGCTATAGGACCATAAGTGGAAGTGCCCTAGGCTCTGTTGCTTTGTTTTTTAGATGTTTCAGGAAACACCATACACTTCTCCCGAGTGGCTGTTGGCAATTTACATCCCGCCCATCAGCATAACAAGGCTCCCAGTTCTCCATGGCCTGTCCTGCCTTTCTGGATTTTACACTTTGTTCAGATGGCCCGTTTGACCGGGGGGAAGTGAGACTTCATTGTAGTGCAGATTTCCTTTGCAAGCTTGCTTGGTTGGCCAAAAAGGGCGTATGCGTTTTTTCCTGAATATATTCAGGAAAAAACGCATACGCCCTTTTTGGCCAAGTGCATCATTGCCGACGTTCTGCCTCTTTTCCTATGCTTTAAATGCAATTCCAGTCTACCTCCTGAAATCGGTTTCCTGCAATTCTGCCCCGCTTTCAAGTCCTCTTGGCAGCCTTACATCAGTATATTTTTGGACGATAGCTGTCATTTATAACTCTGCAGGTTTGTGAATTACAGTGCCCCTGAGCTCCTTTCTTCAACTCGCTTTCTTGTGAGCTGGCCGGAACACCTCAGGATTGTTTCAGGCCCTAATCTGGTTGCGGCACGGCACGCTGAGCCTTTGGTTAATTCCTCTTCCTGGTGGGAAATCGAGTTAAATTTGCCCGTCCAGACACCTCCAGCTAGTGTCTCATTGGTCCTCCCTATTCCTGTTCATCTTCCGCAGAAATTGCAAACTGGGCCAAACAGGAGGTTAAAGGCACTGACTCTCCAAGTCGCGAGAGTGTTAGTAAAGCATCTGGAATGTTACACCCGAGTACCAGGGGACGACCACTGAGACATATTGGAACACGTCTCCCGATCACACGGTTGATCATACTCTGGGTTCCACATGCATGTTTTAGCTGAAGGAAGAATACCTTAAACCTGGAGAGTTGAGACCCGTGGAATGGGTACCATACAATATGACTTCAAAAGGGATTCATTTGCTCACCAAACCTCTCCAATCCTATCACTGCTGCGTTTATGCCCCTGTACACACGCTTGATTCTCTTTCGGAGACATAGCAATCCATAGGTTTTAAGATACTTACAAATCAGGTACATTCGTAGGCGTTTAATATGGGGTGTTGAGTCCATTTCGTTGAGCAAGGAGTAGCTCTTGTATACTTCATATTTGGCTTAAGGAACTTTATCTGTGCTCATTTCAATCTCTGGTTTTATGCAGCACCCCAACTCACCTTTCCCCTTAAGCAAGCATAAGTTGGTTTTCTAAATTTGAGACCCTGTTCTGTTTTGTAATCCAGTTCCTGTGTAGCCAAGTTTACATTCCGTGTATTAGTGATATCTTATGATGTTTCTTTTTCTGTGTGACTTATTTCAGTTAGAAGCATCATACCTGAATCCACTCATTATGCTGCTACGGGCCTGATGACATAGATGTCATGGCTGAGTGATATTGCATTGTACGTAAGTACCACAACTTCTTTATCCATTTTTTGCTTTCTGTGATATTGAACTTGTACCGTAAACGAGGTTCTTGTAAACAGAGCCGTCCCAAACTTTGGGGTGGCTGTGTCTTTTTGATTTTAATTTCCCTAAGCTATAGGACCATAAGTGGAAGTGCCCTAGGCTCTGTTGCTTTGTTTTTTAGATGTTTCAGGAAACACCATACACTTCTCCCGAGTGGCTGTTGGCAATTTACATCCCGCCCATCAGCATAACAAGGCTGCCAGTTCTCCATGGCCTGTCCTGCCTTTCTGGATTTTACACTTTGTTCAGATGGCCCTTTTGACCGGAGGGAAGTGAGACTTCATTGTAGTGCAGATTTCCTTTGCAAGCTTGCTTGGTTGGCCAAAAAGGGCGTATGCGTTTTTTCCTGAATATATTCAGGAAAAAACGCATACGCACTTTTTGGCCAAGTGCATCATTGTCGACGTTCTGCCTCTATTCCTATGGTTTAAATGCAATTCCAGTCTACCTCCTGAAATCGGTTTCCTGCAATTCTGCCCCGCTTTCAAGTCCTCTTGGCAGCCTTACTTCAGTATATTTTTGGACGATAGCTGTCATTTATAACTCTGCAGGTTTGTGAATTACAGTGCCCCTGAGCTCCTTTCTTCAACTCGCTTTCTTGTGAACTGGCCGCAACACCGCAGGATTGCTTCAGGCCCTAATCTGGTTGCGGCACGGCACGCTGAGCCTTTGGTTAATTCCTCTTCCTGGTGGGAAATGAGAGTTAAATTTGCCCGTCCAGACACCTCCAGCTAGTCTGTCATTGGTTCTCCCTATTCCTGTTCATCTTCCGCAGAAATTGCAAACTGGGCCAAACAGGAGGTTAAAGGCACTGACTCTCCAAGTCGGGAGAGTGTTAGTAAAGCATCTGGAATGTTGCACCCGAGTACCAGGGTCGAGAACGGAGACTTATTTGAACACGTCTCCCGATCACATGGTTGATCATACTCTGGGTTCCACATGCATGTTTTTGCTGAAGGAAGATTCCCTTAAACCTGGAGAGTTGAGACCCGTGGAAGGGGTACCATGCAATACGACTTCAAAGGGTCTTCATTTGCTCACCGAACCTCTCCAATCCTATCACTGCTGCGTTTATGCCCCTGTACACACGCTTGATTCTCTTTCAGAGACATAGCAATCAATAGCTTTTAAGATACTTACTAGTCAGGTACATACTTAGGCATTTAATATGGGGTGTTGAGTCCATTTCGTTGAGCAAGGAGTAGCTCTTGTCTATTACATATTTGGCTTAAGGAACTTTCTCTGTGCTCATTTCAATCTCTGGTTTTATGCAGGACCCCAACTCACCTTTCCCCTTAAGCAAACATAAGTTGGTTTTCTAAATTTGAGACACTGTTGTGTTTGTAATTCACTTCCTGGGTAGCCAAGGTTACATTCCGTGTATTAGTGATATCTTATGATGTTTCTTTTTCTGTGTGACTTATTTCAGTTAGAATCATCATACCTCAATCCACTCATTACGCTTCTACGGGCCTGATGACATAGATGTCATTGCTGAGTGATATTGCATTGTACGTAAGTACCACAACTTCTTTATCCATTTTTCACTTTCTGCGATATTGAACTTGTACCGTAAACGAGGTTTTTGTAAACAGAGCCGTCCCAAACTTTGGGGTGGCTGTGTCTTTTTGATTTTAATTTCCCTAAGCTATAGGACCATAAGTGGAAGTGCCCTAGGCTCTGTTGCTTTGTTTTTTAGATGTTTCAGGAAACACCATACACTTCTCCCGAGTGGCTGTTGGCAATTTACATCCCGCCCATCAGCATAACAAGGCTCCCAGTTCTCCATGGCCTGTCCTGCCTTTCTGGATTTTACACTTTGTTCAGATGGCCCGTTTGACCGGGGGGAAGTGAGACTTCATTGTAGTGCAGATTTCCTTTGCAAGCTTGCTTGGTTGGCCAAAAAGGGCGTATGCGTTTTTTCCTGAATATATTCAGGAAAAAACGCATACGCCCTTTTTGGCCAAGTGCATCATTGCCGACGTTCTGCCTCTTTTCCTATGCTTTAAATGCAATTCCAGTCTACCTCCTGAAATCGGTTTCCTGCAATTCTGCCCCGCTTTCAAGTCCTCTTGGCAGCCTTACATCAGTATATTTTTGGACGATAGCTGTCATTAATAACTCTGCAGGTTTGTGAATTACAGTGCCACTGAGCTCCTTTCTTCAACTCGCTTTCTTGTGAGCTGGCCGGAACACCTCAGGATTGTTTCAGGCCCTAATCTGGTTCCGGCACGGCACGCTGAGCCTTTGGTTAATTCCTCTTCCTGGTGGGAAATGAGAGTTAAATTTGCCCGTCCAGACACCTCCAGCTAGTCTCTCATTGGTGCTCCCTATTCCTGTTCATCTTCCGCAGAAATTGCAAACTGGGCCAAACAGGAGGTTAAAGGCACTGACTCTCCAAGTCGGGAGAGTGTTAGTAAAGCGTCTGGAATGTTGCACCCGAGTACCAGGGGACGACAACGGAGACATATTGGAACACGTCTCCCGATCACACGGTTGATCATACTCTGGGTTCCACATGCATGTTTTAGCTGAAGGAAGAATCCCTTAAAACTGGAGAGTTGAGACCCGTGGAATGGGTACCATGCAATATGACTTCAAAAGGTCTTCATTTGCTCACCGAACCTCTCCAATCCTATCACTGCTGCGTTTATGCCCCTGCACACACGCTTGATTCTCTTTCAGAGACATAGCAATCCATAGCTTTTAAGATACTTACCAGTCAGTTACATACTTAGGCATTTAATATGGGGTGTTGAGTCCATTTCGTTGAGCAAGGAGTAGCTCTTGTCTATTACATATTTGGATTAAGGAACTTTATCTGTGCTCATTTCAATCTCTGGTTTTATGCAGCACCCCAACTCACCTTTCCCCTTAAGCAAACATAAGTTGGTTTTCTAAATTTGAGACCCTGTTGTGTTTGTAATTCAGTTCCTGTGTAGCCAAGTTTACATTCCGTGTATTAGTGATATCTTATGATGTTTCTTTTTCTGTGTGACTTATTTCAGTTAGAATCATCATACCTCAATCCACTCATTACGCTTCTACGGGCCTGATGACATAGATGTCATTGCTGAGTGATATTGCATTGTACGTAAGTACCACAACTTCTTTATCCATTTTTCACTTTCTGCGATATTGAACTTGTACCGTAAACGAGGTTCTTGTAAACAGAGCCGTCCCAAACTTTGGGGTGGCTGTGTCTTTTTGATATTAATTTCCCTAAGCTATAGGACCATAAGTGGAAGTGCCCTAGGCTCTGTTGCTTTGTTTTTTAGATGTTTCAGGAAACACCATACACTTCTCCCGAGTGGCTGTTGGCAATTTACATCCCGCCCATCAGCATAACAAGGCTCCCACTTCTCCATGGTCTGTCCTGCCTTTCTGGATTTTACACTTTGTTCAGATGGCCCTTTTGACCGGGATGAAGTGAGACTTCATGTAGTGCAGATTTCCTTTGCAAGCTTGCTTGGTTGGCCAAAAAGGGCGTATGCGTTTTTTCCTGAATATATTCAGGAAAAAACGCATACGCTCTTTTTGGCCAAGTGCATCATTGCCGACGTTCTGCCTCTTTTCCTATGCTTTAAATGCAATTCCAGTCTACCTCCTGAAATCGGTTTCCTGCAATTCTGCCCCGCTTTCAAGTCCTCTTGGCAGCCTTACATCAGTATATTTTTGGACGATAGCTGTCATTAATAACTCTGCAGGTTTGTGAATTACAGTGCCACTGAGCTCCTTTCTTCAACTCGCTTTCTTGTGAGCTGGCCGGAACACCTCAGGATTGTTTCAGGCCCTAATCTGGTTGCGGCACGGCACGCTGAGCCTTTGGTTAATTCCTCTTCCTGGTGGGAAATGAGAGTTAAATTTGCCCGTCCAGACACCTCCAGCTAGTGTCTCATTGGTCCTCCCTATTCCTGTTCATCTTCCGCAGAAATTGCAAACTGGGCCAAACAGGAGGTTAAAGGCACTGACTCTCCAAGTCGCGAGAGTGTTAGTAAAGCATCTGGAATGTTACACCCGAGTACCAGGGGACGACCACTGATACATATTTGAACACGTCTCCCGATCACACGGTTGATCATACTCTGGGTTCCACATGCATGTTTTAGCTGAAGGAAGAATACCTTAAACCTGGAGAGTTGAGACCCGTGGAATGGGTACCATACAATATGACTTCAAAAGGGATTCATTTGCTCACCAAACCTCTCCAATCCTATCACTGCTGCGTTTATGCCCCTGTACACACGCTTGATTCTCTTTCGGAGACATAGCAATCCATAGGTTTTAAGATACTTACAAGTCAGGTACATTCGTAGGCGTTTAATATGGGGTGTTGAGCCCATTTCGTTGAGCAAGGAGTAGCTCTTGTATACTTCATATTTGGCTTAAGGAACTTTATCTGTGCTCATTTCAATCTCTGGTTTTATGCAGCACCCCAACTCACCTTTCCCCTTAAGCAAGCATAAGTTGGTTTTCTAAATTTGAGACCCTGTTCTGTTTTGTAATCCAGTTCCTGTGTAGCCAAGTTTACATTCCGTGTATTAGTGATATCTTATGATGTTTCTTTTTCTGTGTGACTTATTTCAGTTAGAAGCATCATACCTGAATCCACTCATTATGCTGCTACGGGCCTGATGACATAGATGTCATGGCTGAGTGATATTGCATTGTACGTAAGTACCACAACTTCTTTATCCATTTTTTGCTTTCTGCGATATTGAACTTGTACCGTAAACGAGGTTCTTGTAAACAGAGCCGTCCCAAACTTTGGGGTGGCTGTGTCTTTTTGATTTTAATTTCCCTAAGCTATAGGACCATAAGTGGAAGTGCCCTAGGCTCTGTTGCTTTGTTTTTTAGATGTTTCAGGAAACACCATACACTTCTCCCGAGTGGCTGTTGGCAATTGACATCCCGCCCATCAGCATAACAAGGCTGCCAGTTCTCCATGGCCTGTCCTGCCTTTCTGGATTTTACACTTTGTTCAGATGGCCCTTTTGACCGGAGGGAAGTGAGACTTCATTGTAGTGCAGATTTCCTTTGCAAGCTTGCTTGGTTGGCCAAAAAGGGCGTATGCGTTTTTTCCTGAATATATTCAGGAAAAAACGCATACGCCCTTTTTGGCCAAGTGCATCATTGTCGACGTTCTGCCTCTATTCCTATGGTTTAAATGCAATTCCAGTCTACCTCCTGAAATCGGTTTCCTGCAATTCTGCCCCGCTTTCAAGTCCTCTTGGCAGCCTTACTTCAGTATATTTTTGGACGATAGCTGTCATTTATAACTCTGCAGGTTTGTGAATTACAGTGCCCCTGAGCTCCTTTCTTCAACTCGCTTTCTTGTGAACTGGCCGCAACACCGCAGGATTGCTTCAGGCCCTAATCTGGTTGCGGCACGGCACGCTGAGCCTTTGGTTAATTCCTCTTCCTGGTGGGAAATGAGAGTTAAATTTGCCCGTCCAGACACCTCCAGCTAGTCTGTCATTGGTTCTCCCTATTCCTGTTCATCTTCCGCAGAAATTGCAAACTGGGCCAAACAGGAGGTTAAAGGCACTGACTCTCCAAGTCGGGAGAGTGTTAGTAAAGCATCTGGAATGTTGCACCCGAGTACCAGGGTCGAGAACGGAGACTTATTTGAACACGTCTCCCGATCACACGGTTGATCATACTCTGGGTTCCACATGCATGTTTTTGCTGAAGGAAGATTCCCTTAAACCTGGAGAGTTGAGACCCGTGGAATGGGTACCATGCAATACGACTTCAAAGGGTCTTCATTTGCTCACCGAACCTCTCCAATCCTATCACTGCTGCCTTTATGCCCCTATACACACGCTTGATTCTCTTTCAGAGACATAGCAATCAATACCTTTTAAGATACTTACTAGTCAGGTACATACTTAGGCATTTAATATGGGGTGTTGAGTCCATTTCGTTGAGCAAGGAGTAGCTCTTGTCTATTACATATTTGGCTTAAGGAACTTTCTCTGTGCTCATTTCAATCTCTGGTTTTATGCAGGACCCCAACTCACCTTTCCCCTTAAGCAAACATAAGTTGGTTTTCTAAATTTGAGACACTGTTGTGTTTGTAATTCACTTCCTGGGTAGCCAAGTTTACATTCCGTGTATTAGTGATATCTTATGATGTTTCTTTTTCTGTGTGACTTATTTCAGTTAGAATCATCATACCTCAATCCACTCATTACGCTTCTACGGGCCTGATGACATAGATGTCACTGCTGAGTGATATTGCATTGTACGTAAGTACCACAACTTCTTTATCCATTTTTCACTTTCTGCGATATTGAACTTGTACCGTAAACGAGGTTCTTGTAAACAGAGCCGTCCCAAACTTTGGGGTGGCTGTGTCTTTTTGATATTAATTTCCCTAAGCTATAGGACCATAAGTGGAAGTGCCCTAGGCTCTGTTGCTTTGTTTTTTAGATGTTTCAGGAAACACCATACACTTCTCCCGAGTGGCTGTTGGCAATTTACATCCCGCCCATCAGCATAACAAGGCTCCCAGTTCTCCATGGCCTGTCCTGCCTTTCTGGATTTTACACTTTGTTCAGATGGCCCGTTTGACCGGGGGGAAGTGAGACTTCATTGTAGTGCAGATTTCCTTTGCAAGCTTGCTTGGTTGGCCAAAAAGGGCGTATGCGTTTTTTCCTGAATATATTCAGGAAAAAACGCATACGCCCTTTTTGGCCAAGTGCATCATTGCCGACGTTCTGCCTCTTTTCCTATGCTTTAAATGCAATTCCAGTCTACCTCCTGAAATCGGTTTCCTGCAATTCTGCCCCGCTTTCAAGTCCTCTTGGCAGCCTTACATCAGTATATTTTTGGACGATAGCTGTCATTAATAACTCTGCAGGTTTGTGAATTACAGTGCCACTGAGCTCCTTTCTTCAACTCGCTTTCTTGTGAGCTGGCCGGAACACCTCAGGATTGTTTCAGGCCCTAATCTGGTTCCGGCACGGCACGCTGAGCCTTTGGTTAATTCCTCTTCCTGGTGGGAAATGAGAGTTAAATTTGCCCGTCCAGACACCTCCAGCTAGTCTCTCATTGGTGCTCCCTATTCCTGTTCATCTTCCGCAGAAATTGCAAACTGGGCCAAACAGGAGGTTAAAGGCACTGACTCTCCAAGTCGGGAGAGTGTTAGTAAAGCGTCTGGAATGTTGCACCCGAGTACCAGGGGACGACAACGGAGACATATTGGAACACGTCTCCCGATCACACGGTTGATCATACTCTGGGTTCCACATGCATGTTTTAGCTGAAGGAAGAATCCCTTAAAACTGGAGAGTTGAGACCCGTGGAATGGGTACCATGCAATATGACTTCAAAAGGTCTTCATTTGCTCACCGAACCTCTCCAATCCTATCACTGCTGCGTTTATGCCCCTGCACACACGCTTGATTCTCTTTCAGAGACATAGCAATCCATAGCTTTTAAGATACTTACCAGTCAGTTACATACTTAGGCATTTAATATGGGGTGTTGAGTCCATTTCGTTGAGCAAGGAGTAGCTCTTGTCTATTACATATTTGGATTAAGGAACTTTATCTGTGCTCATTTCAATCTCTGGTTTTATGCAGCACCCCAACTCACCTTTCCCCTTAAGCAAACATAAGTTGGTTTTCTAAATTTGAGACCCTGTTGTGTTTGTAATTCAGTTCCTGTGTAGCCAAGTTTACATTCCGTGTATTAGTGATATCTTATGATGTTTCTTTTTCTGTGAGACTTATTTCAGTTAGAATCATCATACCTCAATCCACTCATTACGCTTCTACGGGCCTGATGACATAGATGTCATTGCTGAGTGATATTGCATTGTACGTAAGTACCACAACTTCTTTATCCATTTTTCACTTTCTGCGATATTGAACTTGTACCGTAAACGAGGTTCTTGTAAACAGAGCCGTCCCAAACTTTGGGGTGGCTGTGTCTTTTTGATATTAATTTCCCTAAGCTATAGGACCATAAGTGGAAGTGCCCTAGGCTCTGTTGCTTTGTTTTTTAGATGTTTCAGGAAACACCATACACTTCTCCCGAGTGGCTGTTGGCAATTTACATCCCGCCCATCAGCATAACAAGGCTCCCACTTCTCCATGGTCTGTCCTGCCTTTCTGGATTTTACACTTTGTTCAGATGGCCCTTTTGACCGGGATGAAGTGAGACTTCATGTAGTGCAGATTTCCTTTGCAAGCTTGCTTGGTTGGCCAAAAAGGGCGTATGCGTTTTTTCCTGAATATATTCAGGAAAAAACGCATACGCTCTTTTTGGCCAAGTGCATCATTGCCGACGTTCTGCCTCTTTTCCTATGCTTTAAATGCAATTCCAGTCTACCTCCTGAAATCGGTTTCCTGCAATTCTGCCCCGCTTTCAAGTCCTCTTGGCAGCCTTACATCAGTATATTTTTGGACGATAGCTGTCATTAATAACTCTGCAGGTTTGTGAATTACAGTGCCACTGAGCTCCTTTCTTCAACTCGCTTTCTTGTGAGCTGGCCGGAACACCTCAGGATTGTTTCAGGCCCTAATCTGGTTGCGGCACGGCACGCTGAGCCTTTGGTTAATTCCTCTTCCTGGTGGGAAATGAGAGTTAAATTTGCCCGTCCAGACACCTCCAGCTAGTGTCTCATTGGTCCTCCCTATTCCTGTTCATCTTCCGCAGAAATTGCAAACTGGGCCAAACAGGAGGTTAAAGGCACTGACTCTCCAAGTCGCGAGAGTGTTAGTAAAGCATCTGGAATGTTACATCCGAGTACCAGGGGACGACCACTGATACATATTTGAACACGTCTCCCGATCACACGGTTGATCATACTCTGGGTTCCACATGCATGTTTTAGCTGAAGGAAGAATACCTTAAACCTGGAGAGTTGAGACCCGTGGAATGGGTACCATACAATATGACTTCAAAAGGGATTCATTTGCTCACCAAACCTCTCCAATCCTATCACTGCTGCGTTTATGCCCCTGTACACACGCTTGATTCTCTTTCGGAGACATAGCAATCCATAGGTTTTAAGATACTTACAAGTCAGGTACATTCGTAGGCGTTTAATATGGGGTGTTGAGCCCATTTCGTTGAGCAAGGAGTAGCTCTTGTATACTTCATATTTGGCTTAAGGAACTTTATCTGTGCTCATTTCAATCTCTGGTTTTATGCAGCACCCCAACTCACCTTTCCCCTTAAGCAAGCATAAGTTGGTTTTCTAAATTTGAGACCCTGTTCTGTTTTGTAATCCAGTTCCTGTGTAGCCAAGTTTACATTCCGTGTATTAGTGATATCTTATGATGTTTCTTTTTCTGTGTGACTTATTTCAGTTAGAAGCATCATACCTGAATCCACTCATTATGCTGCTACGGGCCTGATGACATAGATGTCATGGCTGAGTGATATTGCATTGTACGTAAGTACCACAACTTCTTTATCCATTTTTTGCTTTCTGCGATATTGAACTTGTACCGTAAACGAGGTTCTTGTAAACAGAGCCGTCCCAAACTTTGGGGTGGCTGTGTCTTTTTGATTTTAATTTCCCTAAGCTATAGGACCATAAGTGGAAGTGCCCTAGGCTCTGTTGCTTTGTTTTTTAGATGTTTCAGGAAACACCATACACTTCTCCCGAGTGGCTGTTGGCAATTGACATCCCGCCCATCAGCATAACAAGGCTGCCAGTTCTCCATGGCCTGTCCTGCCTTTCTGGATTTTACACTTTGTTCAGATGGCCCTTTTGACCGGAGGGAAGTGAGACTTCATTGTAGTGCAGATTTCCTTTGCAAGCTTGCTTGGTTGGCCAAAAAGGGCGTATGCGTTTTTTCCTGAATATATTCAGGAAAAAACGCATACGCCCTTTTTGGCCAAGTGCATCATTGTCGACGTTCTGCCTCTATTCCTATGGTTTAAATGCAATTCCAGTCTACCTCCTGAAATCGGTTTCCTGCAATTCTGCCCCGCTTTCAAGTCCTCTTGGCAGCCTTACTTCAGTATATTTTTGGACGATAGCTGTCATTTATAACTCTGCAGGTTTGTGAATTACAGTGCCCCTGAGCTCCTTTCTTCAACTCGCTTTCTTGTGAACTGGCCGCAACACCGCAGGATTGCTTCAGGCCCTAATCTGGTTGCGGCACGGCACGCTGAGCCTTTGGTTAATTCCTCTTCCTGGTGGGAAATGAGAGTTAAATTTGCCCGTCCAGACACCTCCAGCTAGTCTGTCATTGGTTCTCCCTATTCCTGTTCATCTTCCGCAGAAATTGCAAACTGGGCCAAACAGGAGGTTAAAGGCACTGACTCTCCAAGTCGGGAGAGTGTTAGTAAAGCATCTGGAATGTTGCACCCGAGTACCAGGGTCGAGAACGGAGACTTATTTGAACACGTCTCCCGATCACACGGTTGATCATACTCTGGGTTCCACATGCATGTTTTTGCTGAAGGAAGATTCCCTTAAACCTGGAGAGTTGAGACCCGTGGAATGGGTACCATGCAATACGACTTCAAAGGGTCTTCATTTGCTCACCGAACCTCTCCAATCCTATCACTGCTGCCTTTATGCCCCTATACACACGCTTGATTCTCTTTCAGAGACATAGCAATCAATACCTTTTAAGATACTTACTAGTCAGGTACATACTTAGGCATTTAATATGGGGTGTTGAGTCCATTTCGTTGAGCAAGGAGTAGCTCTTGTCTATTACATATTTGGCTTAAGGAACTTTCTCTGTGCTCATTTCAATCTCTGGTTTTATGCAGGACCCCAACTCACCTTTCCCCTTAAGCAAACATAAGTTGGTTTTCTAAATTTGAGACACTGTTGTGTTTGTAATTCACTTCCTGGGTAGCCAAGTTTACATTCCGTGTATTAGTGATATCTTATGATGTTTCTTTTTCTGTGTGACTTATTTCAGTTAGAATCATCATACCTCAATCCACTCATTACGCTTCTACGGGCCTGATGACATAGATGTCACTGCTGAGTGATATTGCATTGTACGTAAGTACCACAACTTCTTTATCCATTTTTCACTTTCTGCGATATTGAACTTGTACCGTAAACGAGGTTCTTGTAAACAGAGCCGTCCCAAACTTTGGGGTGGCTGTGTCTTTTTGATATTAATTTCCCTAAGCTATAGGACCATAAGTGGAAGTGCCCTAGGCTCTGTTGCTTTGTTTTTTAGATGTTTCAGGAAACACCATACACTTCTCCCGAGTGGCTGTTGGCAATTTACATCCCGCCCATCAGCATAACAAGGCTCCCAGTTCTCCATGGCCTGTCCTGCCTTTCTGGATTTTACACTTTGTTCAGATGGCCCGTTTGACCGGGGGGAAGTGAGACTTCATTGTAGTGCAGATTTCCTTTGCAAGCTTGCTTGGTTGGCCAAAAAGGGCGTATGCGTTTTTTCCTGAATATATTCAGGAAAAAACGCATACGCCCTTTTTGGCCAAGTGCATCATTGCCGACGTTCTGCCTCTTTTCCTATGCTTTAAATGCAATTCCAGTCTACCTCCTGAAATCGGTTTCCTGCAATTCTGCCCCGCTTTCAAGTCCTCTTGGCAGCCTTACATCAGTATATTTTTGGACGATAGCTGTCATTAATAACTCTGCAGGTTTGTGAATTACAGTGCCACTGAGCTCCTTTCTTCAACTCGCTTTCTTGTGAGCTGGCCGGAACACCTCAGGATTGTTTCAGGCCCTAATCTGGTTCCGGCACGGCACGCTGAGCCTTTGGTTAATTCCTCTTCCTGGTGGGAAATGAGAGTTAAATTTGCCCGTCCAGACACCTCCAGCTAGTCTCTCATTGGTGCTCCCTATTCCTGTTCATCTTCCGCAGAAATTGCAAACTGGGCCAAACAGGAGGTTAAAGGCACTGACTCTCCAAGTCGGGAGAGTGTTAGTAAAGCGTCTGGAATGTTGCACCCGAGTACCAGGGGACGACAACGGAGACATATTGGAACACGTCTCCCGATCACACGGTTGATCATACTCTGGGTTCCACATGCATGTTTTAGCTGAAGGAAGAATCCCTTAAAACTGGAGAGTTGAGACCCGTGGAATGGGTACCATGCAATATGACTTCAAAAGGTCTTCATTTGCTCACCGAACCTCTCCAATCCTATCACTGCTGCGTTTATGCCCCTGCACACACGCTTGATTCTCTTTCAGAGACATAGCAATCCATAGCTTTTAAGATACTTACCAGTCAGTTACATACTTAGGCATTTAATATGGGGTGTTGAGTCCATTTCGTTGAGCAAGGAGTAGCTCTTGTCTATTACATATTTGGATTAAGGAACTTTATCTGTGCTCATTTCAATCTCTGGTTTTATGCAGCACCCCAACTCACCTTTCCCCTTAAGCAAACATAAGTTGGTTTTCTAAATTTGAGACCCTGTTGTGTTTGTAATTCAGTTCCTGTGTAGCCAAGTTTACATTCCGTGTATTAGTGATATCTTATGATGTTTCTTTTTCTGTGAGACTTATTTCAGTTAGAATCATCATACCTCAATCCACTCATTACGCTTCTACGGGCCTGATGACATAGATGTCATTGCTGAGTGATATTGCATTGTACGTAAGTACCACAACTTCTTTATCCATTTTTCACTTTCTGCGATATTGAACTTGTACCGTAAACGAGGTTCTTGTAAACAGAGCCGTCCCAAACTTTGGGGTGGCTGTGTCTTTTTGATATTAATTTCCCTAAGCTATAGGACCATAAGTGGAAGTGCCCTAGGCTCTGTTGCTTTGTTTTTTAGATGTTTCAGGAAACACCATACACTTCTCCCGAGTGGCTGTTGGCAATTTACATCCCGCCCATCAGCATAACAAGGCTCCCACTTCTCCATGGTCTGTCCTGCCTTTCTGGATTTTACACTTTGTTCAGATGGCCCTTTTGACCGGGATGAAGTGAGACTTCATGTAGTGCAGATTTCCTTTGCAAGCTTGCTTGGTTGGCCAAAAAGGGCGTATGCGTTTTTTCCTGAATATATTCAGGAAAAAACGCATACGCTCTTTTTGGCCAAGTGCATCATTGCCGACGTTCTGCCTCTTTTCCTATGCTTTAAATGCAATTCCAGTCTACCTCCTGAAATCGGTTTCCTGCAATTCTGCCCCGCTTTCAAGTCCTCTTGGCAGCCTTACATCAGTATATTTTTGGACGATAGCTGTCATTAATAACTCTGCAGGTTTGTGAATTACAGTGCCACTGAGCTCCTTTCTTCAACTCGCTTTCTTGTGAGCTGGCCGGAACACCTCAGGATTGTTTCAGGCCCTAATCTGGTTGCGGCACGGCACGCTGAGCCTTTGGTTAATTCCTCTTCCTGGTGGGAAATGAGAGTTAAATTTGCCCGTCCAGACACCTCCAGCTAGTGTCTCATTGGTCCTCCCTATTCCTGTTCATCTTCCGCAGAAATTGCAAACTGGGCCAAACAGGAGGTTAAAGGCACTGACTCTCCAAGTCGCGAGAGTGTTAGTAAAGCATCTGGAATGTTACACCCGAGTACCAGGGGACGACCACTGATACATATTTGAACACGTCTCCCGATCACACGGTTGATCATACTCTGGGTTCCACATGCATGTTTTAGCTGAAGGAAGAATATCTTAAACCTGGAGAGTTGAGACCCGTGGAATGGGTACCATACAATATGACTTCAAAAGGGATTCATTTGCTCACCAAACCTCTCCAATCCTATCACTGCTGCGTTTATGCCCCTGTACACACGCTTGATTCTCTTTCGGAGACATAGCAATCCATAGGTTTTAAGATACTTACAAGTCAGGTACATTCGTAGGCGTTTAATATGGGGTGTTGAGCCCATTTCGTTGAGCAAGGAGTAGCTCTTGTATACTTCATATTTGGCTTAAGGAACTTTATCTGTGCTCATTTCAATCTCTGGTTTTATGCAGCACCCCAACTCACCTTTCCCCTTAAGCAAGCATAAGTTGGTTTTCTAAATTTGAGACCCTGTTCTGTTTTGTAATCCAGTTCCTGTGTAGCCAAGTTTACATTCCGTGTATTAGTGATATCTTATGATGTTTCTTTTTCTGTGTGACTTATTTCAGTTAGAAGCATCATACCTGAATCCACTCATTATGCTGCTACGGGCCTGATGACATAGATGTCATGGCTGAGTGATATTGCATTGTACGTAAGTACCACAACTTCTTTATCCATTTTTTGCTTTCTGCGATATTGAACTTGTACCGTAAACGAGGTTCTTGTAAACAGAGCCGTCCCAAACTTTGGGGTGGCTGTGTCTTTTTGATTTTAATTTCCCTAAGCTATAGGACCATAAGTGGAAGTGCCCTAGGCTCTGTTGCTTTGTTTTTTAGATGTTTCAGGAAACACCATACACTTCTCCCGAGTGGCTGTTGGCAATTGACATCCCGCCCATCAGCATAACAAGGCTGCCAGTTCTCCATGGCCTGTCCTGCCTTTCTGGATTTTACACTTTGTTCAGATGGCCCTTTTGACCGGAGGGAAGTGAGACTTCATTGTAGTGCAGATTTCCTTTGCAAGCTTGCTTGGTTGGCCAAAAAGGGCGTATGCGTTTTTTCCTGAATATATTCAGGAAAAAACGCATACGCCCTTTTTGGCCAAGTGCATCATTGTCGACGTTCTGCCTCTATTCCTATGGTTTAAATGCAATTCCAGTCTACCTCCTGAAATCGGTTTCCTGCAATTCTGCCCCGCTTTCAAGTCCTCTTGGCAGCCTTACTTCAGTATATTTTTGGACGATAGCTGTCATTTATAACTCTGCAGGTTTGTGAATTACAGTGCCCCTGAGCTCCTTTCTTCAACTCGCTTTCTTGTGAACTGGCCGCAACACCGCAGGATTGCTTCAGGCCCTAATCTGGTTGCGGCACGGCACGCTGAGCCTTTGGTTAATTCCTCTTCCTGGTGGGAAATGAGAGTTAAATTTGCCCGTCCAGACACCTCCAGCTAGTCTGTCATTGGTTCTCCCTATTCCTGTTCATCTTCCGCAGAAATTGCAAACTGGGCCAAACAGGAGGTTAAAGGCACTGACTCTCCAAGTCGGGAGAGTGTTAGTAAAGCATCTGGAATGTTGCACCCGAGTACCAGGGTCGAGAACGGAGACTTATTTGAACACGTCTCCCGATCACACGGTTGATCATACTCTGGGTTCCACATGCATGTTTTTGCTGAAGGAAGATTCCCTTAAACCTGGAGAGTTGAGACCCGTGGAATGGGTACCATGCAATACGACTTCAAAGGGTCTTCATTTGCTCACCGAACCTCTCCAATCCTATCACTGCTGCCTTTATGCCCCTATACACACGCTTGATTCTCTTTCAGAGACATAGCAATCAATACCTTTTAAGATACTTACTAGTCAGGTACATACTTAGGCATTTAATATGGGGTGTTGAGTCCATTTCGTTGAGCAAGGAGTAGCTCTTGTCTATTACATATTTGGCTTAAGGAACTTTCTCTGTGCTCATTTCAATCTCTGGTTTTATGCAGGACCCCAACTCACCTTTCCCCTTAAGCAAACATAAGTTGGTTTTCTAAATTTGAGACACTGTTGTGTTTGTAATTCACTTCCTGGGTAGCCAAGTTTACATTCCGTGTATTAGTGATATCTTATGATGTTTCTTTTTCTGTGTGACTTATTTCAGTTAGAATCATCATACCTCAATCCACTCATTACGCTTCTACGGGCCTGATGACATAGATGTCACTGCTGAGTGATATTGCATTGTACGTAAGTACCACAACTTCTTTATCCATTTTTCACTTTCTGCGATATTGAACTTGTACCGTAAACGAGGTTCTTGTAAACAGAGCCGTCCCAAACTTTGGGGTGGCTGTGTCTTTTTGATATTAATTTCCCTAAGCTATAGGACCATAAGTGGAAGTGCCCTAGACTCTGTTGCTTTGTTTTTTAGATGTTTCAGGAAACACCATACACTTCTCCCGAGTGGCTGTTGGCAATTTACATCCCGCCCATCAGCATAACAAGGCTCCCAGTTCTCCATGGCCTGTCCTGCCTTTCTGGATTTTACACTTTGTTCAGATGGCCCGTTTGACCGGGGGGAAGTGAGACTTCATTGTAGTGCAGATTTCCTTTGCAAGCTTGCTTGGTTGGCCAAAAAGAGCGTATGCGTTTTTTCCTGAATATATTCAGGAAAAAACGCATATGCCCTTTTTGGCCAAGTGCATCATTGCCGACGTTCTGCCTCTTTTCCTATGCTTTAAATGCAATTCCAGTCTACCTCCTGAAATCGGTTTCCTGCAATTCTGCCCCGCTTTCAAGTCCTCTTGGCAGCCTTACATCAGTATATTTTTGGACGATAGCTGTCATTAATAACTCTGCAGGTTTGTGAATTACAGTGCCCCTGAGCTCCTTTCTTCAACTCGCTTTCTTGTGAGCTGGCCGGAACACCTCAGGATTGTTTCAGGCCCTAATCTGGTTCCGGCACGGCACGCTGAGCCTTTGGTTAATTCCTCTTCCTGGTGGGAAATGAGAGTTAAATTTGCCCGTCCAGACACCTCCAGCTAGTCTCTCATTGGTGCTCCCTATTCCTGTTCATCTTCCGCAGAAATTGCAAACTGGGCCAAACAGGAGGTTAAAGGCACTGACTCTCCAAGTCGGGAGAGTGTTAGTAAAGCGTCTGGAATGTTGCACCCGAGTACCAGGGGACGACAACGGAGACATATTGGAACACGTCTCCCGATCACACGGTTGATCATACTCTGGGTTCCACATGCATGTTTTAGCTGAAGGAAGAATCCCTTAAAACTGGAGAGTTGAGACCCGTGGAATGGGTACCATGCAATATGACTTCAAAAGGTCTTCATTTGCTCACCGAACCTCTCCAATCCTATCACTGCTGCGTTTATGCCCCTGCACACACGCTTGATTCTCTTTCAGAGACATAGCAATCCATAGCTTTTAAGATACTTACCAGTCAGTTACATACTTAGGCATTTAATATGGGGTGTTGAGTCCATTTCGTTGAGCAAGGAGTAGCTCTTGTCTATTACATATTTGGATTAAGGAACTTTATCTGTGCTCATTTCAATCTCTGGTTTTATGCAGCACCCCAACTCACCTTTCCCCTTAAGCAAACATAAGTTGGTTTTCTAAATTTGAGACCCTGTTGTGTTTGTAATTCACTTCCTGGGTAGCCAAGTTTACATTCCGTGTATTAGTGATATCTTATGATGTTTCTTTTTCTGTGTGACTTATTTCAGTTAGAATCATCATACCTCAATCCACTCATTACGCTTCTACGGGCCTGATGACATAGATGTCATTGCTGAGTGATATTGCATTGTACGTAAGTACCACAACTTCTTTATCCATTTTTCACTTTCTGCGATATTGAACTTGTACCGTAAACCAGGTTCTTGTAAACAGAGCCGTCCCAACTTTTGGGGTGGCTGTGTCTTTTTCATTTTAGTTTCCCTAAGCTATAGGACCATAAGTGGAAGTGCCCTAGGCTCTGTTGCTTTGTTTTTTAGATGTTTCAGGAAACACCATACACTTCTCCCGAGTGGCTGTTGGCAATTGACATCCCGCCCATCAGCATAACAAGGCTCCCAGTTCTCCATGGCCTGTCCTGCCTTTCTGGATTTTACACTTTTTTCAGATGGCCCTTTTGACCGGGGGGAAGTGAGACTTCATTGTAGTGCAGATTTCCTTTGCAAGCTTGCTTGGTTGGCCAAAAAGGGCGTATGCGTTTTTTCCTGAATATATTCAGGAAAAAACGCATACGCCCTTTTTGGCCAAGTGCATCATTGTGGACGTTCTGCCTATTTTTCCTATGCTTTAAATGCAATTCCAGTCTACCTCCTGAAATCGGTTTCCTGCAATTCTGCCCCGCTTTCAAGTCCTCTTGGCAGCCTTACTTCAGTATATTTTTGGACGATAGCTGTCATTTATAACTCTGCAGGTTTGTGAATTACAGTGCCCCTGAGCTCCTTTCTTCAACTCGCTTTCTCGTGAGCTGGCCGCAAAACCGCAGGATGGCTTCAGGCCCTAATCTGGTTCCGGCACGGCACGCTGAGCCTTTGGTTAATTCCTCTTCCTGGTGGGAAATGAGAGTTAAATTTGCCCGTCCAGACACCTCCATCTAGTCTGTCATTGGTTCTCCCTATTCCTGTTCATCTTCCGCAGAAATTGCAAACTGGGCCAAACAGGAGGTTAAAGGCACTGACTCTCCAAGTCAGGAGAGTGTTAGTAAAGCGTCTGGAATGTTGCACCCGAGTACCAGGGGACGAAAACTGACACATATTGGAACACGTCTCCCGATCACACGGTTGATCATACTCTGGGTTCCACATGCATGTTTTAGCTGAAGGAAGAATACCTTAAACCTGGAGAGTTGAGACCCGTGGAATGGGTACCATGCAATATGACTTCAAAGGGTCTTCATTTGCTCACCGAACCTCTCCAATCCTATCACTGCTGCGTTTATGCCCCTGCACACACGCTTGATTCTCTTTCGGAGACATAGCAATCCATACGTTTTAAGATACTTCCTAGTCAAGTATATTCTTAGGCGTTTATTATGGGGTGTTGAATACATTTCGTTGAGCAAGGAGTAGCTCTTGTCTATTCCATATTTGGCTTAAGGAACTTTATCTGTGCTCATTTCAATCTCTGGTTTTATGCAGCACCCCAACTCACCTTTCCCCTTAAGCAAGCATAAGTTGGGTTTCTAAATTTGAGACCCTGTTCTGTTTTGTAATTCAGTTCCTATGTAGCCAAGTTTACATTCCGTGTATTAGTGATATCTTATGATGTTTCTTTTTCTGTGTGAATTATTTCATTTAGAATCATCATACCTGAATCCACTCATTATGCTGCTACGGGCCTGATGACATAGATTTCATTGCTGAGTGATACTGCACTGTACGTAAGTACCACAACTTCCTTATCCATTTTTCACTTTCTGCGATATAGAACTTGTACCATAAACCAGGTTCTTGTAAACAGAGCCGTCCCAACCTTTGGGGTGGCTGTGTCTTTTTGATTTTAATTTCCCTAAGCTATAGGACCATAAGTGGAAGTGCCCTAGGCTCTGTTGCTTTGTTTTATAGATGTTTCAGGAAACACCATACACTTCTCCCCAGTGGCTGTTGGCAATTTACATCCCGCCCATCAGCATAACAAGGCTCCCAGTTCTCCATGGCCTGTCCTGCCTTTCTGGATTTTACACTTTTTTCATATGGCCCTTTTGACCGGGGGGAAGTGAGACTTCATTGTAGTGCAGATTTCCTTTGCAAGCTTGCTTGGTTGGCCAAAAAGGGCGTATGCGTTTTTTCCTGAATATATTCAGGAAAAAACGCATACGCCCTTTTTGGCCAAGTGCATCATTGTGGACGTTCTGCCTCTTTTCCTATGCTTTAAATGCAATTCCAGTCTACCTCCTGAAATCGGTTTCCTGCAATTCTGCCCCGCTTTCAAGTCCTCTTGGGAGCCTTACTTCAGTATATTTTTGGACGATAGCTGTCATTTATAACTCTGCAGGTTTGTGAATTACAGTGCCCCTGAGCTCCTTTCTTCAACTCGCTTTCTCGTGAGCTGTCTGCAACACCGCAGGATGGCTTCAGGCCCTAATCTGGTTCCGGCACGGCACGCTGAGCCTTTGGTTAATTCCTCTTCCTGGTGTGAAATGAGAGTTAAATTTGCCCGTCCAGACACCTCCATCTGTTCTCTCATTGGTTCTCCCTATTCCTGTTCATCTTCCGCAGAAATTGCAAACTGGGCCAAACAGGAGGTTAAAGGCACTGACTCTCCAAGTCGGGAGAGTGTTAGTAAAGCGTCTGGAATGTTGCACCCGAGTACCAGGGGACGAAAACTGACACATATTGGAACACGTCTCCCGATCACACGGTTGATCATATTCTGGTTCCACATGCATGTTTTAGCTGAAGGAAGAATACCTTAAACCTGGAGAGTTGAGACCCGTGGAATGGGTACCATGCAATATGACTTCAAAGGGTCTTCATTTGCTCACCGAACTTCTCCAATCCTATCACTGCTGCGTTTATGCCCCTGTACACACGCTTGATTCTCTTTCGGAGACATAGCAATCCATAGGTTTTAAGATACTTCCTAGTCAGGTACATTCTTAGGCGTTTAATATGGGGTGTTGAGTCCATTTCGTTGAGCAAGGAGTAGCTCTTGTCTATTCCATATTTTGCTTAAGGAACTTTATCTGTGCTCATTTCAATCTCTGGTTTTAGGCAACACCCCAACTCACCTTTCCCCTTAAGGAAGCATAAGTTGGGTTTCTAAATTTGAGACCCTGTTCTGTTTTGTAATTCAGTTCCTATGTAGCCAAGTTTACGTTCCGTGTATTAGTGATATCTTATGATGTTTCTTTTTCTGTGAGACTTATTTCAGTTAGAATCATCATACCTGAATCCACTCATTATGCTGCTACGGGCCTGATGACATAGATTTCATTGCTGAGTGATATTGCATTGTACGTAAGTAGCACAACTTCTTTATCCATTTTTCACTTTCTGCGATATTGAACTTGTACCATAAACCAGGTTCTTGTAAAGAGAGCCGTCCCAACATTTGGGGTGGCTGTGTCTTTTTGATTTTAATTTCCCTAAGCTATAGGACCATAAGTGGAAGTGCCCTAGGCTCTGTTGCTTTGTTTTTTAGATGTTTCAGGAAACACCATACACTTCTCCCGAGTGGCTGTTGTCAGTTTACATCCCGCCCATGAGCATAACAAGGCTCCCAGTTCTCCATGGCCTGTCCTGCCTTTGTGGATTTTACACCTTTTTCAGATGGCCCTTTTGACAGGGGGGAAGTGAGAGTTCATGGTAGTGCAGATTTCCTTTGCAAGCTTACTTGGTTGGCCAAAACGGCGTATGCGTTTTTTCCTGAATATATTCAGGAAAAAACGTATACGCCCTTTTTGGCCAAGTGCATCATTGTGGACGTTCTGCCTCTTTTCCTATGCTTTAAATGCAATTCCAGTCTACCTCCTGAAATCGGTTTCCTGCAATTCTGCCCCGCTTTCAAGTCCTCTTGGCCGCCTTACTTCAGTATATTTTTGGACGATAGCTGTCATTTATAACTCTGCAGGTTTGTGAATTACAGTGCCCCTGAGCTCCTTTCTTCAACTCCCTTTCTCGTGAGCTGGCCGCAACACCGCAGGATTGCTTCAGGCCCTAATTTTGTTCCGGCACGGCACGCTGAGCCTTTGGTTAATTCCTCTTCCTGGTGCGAAATGAGAGTTAAATTTGCCCATCCAGACACCTCCATCTAGTCTGTCATTGGTTCTCCCTATTCCTGTTCATCTTCCGCAGAAATTGCAAACTGGGCCAAACAGGAGGTTAAAGGCACTGACTCTCCAAGTCGGGAGAGTGTTAGTAAAGCGTCTGGAATGTTGCACCCGAGTACCAGGGGACGAAAACTGACACATATTGGAATACGTCTCCCGATCACACGGTTGATCATACTCTGGGATCCACATGCATGTTTTAGCTGAAGGAAGAATACCTTAAACCTGGAGAGTTGAGACCCGTGGAATGGGTACCATGCAATATGACTTCAAAGGGTCTTCATTTGCTCACCGAACCTCTCCAGTCCTATCACTGCTGCGATAATGCCCCTGCACACACGCTTGATTCTCTTTCTGAGACATAGCAGTCCATAGGTTTTAAGATAATTCCTAGTCAGGTACATTCTTAGGCGTTTAATATGGGGTGTTGAGTCCATTTCGTTGAGCAAGGAGTAGCTCTTGTCTATTCCATATTTGGCTTAAGGAACTTTCTCTGTGCTCATTTCAATCTCTGGTTTTATGCAGCACCCCAACTCACCTTTCCCCTTAAGCAAGCATAAGTTGGGTTTCTAAATTTGAGACCCTGTTCTGTTTTGTAATTCAGTTCCTATGTAGCCAAGTTTACATTCCGTGTATTAGTGATATCTTATGATGTTTCTTTTTCTGTGAGACTTATTTCAGTTAGAATCATCGTACCTGAACCCACTCATTATGCTGCTACGGGCCTGATGACATAGATTTCATTGCTGAGTGATATTGCATTGTACGTAAGTACCACAACTTCTTTATCCATTTTTCACTTTCTGCGATATTGAACTTGTACCATAAACCAGGTTCTTGTAAACAGAGCCGTCCCAACCTTTGGGGTGGCTGTGTCTTTTTGATTTTAATTTCCCTAAGCTATAGGACCATAAGTGGAAATGCCCTAGGCTCTGTTGCTTTGTGTTTTAGATGTTTCAGGAAACACCATACACTTCTCCCGAGTGGCTGTTGGCAATTGACATCCCGCCCATCAGCATAACAAGGCTCCCAGTTCTCCATGGCCTGTCCTGCCTTTCTGGATTTTACACTTTTTTCAGATGGCCCTTTTGACCGGGGGGAAGTGAGACTTCATTGTAGTGCAGATTTCCTTTGCAAGCTTGCTTGGTTGGCCAAAAAGGGCGTATGCGTTTTTTCCTGAATATATTCAGGAAAAAACGCATACGCCCTTTTTGGCCAAGTGCATCATTGTGGACGTTCTGCCTCTTTTCCTATGCTTTAAATGTAATTCCAGTCTACCTCCTGAAATCGGTTTCCTGCAATTCTGCCCCGCTTTCAAGTCCTCTTGGCAGCCTTACTTCAGTATATTTTTGGACGATAGCTGTCATTTATAACTCTGCAGGTTTGTGAATTACAGTGCCCCTGAGCTCCTTTCTTCAACTCACTTTCTCGTGAGCTGGCCGCAACACCGCAGGATGGCTTCAGGCCCTAATCTGGTTCCGGCACGGCACGCTGAGCCTTTGGTTAATTCCTCTTCCTGGTGGGAAATGAGAGTTAAATTTGCCCGTCCAGACACCTCCAGCTAGTCTGTCATTAGTTCTCCCTACTCCTGTTCATCTTCCGCAGAAATTGCAACCTGGGCCAAACAGGAGGTTAAAGGCACTGACTCTCCAAGTCGGGAGAGTGTTAGTAAAGCGTCTGGAATGTTGCACCCGAGTACCAGGGGACGAAAACTGAGACATATTGGAACACGTCTCCCGATCACACGGTTGATCATACTCTGGGTTCCACATGCATGTATTAGCTGAAGGAAGAATACCTTAAACCTGGAGAGTTGAGACCCGTGGAATGGGTACCATGCAATATGACTTCAAAGGGTCTTCATTTGCTCACTGAACCTCTCCAATCCTATCACTGCTGCCTTTATGCCCCTGTACACACGCTTGATTCTCTTTCGGGGACATAGCAATCCATAGGTTTTAAAATACTTCCTAGTCAGGTATATTCTTAGGCGTTTAATATGGGGTGTTGAGTCCATTTCGTTGAGCAAGGAGTAGCTCTTGTCTATTCCATATTTGGCTTAAGGAACTTTATCTGTGTTCATTTCAATCTCTGGTTTTATGCAGCACCCCAACTCACCTTTCCCCTTAAGCAAGCATAAGTTGGGTTTCTAAATATGAGACCCTGTTCTGTTTTGTAATTCAGTTCCTGTGTAGCCAAGTTTACATTCCGTGTATTAGTGATATCTTATGATGTTTCTTTTTCTGTGTGACTTATTTCAGTTGGAATCATCATTGCTGAATCCACTCATTATGCTGCTACGGGCCTGATGACATAGATTTCCTTGCTGAGTGATATTGCATTGTACGTAAGTACCACAACTTCTTTATCCATTTTTCACTTTCTGCGATATTGAACTTGTACCGTAAACCAGGTTCTTGTAAACAGAGCCATCCCAACATTTGGGGTGGCTGTGTCTTTTTGATTTTAATTTCCCTAAGCTATAGGACCATAAGTGGAAGTGCCCTAGGCTCTGTTGCTTTGTTTTTTAGATGTTTCAGGAAACACCATACACTTCTCCCGAGTGGCTGTTGGCAATTGACATCCCGCCCATCAGCATAACAAGGCTCCCAGTTCTCCATGGCCTGTCCTGCCTTGCTGGATTTTACACCTTTTTCAGATGGCCCTTTTGACCGGGGGGAAGTGAGAGTTCATGGTAGTGCAGATTTCCTTTGCAAGCTTGCTTGGTTGGCCAAAAAGGGCGTATGCGTTTTTTCCTGAATATATTCAGGAAAAAACGCATACGCCCTTTTTGGCCAAGTGCATCATTGTGGACGTTCTGCCTCTTTTCCTATGCTTTAAATGCAATTCCAGTCTACCTCCTGAAATCGGTTTCCTGCAATTCTGTCCCGCTTTCAAGTCCTCTTGGCAGCCTTACTTCAGTATATGTTTGGACGATAGCTGTCATTTATAACTCTGCAGGTTTGTGAATTACAGTGCCCCTGAGCTCCTTTCTTCAACTCGCTTTCTCGTGAGCTGGCCGCAACACCGCAGGATGGCTTCAGGCCCTAATCTGGTTCCGGCATGGCACGCTGAGCCTTTGGTTAATTCCTCTTCCTGGTGGGAAATGAGAGTTAAATTTGCCCGTCCAGACACCTCCAGCTAGTCTGTCATTGGTTCTCCCTATTCCTGTTCATCTTCCGCAGAAATTGCAAACTGGGCCAAACAGGAGGTTAAAGGCACTGACTCTCCAAGTCGGGAGAGTGTTAGTAAAGCGTCTGGAATGTTGCACCCGAGTACCAGGGGACGAAAACTGAGACATATTGGAACACGTCTCCCGATCACACGGTTGATCATACTCTGGGTTCCACATGCATGTTTTAGCTGAAGGAAGAATACCTTAAACCTGGAGAGTTGAGACCCGTGGAATGGGTACCATGCAATATGACTTCAAAGGGTCTTCATTTGCTCACCGAACCTCTCCAATCCTATCACTGCTGCGTTTATGCCCCTGTACACACACTTGATTCTCTTTCAGAGACATAGCAATCCATAGGTTTTAAGATACTTCCTAGTCAGGTACACTCTTAGGCATTTAATATGGGGTGTTGAGTCCATTTCGTTGAGCAAGGAGTAGCTCTTGTCTATTCCATATTTGGCTTAAGGAACTTTATCTGTGCTCATTTCAATCTCTGGTTTTATGCAGCACCCCAACTCACCTTTCCCCTTAAGCAAGCATAAGTTGGGTTTCTAAATTTGAGACCCTGTTCTGTTTTGTAATTCAGTTCCTGTATAGCCAAGTTTACATTCCGTGTATTAGTGATATCTTATGATGTTTCTTTTTCTGTGTGACTTATTTCAGTTAGAATCATCGTACCTGAATCCACTCATTATGCTGCTACGGGCCTGATGACATAGATTTCATTGCTGAGTGATACTGCATTGTACGTAAGTACCACAACTTCTTTATCCATTTTTCACTTTCTGCGATATTGAACTTGTACCGTAAACCAGGTTCTTGTAAACAGAGCCGTCCCAACATTTGGGGTGGCTGTGTCTTTTGATTTTAATTTCCCTAAGCTATAGGACCATAAGTGGAAGTGCCCTAGGCTCTGTTGCTTTGTTTTTTAGATGTTTCAGGAAACACCATACACTTCTCCCGAGTGGCTGTTGGCAATTTACATCCCGGCCATCAGCATAACAAGGCTCCCAGTTCTCCATGGCCTGTCCTGCCTTGCTGGATTTTACACCTTTTTCAGATGGCCCTTTTGACCGGGGGGAAGTGAGAGTTCATGGTAGTGCAGATTTCCTTTGCAAGCTTGCTTGGTTGGCCAAAAAGGGCGTATGCGTTTTTTCCTGAATATATTCAGGAAAAAACGCATACGCCCTTTTTGGCCAAGTGCATCATTGTGGACGTTCTGCCTCTTTTCCTATGCTTTAAATGCAATTCCAGTCTACCTCCTGAAATCGGTTTCCTGCAATTCTGCCCCGCTTTCAAGTCCTCTTGGCAGCCTTACTTCAGTATATTTTTGGACGATAGCTGTCATTTATAACTCTGCAGGTTTGTGAATTACAGTGCCCCTGAGCTCCTTTCTTCAACTCACTTTCTCGGGAGCTGGCCGCAACACCGCAGGATGGCTTCAGGCCCTAATCTGGTTCCGGCACGGCACGCTGAGCCTTTGGTTAATTCCTCTTCCTGGTGGGAAATGAGAGTTAAATTTGCCCGTCCAGACACCTCCAGCTAGTCTGTCATTGGTTCTCCCTATTCCTGTTCATCTTCCGCAGAAATTGCAACCTGGGCCAAACAGGAGGTTAAAGGCACTGACACTCCAAGTCGGGAGAGTGTTAGTAAAGCGTCTGGAATGTTGCACCCGAGTACCAGGGGACGAAAACTGACACATATTGGAACACGTCTCCCGATCACACGGTTGATCATACTCTGGGTTCCACATGCATGTTTTAGCTGAAGGAGGAATACCTTAAACCTGGAGAGTTGAGACCCGTGGAATGGGTACCATGCAATATGACTTCAAAGGGTCTTCATTTGCTCACCGAACCTCTCCAGTCCTATCACTGCTGCCTTTATGCCCCTGTACACACGCTTGTTTCTCTTTCGGAGACATAGCAATCCATAGGTTTTAAGATACTTCCTAGTCAGGTACACTCTTAGGCGTTTAATATGGGGTGTTGAGTCCATTTCGTTGAGCAAGGAGTAGCTCTTGTCTATTCCATATTTGGCTTAAGGAACTTTATCTGTGTTCATTTCAATCTCTGGTTTTATGCAGCACCCCAACTCACCTTTCCCCTTAAGCAAGCATAAGTTGGGTTTCTAAATTTGAGACCCTGTTCTGTTTTGTAATTCAGTTCCTGTGTAGCCAAGGTTACATTCCGTGTATTAGTGATATCTTATGATGTTTCTTTTTCTGTGTGACTTATTTCAGTTGGAATCATCATACCTGAATCCACTCATTATGCTGCTACGGGCCTGATGACATAGATTTCCTTGCTGAGTGATATTGCATTATACGTAAGTACCACAACTTCTTTATCCATTTTTCACTTTCTGCGATATTGAACTTGTACCGTAAACCAGGTTCTTGTAAACAGAGCCATCCCAACACTTGGGGTGGCTGTGTCTTTTTGATTTTAATTTCCCTAAGCTATAGGACCATAAGTGGAAGTGCCCTAGGCTCTGTTGCTTTGTTTTTTAGATGTTTCAGGAAACACCATACACTTCTCCCCAGTGGCTGTTGGCAATTTACATCCTTCCCATCAGCATAACAAGGCTCCCAGTTCTCCATGGCCTGTCCTGCCTTGCTGGATTTTACACCTTTTTCAGATGGCCCTTTTGACCGGGGGGAAGCGAGATTTCATGGTAGTGCAGATTTCCTTTGCAAGCTTGCTTGGTTGGCCAAAAAGGGCGTATGCGTTTTTTCCTGAATATATTCAGGAAAAACGCATACGCCCTTTTTGGCCAAGTGCATCATTGTGGACGTTCTGCCTCTTTTCCTATGCTTTAAATACAATTCCAGTCTACCTCCTGAAATCGGTTTCCTGCAATTCTGCCCCGCTTTCAAGTCCTCTTGGCAGCCTTACTTCAGTATATGTTTGGACGATAGCTGTCATTTATAACTCTGCAGGTTTGTGAATTACAGTGCCCCTGAGCTCCTTTCTTCAACTCGCTTTCTCGTAAGCTGGCGGCAACACCGCAGGATGGCTTCAGGCCCTAATCTGGTTCCGGCACGGCACGCTGAGCCTTTGGTTAATTCCTCTTCCTGGTGGGAAATGAGAGTTAAATTTGCCCGTCCAGACACCTCCAGCTAGTCTCTCATTGGTTCTCCCTATTCCTGTTCATCTTCCGCAGAAATTGCAAACTGGGCCAAACAGGAGGTTAAAGGCACTGACTCTCCAAGTCGGGAGAGTGTTAGTAAAGCGTCTGGAATGTTGCACCCGAGTACCACGGGACGAAAACTGAGACATATTGGAACACGTCTCCCGATCACACGGTTGATCATACTCTGGGTTCCACATGCATGTTTTAGCTGAAGGAAGAATACCTTAAACCTGGAGAGTTGAGACCCGTGGAATGGGTACCATGCAATATGACTTCAAAGGGTCTTCATTTGCTCACCGAACCTCTCCAATCCTATCACTGCTGCGTTTATGCCCCTGTACACACGCTTGATTCTCTTTCAGAGACATAGCAATCCATAGGTTTTAAGATACTTCCTAGTCAGGTACACTCTTAGGCATTTAATATGGGGTGTTGAGTCCATTTCGTTGAGCAAGGAGTAGCTCTTGTCTATTCCATATTTGGCTTAAGGAACTTTATCTGTGCTCATTTCAATCTCTGGTTTTATGCAGCACCCCAACTCACCTTTCCCCTTAAGCAAGCATAAGTTGGGTTTCTAAATTTGAGACCCTGTTCTGTTTTCGAATTCAGTTCCTGTGTAGCCAAGTTTACATTCCGTGTATTAGTGATATCTTATGATGTTTCTTTTTCTGTGTGACTTATTTCAGTTAGAATCATCGTACCTGAATCCACTCATTATGCTGCTACGGGCCTGATGACATAGATTTCATTGCTGAGTGATACTGCATTGTACGTAAGTACCACAACTTCTTTATCCATTTTTCACTTTCTGCGATATTGAACTTGTACTGTAAACCAGGTTCTTGTAAACAGAGCCGTCCCAACTTTTGGGGTGGCTGTGTCTTTTGATTTTAATTTCCCTAAGCTATAGGACCATAAGTGGAAGTGCCCTAGGCTCTGTTGCTTTGTTTTTTAGATGTTTCAGGAAACACCATACACTTCTCCCGAGTGGCTGTTGGCAATTGACATCCCGCCCATCAGCATAACAAGGCTCCCAGTTCTCCATGGCCTGTCCTGCCTTTCTGGATTTTACACTTTTTTCAGATGGCCCTTTTGACCGGGGGGAAGTGAGACTTCATTGTAGTGCAGATTTCCTTTGCAAGCTTGCTTGGTTGGCCAAAAAGGGCGTATGCGTTTTTTCCTGAATATATTCAGGAAAAAACGCATACGCCCTTTTTGGCCAAGTGCATCATTGTGGACGTTCTGCCTCTTTTCCTATGCTTTCAATGCAATTCCAGTCTACCTCCTGAAATCAGTTTCCTGCAATTCTGCCCCGCTTTCAAGTCCTCTTGGCAGCCTTACTTCAGTATATTTTTGGACGATAGCTGTCATTTATAACTCTGCAGGTTTGTGAATTACAGTGCCCCTGAGCTCCTTTCTTCAACTCGCTTTCTCGTGAGCTGGCCGCAACACCGCAGGATGGCTTCAGGCCCTAATCTGGTTCCGGCACGGCACGCTGAGCCTTTGGTTAATTCCTCTTCCTGGTGGGAAATGAGAGTTAAATTTGCCCGTCCAGACACCTCCAGCTAGTCTGTCATTGGTTCTCCCTATTCCTGTTCATCTTCCGCAGAAATTGCAAACTGGGCCAAACAGGAGGTTAAAGGCACTGACTCTCCAAGTCGGGAGAGTGTTAGTAAAGCGTCTGGCATGTTGCACCCGAGTACCAGGGGACGAAAACTGAGACATATTGGAACACGTCTCCCGATCACACGGTTGATCATACTCTGGGTTCCACATGCATGTTTTAGCTGAAGGAAGAATACCTTAAACCTGGAGAGTTGAGACCCGTGGAATGGGTACCATGCAATATGACTTCAAAGGGTCTTCATTTGCTCACCGAACCTCTCCAATCCTATCACTGCTGCGTTTATGCCCCTGTACACACGCTTGATTCTCTTTCAGAGACATAGCAATCCATAGGTTTTAAGATACTTCCTAGTCAGGTACACTCTTAGGCATTTAATATGGGGTGTTGAGTCCATTTCGTTGAGCAAGGAGTAGCTCTTGTCTATTCCATATTTGGCTTAAGGAACTTTATCTGTGCTCATTTCAATCTCTGGTTTTATGCAGCACCCCAACTCACCTTTCCCCTTAAGCAAGCATAAGTTGGGTTTCTAAATTTGAGACCCTGTTCTGTTTTCGAATTCAGTTCCTGTGTAGCCAAGTTTACATTCCGTGTATTAGTGATATCTTATGATGTTTCTTTTTCTGTGTGACTTATTTCAGTTAGAATCATCGTACCTGAATCCACTCATTATGCTGCTACGGGCCTGATGACATAGATTTCATTGCTGAGTGATACTGCATTGTACGTAAGTACCACAACTTCTTTATCCATTTTTCACTTTCTGCGATATTGAACTTGTACCGTAAACCAGGTTCTTGTAAACAGAGCCGTCCCAACCTTTGGGGTGGCTGTGTCTTTTGATTTTAATTTCCCTAAGCTATAGGACCATAAGTGGAAGTGCCCTAGGCTCTGTTGCTTTGTTTTTTAGATGTTTCAGGAAACACCATACACTTCTCCCGAGTGGCTGTTGGCAATTGACATCCCGCCCATCAGCATAACAAGGCTCCCAGTTCTCCATGGCCTGTCCTGCCTTTCTGGATTTTACACTTTTTTCAGATGGCCCTTTTGACCGGGGGGAAGTGAGACTTCATTGTAGTGCAGATTTCCTTTGCAAGCTTGCTTGGTTGGCCAAAAAGGGCGTATGCGTTTTTTCCTGAATATATTCAGGAAAAAACGCATACGCCCTTTTTGGCCAAGTGCATCATTGTGGACGTTCTGCCTCTTTTCCTATGCTTTCAATGCAATTCCAGTCTACCTCCTGAAATCGGTTTCCTGCAATTCTGCCCCGCTTTCAAGTCCTCTTGGCAGCCTTACTTCAGTATATTTTTGGACGATAGCTGTCATTTATAACTCTGCAGGTTTGTGAATTACAGTGCCCCTGAGCTCCTTTCTTCAACTCGCTTTCTCGTGAGCTGGCCGCAACACCGCAGGATGGCTTCAGGCCCTAATCTGGTTCCGGCACGGCACGCTGAGCCTTTGGTTAATTCCTCTTCCTGGTGGGAAATGAGAGTTAAATTTGCCCGTCCAGACACCTCCAGCTAGTCTGTCATTGGTTCTCCCTATTCCTGTTCATCTTCCGCAGAAATTGCAAACTGGGCCAAACAGGAGGTTAAAGGCACTGACTCTCCAAGTCGGGAGAGTGTTAGTAAAGCGTCTGGCATGTTGCACCCGAGTACCAGGGGACGAAAACTGAGACATATTGGAACACGTCTCCCGATCACACGGTTGATCATACTCTGGGTTCCACATGCATGTTTTAGCTGAAGGAAGAATACCTTAAACCTGGAGAGTTGAGACCCGTGGAATGGGTACCATGCAATATGACTTCAAAGCGTCTTCATTTGCTCACCGAACCTCTCCAATCCTATCACTGCTGCGTTTATGCCCCTGTACACACACTTGATTCTCTTTCAGAGACATAGCAATCCATAGGTTTTAAGATACTTCCTAGTCAGGTACACTCTTAGGCATTTAATATGGGGTGTTGAGTCCATTTCGTTGAGCAAGGAGTAGCTCTTGTCTATTCCATATTTGGCTTAAGGAACTTTATCTGTGCTCATTTCAATCTCTGGTTTTATGCAGCACCCCAACTCACCTTTCCCCTTAAGCAAGCATAAGTTGGGTTTCTAAATTTGAGACCCTGTTCTGTTTTCGAATTCAGTTCCTGTGTAGCCAAGTTTACATTCCGTGTATTAGTGATATCTTATGATGTTTCTTTTTCTGTGTGACTTATTTCAGTTAGAATCATCGTACCTGAATCCACTCATTATGCTGCTACGGGCCTGATGACATAGATTTCATTGCTGAGTGATATTGCATTGTACGTAAGTACCACAACTTCTTTATCCATTTTTCACTTTCTGCGATATTGAACTTGTACCGTAAACCAGGTTCTTGTAAACAGAGCCGTCCCAACCTTTGGGGTGGCTGTGTCTTTTGATTTTAATTTCCCTAAGCTATAGGACCATAAGTGGAAGTGCCCTAGGCTCTGTTGCTTTGTTTTTTAGATGTTTCAGGAAACACCATACACTTCTCCCGAGTGGCTGTTGGCAATTGACATCCCGCCCATCAGCATAACAAGGCTCCCAGTTCTCCATGGCCTGTCCTGCCTTTCTGGATTTTACACTTTTTTCAGATGGCCCTTTTGACCGGGGGGAAGTGAGACTTCATTGTAGTGCAGATTTCCTTTGCAAGCTTGCTTGGTTGGCCAAAAAGGGCGTATGCGTTTTTTCCTGAATATATTCAGGAAAAAACGCATACGCCCTTTTTGGCCAAGTGCATCATTGTGGACGTTCTGCCTCTTTTCCTATGCTTTCAATGCAATTCCAGTCTACCTCCTGAAATCGGTTTCCTGCAATTCTGCCCCGCTTTCAAGTCCTCTTGGCAGCCTTACTTCAGTATATTTTTGGACGATAGCTGTCATTTATAACTCTGCAGGTTTGTGAATTACAGTGCCCCTGAGCTCCTTTCTTCAACTCGCTTTCTCGTGAGCTGGCCGCAACACCGCAGGATGGCTTCAGGCCCTAATCTGGTTCCGGCACGGCACGCTGAGCCTTTGGTTAATTCCTCTTCCTGGTGGGAAATGAGAGTTAAATTTGCCCATCCAGACACCTCCAGCTAGTCTGTCATTGGTTCTCCCTATTCCTGTTCATCTTCCGCAGAAATTGCAAACTGGGCCAAACAGGAGGTTAAAGGCACTGACTCTCCAAGTCGGGAGAGTGTTAGTAAAGCGTCTGGAATGTTGCACCCGAGTACCAGGGGACGAAAACTGACACATATTGGAACACGTCTCCCGATCACACGGTTGATCATACTCTGGGTTCCACATGCATGTTTTAGCTGAAGGAAGAATACCTTAAACCTGGAGAGTTGAGACCCGTGGAATGGGTACCATGCAATATGACTTCAAAGGGTCTTCATTTGCTCACCGAACCTCTCCAATCCTATCACTGCTGCGTTTATGCCCCTGTACACACGCTTGATTCTCTTTCAGAGACATAGCAATCCATAGGTTTTAAGATACTTCCTAGTCAGGTACACTCTTAGGCATTTAATATGGGGTGTTGAGTCCATTTCGTTGAGCAAGGAGTAGCTCTTGTCTATTCCATATTTGGCTTAAGGAACTTTATCTGTGCTCATTTCAATCTCTGGTTTTATGCAGCACCCCAACTCACCTTTCCCCTTAAGCAAGCATAAGTTGGGTTTCTAAATTTGAGACCCTGTTCTGTTTTGTAATTCAGTTCCTGTGTAGCCAAGGTTACATTCCGTGTATTAGTGATATCTTATGATGTTTCTTTTTCTGTGTGACTTATTTCAGTTAGAATCATCGTACCTGAATCCACTCATTATGGTGCTACGGGCCTGATGACATAGATTTCCTTGCTGAGTGATACTGCATTGTACATAAGTACCACAACTTCTTTATCCATTTTTCACTTTCTGCGATATTGAACTTGTACCGTAAACCAGGTTCTTGTAAACAGAGCCGTCCCAACCTTTGGGGTGGCTGTGTCTTTTGATTTTAATTTCCCTAAGCTATAGGACCATAAGTGGAAGTGCCCTAGGCTCTGTTGCTTTGTTATTTAGATGTTTCAGGAAACACCATACACTTCTCCCGAGTGGCTGTTGGCAATTGACATCCCGCCCATCAGCATAACAAGGCTCCCAGTTCTCCATGGCCTGTCCTGCCTTTCTGGATTTTACACTTTTTTCAGATGGCCCTTTTGACCGGGGGGAAGTGAGACTTCATTGTAGTGCAGATTTCCTTTGCAAGCTTGCTTGGTTGGCCAAAAAGGGCGTATGCGTTTTTTCCTGAATATATTCAGGAAAAAACGCATACGCCCTTTTTGGCCAAGTGCATCATTGTGGACGTTCTGCCTCTTTTCCTATGCTTTAAATGCAATTCCAGTCTACCTCCTGAAATCGGTTTCCTGCAATTCTGCCCCGCTTTCAAGTCCTCTTGGCAGCCTTACTTCAGTATATTTTTGGACGATAGCTGTCATTTATAACTCTGCAGGTTTGTGAATTACAGTGCCCCTGAGCTCCTTTCTTCAACTCGCTTTCTCGTGAGCTGGCCGCAACACCGCAGGATGGCTTCAGGCCCTAATCTGGTTCCGGCACGGCACGCTGAGCCTTTGGTTAATTCCTCTTCCTGGTGGGAAATGAGAGTTAAATTTGCCCGTCCAGACACCTCCAGCTAGTCTGTCATTGGTTCTCCCTATTCCTGTTCATCTTCCGCAGAAATTGCAAACTGGGCCAAACAGGAGGTTAAAGGCACTGACTCTCCAAGTCGGGAGAGTGTTAGTAAAGCGTCTGGAATGTTGCACCCGAGTACCAGGGGACGAAAACTGACACATATTGGAACACGTCTCCCGATCACACGGTTGATCATACTCTGGGTTCCACATGCATGTTTTAGCTGAAGGAAGAATACCTTAAACCTGGAGAGTTGAGACCCGTGGAATGGGTACCATGCAATATGACTTCAAAGGGTCTTCATTTGCTCACCGAACCTCTCCAATCCTATCACTGCTGCGTTTATGCCCCTGTACACACACTTGATTCTCTTTCAGAGACATAGCAATCCATAGGTTTTAAGATACTTCCTAGTCAGGTACACTCTTAGGCATTTAATATGGGGTGTTGAGTCCATTTCCTTGAGCAAGGAGTAGCTCTTGTCTATTCCATATTTGGCTTAAGTAACTTTATCTGTGCTCATTTCAATCTCTGGTTTTATGCAGCACCCCAACTCACCTTTCCCCTTAAGCAAGCATAAGTTGGGTTTCTAAATTTGAGACCCTGTTCTGTTTTGTAATTCAGTTCCTGTGTAGCCAAGGTTACATTCCGTGTATTAGTGATATCTTATGATGTTTCTTTTCCTGTGTGACTTATTTCAGTTAGAATCATCGTACCTGAATCCACTCATTATGCTGCTACGGGCCTGATGACATAGATTTCCTTGCTGAGTGATATTGCATTGTACGTAAGTACCACAACTTCTTTATCCATTTTTCACTTTCTGCGATATTGAACTTGTACCGTAAACCAGGTTCTTGTAAACAGAGCCGTCCCAACCTTTGGGGTGGCTGTGTCTTTTGATTTTAATTTCCCTAAGCTATAGGACCATAAGTGGAAGTGCCCTAGGCTCTGTTGCTTTGTTTTTTAGATGTTTCAGGAAACACCATACACTTCTCCCGAGTGGCTGTTGGCAATTGACATCCCGCCCATCAGCATAACAAGGCTCCCAGTTCTCCATGGCCTGTCCTGCCTTTCTGGATTTTACACTTTTTTCAGATGGCCCTTTTGACCGGGGGGAAGTGAGACTTCATTGTAGTGCAGATTTCCTTTGCAAGCTTGCTTGGTTGGCCAAAAAGGGCGTATGCGTTTTTTCCTGAATATATTCAGGAAAAAACGCATACGCCCTTTTTGGCCAAGTGCATCATTGTGGACGTTCTGCCTCTTTTCCTATGCTTTAAATGCAATTCCAGTCTACCTCCTGAAATCGGTTTCCTGCAATTCTGCCCCGCTTTCAAGTCCTCTTGGCAGCCTTACTTCAGTATATTTTTGGACGATAGCTGTCATTTATAACTCTGCAGGTTTGTGAATTACAGTGCCCCTGAGCTCCTTTCTTCAACTCGCTTTCTCGTGAGCTGGCCGCAACACCGCAGGATGGCTTCAGGCCCTAATCTGGTTGCGGCACGGCACGCTGAGCCTTTGGTTAATTCCTCTTCCTGGTGGGAAATGAGAGTTAAATTTGCCCGTCCAGACACCTCCAGCTAGTCTGTCATTGGTTCTCCCTATTCCTGTTCATCTTCCGCAGAAATTGCAAACTGGGCCAAACAGGAGGTTAAAGGCACTGACTCTCCAAGTCGGGAGAGTGTTAGTAAAGCGTCTGGCATGTTGCACCCGAGTACCAGGGGACGAAAACTGAGACATATTGGAACACGTCTCCCGATCACACGGTTGATCATACTCTGGGTTCCACATGCATGTTTTAGCTGAAGGAAGAATACCTTAAACCTGGAGAGTTGAGACCCGTGGAATGGGTACCATGCAATATGACTTCAAAGGGTCTTCATTTGCTCACCGAACCTCTCCAATCCTATCACTGCTGCGTTTATGCCCCTGTACACACGCTTGATTCTCTTTCAGAGACATAGCAATCCATAGGTTTTAAGATACTTCCTAGTCAGGTACACTCTTAGGCATTTAATATGGGGTGTTGAGTCCATTTCGTTGAGCAAGGAGTAGCTCTTGTCTATTCCATATTTGGCTTAAGGAACTTTATCTGTGCTCATTTCAATCTCTGGTTTTATGCAGCACCCCAACTCACCTTTCCCCTTAAGCAAGCATAAGTTGGGTTTCTAAATTTGAGACCCTGTTCTGTTTTGTAATTCAGTTCCTGTGTAGCCAAGGTTACATTCCGTGTATTAGTGATATCTTATGATGTTTCTATTTCTGTGTGACTTATTTCAGTTAGAATCATCGTACCTGAATCCACTCATTATGGTGCTACGGGCCTGATGACATAGATTTCCTTGCTGAGTGATACTGCATTGTACATAAGTACCACAACTTCTTTATCCATTTTTCACTTTCTGCGATATTGAACTTGTACCGTAAACCAGGTTCTTGTAAACAGAGCCGTCCCAACCTTTGGGGTGGCTGTGTCTTTTGATTTTAATTTCCCTAAGCTATAGGACCATAAGTGGAAGTGCCCTAGGCTCTGTTGCTTTGTTATTTAGATGTTTCAGGAAACACCATACACTTCTCCCGAGTGGCTGTTGGCAATTGACATCCCGCCCATCAGCATAACAAGGCTCCCAGTTCTCCATGGCCTGTCCTGCCTTTCTGGATTTTACACTTTTTTCAGATGGCCCTTTTGACCGGGGGGAAGTGAGACTTCATTGTAGTGCAGATTTCCTTTGCAAGCTTGCTTGGTTGGCCAAAAAGGGCGTATGCGTTTTTTCCTGAATATATTCAGGAAAAAACGCATACGCCCTTTTTGGCCAAGTGCATCATTGTGGACGTTCTGCCTCTTTTCCTATGCTTTAAATGCAATTCCAGTCTACCTCCTGAAATCGGTTTCCTGCAATTCTGCCCCGCTTTCAAGTCCTCTTGGCAGCCTTACTTCAGTATATTTTTGGACGATAGCTGTCATTTATAACTCTGCAGGTTTGTGAATTACAGTGCCCCTGAGCTCCTTTCTTCAACTCGCTTTCTCGTGAGCTGGCCGCAACACCGCAGGATGGCTTCAGGCCCTAATCTGGTTCCGGCACGGCACGCTGAGCCTTTGGTTAATTCCTCTTCCTGGTGGGAAATGAGAGTTAAATTTGCCCGTCCAGACACCTCCAGCTAGTCTGTCATTGGTTCTCCTTATTCCTATTCATCTTCCGCAGAAATTGCAAACTGGGCCAAACAGGAGGTTAAAGGCACTGACTCTCCAAGTCGGGAGAGTGTTAGTAAAGCATCTGGAATGTTGCACCCGAGTACCAGGGGATGAAAACTGAGACATATTGGAACACGTCTCCCGATCACACGGTTGATCATACTCTGGGTTCCACATGCATGTTTTAGCTGAAGGAAGAATACCTTAAACCTGGAGAGTTGAGACCCGTGGAATGGGTACCATGCAATATGACTTCAAAGGGTCTTCATTTGCTCACCGAACCTCTCCAATCCTATCACTGCTGCGTTTATGCCCCTGTACACACGCTTGATTCTCTTTCAGAGACATAGCAATCCATAGGTTTTAAGATACTTCCTAGTCAGGTACACTCTTAGGCATTTAATATGGGGTGTTGAGTCCATTTCGTTGAGCAAGGAGTAGCTCTTGTCTATTCCATATTTGGCTTAAGGAACTTTATCTGTGCTCATTTCAATCTCTGGTTTTATGCAGCACCCCAACTCACCTTTCCCCTTAAGCAAGCATAAGTTGGGTTTCTAAATTTGAGACCCTGTTCTGTTTTGTAATTCAGTTCCTGTGTAGCCAAGTTTACATTCCGTGTATTAGTGATATCTTATGATGTTTCTATTTCTGTGTGACTTATTTCAGTTAGAATCATCGTACCTGAATCCACTCATTATGCTGCTTCGGGCCTGATGACATAGATTTCATTGCTGAGTGATATTGCATTGTACGTAAGTACCACAACTTCTTTATCCATTTTTCACTTTCTGCGATATTGAACTTGTACCGTAAACCAGGTTCTTGTAAACAGAGCCGTCCCAACCTTTGGGGTGGCTGTGTCTTTTGATTTTAATTTCCCTAAGCTATAGGACCATAAGTGGAAGTGCCCTAGGCTCTGTTGCTTTGTTTTTTAGATGTTTCAGGAAACACCATACACTTCTCCCGAGTGGCTTTTGGCAATTGACATCCCGCCCATCAGCATAACAAGGCTCCCAGTTCTCCATGGCCTGTCCTGCCTTTCTGGATTTTACACTTTTTTCTGATGGCCCTTTTGACCGGGGGGAAGTGAGACTTCATTGTAGTGCAGATTTCCTTTGCAAGCTTGCTTGGTTGGCCAAAAAGGGCGTATGCGTTTTTTCCTGAATATATTCAGGAAAAAACGCATACGCCCTTTTTGGCCAAGTGCATCATTGTGGACGTTCTGCCTCTTTTCCTATGCTTTAAATGCAATTCCAGTCTACCTCCTGAAATCGGTTTCCTGCAATTCTGCCCCGCTTTCAAGTCCTCTTGGCAGCCTTACTTCAGTATATTTTTGGACGATAGCTGTCATTTATAACTCTGCAGGTTTGTGAATTACAGTGCCCCTGAGCTCCTTTCTTCAACTCGCTTTCTCGTGAGCTGGCCGCAACACCGCAGGATGGCTTCAGGCCCTAATCTGGTTCCGGCACGGCATGCTGAGCCTTTGGTTAAGTCCTCTTCCTGGTGGGAAATGAGAGTTAAATTTGCCCGTCCAGACACCTCCAGCTAGTCTGTCATTGGTTCTCCCTATTCCTGTTCATCTTCCGCAGAAATTGCAAACTGGGCCAAACAGGAGGTTAAAGGCACTGACTCTCCAAGTCGGGAGAGTGTTAGTAAAGCGTCTGGAATGTTGCACCCGAGTACCAGGGGACGAAAACTGAGACATATTGGAACACGTCTCCCGATCACACGGTTGATCATACTCTGGGTTCCACATGCATGTTTTAGCTGAAGGAAGAATACCTTAAACCTGGAGAGTTGAGACCCGTGGAATGGGTACCATGCAATATGACTTCAAAGGGTCTTCATTTGCTCACCGAACCTCTCCAATCCTATCACTGCTGCGTTTATGCCCCTGTACACACGCTTGATTCTCTTTCAGAGACATAGCAATCCATAGGTTTTAAGATACTTCCTAGTCAGGTACACTCTTAGGCATTTAATATGGGGTGTTGAGTCCATTTCGTTGAGCAAGGAGTAGCTCTTGTCTATTCCATATTTGGCTTAAGGAACTTTATCTGTGCTCATTTCAATCTCTGGTTTTATGCAGCACCCCAACTCACCTTTCCCCTTAAGCAAGCATAAGTTGGGTTTCTAAATTTGAGACCCTGTTCTGTTTTGTAATTCAGTTCCTGTGTAGCCAAGTTTACATTCCGTGTATTAGTGATATCTTATGATGTTTCTTTTCCTGTGTGACTTATTTCAGTTAGAATCATCATACCTGAATCCACTCATTATGTTGCTACGGGCCTGATGACATAGATTTCATTGCTGAGTGATACTGCATTGTACGTAAGTACCACAACTTCTTTATCCATTTTTCACTTTCTGCGATATTGAACTTGTACCGTAAACCAGGTTCTTGTAAACAGAGCCGTCCCAACCTTTGGGGTGGCTGTGTCTTTTTGATTTTAATTTCCCTAAGCTATAGGACCATAAGTGGAAGTGCCCTAGGCTCTGTTGCTTTGTTTTTTAGATGTTTCAGGAAACACCATACACTTCTCCCGAGTGGCTGTTGGCAATTGACATCCCGCCCATCAGCATAACAAGGCTCCCAGTTCTCCATGGCCTGTCCTGCCTTTCTGGATTTTACACTTTTTTCAGATGGCCCTTTTGACCGGGGGGAAGTGAGACTTCATTGTAGTGCAGATTTCCTTTGCAAGCTTGCTTGGTTGGCCAAAAAGGGCGTATGCGTTTTTTCCTGAATATATTCAGGAAAAAACGCATACGCCCTTTTTGGCCAAGTGCATCATTGTGGACGTTCTGCCTCTTTTCCTATGCTTTAAATGCAATTCCAGTCTACCTCCTGAAATCGGTTTCCTGCAATTCTGCCCCGCTTTCAAGTCCTCTTGGCAGCCTTACTTCAGTATATTTTTGGACGATAGCTGTCATTTATAACTCTGCAGGTTTGTGAATTACAGTGCCCCTGAGCTCCTTTCTTCAACTCGCTTTCTCGTGAGCTGGCCGCAACACCGCAGGATGGCTTCAGGCCCTAATCTGGTTCCGGCACGGCACGCTGAGCCTTTGGTTAATTCCTCTTCCTGGTGGGAAATGAGAGTTAAATTTGCCCGTCCAGACACCTCCAGCTAGTCTGTCATTGGTTCTCCCTATTCCTGTTCATCTTCCGCAGAAATTGCAAACTGGGCCAAACAGGAGGTTAAAGGCACTGACTCTCCAAGTCGGGAGAGTGTTAGTAAAGCGTCTGGAATGTTGCACCCGAGTACCAGGGGACGAAAACTGACACATATTGGAACACGTCTCCCGATCACACGGTTGATCATACTCTGGGTTCCACATGCATGTTTTAGCTGAAGGAAGAATACCTTAAACCTGGAGAGTTGAGACCCGTGGAATGGGTACCATGCAATATGACTTCAAAGGGTCTTCATTTGCTCACCGAACCTCTCCAATCCTATCACTGCTGTGTTTATGCCCCTGTACACACACTTGATTCTCTTTCAGAGACATAGCAATCCATAGGTTTTAAGATACTTCCTAGTCAGGTACACTCTTAGGCATTTAATATGGGGTGTTGAGTCCATTTCGTTGAGCAAGGAGTAGCTCTTGTCTATTCCATATTTGGCTTAAGGAACTTTATCTGTGCTCATTTCAATCTCTGGTTTTATGCAGCACCCCAACTCACCTTTCCCCTTAAGCAAGCATAAGTTGGGTTTCTAAATTTGAGACCCTGTTCTGTTTTGTAATTCAGTTCCTGTGTAGCCAAGGTTACATTCCGTGTATTAGTGATATCTTATGATGTTTCTTTTCCTGTGTGACTTATTTCAGTTAGAATCATCATACCTGAATCCACTCATTATGGTGCTACGGGCCTGATGACATAGATTTCATTGCTGAGTGATACTGCATTGTACGTAAGTACCACAACTTCTTTATCCATTTTTCACTTTCTGCGATATTGAACTTGTACCGTAAACCAGGTTCTTGTAAACAGAGCCGTCCCAACCTTTGGGGTGGCTGTGTCTTTTTGATTTTAATTTCCCTAAGCTATAGGACCATAAGTGGAAGTGCCCTAGGCTCTGTTGCTTTGTTTTTTAGATGTTTCAGGAAACACCATACACTTCTCCCGAGTGGCTGTTGGCAATTTACATCCCGCCCATCAGCATAACAAGGCTCCCAGTTCTCCATGGCCTGTCCTGCCTTTCTGGATTTTACACTTTTTTCAGATGGCCCTTTTGACCGGGGGGAAGTGAGAGTTCATGGTAGTGCAGATTTCCTTTGCAAGCTTGCTTGGTTGGCCAAAAAGGGCGTATGCGTTTTTTCCTGAATATATTCAGGAAAAAACGCATACGCCCTTTTTGGCCAAGTGCATCATTGTGGACGTTCTGCCTCTTTTCCTATGCTTTAAATGCAATTCCAGTCTACCTCCTGAAATCGGTTTCCTGCAATTCTGCCCCGCTTTCAAGTCCTCTTGGCAGCCTTACTTCAGTATATTTTTGGACGATAGCTGTCATTTATAACTCTGCAGGTTTGTGAATTACAGTGCCCCTGAGCTCCTTTCTTCAACTCGCTTTCTCGTGAGCTGGCCGCAACACCGCAGGATGGCTTCAGGCCCTAATCTGGTTCCGGCACGGCACGCTGAGCCTTTGGTTAATTCCTCTTCCTGGTGGGAAATGAGAGTTAAATTTGCCCGTCCAGACACCTCCAGCTAGTCTGTCATTGGTTCTCCCTATTCCTGTTCATCTTCCGCAGAAATTGCAAACTGGGCCAAACAGGAGGTTAAAGGCACTGACTCTCCAAGTCGGGAGAGTGTTAGTAAAGCGTCTGGAATGTTGCACCCGAGTACCAGGGGACGAAAACTGACACATATTGGAACACGTCTCCCGATCACACGGTTGATCATACTCTGGGTTCCACATGCATGTTTTAGCTGAAGGAAGAATACCTTAAACCTGGAGAGTTGAGACCCGTGGAATGGGTACCATGCAATATGACTTCAAAGGGTCTTCATTTGCTCACCGAACCTCTCCAATCCTATCACTGCTGCGTTTATGCCCCTGTACACACGCTTGATTCTCTTTCAGAGACATAGCAATCCATAGGTTTTAAGATACTTCCTAGTCAGGTACACTCTTAGGCATTTAATATGGGGTGTTGAGTCCATTTCGTTGAGCAAGGTGTAGCTCTTGTCTATTCCATATTTGGCTTAAGGAAATTTATCTGTGCTCATTTCAGTCTCTGGTTTTATGCAGCACCCCAACTCACCTTTCCCCTTAAGCAAGCATAAGTTGGGTTTCTAAATTTGAGACCCTGTTCTGTTTTGTAATTCAGTTCCTGTGTAGCCAAGTGTACATTCCGTGTATTAGTGATATCTTATGATGTTTCTTTTCCTGTGTGACTTATTTCAGTTAGAATCATCATACCTGAATCCACTCATTATGGTGCTACGGGCCTGATGACATAGATTTCATTGCTGAGTGATACTGCATTGTACGTAAGTACCACAACTTCTTTATCCATTTTTCACTTTCTGCGATATTGAACTTGTACCGTAAACCAGGTTCTTGTAAACAGAGCCGTCCCAACCTTTGGGGTGGCTGTGTCTTTTTGATTTTAATTTCCCTAAGCTATAGGACCATAAGTGGAAATGCCCTAGGCTCTGTTGCTTTGTTTTTTAGATATTTCAGGAAACACCATACACTTCTCCCGAGTGGCTGTTGGCAGTTGACATCCCGCCCATCAGCATAACAAGGCTCCCAGTTCTCCATGGCCTGTCCTGCCTTTCTGGATTTTACACTTTTTTCAGATGGCCCTTTTGACCGGGGGGAAGTGAGACTTCATTGTAGTGCAGATTTCCTTTGCAAGCTTGCTTGGTTGGCCAAAAAGGGCGTATGCGTTTTTTCCTGAATATATTCAGGAAAAAACGCATACGCCCTTTTTGGCCAAGTGCATCATTGTGGACGTTCTGCCTCTTTTCCTATGCTTTAAATGCAATTCCAGTCTACCTCCTGAAATCGGTTTCCTGCAATTCTGCCCCGCTTTCAAGTCCTCTTGGCAGCCTTACTTCAGTATATTTTTGGACGATAGCTGTCATTTATAACTCTGCAGGTTTGTGAATTACAGTGCCCCTGAGCTCCTTTCTTCAACTCGCTTTCTCGTGAGCTGGCCGCAACACCGCAGGATGGCTTCAGGCCCTAATCTGGTTCCGGCACGGCACGCTGAGCCTTTGGTTAATTCCTCTTCCTGGTGGGAAATGAGAGTTAAATTTGCCCGTCCAGACACCTCCAGCTAGTCTGTCATTGGTTCTCCCTATTCCTGTTCATCTTCCGCAGAAATTGCAAACTGGGCCAAACAGGAGGTTAAAGGCACTGACTCTCCAAGTCGGGAGAGTGTTAGTAAAGCGTCTGGCATGTTGCACCCGAGTACCAGGGGACGAAAACTGACACATATTGGAACACGTCTCCCGATCACACGGTTGATCATACTCTGGGTTCCACATGCATGTTTTAGCTGAAGGAAGAATACCTTAAACCTGGAGAGTTGAGACCCGTGGAATGGGTACCATGCAATATGACTTCAAAGGGTCTTCATTTGCTCACCGAACCTCTCCAATCCTATCACTGCTGCGTTTATGCCCCTGTACACACGCTTGATTCTCTTTCAGAGACATAGCAATCCATAGGTTTTAAGATACTTCCTAGTCAGGTACACTCTTAGGCATTTAATATGGGGTGTTGAGTCCATTTCGTTGAGCAAGGAGTAGCTCTTGTCTATTCCATATTTGGCTTAAGGAACTTTATCTGTGCTCATTTCAATCTCTGGTTTTATGCAGCACCCCAACTCACCTTTCCCCTTAAGCAAGCATAAGTTGGGTTTCTAAATTTGAGACCCTGTTCTGTTTTGGAATTCAGTTCCTGTGTAGCCAAGGTTACATTCCGTGTATTAGTGATATCTTATGATGTTTCTTTTCCTGTGTGACTTATTTCAGTTAGAATCATCGTACCTGAATCCACTCATTATGCTGCTACGGGCCTGATGACATAGATTTCATTGCTGAGTGATATTGCATTGTACGTAAGTACCACAACTTCTTTATCCATTTTTCACTTTCTGTGATATTGAACTTGTACCGTAAACCAGGTTCTTGTAAACAGAGCCGTCCCAACCTTTGGGGTGGCTGTGTCTTTTTGATTTTAATTTCCCTAAGCTATAGGACCATAAGTGGAAATGCCCTAGGCTCTGTTGCTTTGTTTTTTAGATGTTTCAGGAAACACCATACACTTCTCCCGAGTGGCTGTTGGCAATTGACATCCCGCCCATCAGCATAACAAGGCTCCCAGTTCTCCATGGCCTGTCCTGCCTTTCTGGATTTTACACTTTTTTCAGATGGCCCTTTTGACCGGGGGGAAGTGAGACTTCATTGTAGTGCAGATTTCCTTTGCAAGCTTGCTTGGTTGGCCAAAAAGGGCGTATGCGTTTTTTCCTGAATATATTCAGGAAAAAACGCATACGCCCTTTTTGGCCAAGTGCATCATTGTGGACGTTCTGCCTCTTTTCCTATGCTTTAAATGTAATTCCAGTCTACCTCCTGAAATCGGTTTCCTGCAATTCTGCCCCGCTTTCAAGTCCTCTTGGCAGCCTTACTTCAGTATATTTTTGGACGATAGCTGTCATTTATAACTCTGCAGGTTTGTGAATTACAGTGCCCCTGAGCTCCTTTCTTCAACTCGCTTTCTCGTGAGCTGGCCGCAACACCGCAGGATGGCTTCAGGCCCTAATCTGGTTGCGGCACGGCACGCTGAGCCTTTGGTTAATTCCTCTTCCTGGTGGGAAATGAGAGTTAAATTTGCCCGTCCAGACACCTCCAGCTAGTCTCTCATTGGTTCTCCCTATTCCTGTTCATCTTCCGCAGAAATTGCAAACTGGGCCAAACAGGAGGTTAAAGGCACTGACTCTCCAAGTCGGGAGAGTGTTAGTAAAGCGTCTGGCATGTTGCACCCGAGTACCAGGGGACGAAAACTGAGACATATTGGAACACGTCTCCCGATCACACGGTTGATCATACTCTGGGTTCCACATGCATGTTTTAGCTGAAGGAAGAATACCTTAAACCTGGAGAGTTGAGACCCGTGGAATGGGTACCATGCAATATGACTTCAAAGGGTCTTCATTTGCTCACCGAACCTCTCCAATCCTATCACTGCTGCGTTTATGCCCCTGTACACACACTTGATTCTCTTTCAGAGACATAGCAATCCATAGGTTTTAAGATACTTCCTAGTCAGGTACACTCTTAGGCATTTAATATGGGGTGTTGAGTCCATTTCGTTGAGCAAGGAGTAGCTCTTGTCTATTCCATATTTGGCTTAAGGAACTTTATCTGTGCTCATTTCAATCTCTGGTTTTATGCAGCACCCCAACTCACCTTTCCCCTTAAGCAAGCATAAGTTGGGTTTCTAAATTTGAGACCCTGTTCTGTTTTGTAATTCAGTTCCTGTGTAGCCAAGTGTACATTCCGTGTATTAGTGATATCTTATGATGTTTCTATTTCTGTGTGACTTATTTCAGTTAGAATCATCGTACCTGAATCCACTCATTATGCTGCTACGGGCCTGATGACATAGATTTCATTGCTGAGTGATATTGCATTGTACGTAAGTACCACAACTTCTTTATCCATTTTTCACTTTCTGTGATATTGAACTTGTACCGTAAACCAGGTTCTTGTAAACAGAGCCGTCCCAACCTTTGGGGTGGCTGTGTCTTTTTGATTTTAATTTCCCTAAGCTATAGGACCATAAGTGGAAATGCCCTAGGCTCTGTTGCTTTGTTTTTTAGATGTTTCAGGAAACACCATACACTTCTCCCGAGTGGCTGTTGGCAATTGACATCCCGCCCATCAGCATAACAAGGCTCCCAGTTCTCCATGGCCTGTCCTGCCTTTCTGGATTTTACACTTTTTTCAGATGGCCCTTTTGACCGGGGGGAAGTGAGACTTCATTGTAGTGCAGATTTCCTTTGCAAGCTTGCTTGGTTGGCCCAAAAGGGCGTATGCGTTTTTTCCTGAATATATTCAGGAAAAAACGCATACGCCCTTTTTGGCCAAGTGCATCATTGTGGACGTTCTGCCTCTTTTCCTATGCTTTAAATGCAATTCCAGTCTACCTCCTGAAATCGGTTTCCTGCAATTCTGCCCCGCTTTCAAGTCCTCTTGGCAGCCTTACTTCAGTATATTTTTGGACGATAGCTGTCATTTATAACTCTGCAGGTTTGTGAATTACAGTGCCCCTGAGCTCCTTTCTTCAACTCGCTTTCTCGTGAGCTGGCCGCAACACCGCAGGATGGCTTCAGGCCCTAATCTGGTTGCGGCACGGCACGCTGAGCCTTTGGTTAATTCCTCTTCCTGGTGGGAAATGAGAGTTAAATTTGCCCGTCCAGACACCTCCAGCTAGTCTGTCATTGGTTCTCCCTATTCCTGTTCATCTTCCGCAGAAATTGCAAACTGGGCCAAACAGGAGGTTAAAGGCACTGACTCTCCAAGTCGGGAGAGTGTTAGTAAAGCGTCTGGCATGTTGCACCCGAGTACCAGGGGACGAAAACTGAGACATATTGGAACACGTCTCCCGATCACACGGTTGATCATACTCTGGGTTCCACATGCATGTTTTAGCTGAAGGAAGAATACCTTAAACCTGGAGAGTTGAGACCCGTGGAATGGGTACCATGCAATATGACTTCAAAGGGTCTTCATTTGCTCACCGAACCTCTCCAATCCTATCACTGCTGCGTTTATGCCCCTGTACACACGCTTGATTCTCTTTCAGAGACATAGCAATCCATAGGTTTTAAGATACTTCCTAGTCAGGTACACTCTTAGGCATTTAATATGGGGTGTTGAGTCCATTTCGTTGAGCAAGGAGTAGCTCTTGTCTATTCCATATTTGGCTTAAGGAACTTTATCTGTGCTCATTTCAATCTCTGGTTTTATGCAGCACCCCAACTCACCTTTCCCCTTAAGCAAGCATAAGTTGGGTTTCTAAATTTGAGACCCTGTTCTGTTTTGTAATTCAGTTCCTGTGTAGCCAAGGTTACATTCCGTGTATTAGTGATAACTTATGATGTTTCTTTTTCTGTGTGACTTATTTCAGTTAGAATCATCGTACCTGAATCCACTCATTATGCTGCTACGGGCCTGATGACATAGATTTCATTGCTGAGTGATATTGCATTGTACGTAAGTACCACAACTTCTTTATCCATTTTTCACTTTCTGCGGTATTGAACTTGTACCGTAAACCAGGTTCTTGTAAACAGAGCCGTCCCAACCTTTGGGGTGGCTGTGTCTTTTTGATTTTAATTTCCCTAAGCTATAGGACCATAAGTGGAAATGCCCTAGGCTCTGTTGCTTTGTTTTTTAGATGTTTCAGGAAACACCATACACTTCTCCCGAGTGGCTGTTGGCAGTTGACATCCCGCCCATCAGCATAACAAGGCTCCCAGTACTCCATGGCCTGTCCTGCCTTTCTGGATTTTACACTTTTTTCAGATGGCCCTTTTGACCGGGGGGAAGTGAGACTTCATTGTAGTGCAGATTTCCTTTGCAAGCTTGCTTGGTTGGCCAAAAAGGGCGTATGCGTTTTTTCCTGAATATATTCAGGAAAAAACGCATACGCCCTTTTTGGCCAAGTGCATCATTGTGGACGTTCTGCCTCTTTTCCTATGCTTTCAATGCAATTCCAGTCTACCTCCTGAAATCGGTTTCCTGCAATTCTGCCCCGCTTTCAAGTCCTCTTGGCAGCCTTACTTCAGTATATTTTTGGACGATAGCTGTCATTTATAACTCTGCAGGTTTGTGAATTACAGTGCCCCTGAGCTCCTTTCTTCAACTCGCTTTCTCGTGAGCTGGCCGCAACACCGCAGGATGGCTTCAGGCCCTAATCTGGTTGCGGCACGGCACGCTGAGCCTTTGGTTAATTCCTCTTCCTGGTGGGAAATGAGAGTTAAATTTGCCCGTCCAGACACCTCCAGCTAGTCTGTCATTGGTTCTCCCTATTCCTGTTCATCTTCCGCAGAAATTGCAAACTGGGCCAAACAGGAGGTTAAAGGCACTGACTCTCCAAGTCGGGAGAGTGTTAGTAAAGCGTCTGGCATGTTGCACCCGAGTACCAGGGGACGAAAACTGACACATATTGGAACACGTCTCCCGATCACACGGTTGATCATACTCTGGGTTCCACATGCATGTTTTAGCTGAAGGAAGAATACCTTAAACCTGGAGAGTTGAGACCCGTGGAATGGGTACCATGCAATATGACTTCAAAGGGTCTTCATTTGCTCACCGAACCTCTCCAATCCTATCACTGCTGCGTTTATGCCCCTGTACACACACTTGATTCTCTTTCAGAGACATAGCAATCCATAGGTTTTAAGATACTTCCTAGTCAGGTACACTCTTAGGCATTTAATATGGGGTGTTGAGTCCATTTCGTTGAGCAAGGAGTAGCTCTTGTCTATTCCATATTTGGCTTAAGGAACTTTATCTGTGCTCATTTCAATCTCTGGTTTTATGCAGCACCCCAACTCACCTTTCCCCTTAAGCAAGCATAAGTTGGGTTTCTAAATTTGAGACCCTGTTCTGTTTTGTAATTCAGTTCCTGTGTAGCCAAGGTTACATTCCGTGTATTAGTGATATCTTATGATGTTTCTTTTCCTGTGTGACTTATTTCAGTTGGAATCATCGTACCTGAATCCACTCATTATGCTGCTACGGGCCTGATGACATAGATTTCATTGCTGAGTGATATTGCATTGTACGTAAGTACCACAACTTCTTTATCCATTTTTCACTTTCTGCGATATTGAACTTGTACCGTAAACCAGGTTCTTGTAAACAGAGCCGTCCCAACCTTTGGGGTGGCTGTGTCTTTTGATTTTAATTTCCCTAAGCTATAGGACCATAAGTGGAAGTGCCCTAGGCTCTGTTGCTTTGTTTTTTAGATGTTTCAGGAAACACCATACACTTCTCCCGAGTGGCTGTTGGCAATTTACATCCCACCCATCAGCATAACAAGGCTCCCAGTTCTCCATGGCCTGTCCTGCCTTTCTGGATTTTACACTTTTTTCAGATGGCCCTTTTGACCGGGGGGAAGTGAGACTTCATTGTAGTGCAGATTTCCTTTGCAAGCTTGCTTGGTTGGCCAAAAAGGGCGTATGCGTTTTTTCCTGAATATATTCAGGAAAAAACGCATACGCCCTTTTTGGCCAAGTGCATCATTGTGGACGTTCTGCCTCTTTTCCTATGCTTTAAATGCAATTCCAGTCTACCTCCTGAAATCGGTTTCCTGCAATTCTGCCCCGCTTTCAAGTCCTCTTGGCAGCCTTACTTCAGTATATTTTTGGATGATAGCTGTCATTTATAACTCTGCAGGTTTGTGAATTACAGTGCCCCTGAGCTCCTTTCTTCAACTCGCTTTCTCGTGAGCTGGCCGCAACACCGCAGGATGGCTTCAGGCCCTAATCTGGTTGCGGCACGGCACGCTGAGCCTTTGGTTAATTCCTCTTCCTGGTGGGAAATGAGAGTTAAATTTGCCCGTCCAGACACCTCCAGCTAGTCTGTCATTGGTTCTCCCTATTCCTGTTCATCTTCCGCAGAAATTGCAAACTGGGCCAAACAGGAGGTTAAAGGCACTGACTCTCCAAGTCGGGAGAGTGTTAGTAAAGCGTCTGGCATGTTGCACCCGAGTACCAGGGGACGAAAACTGAGACATATTGGAACACGTCTCCCGATCACACGGTTGATCATACTCTGGGTTCCACATGCATGTTTTAGCTGAAGGAAGAATACCTTAAACCTGGAGAGTTGAGACCCGTGGAATGGGTACCATGCAATATGACTTCAAAGGGTCTTCATTTGCTCACCGAACCTCTCCAATCCTATCACTGCTGCGTTTATGCCCCTGTACACACGCTTGATTCTCTTTCAGAGACATAGCAATCCATAGGTTTTAAGATACTTCCTAGTCAGGTACACTCTTAGGCATTTAATATGGGGTGTTGAGTCCATTTCGTTGAGCAAGGAGTAGCTCTTGTCTATTCCATATTTGGCTTAAGGAACTTTATCTGTGCTCATTTCAATCTCTGGTTTTATGCAGCACCCCAACTCACCTTTCCCCTTAAGCAAGCATAAGTTGGGTTTCTAAATTTGAGACCCTGTTCTGTTTTGGAATTCAGTTCCTGTGTAGCCAAGGTTACATTCCGTGTATTAGTGATATCTTATGATGTTTCTTTTCCTGTGTGACTTATTTCAGTTAGAATCATCGTACCTGAATCCACTCATTATGCTGCTACGGGCCTGATGACATAGATTTCATTGCTGAGTGATACTGCATTGTACGTAAGTACCACAACTTCTTTATCCATTTTTCACTTTCTGCGATATTGAACTTGTACCGTAAACCAGGTTCTTGTAAACAGAGCCGTCCCAACCTTTGGGGTGGCTGTGTCTTTTTGATTTTAATTTCCCTAAGCTATAGGACCATAAGTGGAAGTGCCCTAGGCTCTGTTGCTTTGTTTTTTAGATGTTTCAGGAAACACCATACACTTCTCCCGAGTGGCTGTTGGCAATTGACATCCCGCCCATCAGCATAACAAGGCTCCCAGTTCTCCATGGCCTGTCCTGCCTTTCTGGATTTTACACTTTTTTCAGATGGCCCTTTTGACCGGGGGGAAGTGAGACTTCATTGTAGTGCAGATTTCCTTTGCAAGCTTGCTTGGTTGGCCAAAAAGGGCGTATGCGTTTTTTCCTGAATATATTCAGGAGAAAACGCATACGCCCTTTTTGGCCAAGTGCATCATTGTGGACGTTCTGCCTCTTTTCCTATGCTTTCAATGCAATTCCAGTCTACCTCCTGAAATCGGTTTCCTGCAATTCTGCCCCGCTTTCAAGTCCTCTTGGCAGCCTTACTTCAGTATATTTTTGGACGATAGCTGTCATTTATAACTCTGCAGGTTTGTGAATTACAGTGCCCCTGAGCTCCTTTCTTCAACTCGCTTTCTCGTGAGCTGGCCGCAACACCGCAGGATGGCTTCAGGCCCTAATCTGGTTCCGGCACGGCACGCTGAGCCTTTGGTTAATTCCTCTTCCTGGTGGGAAATGAGAGTTAAATTTGCCCGTCCAGACACCTCCAGCTAGTCTGTCATTGGTTCTCCCTATTCCTGTTCATCTTCCGCAGAAATTGCAAACTGGGCCAAACAGGAGGTTAAAGGCACTGACTCTCCAAGTCGGGAGAGTGTTAGTAAAGCGTCTGGCATGTTGCACCCGAGTACCAGGGGACGAAAACTGAGACATATTGGAACACGTCTCCCGATCACATGGTTGATCATACTCTGGGTTCCACATGCATGTTTTAGCTGAAGGAAGAATACCTTAAACCTGGAGAGTTGAGACCCGTGGAATGGGTACCATGCAATATGACTTCAAAGGGTCTTCATTTGCTCACCGAACCTCTCCAATCCTATCACTGCTGCGTTTATGCCCCTGCACACACACTTGATTCTCTTTCAGAGACATAGCAATCCATAGGTTTTAAGATACTTCCTAGTCAGGTACACTCTTAGGCATTTAATATGGGGTGTTGAGTCCATTTCGTTGAGCAAGGAGTAGCTCTTGTCTATTCCATATTTGGCTTAAGGAACTTTATCTGTGCTCATTTCAATCTCTGGTTTTATGCAGCACCCCAACTCACCTTTCCCCTTAAGCAAGCATAAGTTGGGTTTCTAAATTTGAGACCCTGTTCTGTTTTGTAATTCAGTTTCTGTGTAGCCAAGGTTACATTCCGTGTATTAGTGATATCTTATGATGTTTCTTTTCCTGTGTGACTTATTTCAGTTAGAATCATCGTACCTGAATCCACTCATTATGCTGCTACGGGCCTGATGACATAGATTTCATTGCTGAGTGATACTGCATTGTACGTAAGTACCACAACTTCTTTATCCATTTTTCACTTTCTGCGATATTGAACTTGTACCGTAAACCAGGTTCTTGTAAACAGAGCCGTCCCAACCTTTGGGGTGGCTGTGTCTTTTTGATTTTAATTTCCCTAAGCTATAGGACCATAAGTGGAAGTGCCCTAGGCTCTGTTGCTTTGTTTTTTAGATGTTTCAGGAAACACCATACACTTCTCCCCAGTGGCTGTTGGCAATTGACATCCCGCCCATCAGCATAACAAGGCTCCCAGTTCTCCATGGCCTTTCCTGCCTTTCTGGATTTTACACTTTTTTCAGATGGCCCTTTTGACCGGGGGGAAGTGAGACTTCATTGTAGTGCAGATTTCCTTTGGAAGCTTGCTTGGTTGGCCAAAAAGGGCGTATGCGTTTTTTCCTGAATATATTCAGGAAAAAACGCATACGCCCTTTTTGGCCAAGTGCATCATTGTGGACGTTCTGCCTCTTTTCCTATGCTTTAAATGCAATTCCAGTCTACCTCCTGAAATCGGTTTCCTGCAATTCTGCCCTGCTTTCAAGTCCTCTTGGCAGCCTTACTTCAGTATATTTTTGGACGATAGCTGTCATTTATAACTCTGCAGGTTTGTGAATTACAGTGCCCCTGAGCTCCTTTCTTCAACTCGCTTTCTCGTGAGCTGGCCGCAACACCGCAGGATGGCTTCAGGCCCTAATCTGGTTCCGGCACGGCACGCTGAGCCTTTGGTTAATTCCTCTTCCTGGTGGGAAATGAGAGTTAAATTTGCCCGTCCAGACACCTCCAGCTAGTCTGTCATTGGTTCTCCCTATTCCTGTTCATCTTCCGCAGAAATTGCAAACTGGGCCAAACAGGAGGTTAAAGGCACTGACTCTCCAAGTCGGGAGAGTGTTAGTAAAGCGTCTGGAATGTTGCACCCGAGTACCAGGGGACGAAAACTGAGACATATTGGAACACGTCTCCCGATCACACGGTTGATCATACTCTGGGTTCCACATGCATGTTTTAGCTGAAGGAAGAATACCTTAAACCTGGAGAGTTGAGACCCGTGGAATGGGTACCATGCAATATGACTTCAAAGGGTCTTCATTTGCTCACCGAACCTCTCCAATCCTATCACTGCTGCGTTTATGCCCCTGTACACACACTTGATTCTCTTTCAGAGACATAGCAATCCATAGGTTTTAAGATACTTCCTAGTCAGGTACACTCTTAGGCATTTAATATGGGGTGTTGAGTCCATTTCGTTGAGCAAGGAGTAGCTCTTGTCTATTCCATATTTGGCTTAAGGAACTTTATCTGTGCTCATTTCAATCTCTGGTTTTATGCAGCACCCAACTCACCTTTCCCCTTAAGCAAGCATAAGTTGGGTTTCTTAATTTGAGACCCTGTTCTGTTTTGTAATTCAGTTCCTGTGTAGCCAAGGTTACATTCCGTGTATTAGTGATATCTTATGATGTTTCTTTTTCTTTGTGACTTATTTCAGTTAGAATCATCATACCTGAATCCACTCATTATGGTGCTACGGGCCTGATGACATAGATTTCATTGCTGAGTGATACTGCATTGTACGTAAGTACCGCAACGTCTTTATCCATTTTTCACTTTCTGCGATATTGAACTTGTACCGTAAACCAGGTTCTTGTAAACAGAGCCGTCCCAACCTTTGGGGTGGCTGTGTCTTTTGATTTTAATTTCCCTAAGCTATAGGACCATAAGTGGAAGTGCCCTAGGCTCTGTTGCTTTGTTTTTTAGATGTTTCAGGAAACACCATACACTTCTCCCGAGTGGCTGTTGGCAATTTACATCCCGCCCATCAGCATAACAAGGCTCCCAGTTCTCCATGGCCTGTCCTGCCTTTCTGGATTTTACACTTTTTTCAGATGGCCCTTTTGACCGGGGGGAAGTGAGACTTCATTGTAGTGCAGATTTCCTTTGCAAGCTTGCTTGGTTGGCCAAAAAGGGCGTATGCGTTTTTTCCTGAATATATTCAGTAAAAAACGCATACGCCCTTTTTGGCCAAGTGCATCATTGTGGACGTTCTGCCTCTTTTCCTATGCTTTAAATGCAATTCCAGTCTACCTCCTGAAATCGGTTTCCTGCAATTCTGCCCCGCTTTCAAGTCCTCTTGGCAGCCTTACTTCAGTATATTTTTGGACGATAGCTGTCATTTATAACTCTGCAGGTTTGTGAATTACAGTGCCCCTGAGCTCCTTTCTTCAACTCGCTTTCTCGTGAGCTGGCCGCAACACCACAGGATGGCTTCAGGCCCTAATCTGGTTCCGGCACGGCACGCTGAGCCTTTGGTTAATTCCTCTTCCTGGTGGGAAATGAGAGTTAAATTTGCCCGTCCAGACACCTCCAGCTAGTGTGTCATTGGTTCTCCCTATTCCTGTTCATCTTCCGCAGAAATTGCAAACTGGGCCAAACAGGAGGTTAAAGGCACTGACTCTCCAAGTCGGGAGAGTGTTAGTAAAGCGTCTGGAATGTTGCACCCGAGTACCAGGGGACGAAAACTGAGACATATTGGAACACGTCTCCCGATCACACGGTTGATCATACTCTGGGTTCCACATGCATGTTTTAGCTGAAGGAAGAATACCTTAAACCTGGAGAGTTGAGACCCGTGGAATGGGTACCATGCAATATGACTTCAAAGGGTCTTCATTTGCTCACCGAACCTCTCCAATCCTATCACTGCTGCGTTTATGCCCCTGTACACACGCTTGATTCTCTTTCAGAGACATAGCAATCCATAGGTTTTAAGATACTTCCTAGTCAGGTACACTCTTAGGCATTTAATATGGGGTGTTGAGTCCATTTCGTTGAGCAAGGAGTAGCTCTTGTCTATTCCATATTTGGCTTAAGGAACTTTATCTGTGCTCATTTCAATCTCTGGTTTTATGCAGCACCCCAACTCACCTTTCCCCTTAAGCAAGCATAAGTTGGGTTTCTAAATTTTAGACCCTGTTCTGTTTTGTAATTCAGTTCCTGTGTAGCCAAGGTTACATTCCGTGTATTAGTGATATCTTATGATGTTTCTTTTCCTGTGTGACTTATTTCAGTTAGAATCATCGTACCTGAATCCACTCATTATGCTGCTACGGGCCTGATGACATAGATTTCATTGCTGAGTGATACTGCATTGTACGTAAGTACCACAACTTCTTTATCCATTTTTCACTTTCTGCGATATTGAACTTGTACCGTAAACCAGGTTCTTGTAAACAGAGCCGTCCCAACCTTTGGGGTGGCTGTGTCTTTTGATTTTAATTTCCCTAAGCTATAGGACCATAAGTGGAAGTGCCCTAGGCTCTGTTGCTTTGTTTTTTAGATGTTTCAGGAAACACCATACACTTCTCCCGAGTGGCTGTTGGCAATTTACATCCCGCCCATCAGCATAACAAGGCTCCCAGTTCTCCATGGCCTGTCCTGCCTTTCTGGATTTTACACTTTTTTCAGATGGCCCTTTTGACCGGGGGGAAGTGAGACTTCATTGTAGTGCAGATTTCCTTTGCAAGCTTGCTTGGTTGGCCAAAAAGGGCGTATGCGTTTTTTCCTGAATATATTCAGGAAAAAACGCATACGCCCTTTTTGGCCAAGTGCATCATTGTGGACGTTCTGCCTCTTTTCCTATGCTTTAAATGCAATTCCAGTCTACCTCCTGAAATCGGTTTCCTGCAATTCTGCCCCGCTTTCAAGTCCTCTTGGCAGCCTTACTTCAGTATATTTTTGGACGATAGCTGTCATTTATAACTCTGCAGGTTTGTGAATTACAGTGCCCCTGAGCTCCTTTCTTCAACTCGCTTTCTCGTGAGCTGGCCGCAACACCGCAGGATGGCTTCAGGCCCTAATCTGGTTGCGGCACGGCACGCTGAGCCTTTGGTTAATTCCTCTTCCTGGTGGGAAATGAGAGTTAAATTTGCCCGTCCAGACACCTCCAGCTAGTCTGTCATTGGTTCTCCCTATTCCTGTTCATCTTCCGCAGAAATTGCAAACTGGGCCAAACAGGAGGTTAAAGGCACTGACTCTCCAAGTCGGGAGAGTGTTAGTAAAGCGTCTGGCATGTTGCACCCGAGTACCAGGGGACGAAAACTGAGACATATTGGAACACGTCTCCCGATCACACGGTTGATCATACTCTGGGTTCCACATGCATGTTTTAGCTGAAGGAAGAATACCTTAAACCTGGAGAGTTGAGACCCGTGGAATGGGTACCATGCAATATGACTTCAAAGGGTCTTCATTTGCTCACCGAACCTCTCCAATCCTATCACTGCTGCGTTTATGCCCCTGTACACACGCTTGATTCTCTTTCAGAGACATAGCAATCCATAGGTTTTAAGATACTTCCTAGTCAGGTACACTCTTAGGCATTTAATATGGGGTGTTGAGTCCATTTCGTTGAGCAAGGAGTAGCTCTTGTCTATTCCATATTTGGCTTAAGGAACTTTATCTGTGCTCATTTCAATCTCTGGTTTTATGCAGCACCCCAACTCACCTTTCCCCTTAAGCAAGCATAAGTTGGGTTTCTAAATTTGAGACCCTGTTCTGTTTTGTAATTCAGTTCCTGTGTAGCCAAGGTTACATTCCGTGTATTAGTGATATCTTATGATGTTTCTTTTCCTGTGTGACTTATTTCAGTTGGAATCATCGTACCTGAATCCACTCATTATGCTGCTACGGGCCTGATGACATAGATTTCATTGCTGAGTGATATTGCATTGTACGTAAGTACCACAACTTCTTTATCCATTTTTCACTTTCTGCGATATTGAACTTGTACCGTAAACCAGGTTCTTGTAAACAGAGCCGTCCCAACCTTTGGGGTGGCTGTGTCTTTTGATTTTAATTTCCCTAAGCTATAGGACCATAAGTGGAAGTGCCCTAGGCTCTGTTGCTTTGTTTTTTAGATGTTTCAGGAAACACCATACACTTCTCCCGAGTGGCTGTTGGCAATTGACATCCCGCCCATCAGCATAACAAGGCTCCCAGTTCTCCATGGCCTGTCCTGCCTTTCTGGATTTTACACTTTTTTCAGATGGCCCTTTTGACCGGGGGGAAGTGAGACTTCATTGTAGTGCAGATTTCCTTTGCAAGCTTGCTTGGTTGGCCAAAAAGGGCGTATGCGTTTTTTCCTGAATATATTCAGGAAAAAACGCATACGCCCTGTTTGGCCAAGTGCATCATTGTGGACGTTCTGCCTCTTTTCCTATGCTTTAAATGCAATTCCAGTCTACCTCCTGAAATCGGTTTCCTGCAATTCTGCCCCGCTTTCAAGTCCTCTTGGCAGCCTTACTTCAGTATATTTTTGGATGATAGCTGTCATTTATAACTCTGCAGGTTTGTGAATTACAGTGCCCCTGAGCTCCTTTCTTCAACTCGCTTTCTCGTGAGCTGGCCGCAACACCGCAGGATGGCTTCAGGCCCTAATCTGGTTCCGGCACGGCACGCTGAGCCTTTGGTTAATTCCTCTTCCTGGTGGGAAATGAGAGTTAAATTTGCCCGTCCAGACACCTCCAGCTAGTCTGTCATTGGTTCTCCCTATTCCTGTTCATCTTCCGCAGAAATTGCAAACTGGGCCAAACAGGAGGTTAAAGGCACTGACTCTCCAAGTCGGGAGAGTGTTAGTAAAGCGTCTGGAATGTTGCACCCGAGTACCAGGGGACGAAAACTGAGACATATTGGAACACGTCTCCCGATCACACGGTTGATCATACTCTGGGTTCCACATGCATGTTTTAGCTGAAGGAAGAATACCTTAAACCTGGAGAGTTGAGACCCGTGGAATGGGTACCATGCAATATGACTTCAAAGGGTCTTCATTTGCTCACCGAACCTCTCCAATCCTATCACTGCTGCGTTTATGCCCCTGTACACACGCTTGATTCTCTTTCAGAGACATAGCAATCCATAGGTTTTAAGATACTTCCTAGTCAGGTACACTCTTAGGCATTTAATATGGGGTGTTGAGTCCATTTCGTTGAGCAAGGAGTAGCTCTTGTCTATTCCATATTTGGCTTAAGGAACTTTATCTGTGCTCATTTCAATCTCTGGTTTTATGCAGCACCCCAACTCACCTTTCCCCTTAAGCAAGCATAAGTTGGGTTTCTAAATTTGAGACCCTGTTCTGTTTTGTAATTCAGTTCCTGTGTAGCCAAGGTTACATTCCGTGTATTAGTGATATCTTATGATGTTTCTTTTCCTGTGTGACTTATTTCAGTTAGAATCATCGTACCTGAATCCACTCATTATGCTGCTACGGGCCTGATGACATAGATTTCATTGCTGAGTGATACTGCATTGTACGTAAGTACCACAACTTCTTTATCCATTTTTCACTTTCTGCGATATTGAACTTGTACTGTAAACCAGGTTCTTGTAAACAGAGCCGTCCCAACCTTTGGGGTGGCTGTGTCTTTTTGATTTTAATTTCCCTAAGCTATAGGACCATAAGTGGAAGTGCCCTAGGCTCTGTTGCTTTGTTTTTTAGATGTTTCAGGAAACACCATACACTTCTCCCGAGTGGCTGTTGGCAATTGACATCCCGCCCATCAGCATAACAAGGCTCCCAGTTCTCCATGGCCTGTCCTGCCTTTCTGGATTTTACACTTTTTTCAGATGGCCCTTTTGACCGGGGGGAAGTGAGACTTCATTGTAGTGCAGATTTCCTTTGCAAGCTTGCTTGGTTGGCCAAAAAGGGCGTATGCGTTTTTTCCTGAATATATTCAGGAAAAAACGCATACGCCCTTTTTGGCCAAGTGCATCATTGTGGACGTTCTGCCTCTTTTCCTATGCTTTAAATGCAATTCCAGTCTACCTCCTGAAATCGGTTTCCTGCAATTCTGCCCCGCTTTCAAGTCCTCTTGGCAGCCTTACTTCAGTATATTTTTGGACGATAGCTGTCATTTATAACTCTGCAGGTTTGTGAATTACAGTGCCCCTGAGCTCCTTTCTTCAACTCGCTTTCTCGTGAGCTGGCCGCAACACCGCAGGATGGCTTCAGGCCCTAATCTGGTTCCGGCACGGCACGCTGAGCCTTTGGTTAATTCCTCTTCCTGGTGGGAAATGAGAGTTAAATTTGCCCGTCCAGACACCTCCAGCTAGTCTGTCATTGGTTCTCCCTATTCCTGTTCATCTTCCGCAGAAATTGCAAACTGGGCCAAACAGGAGGTTAAAGGCACTGACTCTCCAAGTCGGGAGAGTGTTAGTAAAGCGTCTGGAATGTTTCACCCGAGTACCAGGGGACGAAAACTGAGACATATTGGAACACGTCTCCCGATCACACAGTTGATCATACTCTGGGTTCCACATGCATGTTTTAGCTGAAGGAAGAATACCTTAAACCTGGAGAGTTGAGACCCGTGGAATGGGTACCATGCAATATGACTTCAAAGGGTCTTCATTTGCTCACCGAACCTCTCCAATCCTATCACTGCTGCGTTTATGCCCCTGTACACACACTTGATTCTCTTTCAGAGACATAGCAATCCATAGGTTTTAAGATACTTCCTAGTCAGGTACACTCTTAGGCATTTAATATGGGGTGTTGAGTCCATTTCGTTGAGCAAGGAGTAGCTCTTGTCTATTCCATATTTGGCTTAAGGAACTTTATCTGTGCTCATTTCAATCTCTGGTTTTATGCAGCACCCCAACTCACCTTTCCCCTTAAGCAAGCATAAGTTGGGTTTCTAAATTTGAGACCCTGTTCTGTTTTGTAATTCAGTTCCTGTGTAGCCAAGGTTACATTCCCTGTATTAGTGATATCTTATGATGTTTCTTTTCCTGTGTGACTTATTTCAGTTAGAATCATCGTACCTGAATCCACTCATTATGCTGCTACGGGCCTGATGACATAGATTTCATTGCTGAGTGATACTGCATTGTACGTAAGTACCACAACTTCTTTATCCATTTTTCACTTTCTGCGATATTGAACTTGTACTGTAAACCAGGTTCTTGTAAACAGAGCCGTGCCAACTTTTGGGGTGGCAGTGTCTTTTTGATTTTAATTTCCCTAAGCTATAGGACCATAAGTGGAAGTGCCCTAGGCTCTGTTGCTTTGTTTTTTAGATGTTTCAGGAAACACCATACACTTCTCCCGAGTGGCTGTTGGCAATTTACATCCCGCCCATCAGCATAACAAGGCTCCCAGTTCTCCATGGCCTGTCCTGCCTTTCTGGATTTTACACTTTTTTCAGATGGCCCTTTTGACCGGGGGGAAGTGAGACTTCATTGTAGTGCAGATTTCCTTTGCAAGCTTGCTTGGTTGGCCAAAAAGGGCGTATGCGTTTTTTCCTGAATATATTCAGGAAAAAACGCATACGCCCTTTTTGGCCAAGTGCATCATTGTGGACGTTCTGCCTCTTTTCCTATGCTTTCAATGCAATTCCAGTCTACCTCCTGAAATCGGTTTCCTGCAATTCTGCCCCGCTTTCAAGTCCTCTTGGCAGCCTTACTTCAGTATATTTTTGGACGATAGCTGTCATTTATAACTCTGCAGGTTTGTGAATTACAGTGCCCCTGAGCTCCTTTCTTCAACTCGCTTTCTCGTGAGCTGGCCGCAACACCGCAGGATGGCTTCAGGCCCTAATCTGGTTCCGGCACGGCACGCTGAGCCTTTGGTTAATTCCTCTTCCTGGTGGGAAATGAGAGTTAAATTTGCCTGTCCAGACACCTCCAGCTAGTCTGTCATTGGTTCTCCCTATTCCTGTTCATCTTCCGCAGAAATTGCAAACTGGGCCAAACAGGAGGTTAAAGGCACTGACTCTCCAAGTCGGGAGAGTGTTAGTAAAGCGTCTGGAATGTTGCACCCGAGTACCAGGGGACGAAAACTGAGACATATTGGAACACGTCTCCCGATCACACGGTTGATCATACTCTGGGTTCCACATGCATGTTTTAGCTGAAGGAAGAATACCTTAAACCTGGAGAGTTGAGACCCGTGGAATGGGTACCATGCAATATGACTTCAAAGGGTCTTCATTTGCTCACCGAACCTCTCCAATCCTATCACTGCTGCGTTTATGCCCCTGTACACACGCTTGATTCTCTTTCAGAGACATAGCAATCCATAGGTTTTAAGATACTTCCTAGTCAGGTACACTCTTAGGCATTTAATATGGGGTGTTGAGTCCATTTCGTTGAGCAAGGAGTAGCTCTTGTCTATTCCATATTTGGCTTAAGGAACTTTATCTGTGCTCATTTCAATCTCTGGTTTTATGCAGCACCCCAACTCACCTTTCCCCTTAAGCAAGCATAAGTTGGGTTTCTAAATTTGAGACCCTGTTCTGTTTTGGAATTCAGTTCCTGTGTAGCCAAGGTTACATTCCGTGTATTAGTGATATCTTATGATGTTTCTTTTCCTGTGTGACTTATTTCAGTTGGAATCATCGTACCTGAATCCACTCATTATGCTGCTACGGGCCTGATGACATAGATTTCATTGCTGAGTGATACTGCATTGTACGTAAGTACCACAACTTCTTTATCCATTTTTCACTTTCTGCGATATTGAACTTGTACCGTAAACCAGGTTCTTGTAAACAGAGCCGTCCCAACCTTTGGGGTGGCTGTGTCTTTTTGATTTTAATTTCCCTAAGCTATAGGACCACAAGTGGAAGTGCCCTAGGCTCTGTTGCTTTGTTTTTTAGATGTTTCAGGAAACACCATACACTTCTCCCGAGTGGCTGTTGGCAATTTACATCCCGCCCATCAGCATAACAAGGCTCCCAGTTCTCCATGGCCTGTCCTGCCTTTCTGGATTTTACACTTTTTTCAGATGGCCCTTTTGACCGGGGGGAAGTGAGACTTCATTGTAGTGCAGATTTCCTTTGCAAGCTTGCTTGGTTGGCCAAAAAGGGCGTATGCGTTTTTTCCTGAATATATTCAGGAAAAAACGCATACGCCCTTTTTGGCCAAGTGCATCATTGTGGACGTTCTGCCTCTTTTCCTATGCTTTAAATGCAATTCCAGTCTACCTCCTGAAATCGGTTTCCTGCAATTCTGCCCCGCTTTCAAGTCCTCTTGGCAGCCTTACTTCAGTATATTTTTGGACGATAGCTGTCATTTATAACTCTGCAGGTTTGTGAATTACAGTGCCCCTGAGCTCCTTTCTTCAACTCGCTTTCTCGTGAGCTGGCCGCAACACCGCAGGATGGCTTCAGGCCCTAATCTGGTTCCGGCACGGCACGCTGAGCCTTTGGTTAATTCCTCTTCCTGGTGGGAAATGAGAGTTAAATTTGCCCGTCCAGACACCTCCAGCTAGTCTGTCATTGGTTCTCCCTATTCCTGTTCATCTTCCGCAGAAATTGCAAACTGGGCCAAACAGGAGGTTAAAGGCACTGACTCTCCAAGTCGGGAGAGTGTTAGTAAAGCGTCTGGCATGTTGCACCCGAGTACCAGGGGACGAAAACTGAGACATATTGGAACACGTCTCCCGATCACACGGTTGATCATACTCTGGGTTCCACATGCATGTTTTAGCTGAAGGAAGAATACCTTAAACCTGGAGAGTTGAGACCCGTGGAATGGGTACCATGCAATATGACTTCAAAGGGTCTTCATTTGCTCACCGAACCTCTCCAATCCTATCACTGCTGCGTTTATGCCCCTGTACACACGCTTGATTCTCTTTCAGAGACATAGCAATCCATAGGTTTTAAGATACTTCCTAGTCAGGTACACTCTTAGGCATTTAATATGGGGTGTTGAGTCCATTTCGTTGAGCAAGGAGTAGCTCTTGTCTATTCCATATTTGGCTTAAGGAACTTTATCTGTGCTCATTTCAATCTCTGGTTTTATGCAGCACCCCAACTCACCTTTCCCCTTAAGCAAGCATAAGTTGGGTTTCTAAATTTGAGACCCTGTTCTGTTTTGTAATTCAGTTCCTGTGTAGCCAAGGTTACATTCCGTGTATTAGTGATATCTTATGATGTTTCTTTTCCTGTGTGACTTATTTCAGTTGGAATCATCGTACCTGAATCCACTCATTATGCTGCTACGGGCCTGATGACATAGATTTCATTGCTGAGTGATATTGCATTGTACGTAAGTACCACAACTTCTTTATCCATTTTTCACTTTCTGCGATATTGAACTTGTACCGTAAACCAGGTTCTTGTAAACAGAGCCGTCCCAACCTTTGGGGTGGCTGTGTCTTTTTGATTTTAATTTCCCTAAGCTATAGGACCACAAGTGGAAGTGCCCTAGGCTCTGTTGCTTTGTTTTTTAGATGTTTCAGGAAACACCATACACTTCTCCCGAGTGGCTGTTGGCAATTTACATCCCGCCCATCAGCATAACAAGGCTCCCAGTTCTCCATGGCCTGTCCTGCCTTTCTGGATTTTACACTTTTTTCAGATGGCCCTTTTGACCGGGGGGAAGTGAGACTTCATTGTAGTGCAGATTTCCTTTGCAAGCTTGCTTGGTTGGCCAAAAAGGGCGTATGCGTTTTTTCCTGAATATATTCAGGAAAAAACGCATACGCCCTTTTTGGCCAAGTGCATCATTGTGGACGTTCTGCCTCTTTTCCTATGCTTTAAATGCAATTCCAGTCTACCTCCTGAAATCGGTTTCCTGCAATTCTGCCCCGCTTTCAAGTCCTCTTGGCAGCCTTACTTCAGTATATTTTTGGATGATAGCTGTCATTTATAACTCTGCAGGTTTGTGAATTACAGTGCCCCTGAGCTCCTTTCTTCAACTCGCTTTCTCGTGAGCTGGCCGCAACACCGCAGGATGGCTTCAGGCCCTAATCTGGTTCCGGCACGGCATGCTGAGCCTTTGGTTAATTCCTCTTCCTGGTGGGAAATGAGAGTTAAATTTGCCCGTCCAGACACCTCCAGCTAGTCTGTCATTGGTTCTCCCTATTCCTGTTCATCTTCCGCAGAAATTGCAAACTGGGCCAAACAGGAGGTTAAAGGCACTGACTCTCCAAGTCGGGAGAGTGTTAGTAAAGCGTCTGGAATGTTGCACCCGAGTACCAGGGGACGAAAACTGAGACATATTGGAACACGTCTCCCGATCACACGGTTGATCATACTCTGGGTTCCACATGCATGTTTTAGCTGAAGGAAGAATACCTTAAACCTGGAGAGTTGAGACCCGTGGAATGGGTACCATGCAATATGACTTCAAAGGGTCTTCATTTGCTCACCGAACCTCTCCAATCCTATCACTGCTGCGTTTATGCCCCTGTACACACGCTTGATTCTCTTTCAGAGACATAGCAATCCATAGGTTTTAAGATACTTCCTAGTCAGGTACACTCTTAGGCATTTAATATGGGGTGTTGAGTCCATTTCGTTGAGCAAGGAGTAGCTCTTGTCTATTCCATATTTGGCTTAAGGAACTTTATCTGTGCTCATTTCAGTCTCTGGTTTTATGCAGCACCCCAACTCACCTTTCCCCTTAAGCAAGCATAAGTTGGGTTTCTAAATTTGAGACCCTGTTCTGTTTTGTAATTCAGTTCCTGTGTAGCCAAGGTTACATTCCGTGTATTAGTGATATCTTATGATGTTTCTTTTCCTGTGTGACTTATTTCAGTTAGAATCATCGTACCTGAATCCACTCATTATGCTGCTACGGGCCTGATGACATAGATTTCATTGCTGAGTGATACTGCATTGTACGTAAGTACCACAACTTCTTTATCCATTTTTCACTTTCTGCGATATTGAACTTGTACCGTAAACCAGGTTCTTGTAAACAGAGCCGTCCCAACCTTTGGGGTGGCTGTGTCTTTTTGATTTTAATTTCCCTAAGCTATAGGACCATAAGTGGAAGTGCCCTAGGCTCTGTTGCTTTGTTTTTTAGATGTTTCAGGAAACACCATACACTTCTCCCGAGTGGCTGTTGGCAATTGACATCCCGCCCATCAGCATAACAAGGCTCCCAGTTCTCCATGGCCTGTCCTGCCTTTCTGGATTTTACACTTTTTTCAGATGGCCCATTTGACCGGGGGGAAGTGAGACTTCATTGTAGTGCAGATTTCCTTTGCAAGCTTGCTTGGTTGGCCAAAAAGGGCGTATGCGTTTTTTCCTGAATATATTCAGGAAAAAACGCATACGCCCTTTTTGGCCAAGTGCATCATTGTGGACGTTCTGCCTCTTTTCCTATGCTTTCAATGCAATTCCAGTCTACCTCCTGAAATCGGTTTCCTGCAATTCTGCCCCGCTTTCAAGTCCTCTTGGCAGCCTTACTTCAGTATATTTTTGGACGATAGCTGTCATTTATAACTCTGCAGGTTTGTGAATTACAGTGCCCCTGAGCTCCTTTCTTCAACTCGCTTTCTCGTGAGCTGGCCGCAACACCGCAGGATGGCTTCAGGCCCTAATCTGGTTCCGGCACGGCACGCTGAGCCTTTGGTTAATTCCTCTTCCTGGTGGGAAATGAGAGTTAAATTTGCCCGTCCAGACACCTCCAGCTAGTCTGTCATTGGTTCTCCCTATTCCTGTTCATCTTCCGCAGAAATTGCAAACTGGGCCAAACAGGAGGTTAAAGGCACTGACTCTCCAAGTCGGGAGAGTGTTAGTAAAGCGTCTGGAATGTTGCACCCGAGTACCAGGGGACGAAAACTGAGACATATTGGAACACGTCTCCCGATCACACAGTTGATCATACTCTGGGTTCCACATGCATGTTTTAGCTGAAGGAAGAATACCTTAAACCTGGAGAGTTGAGACCCGTGGAATGGGTACCATGCAATATGACTTCAAAGGGTCTTCATTTGCTCACCGAACCTCTCCAATCCTATCACTGCTGCGTTTATGCCCCTGTACACACACTTGATTCTCTTTCAGAGACATAGCAATCCATAGGTTTTAAGATACTTCCTAGTCAGGTACACTCTTAGGCATTTAATATGGGGTGTTGAGTCCATTTCGTTGAGCAAGGAGTAGCTCTTGTCTATTCCATATTTGGCTTAAGGAACTTTATCTGTGCTCATTTCAATCTCTGGTTTTATGCAGCACCCCAACTCACCTTTCCCCTTAAGCAAGCATAAGTTGGGTTTCTAAATTTGAGACCCTGTTCTGTTTTGTAATTCAGTTCCTGTGTAGCCAAGGTTACATTCCGTGTATTAGTGATATCTTATGATGTTTCTTTTCCTGTGTGACTTATTTCAGTTAGAATCATCGTACCTGAATCCACTCATTATGCTGCTACGGGCCTGATGACATAGATTTCATTGCTGAGTGATACTGCATTGTACGTAAGTACCACAACTTCTTTATCCATTTTTCACTTTCTGCGATATTGAACTTGTACCGTAAACCAGGTTCTTGTAAACAGAGCCGTGCCAACTTTTGGGGTGGCAGTGTCTTTTTGATTTTAATTTCCCTAAGCTATAGGTCCATAAGTGGAAGTGCCCTAGGCTCTGTTGCTTTGTTTTTTAGATGTTTCAGGAAACACCATACACTTCTCCCGAGTGGCTGTTGGCAATTTACATCCCGCCCATCAGCATAACAAGGCTCCCAGTTCTCCATGGCCTGTCCTGCCTTTCTGGATTTTACACTTTTTTCAGATGGCCCTTTTGACCGGGGGGAAGTGAGACTTCATTGTAGTGCAGATTTCCTTTGCAAGCTTGCTTGGTTGGCCAAAAAGGGCGTATGCGTTTTTTCCTGAATATATTCAGGAAAAAACGCATACGCCCTTTTTGGCCAAGTGCATCATTGTGGACGTTCTGCCTCTTTTCCTATGCTTTAAATGCAATTCCAGTCTACCTCCTGAAATCGGTTTCCTGCAATTCTGCCCCGCTTTCAAGTCCTCTTGGCAGCCTTACTTCAGTATATTTTTGGACGATAGCTGTCATTTATAACTCTGCAGGTTTGTGAATTACAGTGCCCCTGAGCTCCTTTCTTCAACTCGCTTTCTCGTGAGCTGGCCGCAACACCGCAGGATGGCTTCAGGCCCTAATCTGGTTCCGGCACGGCACGCTGAGCCTTTGGTTAATTCCTCTTCCTGGTGGGAAATGAGAGTTAAATTTGCCCGTCCAGACACCTCCAGCTAGTCTGTCATTGGTTCTCCCTATTCCTGTTCATCTTCCGCAGAAATTGCAAACTGGGCCAAACAGGAGGTTAAAGGCACTGACTCTCCAAGTCGGGAGAGTGTTAGTAAAGCGTCTGGCATGTTGCACCCGAGTACCAGGGGACGAAAACTGAGACATATTGGAACACGTCTCCCGATCACACGGTTGATCATACTCTGGGTTCCACATGCATGTTTTAGCTGAAGGAAGAATACCTTAAACCTGGAGAGTTGAGACCCGTGGAATGGGTACCATGCAATATGACTTCAAAGGGTCTTCATTTGCTCACCGAACCTCTCCAATCCTATCACTGCTGCGTTTATGCCCCTGTACACACACTTGATTCTCTTTCAGAGACATAGCAATCCATAGGTTTTAAGATACTTCCTAGTCAGGTACACTCTTAGGCATTTAATATGGGGTGTTGAGTCCATTTCGTTGAGCAAGGAGTAGCTCTTGTCTATTCCATATTTGGCTTAAGGAACTTTATCTGTGCTCATTTCAATCTCTGGTTTTATGCAGCACCCCAACTCACCTTTCCCCTTAAGCAAGCATAAGTTGGGTTTCTAAATTTGAGACCCTGTTCTGTTTTGTAATTCAGTTCCTGTGTAGCCAAGGTTACATTCCGTGTATTAGTGATATCTTATGATGTTTCTTTTCCTGTGTGACTTATTTCAGTTGGAATCATCGTACCTGAATCCACTCATTATGCTGCTACGGGCCTGATGACATAGATTTCATTGCTGAGTGATACTGCATTGTACGTAAGTACCACAACTTCTTTATCCATTTTTCACTTTCTGCGATATTGAACTTGTACCGTAAACCAGGTTCTTGTAAACAGAGCCGTCCCAACCTTTGGGGTGGCTGTGTCTTTTGATTTTAATTTCCCTAAGCTATAGGACCATAAGTGGAAGTGCCCTAGGCTCTGTTGCTTTGTTTTTTAGATGTTTCAGGAAACACCATACACTTCTCCCGAGTGGCTGTTGGCAATTGACATCCCGCCCATCAGCATAACAAGGCTCCCAGTTCTCCATGGCCTGTCCTGCCTTTCTGGATTTTACACTTTTTTCAGATGGCCCTTTTGACCGGGGGGAAGTGAGACTTCATTGTAGTGCAGATTTCCTTTGCAAGCTTGCTTGGTTGGCCAAAAAGGGCGTATGCGTTTTTTCCTGAATATATTCAGGAAAAAACGCATACGCCCTTTTTGGCCAAGTGCATCATTGTGGACGTTCTGCCTCTTTTCCTATGCTTTAAATGCAATTCCAGTCTACCTCCTGAAATCGGTTTCCTGCAATTCTGCCCCGCTTTCAAGTCCTCTTGGCAGCCTTACTTCAGTATATTTTTGGACGATAGCTGTCATTTATAACTCTGCAGGTTTGTGAATTACAGTGCCCCTGAGCTCCTTTCTTCAACTCGCTTTCTCGTGAGCTGGCCGCAACACCGCAGGATGGCTTCAGGCCCTAATCTGGTTCCGGCACGGCACGCTGAGCCTTTGGTTAATTCCTCTTCCTGGTGGGAAATGAGAGTTAAATTTGCCCGTCCAGACACCTCCAGCTAGTCTGTCATTGGTTCTCCCTATTCCTGTTCATCTTCCGCAGAAATTGCAAACTGGGCCAAACAGGAGGTTAAAGGCACTGACTCTCCAAGTCGGGAGAGTGTTAGTAAAGCGTCTGGCATGTTGCACCCGAGTACCAGGGGACGAAAACTGAGACATATTGGAACACGTCTCCCGATCACACGGTTGATCATACTCTGGGTTCCACATGCATGTTTTAGCTGAAGGAAGAATACCTTAAACCTGGAGAGTTGAGACCCGTGGAATGGGTACCATGCAATATGACTTCAAAGGGTCTTCATTTGCTCACCGAACCTCTCCAATCCTATCACTGCTGCGTTTATGCCCCTGTACACACACTTGATTCTCTTTCAGAGACATAGCAATCCATAGGTTTTAAGATACTTCCTAGTCAGGTACACTCTTAGGCATTTAATATGGGGTGTTGAGTCCATTTCGTTGAGCAAGGAGTAGCTCTTGTCTATTCCATATTTGGCTTAAGGAACTTTATCTGTGCTCATTTCAATCTCTGGTTTTATGCAGCACCCCAACTCACCTTTCCCCTTAAGCAAGCATAAGTTGGGTTTCTAAATTTGAGACCCTGTTCTGTTTTGTAATTCAGTTCCTGTGTAGCCAAGGTTACATTCCGTGTATTAGTGATATCTTATGATGTTTCTTTTCCTGTGTGACTTATTTCAGTTAGAATCATCGTACCTGAATCCACTCATTATGCTGCTACGGGCCTGATGACATAGATTTCATTGCTGAGTGATACTGCATTGTACGTAAGTACCACAACTTCTTTATCCATTTTTCACTTTCTGCGATATTGAACTTGTACCGTAAACCAGGTTCTTGTAAACAGAGCCATCCCAACCTTTGGGGTGGCTGTGTCTTTTGATTTTAATTTCCCTAAGCTATAGGACCATAAGTGGAAGTGCCCTAGGCTCTGTTGCTTTGTTTTTTAGATGTTTCAGGAAACACCATACACTTCTCCCGAGTGGCTGTTGGCAATTTACATCCCGCCCATCAGCATAACAAGGCTCCCAGTTCTCCATGGCCTGTCCTGCCTTTCTGGATTTTACACTTTTTTCAGATGGCCCTTTTGACCGGGGGGAAGTGAGACTTCATTGTAGTGCAGATTTCCTTTGCAAGCTTGCTTGGTTGGCCAAAAAGGGCGTATGCGTTTTTTCCTGAATATATTCAGGAAAAAACGCATACGCCCTTTTTGGCCAAGTGCATCATTGTGGACGTTCTGCCTCTTTTCCTATGCTTTAAATGCAATTCCAGTCTACCTCCTGAAATCGGTTTCCTGCAATTCTGCCCCGCTTTCAAGTCCTCTTGGCAGCCTTACTTCAGTATATTTTTGGACGATAGCTGTCATTTATAACTCTGCAGGTTTGTGAATTACAGTGCCCCTGAGCTCCTTTCTTCAACTCGCTTTCTCGTGAGCTGGCCGCAACACCGCAGGATGGCTTCAGGCCCTAATCTGGTTCCGGCACGGCACGCTGAGCCTTTGGTTAATTCCTCTTCCTGGTGGGAAATGAGAGTTAAATTTGCCCGTCCAGACACCTCCAGCTAGTCTGTCATTGGTTCTCCCTATTCCTGTTCATCTTCCGCAGAAATTGCAAACTGGGCCAAACAGGAGGTTAAAGGCACTGACTCTCCAAGTCGGGAGAGTGTTAGTAAAGCGTCTGGCATGTTGCACCCGAGTACCAGGGGACGAAAACTGAGACATATTGGAACACGTCTCCCGATCACACGGTTGATCATACTCTGGGTTCCACATGCATGTTTTAGCTGAAGGAAGAATACCTTAAACCTGGAGAGTTGAGACCCGTGGAATGGGTACCATGCAATATGACTTCAAAGGGTCTTCATTTGCTCACCGAACCTCTCCAATCCTATCACTGCTGCGTTTATGCCCCTGTACACACACTTGATTCTCTTTCAGAGAAATAGCAATCCATAGGTTTTAAGATACTTCCTAGTCAGGTACACTCTTAGGCATTTAATATGGGGTGTTGAGTCCATTTCGTTGAGCAAGGAGTAGCTCTTGTCTATTCCATATTTGGCTTAAGGAACTTTATCTGTGCTCATTTCAATCTCTGGTTTTATGCAGCACCCCAACTCACCTTTCCCCTTAAGCAAGCATAAGTTGGGTTTCTAAATTTGAGACCCTGTTCTGTTTTGTAATTCAGTTCCTGTGTAGCCAAGGTTACATTCCGTGTATTAGTGATATCTTATGATGTTTCTTTTCCTGTGTGACATATTTCAGTTGGAATCATCGTACCTGAATCCACTCATTATGCTGCTACGGGCCTGATGACATAGATTTCATTGCTGAGTGATACTGCATTGTACGTAAGTACCACAACTTCTTTATCCATTTTTCACTTTCTGCGATATTGAACTTGTACCGTAAACCAGGTTCTTGTAAACAGAGCCGTCCCAACCTTTGGGGTGGCTGTGTCTTTTGATTTTAATTTCCCTAAGCTATAGGACCATAAGTGGAAGTGCCCTAGGCTCTGTTGCTTTGTTTTTTAGATGTTTCAGGAAACACCATACACTTCTCCCGAGTGGCTGATGGCAATTTACATCCCGCCCATCAGCATAACAAGGCTCCCAGTTCTCCATGGCCTGTCCTGCCTTTCTGGATTTTACACTTTTTTCAGATGGCCCTTTTGACCGGGGGGAAGTGAGACTTCATTGTAGTGCAGATTTCCTTTGCAAGCTTGCTTGGTTGGCCAAAAAGGGCGTATGCGTTTTTTCCTGAATATATTCAGGAAAGAACGCATACGCCCTTTTTGGCCAACTGCATCATTGTGGACGTTCTGCCTCTTTTCCTATGCTTTAAATGCAATTCCAGTCTACCTCCTGAAGTCGGTTTCCTGCAATTCTGCCCCGCTTTCAAGTCCTCTTGGCAGCCTTACTTCAGTATATTTTTGGATGATAGCTGTCATTTATAACTCTGCAGGTTTGAGAATTACAGTGCCCCTGAGCTCCTTTCTTCAACTCGCTTTCTCGTGAGCTGGCCGCAACACCGCAGGATGGCTTCAGGCCCTAATCTGGTTCCGACACGGCACGCTGAGCCTTTGGTTAATTCCTCTTCCTGGTGGGAAATGAGAGTTAAATTTGCCCGTCCAGACACCTCCAGCTAGTCTGTCATTGGTTCTCCCTATTCCTGTTCATCTTCCGCAGAAATTGCAAACTGGGCCAAACAGGAGGTTAAAGGCACTGACTCTCCAAGTCGGGAGAGTGTTAGTAAAGCGTCTGGAATGTTGCACCCGAGTACCAGGGGACGAAAACTGACACATATTGGAACACGTCTCCCGATCACACGGTTGATCATACTCTGGGTTCCACATGCATGTTTTAGCTGAAGGAAGAATACCTTAAACCTGGAGAGTTGAGACCCGTGGAATGGGTACCATGCAATATGACTTCAAAGGGTCTTCATTTGCTCACCGAACCTCTCCAATCCTATCACTGCTGCGTTTATGCCCCTGTACACACGCTTGATTCTCTTTCAGAGACATAGCAATCCATAGGTTTTAAGATACTTCCTAGTCAGGTACACTCTTAGGCATTTAATATGGGGTGTTGAGTCCATTTCGTTGAGCAAGGAGTAGCTCTTGTCTATTCCATATTTGGCTTAAGGAACTTTATCTGTGCTCATTTCAATCTCTGGTTTTATGCAGCACCCCAACTCACCTTTCCCCTTAAGCAAGCATAAGTTGGGTTTCTAAATTTGAGACCCTGTTCTGTTTTGTAATTCAGTTCCTGTGTAGCCAAGGTTACATTCCGTGTATTAGTGATATCTTATGATGTTTCTTTTCCTCTGTGACTTATTTCAGTTAGAATCATCGTACCTGAATCCACTCATTATGCTGCTACGGGCCTGATGACATAGATTTCATTGCTGAGTGATACTGCATTGTACGTAAGTACCACAACTTCTTTATCCATTTTTCACTTTCTGCGATATTGAACTTGTACCGTAAACCAGGTTCTTGTAAACAGAGCCGTCCCAACCTTTGGGGTGGCTGTGTCTTTTTGATTTTAATTTCCCTAAGCTATAGGACCATAAGTGGAAGTGCCCTAGGCTCTGTTGCTTTGTTTTTTAGATGTTTCAGGAAACACCATACACTTCTCCCGAGTGGCTGTTGGCAATTGACATCCCGCCCATCAGCATAACAAGGCTCCCAGTTCTCCATGGCCTGTCCTGCCTTTCTGGATTTTACACTTTTTTCAGATGGCCCTTTTGACCGGGGGGAAGTGAGACTTCATTGTAGTGCAGATTTCCTTTGCAAGCTTGCTTGGTTGGCCAAAAAGGGCGTATGCGTTTTTTCCTGAATATATTCAGGAAAAAACGCATACGCCCTTTTTGGCCAAGTGCATCATTGTGGACGTTCTGCCTCTTTTCCTATGCTTTAAATGCAATTCCAGTCTACCTCCTGAAATCGGTTTCCTGCAATTCTGCCCCGCTTTCAAGTCCTCTTGGCAGCCTTACTTCAGTATATTTTTGGACGATAGCTGTCATTTATAACTCTGCAGGTTTGTGAATTACAGTGCCCCTGAGCTCCTTTCTTCAACTCGCTTTCTCGTGAGCTGGCCGCAACACCGCAGGATGGCTTCAGGCCCTAATCTGGTTCCGGCACGGCACGCTGAGCCTTTGGTTAATTCCTCTTCCTGGTGGGAAATGAGAGTTAAATTTGCCCGTCCAGACACCTCCAGCTAGTCTGTCATTGGTTCTCCCTATTCCTGTTCATCTTCCGCAGAAATTGCAAACTGGGCCAAACAGGAGGTTAAAGGCACTGACTCTCCAAGTCGGGAGAGTGTTAGTAAAGCGTCTGGAATGTTGCACCCGAGTACCAGGGGACGAAAACTGAGACATATTGGAACACGTCTCCCGATCACACGGTTGATCATACTCTGGGTTCCACATGCATGTTTTAGCTGAAGGAAGAATACCTTAAACCTGGAGAGTTGAGACCCGTGGAATGGGTACCATGCAATATGACTTCAAAGGGTCTTCATTTGCTCACCGAACCTCTCCAATCCTATCACTGCTGCGTTTATGCCCCTGTACACACGCTTGATTCTCTTTCAGAGACATAGCAATCCATAGGTTTTAAGATACTTCCTAGTCAGGTACACTCTTAGGCATTTAATATGGGGTGTTGAGTCCATTTCGTTGAGCAAGGAGTAGCTCTTGTCTATTCCATATTTGGCTTAAGGAACTTTATCTGTGCTCATTTCAATCTCTGGTTTTATGCAGCACCCCAACTCACCTTTCCCCTTAAGCAAGCATAAGTTGGGTTTCTAAATTTGAGACCCTGTTCTGTTTTGTAATTCAGTTCCTGTGTAGCCAAGGTTACATTCCGTGTATTAGTGATATCTTATGATGTTTCTTTTCCTGTGTGACTTATTTCAGTTAGAATCATCGTACCTGAATCCACTCATTATGCTGCTACGGGCCTGATGACATAGATTTCATTGCTGAGTGATACTGCATTGTACGTAAGTGCCACAACTTCTTTATCCATTTTTCACTTTCTGCGATATTGAACTTGTACCGTAAACCAGGTTCTTGTAAACAGAGCCGTCCCAACCTTTGGGGTGGCTGTGTCTTTTTGATTTTAATTTCCCTAAGCTATAGGACCATAAGTGGAAGTGCCCTAGGCTCTGTTGCTTTGTTTTTTAGATGTTTCAGGAAACACCATACACTTCTCCCGAGTGGCTGTTGGCAATTTACATCCCGCCCATCAGCATAACAAGGCTCCCAGTTCTCCATGGCCTGTCCTGCCTTTCTGGATTTTACACTTTTTTCAGATGGCCCTTTTGACCGGGGGGAAGTGAGACTTCATTGTAGTGCAGATTTCCTTTGCAAGCTTGCTTGGTTGGCCAAAAAGGGCGTATGCGTTTTTTCCTGAATATATTCAGGAAAAAACGCATACGCCCTTTTTGGCCAAGTGCATCATTGTGGACGTTCTGCCTCTTTTCCTATGCTTTAAATGCAATTCCAGTCTACCTCCTGAAATCGGTTTCCTGCAATTCTGCCCCGCTTTCAAGTCCTCTTGGCAGCCTTACTTCAGTATATTTTTGGACGATAGCTGTCATTTATAACTCTGCAGGTTTGTGAATTACAGTGCCCCTGAGCTCCTTTCTTCAACTCGCTTTCTCGTGAGCTGGCCGCAACACCGCAGGATGGCTTCAGGCCCTAAACTTGTTCCGGCACGGCACGCTGAGCCTTTGGTTAATTCCTCTTCCTGGTGGGAAATGAGAGTTAAATTTGCCCGTCCAGACACCTCCAGCTAGTCTGTCATTGGTTCTCCCTATTCCTGTTCATCTTCCGCAGAAATTGCAAACTGGGCCAAACAGGAGGTTAAAGGCACTGACTCTCCAAGTCGGGAGAGTGTTAGTAAAGCGTCTGGAATGTTGCACCCGAGTACCAGGGGACGAAAACTGACACATATTGGAACACGTCTCCCGATCACACGGTTGATCATACTCTGGGTTCCACATGCATGTTTTAGCTGAAGGAAGAATACCTTAAACCTGGAGAGTTGAGACCCGTGGAATGGGTACCATGCAATATGACTTCAAAGGGTCTTCATTTGCTCACCGAACCTCTCCAATCCTATCACTGCTGCGTTTATGCCCCTGTACACACGCTTGATTCTCTTTCAGAGACATAGCAATCCATAGGTTTTAAGATACTTCCTAGTCAGGTACACTCTTAGGCATTTAATATGGGGTGTTGAGTCCATTTCGTTGAGCAAGGAGTAGCTCTTGTCTATTCCATATTTGGCTTAAGGAAATTTATCTGTGCTCATTTCAATCTCTGGTTTTATGCAGCACCCCAACTCACCTTTCCCCTTAAGCAAGCATAAGTTGGGTTTCTAAATTTGAGACCCTGTTCTGTTTTGTAATTCAGTTCCTGTGTAGCCAAGGTTACATTCCGTGTATTAGTGATATCTTATGATGTTTCTTTTCCTGTGTGACTTATTTCAGTTAGAATCATCGTACCTGAATCCACTCATTATGCTGCTACGGGCCTGATGACATAGATTTCATTGCTGAGTGATACTGCATTGTACGTAAGTACCACAACTTCTTTATCCATTTTTCACTTTCTGCGATATTGAACTTGTACCGTAAACCAGGTTCTTGTAAACAGAGCCGTGCCAACTTTTGGGGTGGCACTGTCTTTTTGATTTTAATTTCCCTAAGCTATAGGACCATAAGTGGAAGTGCCCTAGGCTCTGTTGCTTTGTTTTTTAGATGTTTCAGGAAACACCATACACTTCTCCCGAGTGGCTGTTGGCAATTTACATCCCGCCCATCAGCATAACAAGGCTCCCAGTTCTCCATGGCCTGTCCTGCCTTTCTGGATTTTACACTTTTTTCAGATGGCCCTTTTGACCAGGGGGAAGTGAGACTTCATTGTAGTGCAGATTTCCTTTGCAAGCTTGCTTGGTTGGCCAAAAAGGGCGTATGCGTTTTTTCCTGAATATATTCAGGAAAAAACGCATACGCCCTTTTTGGCCAAGTGCATCATTGTGGACGTTCTGCCTCTTTTCCTATGCTTTAAATGCAATTCCAGTCTACCTCCTGAAATCGGTTTCCTGCAATTCTGCCCCGCTTTCAAGTCCTCTTGGCAGCCTTACTTCAGTATATTTTTGGACGATAGCTGTCATTTATAACTCTGCAGGTTTGTGAATTACAGTGCCCCTGAGCTCCTTTCTTCAACTCGCTTTCTCGTGAGCTGGCCGCAACACCGCAGGATGGCTTCAGGCCCTAATCTGGTTCCGGCACGGCACACTGAGCCTTTGGTAAATTCCTCTTCCTGGTGGGAAATGAGAGTTAAATTTGCCCGTCCAGACACCTCCAGCTAGTCTGTCATTGGTTCTCCCTATTCCTGTTCATCTTCCGCAGAAATTGCAAACTGGGCCAAACAGGAGGTTAAAGGCACTGACTCTCCAAGTCGGGAGAGTGTTAGTAAAGCGTCTGGAATGTTGCACCCGAGTACCAGGGGACGAAAACTGACACATATTGGAACACGTCTCCCGATCACACGGTTGATCATACTCTGGGTTCCACATGCATGTTTTAGCTGAAGGAAGAATACCTTAAACCTGGAGAGTTGAGACCCGTGGAATGGGTACCATGCAATATGACTTCAAAGGGTCTTCATTTGCTCACCGAACCTCTCCAATCCTATCACTGCTGCGTTTATGCCCCTGTACACACGCTTGATTCTCTTTCAGAGACATAGCAATCCATAGGTTTTAAGATACTTCCTAGTCAGGTACACTCTTAGGCATTTAATATGGGGTGTTGAGTCCATTTCGTTGAGCAAGGAGTAGCTCTTGTCTATTCCATATTTGGCTTAAGGAACTTTATCTGTGCTCATTTCAATCTCTGGTTTTATGCAGCACCCCAACTCACCTTTCCCCTTAAGCAAGCATAAGTTGGGTTTCTAAATTTGAGACCCTGTTCTGTTTTGTAATTCAGTTCCTGTGTAGCCAAGGTTACATTCCGTGTATTAGTGATATCTTATGATGTTTCTTTTCCTGTGTGACTTATTTCAGTTAGAATCATCGTACCTGAATCCACTCATTATGCTGCTACGGGCCTGATGACATAGATTTCATTGCTGAGTGATACTGCATTGTACGTAAGTACCACAACTTCTTTATCCATTTTTCACTTTCTGCGATATTGAACTTGTACCGTAAACCAGGTTCTTGTAAACAGAGCCGTGCCAACCTTTGGGGTGGCACTGTCTATTTGATTTTAATTTCCCTAAGCTATAGGACCATAAGTGGAAGTGCCCTAGGCTCTGTTGCTTTGTTTTTTAGATGTTTCAGGAAACACCATACACTTCTCCCGAGTGGCTGTTGGCAATTTACATCCCGCCCATCAGCATAACAAGGCTCCCAGTTCTCCATGGCCTGTCCTGCCTTTCTGGATTTTACACTTTTTTCAGATGGCCCTTTTGACCAGGGGGAAGTGAGACTTCATTGTAGTGCAGATTTCCTTTGCAAGCTTGCTTGGTTGGCCAAAAAGGGCGTATGCGTTTTTTCCTGAATATATTCAGGAAAAAACACATACGCCCTTTTTGGCCAAGTGCATCATTGTGGACGTTCTGCCTCTTTTCCTATGCTTTAAATGCAATTCCAGTCTACCTCCTGAAATCGGTTTCCTGCAATTCTGCCCCGCTTTCAAGTCCTCTTGGCAGCCTTACTTCAGTATATTTTTGGACGATAGCTGTCATTTATAACTCTGCAGGTTTGTGAATTACAGTGCCCCTGAGCTCCTTTCTTCAAGTCGCTTTCTCGTGAGCTAGCCGCAACACCGCAGGATGGCTTCAGGCCCTAATCTGGTTCCGGCACGGCACACTGAGCCTTTGGTTAATTCCTCTTCCTGGTGGGAGATGAGAGTTAAATTTGCCCGTCCAGACACCTCCAGCTAGTCTGTCATTGGTTCTCCCTATTCCTGTTCATCTTCCGCAGAAATTGCAAACTGGGCCAAACAGGAGGTTAAAGGCACTGACTCTCCAAGTCGGGAGAGTGTTAGTAAAGCGTCTGGAATGTTGCACCCGAGTACCAGGGGACGAAAACTGAGACATATTGGAACACGTCTCCCGATCACACGGTTGATCATACTCTGGGTTCCACATGCATGTTTTAGCTGAAGAAGAATACCTTAAACCTGGAGAGTTGAGACCCGTGGAATGGGTACCATGCAATATGACTTCAAAGGGTCTTCATTTGCTCACCGAACCTCTCCAATCCTATCACTGCTGCGTTTATGCCCCTGTACACACGCTTGATTCTCTTTCGGAGACATAGCAATCCATAGGTTTTAAGATACTTCCTAGTCAGGTACACTCTTAGGCATTTAATATGGGGTGTTGAGTCCATTTCGTTGAGCAAGGAGTAGCTCTTGTCTATTCCATATTTGGCTTAAGGAACTTTATCTGTGCTCGTTTCAATCTCTGGTTTTATGCAGCACCCCAACTCACCTTTCCCCTTAAGCAAGCATAAGTTGGGTTTCTAAATTTGAGACCCTGTTCTGTTTTGTAATTCAGTTCCTGTGTAGCCAAGGTTACATTCCGTGTATTAGTGATATCTTATGATGTTTCTTTTCCTGTGTGACTTATTTCAGTTAGAATCATCGTACCTGAATCCACTCATTATGCTGCTACGGGCCTGATGACATAGATTTCATTGCTGAGTGATACTGCATTGTACATAAGTACCACAACTTCTTTATACATTTTTCACTTTCTGCGATATTGAACTTGTACCGTAAACCAGGTTCTTGTAAACAGAGCCGTCCCAACCTTTGGGGTGGCTGTGTCTTTTTGATTTTAATTTCCCTAAGCTATAGGACCATAAGTGGAAGTGCCCTAGGCTCTGTTGCTTTGTTTTTTAGATGTTTCAGGAAACACCATACACTTCTCCCGAGTGGCTGTTGGCAATTGACATCCCGCCCATCAGCATAACAAGGCTCCCAGTTCTCCATGGCCTGTCCTGCCTTTCTGGATTTTACACTTTTTTCAGATGGCCCTTTTGACCGGGGGGAAGTGAGACTTCATTGTAGTGCAGATTTCCTTTGCAAGCTTGCTTGGTTGGCCAAGAAGGGCGTATGCGTTTTTTCCTGAATATATTCAGGAAAAAACGCATACGCCCTTTTTGGCCAAGTGCATCATTGTGGACGTTCTGCCTCTTTTCCTATGCTTTAAATGCAATTCCAGTCTACCTCCTGAAATCGGTTTCCTGCAATTCTGCCCCGCTTTCAAGTCCTCTTGGCAGCCTTACTTCAGTATATTTTTGGACCATAGCTGTCATTTATAACTCTGCAGGTTTGTGAATTACAGTGCCCCTGAGCTCCTTTCTTCAACTCGCTTTCTCGTGAGCTGGCCGCAACACCGCAGGATGGCTTCAGGCCCTAATCTGGTTTCGCCACGGCACACTGAGCCTTTGGTTAATTCCTCTTCCTGGTGGGAAATGAGAGTTAAATTTGCCCGTCCAGACACCTCCAGCTAGTCTGTCATTGGTTCTCCCTATTCCTGTTCATCTTCCGCAGAAATTGCAAACTGGGCCAAACAGGAGGTTAAAGGCACTGACTCTCCAAGTCGGGAGAGTGTTAGTAAAGCGTCTGGCATGTTGCACCCGAGTACCAGGGGACGAAAACTGACACATATTGGAACACGTCTCCCGATCACACGGTTGATCATACTCTGGGTTCCACATGCATGTTTTAGCTGAAGGAAGAATACCTTAAACCTGGAGAGTTGAGACCCGTGGAATGGGTACCATGCAATATGACTTCAAAGGGTCTTCATTTGCTCACCGAACCTCTCCAATCCTATCACTGCTGCGTTTATGCCCCTGTACACACGCTTGATTCTCTTTCAGAGACATAGCAATCCATAGGTTTTAAGATACTTCCTAGTCAGGTACACTCTTAGGCATTTAATATGGGGTGTTGAGTCCATTTCGTTGAGCAAGGAGTAGCTCTTGTCTATTCCATATTTGGCTTAAGGAACTTTATCTGTGCTCATTTCAATCTCTGGTTTTATGCAGCACCCCAACTCACCTTTCCCCTTAAGCAAGCATAAGTTGGGTTTCTAAATTTGAGACCCTGTTCTGTTTTGTAATTCAGTTCCTGTGTAGCCAAGGTTACATTCCGTGTATTAGTGATATCTTATGATGTTTCTTTTCCTGTGTGACTTATTTCAGTTAGAATCATCGTACCTGAATCCACTCATTATGCTGCTACGGGCCTGATGACATAGATTTCATTGCTGAGTGATACTGCATTGTACGTAAGTACCACAACTTCTTTATCCATTTTTCACTTTCTGCGATATTGAACTTGTACCGTAAACCAGGTTCTTGTAAACAGAGCCGTGCCAACTTTTGGGGTGGCTGTGTCTTTTTGATTTTAATTTCCCTAAGCTATAGGACCATAAGTGGAAGTGCCCTGGGCTCTGTTGCTTTGTTTTTTAGATGTTTCAGGAAACACCATACACTTCTCCCGAGTGGCTGTTGGCAATTGACATCCCGCCCATCAGCATAACAAGGCTCCCAGTTCTCCATGGCCTGTCCTGCCTTTCTGGATTTTACACTTTTTTCAGATGGCCCTTTTGACCGGGGGGAAGTGAGACTTCATTGTAGTGCAGATTTCCTTTGCAAGCTTGCTTGGTTGGCCAAAAAGGGCATATGCGTTTTTTCCTGAATATATTCAGGAAAAAACGCATACGCCCTTTTTGGCCAAGTGCATCATTGTGGACGTTCTGCCTCTTTTCCTATGCTTTAAATGCAATTCCAGTCTACCTCCTGAAATCGGTTTCCTGCAATTCTGCCCCGCTTTCAAGTCCTCTTGGCAGCCTTACTTCAGTATATTTTTGGACCATAGCTGTCATTTATAACTCTGCAGGTTTGTGAATTACAGTGCCCCTGAGCTCCTTTCTTCAACTCGCTTTCTCGTGAGCTGGCCGCAACACCGCAGGATGGCTTCAGGCCCTAATCTGGTTCCGGCACGGCACGCTGAGCCTTTGGTTAATTCCTCTTCCTGGTGGGAAATGAGAGTTAAATTTGCCCGTCCAGACACCTCCAGCTAGTCTGTCATTGGTTCTCCCTATTCCTGTTCATCTTCCGCAGAAATTGCAAACTGGGCCAAACAGGAGGTTAAAGGCACTGACTCTCCAAGTCGGGAGAGTGTTAGTAAAGCGTCTGGCATGTTGCACCCGAGTACCAGGGGACGAAAACTGAGACATATTGGAACACGTCTCCCGATCACACGGTTGATCATACTCTGGGTTCCACATGCATGTTTTAGCTGAAGGAAGAATACCTTAAACCTGGAGAGTTGAGACCCGTGGAATGGGTACCATGCAATATGACTTCAAAGGGTCTTCATTTGCTCACCGAACCTCTCCAATCCTATCACTGCTGCGTTTATGCCCCTGTACACACACTTGATTCTCTTTCAGAGACATAGCAATCCATAGGTTTTAAGATACTTCCTAGTCAGGTACACTCTTAGGCATTTAATATGGGGTGTTGAGTCCATTTCGTTGAGCAAGGAGTAGCTCTTGTCTATTCCATATTTGGCTTAAGGAACTTTATCTGTGCTCATTTCAATCTCTGGTTTTATGCAGCACCCCAACTCACCTTTCCCCTTAAGCAAGCATATGTTGGGTTTCTAAATTTGAGACCCTGTTCTGTTTTGTAATTCAGTTCCTGTGTAGCCAAGTTTACATTCCGTGTATTAGTGATATCTTATGATGTTTCTTTTCCTGTGTGACTTATTTCAGTTAGAATCATCGTACCTGAATCCACTCATTATGCTGCTACGGGCCTGATGACATAGATTTCCTTGCTGAGTGATATTGCATTGTACGTAAGTACCACAACATCTTTATCCATTTTTCACTTTCTGCGATATTGAACTTGTACCGTAAACCAGGTTCTTGTAAACAGAGCCGTCCTAACCTTTGGGGTGGCTGTGTCTTTTTGATTTTAATTTCCCTAAGCTATAGGACCATAAGTGGAAGTGCCCTAGGCTCTGTTGCTTTGTTTTTTAGATGTTTCAGGAAACACCATACACTTCTCCCGAGTGGCTGTTGGCAATTTACATCCCGCCCATCAGCATAACAAGGCTCCCAGTTCTCCATGGCCTGTCCTGCCTTTCTGGATTTTACACTTTTTTCAGATGGCCCTTTTGACCCGGGGGAAGTGAGACTTCATTGTAGTGCAGATTTCCTTTGCAAGCTTGCTTGGTTGGCCAAAAAGGGCGTATGCGTTTTTTCCTGAATATATTCAGGAAAAAACGCATACGCCCTTTTTGGCCAAGTGCATCATTGTGGACGTTCTGCCTCTTTTCCTATGCTTTAAATGCAATTCCAGTCTACCTCCTGAAATCGGTTTCCTGCAATTCTGCCCCGCTTTCAAGTCCTCTTGGCAGCCTTACTTCAGTATATTTTTGGACCATAGCTGTCATTTATAACTCTGCAGGTTTGTGAATTACAGTGCCCCTGAGCTCCTTTCTTCAACTCGCTTTCTCGTGAGCTGGCCGCAACACCGCAGGATGGCTTCAGGCCCTAAACTTGTTCCGGCACGGCACGCTGAGCCTTTGGTTAATTCCTCTTCCTGGTGGGAAATGAGAGTTAAATTTGCCCGTCCAGACACCTCCAGCTAGTCTGTCATTGGTTCTCCCTATTCCTGTTCATCTTCCGCAGAAATTGCAAACTGGGCCAAACAGGAGGTTAAAGGCACTGACTCTCCAAGTCGGGAGAGTGTTAGTAAAGCGTCTGGAATGTTGCACCCGAGTACCAGGGGACGAAAACTGAGACATATTGGAACACGTCTCCCGATCACACGGTTGATCATACTCTGGGTTCCACATGCATGTTTTAGCTGAAGGAAGAATACCTTAAACCTGGAGAGTTGAGACCCGTGGAATGGGTACCATGCAATATGACTTCAAAGGGTCTTCATTTGCTCACCGAACCTCTCCAATCCTATCACTGCTGCGTTTATGCCCCTGTACACACACTTGATTCTCTTTCAGAGACATAGCAATCCATAGGTTTTAAGATACTTCCTAGTCAGGTACACTCTTAGGCATTTAATATGGGGTGTTGAGTCCATTTCGTTGAGCAAGGAGTAGCTCTTGTCTATTCCATATTTGGCTTAAGGAACTTTATCTGTGCTCATTTCAATCTCTGGTTTTATGCAGCACCCCAACTCACCTTTCCCCTTAAGCAAGCATAAGTTGGGTTTCTAAATTTGAGACCCTGTTCTGTTTTTTAATTCAGTTCCTGTGTAGCCAAGGTTACATTCCGTGTATTAGTGATATCTTATGATGTTTCTTTTCCTGTGTGACTTATTTCAGTTAGAATCATCGTACCTGAATCCACTCATTATGCTGCTACGGGCCTGATGACATAGATTTCATTGCTGAGTGATACTGCATTGTACGTAAGTACCACAACTTCTTTATCCATTTTTCACTTTCTGCGATATTGAACTTGTACCGTAAACCAGGTTCTTGTAAACAGAGCCGTCCCAACCTTTGGGGTGGCTGTGTCTTTTTGATTTTAATTTCCCTAAGCTATAGGACCATAAGTGGAAGTGCCCTAGGCTCTGTTGCTTTGTTTTTTAGATGTTTCAGGAAACACCATACACTTCTCCCGAGTGGCTGTTGGCAATTTACATCCCGCCCATCAGCATAACAAGGCTCCCAGTTCTCCATGGCCTGTCCTGCCTTTCTGGATTTTACACTTTTTTCAGATGGCCCTTTTGACCGGGGGGAAGTGAGACTTCATTGTAGTGCAGATTTCCTTTGCAAGCTTGCTTGGTTGGCCAAAAAGGGCGTATGCGTTTTTTCCTGAATATATTCAGGAAAAAACGCATACGCCCTTTTTGGCCAAGTGCATCATTGTGGACGTTCTGCCTCTTTTCCTATGCTTTAAATGCAATTCCAGTCTACCTCCTGAAATCGGTTTCCTGCAATTCTGCCCCGCTTTCAAGTCCTCTTGGCAGCCTTACTTCAGTATATTTTTGGACGATAGCTGTCATTTATAACTCTGCAGGTTTGTGAATTACAGTGCCCCTGAGCTCCTTTCTTCAACTCGCTTTCTCGTGAGCTGGCCGCAACACCGCAGGATGGCTTCAGGCCCTAATCTGGTTCCGGCACGGCACGCTGAGCCTTTGGTTAATTCCTCTTCCTGGTGGGAAATGAGAGTTAAATTTGCCCGTCCAGACACCTCCAGCTAGTCTGTCATTGGTTCTCCCTATTCCTGTTCATCTTCCGCAGAAATTGCAAACTGGGCCAAACAGGAGGTTAAAGGCACTGACTCTCCAAGTCGGGAGAGTGTTAGTAAAGCGTCTGGAATGTTGCACCCGAGTACCAGGGGACGAAAACTGAGACATATTGGAACACGTCTCCCGATCACACGGTTGATCATACTCTGGGTTCCACATGCATGTTTTAGCTGAAGGAAGAATACCTTAAACCTGGAGAGTTGAGACCCGTGGAATGGGTACCATGCAATATGACTTCAAAGGTCTTCATTTGCTCACCGAACCTCACCAATCTTATGAGCCCCAAGTGTCCAGCCTTATGTGTCACCCAGCTCTGGGTGTAGATGTGGTAAATGCAGGTTGCATCAGAAGCCTTGAATGATTACTTAAGTATTTCTCTCTATTTCACTGTCATTGTGTTTTGTTTAAGAAATTTATTTTTATTATGGTATTTACCTGATTTTCACTGCTTTAATGCAGCTGTACACACTCTTGATTCTCTTACAGAGATATATAAATCCAATAGGTTTTATGATTCTTACTAGTCAGGTATATTCCTAGGCGTTGAATATGGGGTGTTGAGTCCATTTCGTTGAGCAAGGAGTAGCTCTTGTCTATTCCATATTTGGCTTAAGGAACTTTATCTGTGCTCATTTCAATCTCTGGTTTTATGCAGCACCCCAACTCACCTTTCCCCTTAAGCAAGCATAAGTTGGTTTTCTAAATTTGAGACCCTGTTCTGTTTTGGAATTCAGTTCCTGTGTAGCCAAGTTTACATTCCGTGTATTAGTGATACCTTATGATGTTTCTTTTTCTGTGTGACTTATTTCAGTTAGATTCATCGTACTTAGTCCACTCATTATGCTGCTACGGGCCTGATGACATAGATTTCATTGCTGAGTGATATTGCATTGTACGTAAGTACCACAACTTCTTTATCCATTTTTCACTTTCTGCGATATTGAACTTGTACCGTAAACCAGGTTCTTGTAAACAGAGCCATCCCAAACTTTGGGGTGGCTGTGTCTTTTTGATTTTAATTGCCCTAAACTATAGTACCATAAGTGGAAGTGCCCTAGGCTCTGTTGCTTTGTTTTTTAGATGTTTCAGGTAACACCAAACACTTCTCCAGAGTGGCTGTTGGCAATTTACATCCTGCCCATCAGCATAAGATGGCTCCCAGTTCTCCATGGCCTGTCATGCCTTTATGGATTTTACACTTTTTTCAGATGGCCCTTTTGACCAGGGGGAATTGAGACTTCATTGTAGTGCAGATTTCCTTTGCAAGCTTGCTTGGTTGGCCAAAAAGGGCGTATGCGTTTTTTCCTGAATATATTCAGGAAAAAACGCATACGCCCTTTTTGGGCAAGTCAGGTTTTTGAATTGCAGTGGCCCTTAGCTCCATTTTTCAGCTCTTAGTTTTGTGATCTTGCCCCATAACCACAGGATTCCTTGAAGCCCTATTCTTCTTCTGGGACACCTTGCTGTGCCTTTGCTTCATTCTTCTTACTGATGTGAAATTAGAGTGACATGTGCCCATTGAAACCGCTACAGCTAGTTTCTCACTGGTTCCCCCTATTCCCATTCATCCTCCGCACTAACTGAAGACTGTGCGATACCAGAACTTAAAGGCATTGACTCTCCATGTGGGGATGTTGTTAGTAAAGCGGCTGGAATGTCGATCCGGAGCCCCAGGAGAGGAAAAATGTGGTGCGTTTTAGAAACCTTTCCCGATCATATGGTATACCAGTCGCTGGGTTTCCCAAGCATGGTTTAGCTGTAGGAAGATTCCCTTCAACCTGGAGTGTTGGGACCCTTGGAATGAGTAGCATGAAGTATTGCATTAAACTTTCGGCAGTTGCTCACCGAAGCTCACCAATCCTCTCAGCCCCAAGTGTCCAGCCTTATGTCTTATCCAGCTGTGGGTTTATATGTGGTCAATCCAGGTTGCATCACAGCCCCTGAGCGAATTTTGTAAGAATTTTTCTCTCTTTCATTGTTTCTGCGTTTTGTTTTTAAAATTTATTTCTATAATGGGGTTTAGCTCATTTTCACTGCTGTGTTTGTGCCGCTCTGCACACACTTGATTCCCTTATGGAGATATATCAATACATGGGTTTTAAGATTCTTATTACTCAGATATATTTCTCTGCGGTGTATAGGGTGTGTTGAGGCCAGTTCATTGAGCAAGGTGTAGATCATGTCTAATACCTATTTGGTTTCTTGAACGGTATCTGTGCTAATTTCAAACTCTGGTTTTATGCATCACCCCACCTCTCCTTTCCCCTTAAGCTGACATAAGTGTGTTTTCTAAATGTGAGACACTGTTCTGTTCTGTAATTCATTTCTTGTGCAGCCATATTTACCCTCCCTCTATAAGTGATATCTTATGATATGTTTCTTTTTCTGTTTGACTTATTTCAAGTAGTATTATCGGACCTAAATCCACTCTTTATCCTTCTACTAGCCTTATTACATTGATTTCATGGTGAAGAGATATTCCATTGTACATAAGTACCACATCTTCTTTATCCATTGTTCTCTTTCCTGGGATATTTAAGGTGTACTGAAGTTGAGGTTCTTGTAAACAGAGTAGCCCTAAACTGTGGTGTGCTTGTGTCTTGTTGATTTTTAGACTTCCCTAGATATACTCCCATGATTGGAAGTGTCCTATGCTCTGTAGCTCTGTTTTTAGATGATTTAGGAACCACCATACACTTCTCCAGAGTGGCTCTCGGCAGTTCACACACTGCCCATCAACGTATAAAGGCTCCCTGTTCTCCATGGCCTGTCCTGCATTTCTGGTTTTTACAATTTTTTAGGATGGCCCTTTTGACCGGTGGGAAATGAGACTTCTTTGTTGTGCATATTTGCATTGCTTGCTTGCTTCGTTGCCCATAAAGTGCGTATGCGTTTTTTCCTGGATATAATCAGGAAAAATCGCATACGCCCTTTTGGGCCAACTGCATCATTGTCGAAATTCTGCCGCTTTTCATGTGCGTTAAAGACGAGTCCAATCTATCTCTTGAAATCTGTTTCTTGCAATTCTGTCTTGCATTCAGATCCTCTTCTTTGCCTTACCTCAACATATTTTTGGACGTTAGTTTTCATTTATAACTCTGCAGGTTTGTGAATTGCAGTGACCCTGAGCTCCATGTTTTAAGTTGCTCTTTTGTGAGCTGGCCTCAAACCTGCAGGATTGCTTCAGGCCCTATTTTGGCTCCGGCGAGGCAGGCTGAGCCTTTTTTTAATTCTTATTCTTAATGGGAAATTAGAGTGATATGTGCCCGTCCAAACCCCTACAACTCTTCTCTCATTGGTTCCCCCTCTTCCCGTTCATCCTCCTCACAATTTGCAAAATGTGTGAAACAGAAGTTTAAATGTGCTGATTCTCCAAGTGGGGAGCTTCTAAGTAACGTGGCTGGAATGGTGAACAGGAGCACCAGGAGAGGATAAATGAGGTGCATTTTAGACACATCTCCCGATCACATGGTGTACAGTCCTCTGGGTTTTCCATGCATGTTTTAGCTGTAGGAAGATCCCTTGAACCTGCAGATTTGGGACCCATTGAATGGGTACCAGGTAGTATTACTTTAAAGGGTGTGCATTTCCTCACCCAACCTCACATTTCTCTTAGCGCAAACAGTTTCCAGCCTTATGTCTCATCCTGCTGTGGGTCTAGATGTGTTCAATCCATGTTGCATCACCGTCCCTGAGGAAAAGTTGTAAGAGGTTTTCTCTGTCTCTCTGTCGTTTATTTTTTTCAATTTATTACTATATTGGTTACAGCTGATTTTCAAAGCTCTGTTTCTTGCTGCTGTACATCCACTTGATTCACGTACAGAGAGACATCAATAAATTCTTTTTCAGATTCTTACCAGTCGTATATATTCTTTTCCGGTGACTTGAGTGTGCTGAGTGCAGTTCTTTTAGCTACCGTGTAGGCCTTGTTGATTATCAGTTTGGTATTTGGAATGGTATCTTTGCTAATTTCAACCTCCTGGATGATGCCTCACCCCTCCCCACCTTTCCCGTTTAGCAGCCTTATGCGTGTTTTCTACATATTTGACTATGTTTTTGTTTTGTAATTTATTTCATGTGTAGCCATTTTGGATTCCACCTTTAAGTGATATCTTATGATATGTGTCTTCTTCTTTTTGAATTCTGTCACTTAGAATGATCATACGTAACTCCTCCGGAGTTGTTACAGCTGGCCATATTTCATTGATTTCCAGGCTGAATAATATTCCACTCTACCTAAGTACCACATCTCTATCCATTTTTTCCCTCCAGAGAAATTTAAGTTATATCCTAGTCGAGGATCTTTTAAACAGAGAGGGGGTAAACATTGGGGTGCCTGTGTCCTCTCGATTTTTGTTTTTCCCAAGATATACGCCCATGGGTGCAAGTGCCCTATGCTCTGTAGCTCATTGTTTAGATGCTTTAGTAAACACAATACACTTCTCCAGAATGGCCGTTGGCAATATACATTTCCACTATAAGTCTCACAGGGCTCCCTCTTCTCCTTGCCCTGTCCTGCATTTCTGTTGTTTACGCTTTATGAGGATGGCTCTTCTGACTGATGCGAAGTGATGTCTTTTGTAGTATTGACTTCCAGTGCCCACCTGTTTGGTTGGCTAAAAAGGTGTACGCTCTTTTCTTGAATATATACACAAAAAAACGCATACACCCTTTTTGGCCAACTGCAATGTTGGCAATGTTCAGCTCCTTTTCTTGTGCTTAATGGCGAGTCCTTTCTACCTCCTCAAATCCCTTTCCTGCCATTCTCCCTTGCTTACAAGTCCTTTTCTCTGACTTTCCTCAAGACATTTTTCAGTGATGGATATTTTCAACTCTGCAGTTTTGTGAAGTTTACTGCCCCTGAGTTCTATTGTTCAACTTGTGTTTATGGGAACTGGCCACAAAGCAGCGGGATTTCCTCAAGCCCTATACTGTTTCCATGGGCAACCCTAGCCTTTGGTCAATTCGTCTTCCTGATTGGAAATTAGAGTGACATGTGCCTGTCTGAACACGTAGGACTTGTCTCTCATTGTTCCTCATCCTTCCGCTTCATCCTCTGGACAAATTCCAAACTGTACGCAACAGGATGTTGACAGTGCTGACATCTCCAAGTGGGGAGACTGTTAGTAAAGACGCTGGAGGGGTGAACCCGAGCACCAGGAGATGAGGAGATGAGATGCCTTTTCCAAACTCTTCCCGATCAGACGGTATACCATCCTCTGGGTGTGACAGACATGTTTTAGCAGTAGGAAGAGTCCCATTCATGTAAGGAGAACACCAGGGCTTTTTCAAAATCAGTGTCTCCCCGAAACCCAAACTGGGGAATTTTTTAAGCTACGGCTACACATATGTTCATTAAGGGCCTTGGGAAGTAGGCAGAGTCCAAACTTTAGATGATTGAAGTCTTCAGGGTCAGAAGCACTCACCACCAGCTTCCCTTAGGTTACACTTTAACTGTCATTGATAGATGATGTCAATAAAAATATCTATTCTTTTTCAGATTATTTCCCCTTATAGGTTATTGCAAAATGTTGAGTGTAGTTCCCTGTGCTATACAGTAGTTCCTTGTTGATGATCTATTTTATACATAGCAGTGTGTATGTGTTAATCCCAAACTGTTAATTTATCCCTCCTCCCACCTTTCCCCTTTGGTAATAATAAATTATAAGATTTTATACTTCTCAGAAATGGGGGAGCTGAAAGAGAGGTATCATTTTCAATGGAAAAGCATTTAAAACAAGATTGAAGGTTTAACCAAGATTATTAGATGTACATCCTTGGAAAGAAATCACTTCATTTCTCTAATATTGAGCTGACAAATAAGACAAACCTTTTCACTGAACTTGCTTATAATAAAGTGATGGAAATATCCAATGGAAGTGTTAGAAACATCTTATTTTACCCGAGCCTTATACACTGTTCTATGTTAACTACACTTTGGCTCACACATCTGTTCATTGAGGTTACAATAGTCTCAATTTCTGTTACTGATCCTCCAGAGTGGACCCCAACAAGTGTCCCCCTGCCCAGTGTCATTGGGGCCAACAGATCGAGACTGAGTTTGGTTCACAAGCCAAGGAAACTTTATATTTTGATCAGAGAATGGAGAGGTGAGAGCATGTACTACCCCGTGGGCTGTGGGCTGGGCTGCTGTGTAGAGATCCTGTCAGAGTCAGTGGGAGGGAGGGGGCGGAGCTCTCGAGGGCCGGGTTGGCTGTAGCTCAGGCTCTATATCGCGGAGTCTGCACTGGGCCCCAGGAGCTGAGGTGTCGACCCAGCCATTCTGCACTAGGAAATCTGGTCTGAAGTGCCGGGTGTGGAACCTCTGCATGCGGGACCCTAGGAGCACGTGAAATTAGACAAAGCACAAAGGATAAAAAAGGTTAGACTTGACTTTATTGCCCAGATTCTATTTTTATCTCCCAGGGATTTTTAATGGGCTTTGCTGGGGACAAACCCCCCCTCTGCCTTTTGTCCCGTTCCTCATTCTTGGAGTGCTGAGGGTGCAGACCCTTCTTCTGTAACTGCTGAGTGCTGAGTTGGGAGCCCTCATACCCTGGGGCGAGGGTCAGAGCTTCTCCCCAGCAGCCTCCAGGTGACGTTGATTGTCCCCAGGCCCCCTGCCTCCCTGCTCGTCCACCTGAGCACCAGCATTGGAAGTGTTATAGATTCTAATGACCTTCAAGGGTCCAGGAAAGAGATGTGCAGAGACGCTGTGGGGGCCGGTTTCACCCCGCCCCACATTTGTTCGGCCACCTTAGGCCGACCGTTTCTGCCAGCCTAGATGCTCTGACCAGTAGTCTGCGCTTTCTTCAATTAGGCCCCTGAATTAACGTACAAACAGCACCAGGTGTCAGAGCCCTGCCCGCTCAACTCCCAGACAGTCCAGGGTCAGTGGTGATCAAGGACCATGATGGCCACTGAGCCAACAGCCTTTTGAAGTAAACAAGAGTCCAGCCGGTCTTACTGGCCACCATCATCACGGTGTCTGTAGGCTTTTCTATGGTGACAGTGTGATATACGGTTCCCCCGCCAAGATTATTAGCTCCCCTCTGGGTGCAGTAAGTCCGGCAAGCAGTAGTCTACTCTTTTGGGGCACACTCTTGTTGTTTTATGAGAGAAACTCCAGGTCAAGTGATGTTCACACGAGTCGTCATGGTGCCCTGTTGCCCCCGGTTATCTCTCTGGATGTTGGAGTTGGAGGGCCTCCTCACTCGAGGTCGGTGTGCCCACGGAGTGAACCCTGCAACTTCAGGGCATGGTTGGTGGTTAGGATCACCACGTGGGGTCCTTTTCCCTTAGGAGGGAGGTGGCCTTTTGGGCTGCTGATTTCCAGGGTTTTAGATACCGCCAGTATCTTGGCCAGATGTGGCAGTGGGCCAAGCCCCTTGGTGACCATAGTTTATCCTACCTGGATGGCATTCTTGCATTGTTCCATTTCAAGTGGTCCCAGGTTTTGCACTAATTCTCCAATGGCGATTCACCTTTCACCGGGAATGTAAAGGTCAAAGGGTTTAGCTAAATTAGGGAGTTCCAGGGCAAGGGTCTGAATTGACTGCTCTTTCCATTCTTGAAAGGCCACTTCTGGATTCTATTCAAAAGGATCATCATCTTTTCCTTTCAGTGTTTCATATAGAGGCCCAGCTAGTAGACTGTAGTTAGGGATCCAGAAGCAGCAAACCCTGGCCTCCCCAGGAACCCCTAAGCTGTCTTCTAGTTTTAGAAAGGGGTAAGGCTGAAAATGGTTTCTTCCCTTTCCTGGGATGGACTTCTCCAACCTTCTGTGAGAATGAAGCCCAGGCAGGTCACGGCAGTCTGTGATATTTGAGCTTTTTCTTGGACAACTTCTATCCTTTATTGGCTTGGTAGTTCAGAGGCCTCCTTAGTAGGGCTGGCGATCAGAATGTCGTCTGCATATTGAAGGAGGGTTTCCTTTTCCAGAGGTAGAACTTTTAGGTCTTTAGCTAAGCTTTCCCCAAAGATGGTGTGGGAATTTTTGCACCCTTGGGGCCAGACGGCCCGGAAGTATTGTTTTAGTTGTATGTTGAGTCCTGCCACTCACAAGCCAAAATTTCTTGTGACTCTGGGACTAATGGAATACAAAAGAAGGCATCATTGAAGACTAATACAGAATACCATGTCCTGGTGGTTGGTAGAATGACCAGCAGGGTGTAGGAATTAGGAGCAACTGGAGGTATATCCTCGGTGGCTTCACTGACTGTCCTGACATCCTTTACCAGGTCCCCAGCAGCCCATGGGGCTCTCGTGGTCAGACCAATCCCAGAATATGGAGCTCACCTGGGCAGGTACCCCACCCCCACCCCAGCCCACAGGGCTCTCGTGGTCAGGCCCCTCCCAGGATACAGAGCTACCCTTGCAGGTACCGTGGCAGGGCTGGGCACACAGGAACCGTGCACATAGCCCTTATTGCAGAGCACCCCCAGCTCACCTGTCGCTCAGAGCTGACACAGAGCACCTCAGAGCAGGACTTGAACTAACAAACAGCAGCTGCGACAGGTCTGTGACCCTGGGCATCACTCCGTGAGGCCTCCCTCCACCTGGTCTTCCAGAGACTTCCACTGCACCCGGGGCACCAGGCCTCTGTCTCCAACCACCACCCACCCCTCCTCTCCCTGACTCCTGGGTTCCTCTCATTAGGAGAGGGTTTTCTTGAAGTTGTCTCCCACTCATGGGCCAGATAAAATGATTAGAAAACAAGCCAAAGCTGCAGCCCCTTGTCTATCCTGACTCTCAGGAGCCCACACCTGTTCCTTGGACCTGGCCGGTTCAGCAAGTTCCATTTTCTGCAACTGTGAGCCCCTGAGGGGTGATGATTGGCTGACCTGGGCAGCCTTACCGTGCCGGCCAGCCCTCCCCAGGTGTGCCTGGGTTGAGATCACTATAAATACCACTCCAGGCAGCAAGAGCCCCTGCAGCCGTGCCTGACGCCATTTTCTCTGCCCTGTCAGCAGTCTCGGGGCTGGGCTGGTGGGAGGGAGTGAGAGGCCACGGCTTTGTGGGTGGCCCAGTGTGAGTGGGGCTCTGCTGGACTTTCTGCAGCAGTTGCCAGGCTGCCACCTGCTAAAGAAGAAGATGTGTCACCCATACCTGCTGCTGGAATTTCTCCCTGGGCAGAGGTGAGGAAGGAAAAAAGCAGTGGGGGCAGGGACAGGACGGGTATCTCAGGCAGGGAAATGGAAATCTTCCAGAAGAGCACCCAGGGCCAGGACCATCCTGGCTGGCCTGCAGGCACCAAGTCGGCCGGCATGCTGTCACTCGTGTGGCTCTATGGCCCTCCCTCTAGGCTTTCAAGTCCTTGTCTATATTCAGGTGTTTTACCTGGGATGGGTGGGAATAGTTCAGCAGCAACTGGCCTGGGGCTCAGCTCACGTTTACTCACAGATGCCTCGGCACGGTGCCCCAGCTTTGCAATGAGGACGCTTGTTGCGTGGGGGCTGCTGGCTGAATGGGAGACGATTCCCCACCACTGACCAACTTCAGAATTGTTTACAACTGGAGCAAGTGCCCTGATACGGTTTTCCTCTGTGGAACTGGTGGGTTCTGTGTTTTTTTTCTCTTTTTCGTTTTGGGTTCAAGGTAGATTTTATTCCTCTTTTTTGTATTTACAGATATAAGCATGGAAATAATTTATTCATATAAATACATGTATGTGAAGGGAATAATTGTTTTTTCTATTGTTTAAATTTTATTTCTTTTTAATTTTGAATTTTATTTTATATTTTTATACAGCAGGTTCTTATTGGTTATCTATTTTATACATATAAATGTATACATGTCAATCCCAGTCTCTCAACTCCTCCCACCACCCCCCCAACAGCTTTCCCCCCTTGTTGTCCATACGTTTGTTGTCTACATCTGTTGCTCTATTTATGCCTTGCAAAATGGTTAATCTGTACAGGTTTTCTAGGTTCCACATATATGCATGAATATACAAGATTTGTTTTTCTCTTTCTGACTTACTTCACTCTGTATGACAGTCTCTAGATGCATCGACGTCTCTACAAATGACCCAATTTCATTCCTTTTCGTGGCTTAGTAATATTCCATTTTATATATGTACCACGGCTTTATGCATTCGTCTGTCTGTGGGCATTTAGGTTGCTTCCATTACCTCGATATTGTAAATAGTGATGCAATGAACATTGCGGTGAATGTCTCTTTTTGATTTATGGTTTTGTCTGGGTATATGTCCAGTAGTGGGATTGCTGTATCATATGGTAATTCTATTGTTAGTTTCTTAAGAAATTCCATATTGTTCTCCATAGTGACTGTATCAATTTATATTCCCAACAATAGTGGAAGAGGGTTCCTTTTCTCCACACCCTTTCCAGCATTTTTTGCTTGTAGATTTTCTATGATGCCTATTCTACCAGGTGTGAGGTGATACCTCATTGTTGAATCCATTTCGTTGAGCAAGGGGTAGGTCTTGTCTATTCCATATTTGGCTTATGGAACGGTATCTGTGCTAATTTCAAACTCTGGTTTAATGCAGCACCCCAACTCACCTTCCGCCTTAAGCAAGCATAAGTTAGTTTTCTAACTTGAGAACCTGTTCTGTATTGTAATTCAGTTCCTGTGTAGCCAAGTTCACATTCCGTGTATTAGTGATACCTTATGATGTTTCTTTTTCTGTGTGACTTATTTCACTTAGAATCATCGTGCCTCAATCCACTCATTATGCTGGTACGGGCCTGATGACATAGATTTCATTGCTGAGTGGTATTCTGTTGTACATAAGTACCGCAACTTCTTTATCCATTATTTGCTCTCTGGGATATTTAACTTGTGCCGTAGAAGAGATTCCAGTAAAAAGAACCGTCCCAACCTTTGGGGTGGCTGTGTCTTTTTGATTTTAAATTAACTAAGCTATAGGACCATAAGTGGAAGTGCCCTAGGCTCTGTTGCTTTGTTTTTTAGATGTTTCAGGAAACACCATACACTTCTCCCGAGTGGCTGTTGGCAATTTACATCCCGCCCATCAGCATAACAAGGCTCCCAGTTCTCCATGGCCTGTCCTGCCTTTCTGGATTTTACACTTTTTTCAGATGGCCCTTTTGACCGGGGGGAAGTGAGACTTCATTGTAGTGCAGATTTCCTTTGCAAGCTTGCTTGGTTGGCCAAAAAGGGCGTATGCGTTTTTTCCTGAATATATTCAGGAAAAAACGCATACGCCCTTTTTGGCCAAGTGCATCATTGTGGACGTTCTGCCTCTTTTCCTATGCTTTAAATGCAATTCCAGTCTACCTCCTGAAATCGGTTTCCTGCAATTCTGCCCCGCTTTCAAGTCCTCTTGGCAGCCTTACTTCAGTATATTTTTGGACGATAGCTGTCATTTATAACTCTGCAGGTTTGTGAATTACAGTGCCCCTGAGCTCCTTTCTTCAACTCGCTTTCTCGTGAGCTGGCCGCAACACCGCAGGATGGCTTCAGGCCCTAATCTGGTTGCGGCACGGCACGCTGAGCCTTTGGTTAATTCCTCTTCCTGGTGGGAAATGAGAGTTAAATTTGCCCGTCCAGACACCTCCAGCTAGTCTGTCATTGGTTCTCCCTATTCCTGTTCATCTTCCGCAGAAATTGCAAACTGAGCCAAACAGGAGGTTAAAGGCACTGACTCTCCAAGTCGGGAGAGTGTTAGTAAAGCGTCTGGAATGTTGCACCCGAGTACCAGGGGACGAAAACTGAGACATATTGGAACACGTCTCCCGATCACACGGTTGATCATACTCTGGGTTCCACATGCATGTTTTAGCTGAAGGAAGAATACCTTAAACCTGGAGAGTTGAGACCCGTGGAATGGGTACCATGCAATATGACTTCAAAGGGTCTTCATTTGCTCACCGAACCTCTCCAATCCTATCACTGCTGCGTTTATGCCCCTGTACACACACTTGATTCTCTTTCAGAGACATAGCAATCCATAGGTTTTAAGATACTTCCTAGTCAGGTACACTCTTAGGCATTTAATATGGGGTGTTGAGTCCATTTCGTTGAGCAAGGAGTAGCTCTTGTCTATTTCATATTTGGCTTAAGGAACTTTATCTGTGCTCATTTCAATCTCTGGTTTTATGCAGCACCCCAACTCACCTTTCCCCTTAAGCAAGCATAAGTTGGGTTTCTAAATTTGAGACCCTGTTCTGTTTTGTAATTCAGTTCCTGTGTAGCCAAGTTTACATTCCGTGTATTAGTGATATCTTATGATGTTTCTTTTCCTGTGTGACTTATTTCAGTTAGAATCATCGTACCTGAATCCACTCATTATGCTGCTACGGGCCTGATGACATAGATTTCATTGCTGAGTGATATTGCATTGTACGTAAGTACCACAACTTCTTTATCCATTTTTCACTTTCTGCGATATTGAACTTGTACCGTAAACCAGGTTCTTGTAAACAGAGCCGTCCCAACCTTTGGGGTGGCTGTGTCTTTTGATTTTAATTTCCCTAAGCTATAGGACCATAAGTGGAAGTGCCCTAGGCTCTGTTGCTTTGTTTTTTAGATGTTTCAGGAAACACCATACACTTCTCCCGAGTGGCTGTTGGCAATTTACATCCCGCCCATCAGCATAACAAGGCTCCCAGTTCTCCATGGCCTGTCCTGCCTTTCTGGATTTTACACTTTTTTCAGATGGCCCTTTTGACCGGAGGGAAGTGAGACTTCATTGTAGTTCAGATTTCCTTTGCAAGCTTGCTTGGTTGGCCAAAAAGGGCGTATGCGTTTTTTCCTGAATATATTCAGGAAAAAACGCATACGCCCTTTTTGGCCAAGTGCATCATTGTGGACGTTCTGCCTCTTTTCCTATGCTTTAAATGCAATTCCAGTCTACCTCCTGAAATCGGTTTCCTGCAATTCTGCCCCGCTTTCAAGTCCTCTTGGCAGCCTTACTTCAGTATATTTTTGGACCATAGCTGTCATTTATAACTCTGCAGGTTTGTGAATTACAGTGCCCCTGAGCTCCTTTCTTCAACTCGCTTTCTCGTGAGCTGGCCGCAACACCGCAGGATGGCTTCAGGCCCTAATCTGGTTCCGGCACGGCACGCTGAGCCTTTGGTTAATTCCTCTTCCTGGTGGGAAATGAGAGTTAAATTTGCCCGTCCAGACACCTCCAGCTAGTCTGTCATTGGTTCTCCCTATTCCTGTTCATCTTCCGCAGAAATTGCAAACTGGGCCAAACAGGAGGTTAAAGGCACTGACTCTCCAAGTCGGGAGAGTGTTAGTAAAGCGTCTGGAATGTTGCACCCGAGTACCAGGGGACGAAAACTGAGACATATTGGAACACGTCACCATATCACACGGTTGATCATACTCTGGGTTCCACATGCATGTTTTAGCTGAAGGAAGAATACCTTAAACCTGGAGAGTTGAGACCCGTGGAATGGGTACCATGCAATATGACTTCAAAGGGTCTTCATTTGCTCACCGAACCTCTCCAATCCTATCACTGCTGCGTTTATGCCCCTGTACACACACTTGATTCTCTTTCAGAGACATAGCAATCCATAGGTTTTAAGATACTTCCTAGTCAGGTACACTCTTAGGCATTTAATATGGGGTGTTGAGTCCATTTCGTTGAGCAAGGAGTAGCTCTTGTCTATTCCATATTTGGCTTAAGGAACTTTATCTGTGCTCATTTCAATCTCTGGTTTTATGCAGCACCCCAACTCACCTTTCCCCTTAAGCAAGCATAAGTTGGGTTTCTAAATTTGAGACCCTGTTCTGTTTTGTAATTCAGTTCCTGTGTAGCCAAGGTTACATTCCGTGTATTAGTGATATCTTATGATGTTTCTTTTTCTGTGTGACTTATTTCAGTTAGAATCATCGTACCTGAATCCACTCATTATGCTGCTACGGGCCTGATGACATAGATTTCATTGCTGAGTGATATTGCATTGTACGTAAGTACCACAACTTCTTTATCCATTTTTCACTTTCTGCGATATTGAACTTGTACCGTATACCAGGTTCTTGTAAACAGAGCCGTCCCAACCTTTGGGGTGGCTGTGTCTTTTTGATTTTAATTTCCCTAAGCTATAGGACCATAAGTGGAAGTGCCCTAGGCTCTGTTGCTTTGTTTTTTAGATGTTTCAGGAAACACCATACACTTCTCCCGAGTGGCTGTTGGCAATTTACATCCCGCCCATCAGCATAACAAGGCTCCCAGTTCTCCATGGCCTGTCCTGCCTTTCTGGATTTTACACTTTTTTCAGATGGCCCTTTTGACCGGGGGGAAGTGAGACTTCATTGTAGTGCAGATTTCCTTTGCAAGCTTGCTTGGTTGGCCAAAAAGGGCGTATGCGTTTTTTCCTGAATATATTCAGGAAAAAACGCATACGCCCTTTTTGGCCAAGTGCATCATTGTGGACGTTCTGCCTCTTTTCCTATGCTTTCAATGCAATTCCAGTCTACCTCCTGAAATCGGTTTCCTGCAATTCTGCCCCGCTTTCAAGTCCTCTTGGCAGCCTTACTTCAGTATATTTTTGGACGATAGCTGTCATTTATAACTCTACAAGTTTGTGAATTACAGTGCCCCTGAGCTCCTTTCTTCAACTCGCTTTCTCGTGAGCTGGCCGCAACACCGCAGGATGGCTTCAGGCCCTAATCTGGTTCCGGCACGGCACACTGAGCCTTTGGTTAATTCCTCTTCCTGGTGGGAAATGAGAGTTAAATTTGCCCGTCCAGACACCTCCAGCTAGTCTGTCATTGGTTCTCCCTATTCCTGTTCATCTTCCGCAGAAATTGCAAACTGGGCCAAACAGGAGGTTAAAGGCACTGACTCTCCAAGTCGGGAGAGTGTTAGTAAAGCGTCTGGCATGTTGCACCCGAGTACCAGGGGACGAAAACTGACACATATTGGAACACGTCTCCCGATCACACGGTTGATCATTCTCTGGGTTCCACTTGCATGTTTTAGCTGAAGGAAGTATCCCTTAATCCTGGAGAGTTGAGACCCATGGAATGGGTACCATGCAATATGACTTCAAAGGTCTTCATTTGCTCACCGAACCTCACCAATCTTATGAGCCCCAAGTGTCCAGCCTTATGTGTCACCCAGCTCTGGGTGTAGATGTGGTAAATGCAGGTTGCATCAGAAGCCTTGAATGATTACTTAAGTATTTCTCTCTATTTCGCTGTCATTGTGTTTTGTTTAAGAAATTTATTTTTATTATGGTATTTACCTGATTTTCACTGCTTTAATGCAGCTGTACACACTCTTGATTCTCTTACAGAGATATATAAATCCATAGGTTTTATGATTCTTACTAGTCAGGTATATTCCTAGGCGTTGAATATGGGGTGTTGAGTCCATTTCGTTGAGCAAGGAGTAGCTCTTGTCTATTCCATATTTGGCTTAAGGAACTTTATCTGTGCTCATTTCAATCTCTGGTTTTATGCAGCACCCCAACTCACCTTTCCCCTTAAGCAAGCATAAGTTGGTTTTCTAAATTTGAGACCCTGTTCTGTTTTGGAATTCAGTTCCTGTGTAGCCAAGTTTACATTCCGTGTATTAGTGATACCTTATGATGTTTCTTTTTCTGTGTGACTTATTTCAGTTAGATTCATCGTACTTAGTCCACTCATTATGCTGCTACGGGCCTGATGACATAGATTTCATTGCTGAGTGATATTGCATTGTACGTAAGTACCACAACTTCTTTATCCATTTTTCACTTTCTGCGATATTGAACTTGTACCGTATATGAGGTTCTTGTAAACAGAGCCATCCCAAACTTTGGGGTGGCTGTGTCTTTTTGATTTTAATTGCCCTAAACTATAGTACCATAAGTGGAAGTGCCCTAGGCTCTGTTGCTTTGTTTTTTAGATGTTTCAGGTAACACCAAACACTTCTCCAGAGTGGCTGTTGGCAATTTACATCCTGCCCATCAGCATAAGATGGCTCCCAGTTCTCCATGGCCTGTCATGCCTTTATGGATTTTACACTTTTTTCAGATGGCCCTTTTGACCAGGGGGAATTGAGACTTCATTGTAGTGCAGATTTCCTTTGCAAGCTTGCTTGGTTGGCCAAAAAGGGCGTATGCGTTTTTTCCTGAATATATTCAGGAAAAAACACATACGCCCTTTTTGGGCAAGTCAGGTTTTTGAATTGCAGTGGCCCTTAGCTCCATTTTTCAGCTCTTAGTTTTGTGATCTTGCCCCATAACCACAGGATTCCTTGAAGCCCTATTCTTCTTCTGGGACACCTTGCTGTGCCTTTGCTTCATTCTTCTTACTGATGTGAAATTAGAGTGACATGTGCCCATTGAAACCGCTACAGCTAGTTTCTCACTGGTTCCCCCTATTCCCATTCATCCTCCGCACTAACTGAAGACTGTGCGATACCAGAACTTAAAGGCATTGACTCTCCATGTGGGGATGTTGTTAGTAAAGCGGCTGGAATGTCGATCCGGAGCCCCAGGAGAGGAAAAATGTGGTGCGTTTTAGAAACCTTTCCCGATCATATGGTATACCAGTCGCTGGGTTTCCCAAGCATGGTTTAGCTGTAGGAAGATTCCCTTCAACCTGGAGTGTTGGGACCCTTGGAATGAGTAGCATGAAGTATTGCATTAAACTTTCGGCAGTTGCTCACCGAAGCTCACCAATCCTCTCAGCCCCAAGTGTCCAGCCTTATGTCTTATCCAGCTGTGGGTTTATATGTGGTCAATCCAGGTTGCATCACAGCCCCTGAGCGAATTTTGTAAGAATTTTTCTCTCTTTCATTGTTTCTGCGTTTTGTTTTTAAAATTTATTTCTATAATGGGGTTTAGCTCATTTTCACTGCTGTGTTTGTGCCGCTCTGCACACACTTGATTCCCTTATGGAGATATATCAATACATGGGTTTTAAGATTCTTATTACTCAGATATATTTCTCTGCGGTGTATAGGGTGTGTTGAGGCCAGTTCATTGAGCAAGGTGTAGATCATGTCTAATACCTATTTGGTTTCTTGAACGGTATCTGTGCTAATTTCAAACTCTGGTTTTATGCATCACCCCACCTCTCCTTTCCCCTTAAGCTGACATAAGTGTGTTTTCTAAATGTGAGACACTGTTCTGTTCTGTAATTCATTTCTTGTGCAGCCATATTTACCCTCCCTCTATAAGTGATATCTTATGATATGTTTCTTTTTCTGTTTGACTTATTTCAAGTAGTATTATCGGACCTAAATCCACTCTTTATCCTTCTACTAGCCTTATTACATTGATTTCATGGTGAAGAGATATTCCATTGTACATAAGTACCACATCTTCTTTATCCATTGTTCTCTTTCCTGGGATATTTAAGGTGTACTGAAGTTGAGGTTCTTGTAAACAGAGTAGCCCTAAACTGTGGTGTGCTTGTGTCTTGTTGATTTTTAGACTTCCCTAGATATACTCCCATGATTGGAAGTGTCCTATGCTCTGTAGCTCTGTTTTTAGATGATTTAGGAACCACCATACACTTCTCCAGAGTGGCTCTCGGCAGTTCACACACTGCCCATCAGCGTATAAAGGCTCCCTGTTCTCCATGGCCTGTCCTGCATTTCTGGTTTTTACAATTTTTTAGGATGGCCCTTTTGACCGGTGGGAAATGAGACTTCTTTGTTGTGCACATTTGCATTGCTTGCTTGCTTCGTTGCCCATAAAGTGCGTATGCGTTTTTTCCTGGATATAATCAGGAAAAATCGCATACGCCCTTTTGGGCCAACTGCATCATTGTCGAAATTCTGCCGCTTTTCATGTGCGTTAAAGACGAGTCCAATCTATCTCTTGAAATCTGTTTCTTGCAATTCTGTCTTGCATTCAGATCCTCTTCTTTGCCTTACCTCAACATATTTTTGGACGTTAGTTTTCATTTATAACTCTGCAGGTTTGTGAATTGCAGTGACCCTGAGCTCCATGTTTTAAGTTGCTCTTTTGTGAGCTGGCCTCAAACCCGCAGGATTGCTTCAGGCCCTATTTTGGCTCCGGCGAGGCAGGCTGAGCCTTTTTTTAATTCTTATTCTTAATGGGAAATTAGAGTGATATGTGCCCGTCCAAACCCCTACAACTCTTCTCTCATTGGTTCCCCCTCTTCCCGTTCATCCTCCTCACAATTTGCAAAATGTGTGAAACAGAAGTTTAAATGTGCTGATTCTCCAAGTGGGGAGCTTCTAAGTAACGTGGCTGGAATGGTGAACAGGAGCACCAGGAGAGGATAAATGAGGTGCATTTTAGACACATCTCCCGATCACATGGTGTACAGTCCTCTGGGTTTTCCATGCATGTTTTAGCTGTAGGAAGATCCCTTGAACCTGCAGATTTGGGACCCATTGAATGGGTACCAGGTAGTATTACTTTAAAGGGTGTGCATTTCCTCACCCAACCTCACATTTCTCTTAGCGCAAACAGTTTCCAGCCTTGTGTCTCATCCTGCTGTGGGTCTAGATGTGTTCAATCCATGTTGCATCACCGTCCCTGAGGAAAAGTTGTAAGAGGTTTTCTCTGTCTCTCTGTCGTTTATTTTTTTCAATTTATTACTATATTGGTTACAGCTGATTTTCAAAGCTCTGTTTCTTGCTGCTGTACATCCACTTGATTCACGTACAGAGAGACATCAATAAATTCTTTTTCAGATTCTTACCAGTCGTATATATTCTTTTCCGGTGACTTGAGTGTGCTGAGTGCAGTTCTTTTAGCTACCGTGTAGGCCTTGTTGATTATCAGTTTGGTATTTGGAATGGTATCTTTGCTAATTTCAACCTCCTGGATGATGCCTCACCCCTCCCCACCTTTCCCGTTTAGCAGCCTTATGCGTGTTTTCTACATATTTGACTATGTTTTTGTTTTGTAATTTATTTCATGTGTAGCCATTTTGGATTCCACCTTTAAGTGATATCTTATGATATGTGTCTTCTTCTTTTTGAATTCTGTCACTTAGAATGATCATACGTAACTCCTCCGGAGTTGTTACAGCTGGCCATATTTCATTGATTTCCAGGCTGAATAATATTCCACTCTACCTAAGTACCACATCTCTATCCATTTTTTCCCTCCAGAGACATTTAAGTTATATCCTAGTCGAGGATCTTTTAAACAGAAAGGGGGTAAACATTGGGGTGCCTGTGTCCTCTCGATTTTTGTTTTTCCCAAGATATACGCCCATGAGTGCAAGTGCCCTATGCTCTGTAGCTCATTGTTTAGATGCTTTAGTAAACACAATACACTTCTCCAGAATGGCCGTTGGCAATATACATTTCCACTATAAGTCTCACAGGGCTCCCTCTTCTCCTTGCCCTGTCCTGCATTTCTGTTGTTTACGCTTTATGAGGATGGCTCTTCTGACTGATGCGAAGTGATGTCTTTTGTAGTATTGACTTCCAGTGCCCACCTGTTTGGTTGGCTAAAAAGGTGTACGCTCTTTTCTTGAATATATACACAAAAAAACGCATACACCCTTTTTGGCCAACTGCAATGTTGGCAATGTTCAGCTCCTTTTCTTGTGCTTAATGGCGAGTCCTTTCTACCTCCTCAAATCCCTTTCCTGCCATTCTCCCTTGCTTACAAGTCCTTTTCTCTGACTTTCCTCAAGACATTTTTCAGTGATGGATATTTTCAACTCTGCAGTTTTGTGAATTTTACTGCCCCTGAGTTCTATTGTTCAACTTGTGTTTATGGGAACTGGCCACAAAGCAGCGGGATTTCCTCAAGCCCTATACTGTTTCCATGGGCAACCCTAGCCTTTGGTCAATTCGTCTTCCTGATTGGAAATTAGAGTGACATGTGCCTGTCTGAACACGTAGGACTTGTCTCTCATTGTTCCTCATCCTTCCGCTTCATCCTCTGGACAAATTCCAAACTGTACGCAACAGGATGTTGACAGTGCTGACATCTCCAAGTGGGGAGACTGTTAGTAAAGACGCTGGAGGGGTGAACCCGAGCACCAGGAGATGAGGAGATGAGATGCCTTTTCCAAACTCTTCCCGATCAGACGGTATACCATCCTCTGGGTGTGACAGACATGTTTTAGCAGTAGGAAGAGTCCCATTCATGTAAGGAGAACACCAGGGCTTTTTCAAAATCAGTGTCTCCCCGAAACCCAAACTGGGGAATTTTTTAAGCTACGGCTACACATATGTTCATTAAGGGCCTTGGGAAGTAGGCAGAGTCCAAACTTTAGATGATTGAAGTCTTCAGGGTCAGAAGCACTCACCACCAGCTTCCCTTAGGTTACACTTTAACTGTCATTGATAGATGATGTCAATAAAAATATCTATTCTTTTTCAGATTATTTCCCCTTATAGGTTATTGCAAAATGTTGAGTGTAGTTCCCTGTGCTATACAGTAGTTCCTTGTTGATGATCTATTTTATACATAGCAGTGTGTATGTGTTAATCCCAAACTGTTAATTTATCCCTCCTCCCACCTTTCCCCTTTGGTAATAATAAATTATAAGATTTTATACTTCTCAGAAATGGGGGAGCTGAAAGAGAGGTATCATTTTCAATGGAAAAGCATTTAAAACAAGATTGAAGGTTTAACCAAGATTATTAGATGTACATCCTTGGAAAGAAATCACTTCATTTCTCTAATATTGAGCTGACAAATAAGACAAACCTTTTCACTGAACTTGCTTATAATAAAGTGATGGAAATATCCAATGGAAGTGTTAGAAACATCTTATTTTACCCGAGCCTTATACACTGTTCTATGTTAACTACACTTTGGCTCACACATCTGTTCATTGAGGTTACAATAGTCTCAATTTCTGTTACTGATCCTCCAGAGTGGACCCCAACAAGTGTCCCCCTGCCCAGTGTCATTGGGGCCAACAGATCGAGACTGAGTTTGGTTCACAAGCCAAGGAAACTTTATATTTTGATCAGAGAATGGAGAGGTGAGAGCATGTACTACCCCGTGGGCTGTGGGCTGGGCTGCTGTGTAGAGATCCTGTCAGAGTCAGTGGGAGGGAGGGGGCGGAGCTCTCGAGGGCCGGGTTGGCTGTAGCTCAGGCTCTATATCGCGGAGTCTGCACTGGGCCCCAGGAGCTGAGGTGTCGACCCAGCCATTCTGCACTAGGAAATCTGGTCTGAAGTGCCGGGTGTGGAACCTCTGCATGCGGGACCCTAGGAGCACGTGAAATTAGACAAAGCACAAAGGATAAAAAAGGTTAGACTTGACTTTATTGCCCAGATTCTATTTTTATCTCCCAGGGATTTTTAATGGGCTTTGCTGGGGACAAACCCCCCCTCTGCCTTTTGTCCCGTTCCTCATTCTTGGAGTGCTGAGGGTGCAGACCCTTCTTCTGTAACTGCTGAGTGCTGAGTTGGGAGCCCTCATACCCTGGGGCGAGGGTCAGAGCTTCTCCCCAGCAGCCTCCAGGTGACGTTGATTGTCCCCAGGCCCCCTGCCTCCCTGCTCGTCCACCTGAGCACCAGCATTGGAAGTGTTATAGATTCTAATGACCTTCAAGGGTCCAGGAAAGAGATGTGCAGAGACGCTGTGGGGGCCGGTTTCACCCCGCCCCACATTTGTTCGGCCACCTTAGGCCGACCGTTTCTGCCAGCCTAGATGCTCTGACCAGTAGTCTGCGCTTTCTTCAATTAGGCCCCTGAATTAACGTACAAACAGCACCAGGTGTCAGAGCCCTGCCCGCTCAACTCCCAGACAGTCCAGGGTCAGTGGTGATCAAGGACCATGATGGCCACTGAGCCAACAGCCTTTTGAAGTAAACAAGAGTCCAGCCGGTCTTACTGGCCACCATCATCACGGTGTCTGTAGGCTTTTCTATGGTGACAGTGTGATATACGGTTCCCCCGCCAAGATTATTAGCTCCCCTCTGGGTGCAGTAAGTCCGGCAAGCAGTAGTCTACTCTTTTGGGACACACTCTTGTTGTTTTATGAGAGAAACTCCAGGTCAAGTGATGTTCACACGAGTCGTCATGGTGCCCTGTTGCCCCCGGTTATCTCTCTGGATGTTGGAGTTGGAGGGCCTCCTCACTCGAGGTCGGTGTGCCCACGGAGTGAACCCTGCAACTTCAGGGCATGGTTGGTGGTTAGGATCACCACGTGGGGTCCTTTTCCCTTAGGAGGGAGGTGGCCTTTTGGGCTGCTGATTTCCAGGGTTTTAGATACCGCCAGTATCTTGGCCAGATGTGGCAGTGGGCCAAGCCCCTTGGTGACCATAGTTTATCCTACCTGGATGGCATTCTTGCATTGTTCCATTTCAAGTGGTCCCAGGTTTTGCACTAATTCTCCAATGGCGATTCACCTTTCACCGGGAATGTAAAGGTCAAAGGGTTTAGCTAAATTAGGGAGTTCCAGGGCAAGGGTCTGAATTGACTGCTCTTTCCATTCTTGAAAGGCCACTTCTGGATTCTATTCAAAAGGATCATCATCTTTTCCTTTCAGTGTTTCATATAGAGGCCCAGCTAGTAGACTGTAGTTAGGGATCCAGAAGCAGCAAACCCTGGCCTCCCCAGGAACCCCTAAGCTGTCTTCTAGTTTTAGAAAGGGGTAAGGCTGAAAATGGTTTCTTCCCTTTCCTGGGATGGACTTCTCCAACCTTCTGTGAGAATGAAGCCCAGGCAGGTCACGGCAGTCTGTGATATTTGAGCTTTTTCTTGGACAACTTCTATCCTTTATTGGCTTGGTAGTTCAGAGGCCTCCTTAGTAGGGCTGGCGATCAGAATGTCGTCTGCATATTGAAGGAGGGTTTCCTTTTCCAGAGGTAGAACTTTTAGGTCTTTAGCTAAGCTTTCCCCAAAGATGGTGTGGGAATTTTTGCACCCTTGGGGCCAGACGGCCCGGAAGTATTGTTTTAGTTGTATGTTGAGTCCTGCCACTCACAAGCCAAAATTTCTTGTGACTCTGGGACTAATGGAATACAAAAGAAGGCATCATTGAAGACTAATACAGAATACCATGTCCTGGTGGTTGGTAGAATGACCAGCAGGGTGTAGGAATTAGGAGCAACTGGAGGTATATCCTCGGTGGCTTCACTGACTGTCCTGACATCCTTTACCAGGTCCCCAGCAGCCCATGGGGCTCTCGTGGTCAGACCAATCCCAGAATATGGAGCTCACCTGGGCAGGTACCCCACCCCCACCCCAGCCCACAGGGCTCTCGTGGTCAGGCCCCTCCCAGGATACAGAGCTACCCTTGCAGGTACCGTGGCAGGGCTGGGCACACAGGAACCGTGCACATAGCCCTTATTGCAGAGCACCCCCAGCTCACCTGTCGCTCAGAGCTGACACAGAGCACCTCAGAGCAGGACTTGAACTAACAAACAGCAGCTGCGACAGGTCTGTGACCCTGGGCATCACTCCGTGAGGCCTCCCTCCACCTGGTCTTCCAGAGACTTCCACTGCACCCGGGGCACCAGGCCTCTGTCTCCAACCACCACCCACCCCTCCTCTCCCTGACTCCTGGGTTCCTCTCATTAGGAGAGGGTTTTCTTGAAGTTGTCTCCCACTCATGGGCCAGATAAAATGATTAGAAAACAAGCCAAAGCTGCAGCCCCTTGTCTATCCTGACTCTCAGGAGCCCACACCTGTTCCTTGGACCTGGCCGGTTCAGCAAGTTCCATTTTCTGCAACTGTGAGCCCCTGAGGGGTGATGATTGGCTGACCTGGGCAGCCTTACCGTGCCGGCCAGCCCTCCCCAGGTGTGCCTGGGTTGAGATCACTATAAATACCACTCCAGGCAGCAAGAGCCCCTGCAGCCGTGCCTGACGCCATTTTCTCTGCCCTGTCAGCAGTCTCGGGGCTGGGCTGGTGGGAGGGAGTGAGAGGCCACGGCTTTGTGGGTGGCCCAGTGTGAGTGGGGCTCTGCTGGACTTTCTGCAGCAGTTGCCAGGCTGCCACCTGCTAAAGAAGAAGATGTGTCACCCATACCTGCTGCTGGAATTTCTCCCTGGGCAGAGGTGAGGAAGGAAAAAAGCAGTGGGGGCAGGGACAGGACGGGTATCTCAGGCAGGGAAATGGAAATCTTCCAGAAGAGCACCCAGGGCCAGGACCATCCTGGCTGGCCTGCAGGCACCAAGTCGGCCGGCATGCTGTCACTCGTGTGGCTCTATGGCCCTCCCTCTAGGCTTTCAAGTCCTTGTCTATATTCAGGTGTTTTACCTGGGATGGGTGGGAATAGTTCAGCAGCAACTGGCCTGGGGCTCAGCTCACGTTTACTCACAGATGCCTCGGCACGGTGCCCCAGCTTTGCAATGAGGACGCTTGTTGCGTGGGGGCTGCTGGCTGAATGGGAGACGATTCCCCACCACTGACCAACTTCAGAATTGTTTACAACTGGAGCAAGTGCCCTGATACGGTTTTCCTCTGTGGAACTGGTGGGTTCTGTGTTTTTTTTCTCTTTTTCGTTTTGGGTTCAAGGTAGATTTTATTCCTCTTTTTTGTATTTACAGATATAAGCATGGAAATAATTTATTCATATAAATACATGTATGTGAAGGGAATAATTGTTTTTTCTATTGTTTAAATTTTATTTCTTTTTAATTTTGAATTTTATTTTATATTTTTATACAGCAGGTTCTTATTGGTTATCTATTTTATACATATAAATGTATACATGTCAATCCCAGTCTCTCAACTCCTCCCACCACCCCCCCAACAGCTTTCCCCCCTTGTTGTCCATACGTTTGTTGTCTACATCTGTTGCTCTATTTATGCCTTGCAAAATGGTTAATCTGTACAGGTTTTCTAGGTTCCACATATATGCATGAATATACAAGATTTGTTTTTCTCTTTCTGACTTACTTCACTCTGTATGACAGTCTCTAGATGCATCGACGTCTCTACAAATGACCCAATTTCATTCCTTTTCGTGGCTTAGTAATATTCCATTTTATATATGTACCACGGCTTTATGCATTCGTCTGTCTGTGGGCATTTAGGTTGCTTCCATTACCTCGATATTGTAAATAGTGATGCAATGAACATTGCGGTGAATGTCTCTTTTTGATTTATGGTTTTGTCTGGGTATATGTCCAGTACTGGGATTGCTGTATCATATGGTAATTCTATTGTTAGTTTCTTAAGAAATTCCATATTGTTCTCCATAGTGACTGTATCAATTTATATTCCCAACAATAGTGGAAGAGGGTTCCTTTTCTCCACACCCTTTCCAGCATTTTTTGCTTGTAGATTTTCTATGATGCCTATTCTACCAGGTGTGAGGTGATACCTCATTGTTGAATCCATTTCGTTGAGCAAGGGGTAGGTCTTGTCTATTCCATATTTGGCTTATGGAACGGTATCTGTGCTAATTTCAAACTCTGGTTTAATGCAGCACCCCAACTCACCTTCCGCCTTAAGCAAGCATAAGTTAGTTTTCTAACTTGAGAACCTGTTCTGTATTGTAATTCAGTTCCTGTGTAGCCAAGTTCACATTCCGTGTATTAGTGATACCTTATGATGTTTCTTTTTCTGTGTGACTTATTTCAGTTAGAATCATCGTGCCTCAATCCACTCATTATGCTGGTACGGGCCTGGTGACATAGATTTCATTGCTGAGTGGTATTCTGTTGTACATAAGTACCGCAACTTCTTTATCCATTATTGGCTCTCTGGGATATTTAACTTGTGCCGTAGAAGAGATTCCAGTAAAAAGAACCGTCCCAACTTTTGGGGTGGCTGTGTCTTTTTGATTTTAAATTAACTAAGCTATAGGACCATAAGTGGAAGTGCCCTAGGCTCTGTTGCTTTGTTTTTTAGATGTTTCAGGAAACACCATACACTTCTCCCGAGTGGCTGTTGGCAATTTACATCCCGCCCATCAGCATAACAAGGCTCCCAGTTCTCCATGGCCTGTCCTGCCTTTCTGGATTTTACACTTTTTTCAGATGGCCCTTTTGACCGGGGGGAAGTGAGACTTCATGGTAGTGCAGATTTCCTTTGCAAGCTTGCTTGGTTGGCCAAAAAGGGCGTATGCGTTTTTTCCTGAATATATTCAGGAAAAAACGCATACGCCCTTTTTGGCCAAGTGCATCATTGTGGACGTTCTGCCTCTTTTCCTATGCTTTAAATGCAATTCCAGTCTACCTCCTGAAATCGGTTTCCTGCAATTCTGCCCCGCTTTCAAGTCCTCTTGGCAGCCTTACTTCAGTATATTTTTGGACGATAGCTGTCATTTATAACTCTGCAGGTTTGTGAATTACAGTGCCCCTGAGCTCCTTTCTTCAAGTCGCTTTCTCGTGAGCTGGCCGCAACACCGCAGGATGGCTTCAGGCCCTAATCTGGTTCCGGCACGGCACGCTGAGCCTTTGGTTAATTCCTCTTCCTGGTGGGAAATGAGAGTTAAATTTGCCCGTCCAGACACCTCCAGCTAGTCTGTCATTGGTTCTCCCTATTCCTGTTCATCTTCCGCAGAAATTGCAAACTGGGCCAAACAGGAGGTTAAAGGCACTGACTCTCCAAGTCGGGAGAGTGTTAGTAAAGCGTCTGGCATGTTGCACCCGAGTACCAGGGGACGAAAACTGAGACATATTGGAACACGTCTCCCGATCACACGGTTGATCATACTCTGGGTTCCACATGCATGTTTTAGCTGAAGGAAGAATACCTTAAACCTGGAGAGTTGAGACCCTTGGAATGGGTACCATGCAATATGACTTCAAAGGGTCTTCATTTGCTCACCGAACCTCTCCAATCCTATCACTGCTGCGTTTATGCCCCGGCACACACGCTTGATTCTCTTTCGGAGAAATAGCAATCCATAGGTTTTAAGATACTTCCTAGTCAGGTACACTCTTAGGCATTTAATATGGGGTGTTGAGTCCATTTCGTTGAGCAAGGAGTAGCTCTTGTCTATTCCATATTTGGCTTAAGGAACTTTATCTGTGCTCATTTCAATCTCTGGTTTTATGCAGCACCCCAACTCACCTTTCTCCTTAAGCAAGCATAAGTTGGTTTTCTAAATTTGAGACCCTGTTCTGTATTGTAATTCAGTTCCTGTGTAGCCAAGTTTACATTCCGTGTATTAGTCATAACTTATGATGTTTCTGTTTCTGTGTGACTTATTTCAGTTAGAATCATCATACCTGAATCCACTCATTATGCTGCTACGGGCCTGATGACATAGATTTCCTTGCTGAGTGATATTGCATTGTAAGTAAGTACCACAACTTCTTTATCCATTTTTCACTTTCTGCGATATTGAAGTTGTACCGTAAACCAGGTTCTTGTAAACAGAGCCGTCCCAAGCTTTGGGGTGGCTGTGTCTTTTTGATTTTAATTTCCCTAAGCTATAGGACCATAAGTGGAAGTGCCCTAGGCTCCGTTGCTTTGTTTTTTAGATGTTTCAGGAAACACCATACACTTCTCCCGAGTGGCTGTTGGCAATTGACATCCCTCCCATCAGCATAACAAGGCTCCCAGTTCTCCATGGCCTGTCCTGCCTTTCTGGATTTTACACTTTTCTCAGATGACCCTTTTGACTGGGGGATAGTGAGACTTCACTGTAGTGCAGATTTCCTTTGCAAGCTTGCTTGGTTGGCCAAAAAGGGCGTATGCGTTTTTTCCTGAATATATTCAGGAAAAAAAGCATACGCCCTTTTTGGCCAAGTGCATCATTGTGGACGTTCTGCCTCTTTTCCTATGCTTTAAATGCAATTCCAGTCTACCTCCTGAAATCGGTTTCCTGCAATTCTACCCCGCTTTCAAGTCCTCTTGGCAGCCTTACTTCTGTATATTTTTGGACGATAGCTATCATTTATAACTCTGCAGGTTTGTGAATTTCAGTGCCCCTGAGCTCCTTTCTTCAACTTGCTTTCTTGTGAGCTGGCCGCAACACCGCAGGATTGCTTCAGGCCCTAATCTGGTTCCGGCACGGCACGCTGAGCCTTTGGTTAATTCCCCTTCCTGGTGGGAAATGAGAGTTAAATTTGCCCGTCCAGACACCTCCAGCTAGTCTCTCATTGGTTCTCCCTATTCCTGTTCATCTTCCGCAGAAATTGCAACCTGGGCCAAACAGGAGGTTAAAGGCACTGACTCTCCAAGTCGGGAGAGTGTTAGTAAAGCGTCTGGAATGTTGCACCCGAGTACCAGGGGACGAAAACTGACACATATTGGAACACGTCTCCCGATCACATGGTTGATCATACTCTGGGTTCCACATGCATGTTTTAGCTGAAGGAAGAATACCTTAAACCTGGAGAGTTGAGACCCGTGGAATGGGTACCATGCAATATGACTTCAAAGGGTCTTCATTTGCTCACCGAACCTCTCCAGTCCTATCACTGCTGCGTTTATGCCCCTGTACACACGCTTGATTCTCTTTCGGAGACATAGCAATCCATAGGTTTTAAGATACTTCCTAGTCAGGTACATTCTTAGGCGTTTAATATGGGGTGTTGAGTCCATTTCGTTGAGCAAGGAGTAGCTCTTGTCTATTCCATATTTGGCTTAAGGAACTTTATCTGTGCTCATTTCAATCTCTGGTTTTATGCAGCACCCCAACTCACCTTTACCCTTAAGCAAGCATAAGTTGTGTTTCTAAATTTGAGACCCTGTTCTGTTTTGTAATTCCGTTCCTGTGTAGCCAAGTTTACATTCCGTGTATTAGTGATATCTTATGATGTTTCTTTTTCTGTGTGACTTATTTCAGTTAGAATCATCATACCTGAATCCACTCATTATGCTGCTACGGGCCTGATGACATAGATTTCATTGCTGAATAATACTGCATTGTATGTAAGTACCACAACTTCTTTATCCATTTTTCACTTTCTGCGATATTGAACTTGTACCGTAAACCAGGTTCTTGTAAACAGAGCCGTCCCAACCTTTGGGGTGGCTGTGTCTTTTTGATTTTAATTTCCCTAAGCTATAGGACCATAAGTGGAAGTGCCCTAGGCTCTGTTGCTTTGTTTTTTAGATGTTTCAGGAAACACCATACACTTCTCCCGAGTGGCTGTTGGCAATTGACATCCCGCCCATCAGCATAACAAGGCTCCCAGTTCTCCATGGCCTGTCCTGCCTTTCTGGATTTTACACTTTTTTCAGATGGCCCTTTTGACCGGGGGGAAGTGAGACTTCATTGTAGTGCAGATTTCCTTTGCAAGCTTGCTTGGTTGGCCAAAAAGGGCGTATGCGGTTTTTCCTGAATATATTCAGGAAAAAACGCATACGCCCTTTTTGGCCAAGTGCATCATTGTGGACGTTCTGCCTCTTTTCCTATGCTTTAAATGCAATTCCAGTCTACCTCCTGAAATCGGTTTCCTGCAATTCTGCCCCGCTTTCAAGTCCTCTTGGCAGCCTTACTTCAGTATATTTTTGGACGATAGCTGTCATTTATAACTCTGCAGGTTTGTGAATTACAGTGCCCCTGAGCTCCTTTCTTCAACTCGCTTTCTCGTGAGCTGGCCGCAACACCGCAGGATGGCTTCAGGCCCTAATCTGGTTCCGGCACGGCACGCTGAGCCTTTGGTTAATTCCTCTTCCTGGTGGGAAATGAGAGTTAAATTTGCCCGTCCAGACACCTCCAGCTAGTCTGTCATTGGTTCTCCCTATTCCTGTTCATCTTCCACAGAAATTGCAAACTGGGCCAAACAGGAGGTTAAAGGCACTGACTCTCCAAGTCGGGAGAGTGTTAGTAAAGCGTCTGGAATGTTGCACCCGAGTACCAGGGGACGAAAACTGAGACATATTGGGACACGTCTCCCGATCACACGGTTGATCATACTCTGGGTTCCACATGCATGTTTTAGCTGAAGGAAGAATACCTTAACCCTGGAGAGTTGAGACCCGTGGAATGGGTACCATGCAATATGACTTCAAAGGGTCTTCATTTGCTCACCGAACCTCTCCAGTCCTATCACTGCTGCCTTTATGCCCCTGTACACACGCTTGATTCTCTTTCGGGGACATAGCAATCCATAGGTTTTAAGTTACTTCCTAGTCAGGTACATTCTTAGGCGTTTAATATGGGGTGTTGAGTCCATTTCGTTGAGCAAGGAGTAGCTCTTGTCTATTCCATATTTGGCTTAAGGAACTTTATCTGTCTTCATTTCAATCTCTGGTTTTATGCAGCACCCCAACTCACGTTTCCCCTTAAGCAAGCATAAGTTGGGTTTCTAAATTTGAGACCCTGTTCTGTTTTGTAATTCAGTTCCTGTGTAGCCAAGTTTACATTCCGTGTATTAGTGATATCTTATGATGTTTCTTTTTCTGTGTGACTTATTTCAGTTAGAATCATCATACCTCAATCCACTCATTATGCTGCTACGGGCCTGATGACATAGATTTCATTGCTGAATAATACTGCATTGTATGTAAGTACCACAACTTCTTTATCCATTTTTCACTTTCTGCGATATTGAACTTGTACCGTAAACCAGGTTCTTGTAAACAGAGCCGTCCCAACCTTTGGGGTGGCTGTGTCTTTTTGATTTTAATTTCCCTAAGCTATAGGACCATAAGTGGAAGTGCCCTAGGCTCTGTTGCTTTGTTTTTTAGATGTTTCAGGAAACACCATACACTTCTCCCGAGTGGCTGTTGGCAATTGACATCCCGCCCATCAGCATAACAAGGCTCCCAGTTCTCCATGGCCTGTCCTGCCTTTCTGGATTTTACACTTTTTTCAGATGGCCCTTTTGACCGGGGGGAAGTGAGAGTTCATGGTAGTGCAGATTTCCTTTGCAAGCTTGCTTGGTTGGCCAAAAAGGGCGTATGCGTTTTTTCCTGAATATATTCAGGAAAAAACGCATACGCCCTTTTTGGCCAAGTGCATCATTGTGGACGTTCTGCCTCTTTTCCTATGCTTTAAATGCAATTCCAGTCTACCTCCTGAAATCGGTTTCCTGCAATTCTGCACCACTTTCAAGTCCTCTTGGCAGCCTTACTTCAGTATATTTTTGGACGATAGCTATCATTTATAACTCTGCAGGTTTGTGAATTACAGTGCCCCTGAGCTCCTTTCTTCAACTTGCTTTCTTGTGAGCTGGCCGCAACACCGCAGGATTGCTTCAGGCCCTAATCTGGTTCCGGCACGGCACGCTGTTCCTTTGGTTAATTCCTCTTCCTGGTGGGAAATGAGAGTTAAATTTGCCCGTCCAGACACCTCCAGCTAGTCTGTCATTGGTTCTCCCTATTTCTGTTCATCTTCCGCAGAAATTGCAAACTGGGCCAAACAGGAGGTTAAAGGCACTGACTCTCCAAGTCGGGAGAGTGTTAGTAAGGCGTCTGGAATGTTGCACCCGAGTACCAGGGGACGAAAACTGACACATATTGGAACACGTCTCCCGATCACACGGTTGATCATACTCTGGGTTCCACATGCATGTTTTAGCTGAAGGAAGAATACCTTAAACCTGGAGAGTTGAGACCCGTGGAATGGGTACCATGCAATATGACTTCAAAGGGTCTTCATTTGCTCACCGAACCTCTCCAGTCCTATCACTGCTGCGTTTATGCCCCTGTACACACCCTTGATTCTCTTTCGGAGACATAGCAATCCATAGGTTTTAAGATACTTCCTAGTCAGGTACATTCTTAGGCGTTTAATATGGGGTGTTGAGTCCATTTTGTTGAGCAAGGTGTAGCTCTTGTCTATTCCATATTTGACTTAAGGAACTTTATCTGTGTTCATTTCAATCTCTGGTTTTATGCAGCACCCCAACTCACCTTTCCCCTTAAGCAAGCATAAGTTGGTTTTCTAAATTTGAGACCCTGTTCTGTTTTGTAATTCAGTTCCTATGTAGCCAAGTTTACATTCCGTGTATTAGTGATATCTTATGATGTTTCTTTTTCTGTGTGACTTATTTCAGTTAGAATCATCATACCTGAATCCACTCATTATGCTGCTACGGGCCTGATGACATAGATTTCATTGCTCAATGATACTGCATTGTACGTAAGTACCACAATTTCTTTATCCATTTTTCACTTTCTGCGATATTGAACTTGTACCGTAAACCAGGTTCTTGTAAACAGAGCCGTCCCAACTTTTGGGGTGGCTGTGTCTTTTTGATTTTAATTTCCCTAAGCTATAGGACCATAAGTGGAAGTGCCCTAGGCTCTGTTGCTTTGTTTTTTAGATGTTTCAGGAAACACCATACACTTCTCCCGAGTGGCTGTTGGCAATTTACATCCCGCCCATCAGCATAACAAGGCTCCCAGTTCTCCATGGCCTGTCCTGCCTTTCTGGATTTTACACTTTTTTCAGATGGCCCTTTTGACCGGGGGGAAGTGAGACTTCATTGTAGTGCAGATTTCCTTTGCAAGCTTGCTTGGTTGGCCAAAAAGGGCGTATGCGTTTTTTCCTGAATATATTCAGGAAAAAACGCATACGCCCTTTTTGGCCAAGTGCATCATTGTGAACGTTCTGCCTCTTTTCCTATGCTTTAAATGCAATTCCAGTCTACCTCCTGAAATCGGTTTCCTGCAATTCTGCCCCGCTTTCAAGTCCTCTTGGCAGCCTTACTTCAGTATATTTTTGGACGATAGCTGTCATTTATAGCTCTGCAGGTTTGTGAATTACAGTGCCCCTGAGTTCCTTTCTTCAACCCGCTTTCTTGTGAGCTGGCCGCCACACCGCAGGATTGCTTCAGGCCCTAATCTGGTTCCGGCATGGCACGCTGAGCCTTTGGTTAATTCCTCTTCCTGGTGGGAAATGAGAGTTAAATTTGCCCGTCCAGACACCTCCAGCTAGTCTCTCATTGGTTCTCCCTATTCCTGTTCATCTTCCGCAGAAATTGCAAACTGGGCCAATCAGGAGGTTAAAGGCACTGACTCTCCAAGTCGGGAGAGTGTTAGTAAAGCGTCTGGAATGTTGCACCCGAGTACCAGGGGACGAAAACTGACACATATTGGAACACATCTCCCGATCACACGGTTGATCATACTCTGGGTTCCACATGCATGTTTTAGCTGAAGGAAGAATACCTTAAACCTGGAGAGTTGAGACCCGTGGAATGGGTACCATGCAATATGACTTCAAAGGGTCTTCATTTGCTCACCGAACCTCTCCAGTCCTATCACTGCTGTGTTTATGCCCCTGTACACACGCTTGATTCTCTTTCGGAGACATAGCAATCCATAGGTTTTAAGATACTTCCTAGTCAGGTACATTCTTAGGCATTTAATATGGGGTGTTGAGTCCATTTCGTTGAGCAAGGAGTAGCTCTTGTCTATTCTATATTTGGCTTAAGGAACTTTATCTGTGCTCATTTCAATCTCTGGTTTTATGCAGCACCCCAACTCACCTTTCCCCTTAAGCAAGCATAAGTTGGGTTTCTAAATTTGAGACCCTGTTCTGTTTTGTAATTCAGTTCCTGTGTAGCCAAGTTTACATTCCGTGTATTAGTGATATCTTATGATGTTTCTTTTTCTGTGTGACTTATTTCAGTTAGAATCATCATACCTGAATCCACTCATTATGCTGCTACGGGCCTGATGACATAGATTTCATTGCTGAGTGATACTGCATTGTACGTAAGTACCACAACTTCTTTATCCATTTTTCACTTTCTGCGATATTGAACTTGTACCGTAAACCAGGTTCTTGTAAACAGAGCCGTCCCAACCTTTGGGGTGGCTGTGTCTTTTTGATTTTAATTTCCCTAAGCTATAGGACCATAAGTGGAAGTGCCCTAGGCTCTGTTGCTTTGTTTTTTAGATGTTTCAGGAAACACCATACACTTCTCCCGAGTGGCTGTTGGCAATTGACATCCCGCCCATCAGCATAACAAGGCTCCCAGTTCTCCATGGCCTGTCCTGCCTTTCTGGATTTTACACTTTTTTCAGATGGCCCTTTTGACCGGGGGGAAGTGAGACTTCATTGTAGTGCAGATTTCCTTTGCAAGCTTGCTTGGTTGGCCAAAAAGGGCGTATGCGTTTTTTCCTGAATATATTCAGGAGAAAACGCATACGCCCTTTTTGGCCAAGTGCATCATTGTGGACGTTCTGCCTCTTTTCCTATGCTTTAAATGCAATTCCAGTCTACCTCCTGAAATCGGTTTCCTGCAATTCTGCCCCGCTTTCAAGTCCTCTTGGCAGCCTTACTTCAGTATATTTTTGGACGATAGCTGTCATTTATACCTCTGCAGGTTTGTGAATTACAGTGCCCCTGAGCTCCTTTCTTCAAGTCGCTTTCTCGTGAGCTGGCCCCAAAACCGCAGGTTTGCTTCAGGCCCTAATCTGGTTCCGGCACGGCACGCTGAGCCTTTGGTTAATTCCTCTTCCTGGTGCGAAATGAGAGTTAAATTTGCCCATCCAGACACCTCCATCTAGTCTGTCATTGGTTCTCCCTATTCCTGTTCATCTTCCGCAGAAATTGCAAACTGGGCCAATCAGGAGGTTAAAGGCACTGACTCTCCAAGTCGGGAGAGTGTTAGTAAAGCGTCTGGAATGTTGCACCCGAGTACCAGGGGACGAGAACTGCAACATATTGGAACACGTCTCCCGATCACACGGTTGATCATACTCTGGGTTCCACATGCATGTTTTAGCTGAAGGAAGAATACCTTAAACCTGGAGAGTTGAGACCCGTGGAATGGGTACCATGCAATATGACTTCAAAGGGTCTTCATTTGCTCACCGAACCTCTCCAATCCTATCACTGCTGCGTTTATGCCCCTGCACACACGCTTGATTCTCTTTCAGAGACATAGCAATCCATAGGTTTTAAGATACTTCCTAGTCAGGTATATTCTTAGGTGTTTAATATGGGGTGTTGAATCCATTTCGTTGAGCAAGGAGTAGCTCTTGTCTATTCCATATTTGGCTTAAGGAACATTATCTGTGCTCAATTCAATCTCTGGTTTTATGCAGCACCCCAACTCACCTTTCCCCTTAAGCAAGCATAAGTTGGTTTTCTAAATTTGAGACCCTGTTCTGTTTTGTAATTCAGTTCCTGTGTAGCCAAGGTTACATTCCGTGTATTAGTGATATCTTATGATGTTTCTTTTTCTGTGTGACTTATTTCAGTTAGAATCATCGTACCTGAATCCACTCATTATGCTGCTACGGGCCTGATGACATAGATTTCCTTGCTGAATAATACTGCACTGTATGTAAGTACCACAACTTCTTTATCCATTTTTCACTTTCTGCGATATTGAACTTGTACCGTAAACCAGGTTCTTGTAAACAGAGCCGTCCCAACCTTTGGGGTGGCTGTGTCTTTTTGATTTTAATTTCCCTAAGCTATAGGACCATAAGTGGAAATGCCCTAGGCTCTGCTGCTTTGTTTTTTAGATGTTTCAGGAAACACCATACACTTCTCCCCAGTGGCTGTTGGCAATTTACATCCCGGCCATCAGCATAACAAGGCTCCCAGTTCTCCATGGCCTGTCCTGCCTTGCTGGATTTTACACCTTTTTCAGATGGCCCTTTTGACCGGGGGGAAGTGAGAGTTCATGGTAGTGCAGATTTCCTTTGCAAGCTTGCTTGGTTGGCCAAAAAGGGCGTATGCGTTTTTTCCTGAATATATTCAGGAAAAACGCATACGCCCTTTTTGGCCAAGTGCATCATTGTGGACGTTCTGCCTCTTTTCCTATGCTTTAAATGCAATTCCAGTCTACCTCCTGAAATCGGTTTCCTGCAATTCTGCCCCGCTTGCAAGTCCTCTTGGCAGCCTTACTTCAGAATATTTTTGGACGATAGCTGTCATTTGTAACTCTGCAGTTTTGTGAATTACACTGCCCCTGAGTTCCTTTCTTCAACTCACTTTCTTGTGAGCTGGCCGCAACACCGCAGGATGGCTTCAGGCCCTAATCTGGTTCCGGCACAGCACGCTGAGCCTTTGGTTAATTCCTCTTCCCGGTGGGAAATGAGAGTTAAATTTGCCCGTCCAGACACCTCCAGCTAGTCTCTCATTGGTTCTCCCTATTCCTGTTCATCTTCCGCAGAAATTGCAAACTTGGGCAATCAGGAGGTTAAAGGCACTGACTCTCCAAGTCGGGAGAGTGTTAGTAAAGCGTCTGGAATGTTGCACCCGAGTACCAGGGGACGAAATCTGAGACATATTTGAACACGTCTCCCGCTCACATGGTTGATCATACTCTGGGTTCCACATGCATGTTTTAGCTGAAGGAAGAATACCTTAAACCTGGAGAGTTGAGACCCGTGGAATGGGTACCATGCAATATGATTTCAAAGGGTCTTCATTTGCTCACCGAACCTCTCCAATCCTATCACTGCTGCGTTTATGCCGCTGTACACATGCTTGATTCTCTTTCGGAGACATAGCAGTCCATAGGTTTTAAGATACTTCCTAGTCAGGTACATTCTTAGGCGTTTAATATGGGGTGTTGAGTCCATTTCGTTGAGCAAGGAGTAGCTCTTGTCTATTCCATATTTGGCTTAAGGAACTTTATCTGTGCTCATTTCAATCTCTGGTTTTATGCAGCACCCCAACTCACCTTTCCCCTTAAGCAAGCATAAGTTGGTTTTCTAAATTTGAGACCCTGTTCTGTTTTGTAATTCAGTTCCTGTGTAGCCAAGGTTACATTCCGTGTATTAGTGATATCTTATGTTTCTTTTTCTGTGTGACTTATTTCAGTTAGAATCATCATACCTGAATCCACTCATTATGCTGCTACGGGCCTGATGACATAGATTTCATTGCTGAATAATACTGCATTGTACGTAAGTACCACAACTTCTTTATCCATTTTTCACTTTCTGCGATATTGAACTTGTACCGTAAACCAGGTTCTTGTAAACAGAGCCGTCCCAAACTTTGGGGTGGCTGTGTCTTTTGATTTTAATTTCCCTAAGCTATAGGACCATAAGTGGAAGTGCCCTAGGCTCTGTTGCTTTGTTTTTTAGATGTTTCAGGAAACACCATACACTTCTCCCGAGTGGCCGTTGGCAATTTACATCCCGCCCATCAGCATAACAAGGCTCCCAGTTCTCCATGGCCTGTCCTGCCTTTCTGGATTTTACACTTTTTTCAGATGGCCCTTTTGACCGGGGGGAAGTGAGAGTTCATTGTAGTGCAGATTTCCTTTGCAAGCTTGCTTGGTTGGCCAAAAAGGGCGTATGCGTTTTTTCCTGAATATATTCAGTAAAAAACGCATACGCCCTTTTTGGCCAAGTGCATCATTGTGGACGTTCTGCCTCTTTTCCTATGCTTTAAATGCAATTCCAGTCTACCTCCTGAAATCGGTTTCCTGCAATTCTACCCCGCTTTCAAGTCCTCTTGGCAGCCTTACTTCTGTATATTTTTGGACGATAGCTATCATTTATTACTCTGCAGGTTTGTGAATTTCAGTGCCCCTGAGCTCCTTTCTTCAACTTGCTTTCTTGTGAGCTGGCCGCAACACCGCAGGATTGCTTCAGGCCCTAATCTGGTTCCGGCACGGCACGCTGAGCCTTTGGTTAATTCCCCTTCCTGGTGGGAAATGAGAGTTAAATTTGCCCGTCCAGACACCTCCAGCTAGTCTCTCATTGGTTCTCCCTATTCCTGTTCATCTTCCGCAGAAATTGCAACCTGGGCCAAACAGGAGGTTAAAGGCACTGACTCTCCAAGTCGGGAGAGTGTTAGTAAAGCGTCTGGAATGTTGCACCCGAGTACCAGGGGACGAAAACTGACACATATTGGAACACGTCTCCCGATCACATGGTTGATCATACTCTGGGTTCCACATGCATGTTTTAGCTGAAGGAAGAATACCTTAAACCTGGAGAGTTGAGACCCGTGGAATGGGTACCATGCAATATGACTTCAAAGGGTCTTCATTTGCTCACCGAACCTCTCCAGTCCTATCACTGCTGCGTTTATGCCCCTGTACACACGCTTGATTCTCTTTCGGAGACATAGCAATCCATAGGTTTTAAGATACTTCCTAGTCAGGTACATTCTTAGGCGTTTAATATGGGGTGTTGAGTCCATTTCGTTGAGCAAGGAGTAGCTCTTGTCTATTCCATATTTGGCTTAAGGAACTTTATCTGTGCTCATTTCAATCTCTGGTTTTATGCAGCACCCCAACTCACCTTTACCCTTAAGCAAGCATAAGTTGTGTTTCTAAATTTGAGACCCTGTTCTGTTTTGTAATTCCGTTCCTGTGTAGCCAAGTTTACATTCCGTGTATTAGTGATATCTTATGATGTTTCTTTTTCTGTGTGACTTATTTCAGTTAGAATCATCATACCTGAATCCACTCATTATGCTGCTACGGGCCTGATGACATAGATTTCATTGCTGAATAATACTGCATTGTATGTAAGTACCACAACTTCTTTATCCATTTTTCACTTTCTGCGATATTGAACTTGTACCGTAAACCAGGTTCTTGTAAACAGAGCCGTCCCAACCTTTGGGGTGGCTGTGTCTTTTTGATTTTAATTTCCCTAAGCTATAGGACCATAAGTGGAAGTGCCCTAGGCTCTGTTGCTTTGTTTTTTAGATGTTTCAGGAAACACCATACACTTCTCCCGAGTGGCTGTTGGCAATTGACATCCCGCCCATCAGCATAACAAGGCTCCCAGTTCTCCATGGCCTGTCCTGCCTTTCTGGATTTTACACTTTTTTCAGATGGCCCTTTTGACCGGGGGGAAGTGAGACTTCATTGTAGTGCAGATTTCCTTTGCAAGCTTGCTTGGTTGGCCAAAAAGGGCGTATGCGGTTTTTCCTGAATATATTCAGGAAAAAACGCATACGCCCTTTTTGGCCAAGTGCATCATTGTGAACGTTCTGCCTCTTTTCCTATGCTTTAAATGCAATTCCAGTCTACCTCCTGAAATCGGTTTCCTGCAATTCTGCCCCGCTTTCAAGTCCTCTTGGCAGCCTTACTTCAGTATATTTTTGGACGATAGCTGTCATTTATAACTCTGCAGGTTTGTGAATTACAGTGCCCCTGAGCTCCTTTCTTCAACTCGCTTTCTCGTGAGCTGGCCGCAACACCGCAGGATGGCTTCAGGCCCTAATCTGGTTCCGGCACGGCACGCTGAGCCTTTGGTTAATTCCTCTTCCTGGTGGGAAATGAGAGTTAAATTTGCCCGTCCAGACACCTCCAGCTAGTCTGTCATTGGTTCTCCCTATTCCTGTTCATCTTCCGCAGAAATTGCAAACTGGGCCAAACAGGAGGTTAAAGGCACTGACTCTCCAAGTCGGGAGAGTGTTAGTAAAGCGTCTGGAATGTTGCACCCGAGTACCAGGGGACGAAAACTGAGACATATTGGGACACGTCTCCCGATCACACGGTTGATCATACTCTGGGTTCCACATGCATGTTTTAGCTGAAGGAAGAATACCTTAACCCTGGAGAGTTGAGACCCGTGGAATGGGTACCATGCAATATGACTTCAAAGGGTCTTCATTTGCTCACCGAACCTCTCCAGTCCTATCACTGCTGCCTTTATGCCCCTGTACACACGCTTGATTCTCTTTCGGGGACATAGCAATCCATAGGTTTTAAGTTACTTCCTAGTCAGGTACATTCTTAGGCGTTTAATATGGGGTGTTGAGTCCATTTCGTTGAGCAAGGAGTAGCTCTTGTCTATTCCATATTTGGCTTAAGGAACTTTATCTGTGTTCATTTCAATCTCTGGTTTTATGCAGCACCCCAACTCACGTTTCCCCTTAAGCAAGCATAAGTTGGGTTTCTAAATTTGAGACCCTGTTCTGTTTTGTAATTCAGTTCCTGTGTAGCCAAGTTTACATTCCGTGTATTAGTGATATCTTATGATGTTTCTTTTTCTGTGTGACTTATTTCAGTTGGAATCATCATACCTGAATCCACTCATTATGCTGCTACGGGCCTGATGACATAGATTTCATTGCTGAATAATACTGCATTGTATGTAAGTACCACAACTTCTTTATCCATTTTTCACTTTCTGCGATATTGAACTTGTACCGTAAACCAGGTTCTTGTAAACAGAGCCGTCCCAACTTTTGGGGTGGCTGTGTCTTTTTGATTTTAATTTCCCTAAGCTATAGGACCATAAGTGGAAGTGCCCTAGGCTCTGTTGCTTTGTTTTTTAGATGTTTCAGGAAACATCATACACTTCTCCCGAGTGGCTGTTGGCAATTGACATCCCGCCCATCAGCATAACAAGGCTCCCAGTTCTCCATGGCCTGTCCTGCCTTTCTGGATTTTACACTTTTTTCAGATGGCCCTTTTGACCGGGGGGAAGTGAGAGTTCATGGTAGTGCAGATTTCCTTTGCAAGCTTGCTTGGTTGGCCAAAAAGGGCGTATGCGTTTTTTCCTGAATATATTCAGGAAAAAACGCATACGCCCTTTTTGGCCAAGTGCATCATTGTGGACGTTCTGCCTCTTTTCCTATGCTTTAAATGCAATTCCAGTCTACCTCCTGAAATCGGTTTCCTGCAATTCTGCACCACTTTCAAGTCCTCTTGGCAGCCTTACTTCAGTATATTTTTGGACGATAGCTATCATTTATAACTCTGCAGGTTTGTGAATTACAGTGCCCCTGAGCTCCTTTCTTCAACTTGCTTTCTTGTGAGCTGGCCGCAACACCGCAGGATTGCTTCAGGCCCTAATCTGGTTCCGGCACGGCACGCTGTTCCTTTGGTTAATTCCTCTTCCTGGTGGGAAATGAGAGTTAAATTTGCCCGTCCAGACACCTCCAGCTAGTCTGTCATTGGTTCTCCCTATTTCTGTTCATCTTCCGCAGAAATTGCAAACTGGGCCAAACAGGAGGTTAAAGGCACTGACTCTCCAAGTCGGGAGAGTGTTAGTAAGGCGTCTGGAATGTTGCACCCGAGTACCAGGGGACGAAAACTGACACATATTGGAACACGTCTCCCGATCACACGGTTGATCATACTCTGGGTTCCACATGCATGTTTTAGCTGAAGGAAGAATACCTTAAACCTGGAGAGTTGAGACCCGTGGAATGGGTACCATGCAATATGACTTCAAAGGGTCTTCATTTGCTCACCGAACCTCTCCAGTCCTATCACTGCTGCGTTTATGCCCCTGTACACACCCTTGATTCTCTTTCGGAGACATAGCAATCCATAGGTTTTAAGATACTTCCTAGTCAGGTACATTCTTAGGCGTTTAATATGGGGTGTTGAGTCCATTTTGTTGAGCAAGGTGTAGCTCTTGTCTATTCCATATTTGACTTAAGGAACTTTATCTGTGTTCATTTCAATCTCTGGTTTTATGCAGTACCCCAACTCACCTTTCCCCTTAAGCAAGCATAAGTTGGTTTTCTAAATTTGAGACCCTGTTCTGTTTTGTAATTCAGTTCCTATGTAGCCAAGTTTACATTCCGTGTATTAGTGATATCTTATGATGTTTCTTTTTCTGTGTGACTTATTTCAGTTAGAATCATCATACCTGAATCCACTCATTATGCTGCTACGGGCCTGATGACATAGATTTCATTGCTCAATGATACTGCATTGTACGTAAGTACCACAATTTCTTTATCCATTTTTCACTTTCTGCGATATTGAACTTGTACCGTAAACCAGGTTCTTGTAAACAGAGCCGTCCCAACTTTTGGGGTGGCTGTGTCTTTTTGATTTTAATTTCCCTAAGCTATAGGACCATAAGTGGAAGTGCCCTAGGCTCTGTTGCTTTGTTTTTTAGATGTTTCAGGAAACACCATACACTTCTCCCGAGTGGCTGTTGGCAATTTACATCCCGCCCATCAGCATAACAAGGCTCCCAGTTCTCCATGGCCTGTCCTGCCTTTCTGGATTTTACACTTTTTTCAGATGGCCCTTTTGACCGGGGGGAAGTGAGACTTCATTGTAGTGCAGATTTCCTTTGCAAGCTTGCTTGGTTGGCCAAAAAGGGCGTATGCGTTTTTTCCTGAATATATTCAGGAAAAAACGCATACGCCCTTTTTGGCCAAGTGCATCATTGTGAACGTTCTGCCTCTTTTCCTATGCTTTAAATGCAATTCCAGTCTACCTCCTGAAATCGGTTTCCTGCAATTCTGCCCCGCTTTCAAGTCCTCTTGGCAGCCTTACTTCAGTATATTTTTGGACGATAGCTGTCATTTATAGCTCTGCAGGTTTGTGAATTACAGTGCCCCTGAGTTCCTTTCTTCAACCCGCTTTCTTGTGAGCTGGCCGCCACACCGCAGGATTGCTTCAGGCCCTAATCTGGTTCCGGCATGGCACGCTGAGCCTTTGGTTAATTCCTCTTCCTGGTGGGAAATGAGAGTTAAATTTGCCCGTCCAGACACCTCCAGCTAGTCTCTCATTGGTTCTCCCTATTCCTGTTCATCTTCCGCAGAAATTGCAAACTGGGCCAATCAGGAGGTTAAAGGCACTGACTCTCCAAGTCGGGAGAGTGTTAGTAAAGCGTCTGGAATGTTGCACCCGAGTACCAGGGGACGAAAACTGACACATATTGGAACACATCTCCCGATCACACGGTTGATCATACTCTGGGTTCCACATGCATGTTTTAGCTGAAGGAAGAATACCTTAAACCTGGAGAGTTGAGACCTGTGGAATGGGTACCATGCAATATGACTTCAAAGGGTCTTCATTTGCTCACCGAACCTCTCCAGTCCTATCACTGCTGTGTTTATGCCCCTGTACACACGCTTGATTCTCTTTCGGAGACATAGCAATCCATAGGTTTTAAGATACTTCCTAGTCAGGTACATTCTTAGGCATTTAATATGGGGTGTTGAGTCCATTTCGTTGAGCAAGGAGTAGCTCTTGTCTATTCCATATTTGGCTTAAGGAACTTTATCTGTGCTCATTTCAATCTCTGGTTTTATGCAGCACCCCAACTCACCTTTCCCCTTAAGCAAGCATAAGTTGGGTTTCTAAATTTGAGACCCTGTTCTGTTTTGTAATTCAGTTCCTGTGTAGCCAAGTTTACATTCCGTGTATTAGTGATATCTTATGATGTTTCTTTTTCTGTGTGACTTATTTCAGTTAGAATCATCATACCTGAATCCACTCATTATGCTGCTACGGGCCTGATGACATAGATTTCATTGCTGAGTGATACTGCATTGTACGTAAGTACCACAACTTCTTTATCCATTTTTCACTTTCTGCGATATTGAACTTGTACCGTAAACCAGGTTCTTGTAAACAGAGCCGTCCCAACCTTTGGGGTGGCTGTGTCTTTTTGATTTTAATTTCCCTAAGCTATAGGACCATAAGTGGAAGTGCCCTAGGCTCTGTTGCTTTGTTTTTTAGATGTTTCAGGAAACACCATACACTTCTCCCGAGTGGCTGTTGGCAATTGACATCCCGCCCATCAGCATAACAAGGCTCCCAGTTCTCCATGGCCTGTCCTGCCTTTCTGGATTTTACACTTTTTTCAGATGGCCCTTTTGACCGGGGGGAAGTGAGACTTCATTGTAGTGCAGATTTCCTTTGCAAGCTTGCTTGGTTGGCCAAAAAGGGCGTATGCGTTTTTTCCTGAATATATTCAGGAGAAAACGCATACGCCCTTTTTGGCCAAGTGCATCATTGTGGACGTTCTGCCTCTTTTCCTATGCTTTAAATGCAATTCCAGTCTACCTCCTGAAATCGGTTTCCTGCAATTCTGCCCCGCTTTCAAGTCCTCTTGGCAGCCTTACTTCAGTATATTTTTGGACGATAGCTGTCATTTATACCTCTGCAGGTTTCTGAATTACAGTGCCCCTGAGCTCCTTTCTTCAAGTCGCTTTCTCGTGAGCTGGCCCCAAAACCGCAGGTTTGCTTCAGGCCCTAATCTGGTTCCGGCACGGCACGCTGAGCCTTTGGTTAATTCCTCTTCCTGGTGCGAAATGAGAGTTAAATTTGCCCATCCAGACACCTCCATCTAGTCTGTCATTGGTTCTCCCTATTCCTGTTCATCTTCCGCAGAAATTGCAAACTGGGCCAATCAGGAGGTTAAAGGCACTGACTCTCCAAGTCGGGAGAGTGTTAGTAAAGCGTCTGGAATGTTGCACCCGAGTACCAGGGGACGAGAACTGCAACATATTGGAACACGTCTCCCGATCACACGGTTGATCATACTCTGGGTTCCACATGCATGTTTTAGCTGAAGGAAGAATACCTTAAACCTGGAGAGTTGAGACCCGTGGAATGGGTACCATGCAATATGACTTCAAAGGGTCTTCATTTGCTCACCGAACCTCTCCAATCCTATCACTGCTGCGTTTATGCCCCTGCACACACGCTTGATTCTCTTTCAGAGACATAGCAATCCATAGGTTTTAAGATACTTCCTAGTCAGGTATATTCTTAGGTGTTTAATATGGGGTGTTGAATCCATTTCGTTGAGCAAGGAGTAGCTCTTGTCTATTCCATATTTGGCTTAAGGAACATTATCTGTGCTCAATTCAATCTCTGGTTTTATGCAGCACCCCAACTCACCTTTCCCCTTAAGCAAGCATAAGTTGGTTTTCTAAATTTGAGACCCTGTTCTGTTTTGTAATTCAGTTCCTGTGTAGCCAAGGTTACATTCCGTGTATTAGTGATATCTTATGATGTTTCTTTTTCTGTGTGACTTATTTCAGTTAGAATCATCGTACCTGAATCCACTCATTATGCTGCTACGGGCCTGATGACATAGATTTCCTTGCTGAATAATACTGCACTGTATGTAAGTACCACAACTTCTTTATCCATTTTTCACTTTCTGCGATATTGAACTTGTACCGTAAACCAGGTTCTTGTAAACAGAGCCGTCCCAACCTTTGGGGTGGCTGTGTCTTTTTGATTTTAATTTCCCTAAGCTATAGGACCATAAGTGGAAATGCCCTAGGCTCTGCTGCTTTGTTTTTTAGATGTTTCAGGAAACACCATACACTTCTCCCCAGTGGCTGTTGGCAATTTACATCCCGGCCATCAGCATAACAAGGCTCCCAGTTCTCCATGGCCTGTCCTGCCTTGCTGGATTTTACACCTTTTTCAGATGGCCCTTTTGACCGGGGGGAAGTGAGAGTTCATGGTAGTGCAGATTTCCTTTGCAAGCTTGCTTGGTTGGCCAAAAAGGGCGTATGCGTTTTTTCCTGAATATATTCAGGAAAAACGCATACGCCCTTTTTGGCCAAGTGCATCATTGTGGACGTTCTGCCTCTTTTCCTATGCTTTAAATGCAATTCCAGTCTACCTCCTGAAATCGGTTTCCTGCAATTCTGCCCTGCTTTCAAGTCCTCTTGGCAGCCTTACTTCAGTATATTTTTGGACGATAGCTATCATTTATAACTCTGCAGGTTTGTGAATTACAGTGCCCCTGAGCTCCTTTCTTCAACTCGCTTTCTTGTGAGCTGGCCGCAACACCGCAGGATTGCTTCAGGCCCTAATCTGGTTCCGGCACGGCACGCTGAGCCTTTGGTTAATTCCTCTTCCTGGTGGGAAATGAGAGTTAAATTTGCCCGTCCAGACACCTCCAGCTAGTCTCTCATTGGTTCTCCCTATTCCTGTTCATCTTCCGCAGAAATTGCAAACTTGGGCAATCAGGAGTTTAAAGGCACTGACTCTCCAAGTCGGGAGAGTGTTAGTAAAGCGTCTGGAATGTTGCACCCGAGTACCAGGGGACGAAATCTGAGACATATTTGAACACGTCTCCCGCTCACATGGTTGATCATACTCTGGGTTCCACATGCATGTTTTAGCTGAAGGAAGAATACCTTAAACCTGGAGAGTTGAGACCCGTGGAATGGGTACCATGCAATATGATTTCAAAGGGTCTTCATTTGCTCACCGAACCTCTCCAATCCTATCACTGCTGCGTTTATGCCGCTGTACACATGCTTGATTCTCTTTCGGAGACATAGCAGTCCATAGGTTTTAAGATACTTCCTAGTCAGGTACATTCTTAGGCGTTTAATATGGGGTGTTGAGTCCATTTCGTTGAGCAAGGAGTAGCTCTTGTCTATTCCATATTTGGCTTAAGGAACTTTATCTGTGCTCATTTCAATCTCTGGTTTTATGCAGCACCCCAACTCACCTTTCCCCTTAAGCAAGCATAAGTTGGTTTTCTAAATTTGAGACCCTGTTCTGTTTTGTAATTCAGTTCCTGTGTAGCCAAGGTTACATTCCGTGTATTAGTGATATCTTATGTTTCTTTTTCTGTGTGACTTATTTCAGTTAGAATCATCATACCTGAATCCACTCATTATGCTGCTACGGGCCTGATGACATAGATTTCATTGCTGAATAATACTGCATTGTACGTAAGTACCACAACTTCTTTATCCATTTTTCACTTTCTGCGATATTGAACTTGTACCGTAAACCAGGTTCTTGTAAACAGAGCCGTCCCAACCTTTGGGGTGGCTGTGTCTTTTGATTTTAATTTCCCTAAGCTATAGGACCATAAGTGGAAGTGCCCTAGGCTCTGTTGCTTTGTTTTTTAGATGTTTCAGGAAACACCATACACTTCTCCCGAGTGGCTGTTGGCAATTTACATCCCGCCCATCAGCATAACAAGGCTCCCAGTTCTCCATGGCCTGTCCTGCCTTTCTGGATTTTACACTTTTTTCAGATGGCCCTTTTGACCGGGGGGAAGTGAGACTTCATTGTAGTGCAGATTTCCTTTGCAAGCTTGCTTGGTTGGCCAAAAAGGGCGTATGCGTTTTTTCCTGAATATATTCAGTAAAAAACGCATACGCCCTTTTTGGCCAAGTGCATCATTGTGGACGTTCTGCCTCTTTTCCTATGCTTTAAATGCAATTCCAGTCTACCTCCTGAAATCGGTTTCCTGCAATTCTACCCCGCTTTCAAGTCCTCTTGGCAGCCTTACTTCTGTATATTTTTGGACGATAGCTATCATTTATAACTCTGCAGGTTTGTGAATTTCAGTGCCCCTGAGCTCCTTTCTTCAACTTGCTTTCTTGTGAGCTGGCCGCAACACCACAGGATTGCTTCAGGCCCTAATCTGGTTCCGGCACGGCACGCTGAGCCTTTGGTTAATTCCCCTTCCTGGTGGGAAATGAGAGTTAAATTTGCCCGTCCAGACACCTCCAGCTAGTCTCTCATTGGTTCTCCCTATTCCTGTTCATCTTCCGCAGAAATTGCAACCTGGGCCAAACAGGAGGTTAAAGGCACTGACTCTCCAAGTCGGGAGAGTGTTAGTAAAGCGTCTGGAATGTTGCACCCGAGTACCAGGGGACGAAAACTGACACATATTGGAACACGTCTCCCGATCACATGGTTGATCATACTCTGGGTTCCACATGCATGTTTTAGCTGAAGGAAGAATACCTTAAACCTGGAGAGTTGAGACCCGTGGAATGGGTACCATGCAATATGACTTCAAAGGGTCTTCATTTGCTCACCGAACCTCTCCAGTCCTATCACTGCTGCGTTTATGCCCCTGTACACACGCTTGATTCTCTTTCGGAGACATAGCAATCCATAGGTTTTAAGATACTTCCTAGTCAGGTACATTCTTAGGCGTTTAATATGGGGTGTTGAGTCCATTTCGTTGAGCAAGGAGTAGCTCTTGTCTATTCCATATTTGGCTTAAGGAACTTTATCTGTGCTCATTTCAATCTCTGGTTTTATGCAGCACCCCAACTCACCTTTACCCTTAAGCAAGCATAAGTTGTGTTTTTAAATTTGAGACCCTGTTCTGTTTTGTAATTCCGTTCCTGTGTAGCCAAGTTTACATTCCGTGTATTAGTGATATCTTATGATGTTTCTTTTTCTGTGTGACTTATTTCAGTTAGAATCATCATACCTGAATCCACTCATTATGCTGCTATGGGCCTGATGACATAGATTTCATTGCTGAATAATACTGCATTGTATGTAAGTACCACAACTTCTTTATCCATTTTTCACTTTCTGCGATATTGAACTTGTACCGTAAACCAGGTTCTTGTAAACAGAGCCGTCCCAACCTTTGGGGTGGCTGTGTCTTTTTGATTTTAATTTCCCTAAGCTATAGGACCATAAGTGGAAGTGCCCTAGGCTCTGTTGCTTTGTTTTTTAGATGTTTCAGGAAACACCATACACTTCTCCCGAGTGGCTGTTGGCAATTGACATCCCGCCCATCAGCATAACAAGGCTCCCAGTTCTCCATGGCCTGTCCTGCCTTTCTGGATTTTACACTTTTTTCAGATGGCCCTTTTGACCGGGGGGAAGTGAGACTTCATTGTAGTGCAGATTTCCTTTGCAAGCTTGCTTGGTTGGCCAAAAAGGGCGTATGCGGTTTTTCCTGAATATATTCAGGAAAAAACGCATACGCCCTTTTTGGCCAAGTGCATCATTGTGGACGTTCTGCCTCTTTTCCTATGCTTTAAATGCAATTCCAGTCTACCTCCTGAAATCGGTTTCCTGCAATTCTGCCCCGCTTTCAAGTCCTCTTGGCAGCCTTACTTCAGTATATTTTTGGACGATAGCTGTCATTTATAACTCTGCAGGTTTGTGAATTACAGTGCCCCTGAGCTCCTTTCTTCAACTCGCTTTCTCGTGAGCTGGCCGCAACACCGCAGGATGGCTTCAGGCCCTAATCTGGTTCCGGCACGGCACGCTGAGCCTTTGGTTAATTCCTCTTCCTGGTGGGAAATGAGAGTTAAATTTGCCCGTCCAGACACCTCCAGCTAGTCTCTCATTGGTTCTCCCTATTCCTGTTCATCTTCCGCAGAAATTGCAAACTGGGCCAAACAGGAGGTTAAAGGCACTGACTCTCCAAGTCGGGAGAGTGTTAGTAAAGCGTCTGGAATGTTGCACCCGAGTACCAGGGGACGAAAACTGAGACATATTGGGACACGTCTCCCGATCACACGGTTGATCATACTCTGGGTTCCACATGCATGTTTTAGCTGAAGGAAGAATACCTTAACCCTGGAGAGTTGAGACCCGTGGAATGGGTACCATGCAATATGACTTCAAAGGGTCTTCATTTGCTCACCGAACCTCTCCAGTCCTATCACTGCTGCCTTTATGCCGCTGTACACACGCTTGATTCTCTTTCGGGGACATAGCAATCCATAGGTTTTAAGTTACTTCCTAGTCAGGTACATTCTTAGGCGTTTAATATGGGGTGTTGAGTCCATTTCGTTGAGCAAGGAGTAGCTCTTGTCTATTCCATATTTGGCTTAAGGAACTTTATCTGTGTTCATTTCAATCTCTGGTTTTATGCAGCACCCCAACTCACGTTTCCCCTTAAGCAAGCATAAGTTGGGTTTCTAAATTTGAGACCCTGTTCTGTTTTGTAATTCAGTTCCTGTGTAGCCAAGTTTACATTCCGTGTATTAGTGATATCTTATGATGTTTCTTTTTCTGTGTGACTTATTTCAGTTGGAATCATCATACCTGAATCCACTCATTATGCTGCTACGGGCCTGATGACATAGATTTCATTGCTGAATAATACTGCATTGTATGTAAGTACCACAACTTCTTTATCCATTTTTCACTTTCTGCGATATTGAACTTGTACCGTAAACCAGGTTCTTGTAAACAGAGCCGTCCCAACCTTTGGGGTGGCTGTGTCTTTTTGATTTTAATTTCCCTAAGCTATAGGACCATAAGTGGAAGTGCCCTAGGCTCTGTTGCTTTGTTTTTTAGATGTTTCAGGAAACATCATACACTTCTCCCGAGTGGCTGTTGGCAATTGACATCCCGCCCATCAGCATAACAAGGCTCCCAGTTCTCCATGGCCTGTCCTGCCTTTCTGGATTTTACACTTTTTTCAGATGGCCCTTTTGACCGGGGGGAAGTGAGAGTTCATGGTAGTGCAGATTTCCTTTGCAAGCTTGCTTGGTTGGCCAAAAAGGGCGTATGCGTTTTTTCCTGAATATATTCAGGAAAAAACGCATACGCCCTTTTTAACCAAGTGTATCATTGTGGACGTTCTGCCTCTTTTCCTATGCTTTAAATGCAATTCCAGTCTACCTCCTGAAATCGGTTTCCTGCAATTCTGCACCACTTTCAAGTCCTCTTGGCAGCCTTACTTCAGTATATTTTTGGACGATAGCTATCATTTATAACTCTGCAGGTTTGTGAATTACAGTGCCCTGAGCTCCTTTCTTCAACTTGCTTTCTTGTGAGCTGGCCGCAACACCGCAGGATTGCTTCAGGCCCTAATCTGGTTCCGGCACGGCACGCTGTGCCTTTGGTTAATTCCTCTTCCTGGTGGGAAATGAGAGTTAAATTTGCCCGTCCAGACACCTCCAGCTAGTCTGTCATTGGTTCTCCCTATTTCTGTTCATCTTCCGCAGAAATTGCAAACTGGGCCAAACAGGAGGTTAAAGGCACTGACTCTCCAAGTCGGGAGAGTGTTAGTAAGGCGTCTGGAATGTTGCACCCGAGTACCAGGGGACGAAAACTGACACATATTGGAACACGTCTCCCGATCACACGGTTGATCATACTCTGGGTTCCACATGCATGTTTTAGCTGAAGGAAGAATACCTTAAACCTGGAGAGTTGAGACCCGTGGAATGGGTACCATGCAATATGACTTCAAAGGGTCTTCATTTGCTCACCGAACCTCTCCAGTCCTATCACTGCTGCGTTTATGCCCCTGTACACACCCTTGATTCTCTTTCGGAGACATAGCAATCCATAGGTTTTAAGATACTTCCTAGTCAGGTACATTCTTAGGCGTTTAATATGGGGTGTTGAGTCCATTTTGTTGAGCAAGGTGTAGCTCTTGTCTATTCCATATTTGACTTAAGGAACTTTATCTGTGTTCATTTCAATCTCTGGTTTTATGCAGTACCCCAACTCACCTTTCCCCTTAAGCAAGCATAAGTTGGTTTTCTAAATTTGAGACCCTGTTCTGTTTTGTAATTCAGTTCCTATGTAGCCAAGTTTACATTCCGTGTATTAGTGATATCTTATGATGTTTCTTTTTCTGTGTGACTTATTTCAGTTAGAATCATCATACCTGAATCCACTCATTATGCTGCTACGGGCCTGATGACATAGATTTCATTGCTGAATGATACTGCATTGTACGTAAGTACCACAATTTCTTTATCCATTTTTCACTTTCTGCGATATTGAACTTGTACCGTAAACCAGGTTCTTGTAAACAGAGCCGTCCCAACTTTTGGGGTGGCTGTGTCTTTTTGATTTTAATTTCCCTAAGCTATAGGACCATAAGTGGAAGTGCCCTAGGCTCTGTTGCTTTGTTTTTTAGATGTTTCAGGAAACACCATACACTTCTCCCGAGTGGCTGTTGGCAATTTACATCCCGCCCATCAGCATAACAAGGCTCCCAGTTCTCCATGGCCTGTCCTGCCTTTCTGGATTTTACACTTTTTTCAGATGGCCCTTTTGACCGGGGGGAAGTGCGACTTCATTGTAGTGCAGATTTCCTTTGCAAGCTTGCTTGGTTGGCCAAAAAGGGCGTATGCGTTTTTTCCTGAATATATTCAGGAAAAAACGCATACGCCCTTTTTGGCCAAGTGCATCATTGTGAACGTTCTGCCTCTTTTCCTATGCTTTAAATGCAATTCCAGTCTACCTCCTGAAATCGGTTTCCTGCAATTCTGCCCCGCTTTCAAGTCCTCTTGGCAGCCTTACTTCAGTATATTTTTGGACGATAGCTGTCATTTATAGCTCTGCAGGTTTGTGAATTACAGTGCCCCTGAGTTCCTTTCTTCAACCCGCTTTCTTGTGAGCTGGCCGCAACACCGCAGGATTGCTTCAGGCCCTAATCTGGTTCCGGCATGGCACGCTGAGCCTTTGGTTAATTCCTCTTCCTGGTGGGAAATGAGAGTTAAATTTGCCCGTCCAGACACCTCCAGCTAGTCTCTCATTGGTTCTCCCTATTCCTGTTCATCTTCCGCAGAAATTGCAAACTGGGCCAATCAGGAGGTTAAAGGCACTGACTCTCCAAGTCGGGAGAGTGTTAGTAAAGCGTCTGGAATGTTGCACCCGAGTACCAGGGGACGAAAACTGACACATATTGGAACACATCTCCCGATCACACGGTTGATCATACTCTGGGTT